>NW_024498573.1:12084089-12740306 GCF_017590055.1 Onychostruthus taczanowskii
TTTCTGTATGCATTATGCATATGCAGAAGCAGATGAGAGCTGTAAATTTTCCTATTAGGGGACTCTAATGGGCTATTTAAAGAGAAGCAGTTAGGGCTGACTCTAGTAAAATGGAATTACAGCTACATTAAAAAGGGTTCCACGTGTTAAGGTATGCCAGCCCAGCTTCCAAAGTGCCATGCTTTAAACCTACATTACCAAAATTCCTAATGTAGAGTGAGATGAAAGCAAATTACATTTATATGTGGACTCACAGATTTATTTGGTTTTCAAGGTGTTGAAAAAAAACCAACATGGAGAGAAATAGAATGTTATGGGTTTGCATTTCCTTTTTAGCTCAGATCAGCTTTCAAAGGTCACAAATGAATGAAAAGAGGCAGAATAAAAGTGAGCAGAATGAGGAAGATGAATCAGATGAAAACCCCCTGAAAAGATGAGTAAAACTTTTCATTTTGAAAGCATTGAATCAAAACCATATATAATAGCCCTATTGATATAGTATTACATTAGGAGAACAATAACAGAGACAACATCAATGAAAATATATAGTAGTTCATATCCAAAGTGTCTATTCAATTAGGGCAAAATCCCTTATTCACCAAGTGTGGACAGACCTCATACAGCCAAAACGTCATCTCTCTAATCACCCCAAGTAGATTGTCCTTTAATAAGGATATGCCCTGCTTGAATATTAAAAATTCTGTTGAAACATTTAAAATTCTACCTATAAACAAATGAGAAAGCATAAAATTAAGACAATACCTAATTAAATACAAGGTAGGATTTAATGGGGGAGGAGACGAGAAGAAATTACAAGCCTGTAGAGGAGAGAAAATGAGTACTAGAGAGGATTGCCCATTTTTATTTAAAACACTGCCAGAGTGTTACCTAACATTTCTTATTAATATAGATAACTGTAAGGAACTTAATTCAGCATAAGAGTTTAAGAGAAGGAGTTTAGTACATGGACAAAAGAAAATTAACACTGTTTAGCACCAGCAAAGCTCTCTGTCAAAATGCAAAGACTGAACCATTTAATATAAGTATACATGAAAGTGAAAATCCAACCCAATTCAATCAAAATAAAAAATCTGTTTTGATTCCACTGATGAAGTGGAAAGACAAACATAACAATAAGGCAAAAGCTGGCACTTGGGTTCAGCTTTCAGGATCTGCACATCAGTTCCTTCTGAAGTCCTGCAGTTGAGTCAGTGCTTTCAGAGATCCATAGTCGCCAGAGAAATCATCACAGAAGGAAGTTAGGATGCAATTTATCCATTCTTGTGACAAGTACTGCAAAGTGAATACTCATTTATTATTAGCTAATTGTTTAAGTAACTTTCACAGCACTTAAAAATCCTCCTGCCATGGCTGGTCTATTACTCTGAAACAATTTTTTGATTCTTTTTTTCATCTGAAAGTCAAATAACCAACCAGCCACATTAAACACGGATACTGAAGAGTAATGTGTAATAAAAGCACCTAAGAACTGAATTCAGACCTATTTATACAAAAGTATTTTCCAAACACCACATGACATAAACGTTGTTTCTAGGTTTCAATGTCAGAATGCTGCTTCTGGTGCATACTCTAGATCTCTTAATGAGTATTCCCAGAAAAACCAAAAAGGAGGGACAGAGATAAAACACCCACTTTATTTGCCACTTTCAAGGCAAAATTATTCAATAACATTAGACAGCACTGGATTGCAAATGAGTTCAATAAGCCAGGAAGGACAAGGTCATTTTTGAGAAAAAGAAAAGATGGAACAGTTTACAAAAGAAAATACTGCAGGCTACATGCAAAATACACACATATGCCTTTATGGTGGGAAAGACACATTTAGTTGGGTTTTTTTTTTTCAATATTTTCTTTATATTGTAAACTCCATTACAAAGGCTAAAAGATCTGGCTCAATAATATACCATAATAATTCCTGATTATGTTCAAGTGTGGCCTTCAAACTTTCCTCCATTACCAGGCAAAGCCACAAAAGCTCATGATTGGTAAGTCCCTCATCAAATGGTGTTTGAATGCAAGAACTTGTCTGGTTCCGTAGCTGACATTTTTTATTATTGTTGCTCTTTCTGGAGCAAAAATGGCCATTTGTTTAGTCTGGTCCTTATTTGACCTTTCAAAAGTTTAAGAGAAAAATGGAGTTCAGGACATGAAACTCTATTTTTGTGGCAATGCTGAACATTTTGAACCAGATATATTCTACACAGTGTACAGACTACAGGAACACTCAGTTTTGCTTACCTTTTCCAACTACTGCATAATAATAACAACCCAATTTTCTGATCTGGATCCTGCAGGAATTTTTTTTCCTTTAGACTATTTCTCTAAGTCTCTGGCTAACTCATCATATAATGTATCTTAGAGGCCTGTCTGTCTTCTCAAATTAAATTGAAAGACTACTGAAGAGAGATGAATGACAAAACCAGTATTTTCCACTTACAAAATAATTCAGGTTGTGTTACGTATCTACCATCCAAATCTTCCTTTTCACTTTTTACCCTGTAGTCACTTTTCTAAAGAACAGATGTATTGTCTTCTATAACTTTCTTTTCCTATACAGACCTGTTAAATGAGTATCTAAGAAACAGACCCTGTTAATCATTCAAGATCTGACATTACTATTAATAATAATTTGGCTGTAAATCCTCACTTAGGCTAAAGCCCCAGAAGAGCAAGACTTTTCAAAGAACTACAGGAGACACTCTAACAAAAGGCCAGGAGAACAGATGAAAAACAAAGGACCCTCTGAAAGCTGTTTACTCAAGGATGCAATTTCATGAACATGACCAGAATAAAAATCAAGTTGTGTGTCTTCAGAGGATTGTAAGGAAGCAAGAATTGATTTGGACTTTTTTGGGTAGTGCACCTGCAGAGGAACAATTACAACAGAACAGCCTCGGAAAAACAAGTTCAGCATTTTGTTGTTGCCTCTGCATTTACTTCCTATCTCTTTGCTGCCCCTTGAACAATCCGGAGACAAGTTTCAGGGAACTGCTCTTGCCAGAAAAATAGAAGCAATTTGTAAGCAGAGTTCTGGATATTTTCTCCTTTATTTCCTGCTGTACACTCCCCTGAGAAATAGTTACCCTTATCCTTGTATCCTTATGCATACCTCTCTCCTCCCATCACAGTTACGTCCCCATATTCAGTCCCAACAAGAGGTGGCTTGTGCCAGCTTTGACCTCCCAGCTCCTCTATTTTGACTGTTTTGACTGCATTGCTTCACACACAGGAACTCTTTCCCAGCAAACTCATCCTCCCCATCCCAGGAGAAAAATAGCAACATTGACCACACCAAGTTTTCTCCAATGGGATAAATCAAACCACAGGTCACTTCCACCCTTTGTGCCTCCTTTACCAGCTGTGCTGGCAAATCCACTGCCATGAGCTGGATCCCCTCCTCTAGGAAAAGATGCTGGGGTTTTTTTGGTTTTTTTTGGTTTGGTTGATTGGTTTTTGGTTTTTTTTGGTTTGGTTGATTGGTTTTTGGTTTTTTTTGGTTTGGTTGATTGGTTTTTGGTTTTTTTTGGTTTTGGGTTTTTTTTGGGTTTTTGTTGTTGTTGTTGTTGTTGTCATTGTAATTTTGGGGTTTGGTTTGGGGTTTTTTTGTGTAGGGGGAGGTTGTTTCACTTTTAACTATGTATCAACATGGAACAGGTTCAAGACCTGGGATTTACATCTCCAAAAAAAGAGAGCTTTACTATAAAACAGAGCAATTATCATCTCTGGAGAAGTCTAGGACTAGAATTTAATTAATGAAATCCATACTAAACAGTATGGATTTTTTTCTTGGTAAGGTGAATCACGTGACAGAACCATGCTGTCAATAGAAAGACTCAGGGCATTTATACATAAAACTGACTGATAATAAATACTGCTTCAGATTCATGTTCTGAGGCCAGCAGTGAGAGCTGGAATTCCAATTGCTCATATCCTGAATTCCATATTTCAATGTACTTTAGCTGAGGCCACTTCTCATTGTACTCTTAATTTCCATTCCACAGAACTCTCCTAATTTTCAGTAATTCGTTGATACAATTTTGCTCAAGCATTTAAAATTTTAGAATTCACATAAATAACAAAGGAAAATAAGTGCTTACGTCATATTTTTTTCTTAAAATATTCTCCAAAAGAGAATATTGGGTACTTTGAAGTATCTTGTAAAGGTTCACTGAGTGAATGAATGTCTTGCTAAGAAGCTTTAGCTGAGACTACATTTAGAAACTGAAGAATTTTCTTGAAAGCAGGAGTAAAATACATGCAGTTGATACCTAGGCTTCAGACTCAGACCTAAGGCTAAAAAGCTGTAGGAAGGTGTGATGGAAAATGCATTGAGCACAGGAGTGAAACCACCAGGTTTGAAAAGTCACCTCCACACCAGCCTTGGCTGCTCACTCATACAAGGCACGTGCTTGTCTCAAAGGACAAGTCTCATTGACCCAGAAGGATTCACAGCTTGAACCCAACACCAGTCGGGTGTCGGACATGTAAAAATTAAAAAAGACCTCACTGGAATTATTAAAGGAATTAGAACACACTATTTTCAGTTGCAACTTACTGGAAAAATGTATTTTTAGCCTACAGAACCTCCATTTTAGTGCTCCAATATACAGAATCTTCCTGCAATGACATGCAGCAGGCTCCAGTGAGAGAACACATTCAAAAATCTTCCCTTCACCACAATATTCTTACTTAACCATCTCAAAAGGAAATAAAATAACCCTTGGTAGATATGAAATTGTTCAGTTTTCGATTTAAAGCAATATCTGGGAAACATCAAGAGGTCATGTATTCCATTCGTAATATATAAAGTCTTACATCTTCCCAGAGGCACTGGAGAGCATGCATAATTCACAAGGAAGATATATTCAATAAAATGTTCAAAACATTTTGCAAACGGCACACAGCAAATAAGACTTTATTTGGTCCTTTTGTGTTATGCTCTCTTTCCCCTTGAAAATACTTTTCTCTGTATAATTTTTGATCCAATACTTCTGAGGTGTTATTGTTGTTCTGCTACCTTCCCTAAGTAAATTACATATAAAGAATATCAGAGGATGCTTACTTACAGCTACAATCTCAGCAAGAAATATATGCAATGAATTCACTGCTGAGAGATTTGTGTGATTCTAATCAGAAAATGTCATAATAAAATGTTTACAATGGAAAATGAAAAATCTTAGGCTTTTCAGGGTTGCAGGATGGGACATTTGCCACTTGGCATAGCAAAATTTTTATGAATGTTTATGAATTATTCTACTGGAAAATGAATGATGGGCTATAAAAGTCTTTGTGTATATGTCACTATTCCCAGACACCCTGTGATGGAACTATTCATGTATAACAGCTAATACAGCAGAGCTGGAGCTTTTCCTGCCTCCGTAGATGCTGGAGTTTTCAGAGCCAGACATTTGTTAATGCCCATTGGTATGCAGCTGAATCTAGACATTTTCCAACTTCAGGGAGATAGAGCAGACAGAAAATGGAGTTTAGAAAGAAATACATTATGTATCTGAAAAAACACAAAAACCAACCAAATAATCAAACCTTCCCTCCCCCCCAAAAAAACCCAACTAAAGTTTAAGACATCTCCATACAGCTCATCATTCATGCATTGCAACTCGTAAGTACAGACACAACCCCATTACACATTCCCCATAGCAGTCAGGAAGGGCACCTTCAAAACACAGAGGGTGGCAAATCAGAAACTTAAACAAAACAAAACGACAGAAGAAAAAAATCAGTTCTGTGCTGCCACCTGTAGCAGACCCTACCAGAGCAGCAGCAGTGGGGCAGGAGCAGTCATGGCCCACTGGGGAGAGGGGAAGTGAGTACAGCAGCACTCACATGTTGGAGGACTTTGTGCTTCAGAGGATGCTTTGGCTGAGCTGTGACTCACAAATTCCTCCAGAGCCACTGGCTGTCATGGCCCTTCCTAAACCCCTCTGTTCTGCTGGGTCATTAAGCCATGGATAGCCTGCTGTTCCCTAAGATAAAGGGAGTCTTTTTTTTTCCCCCTTTCTTTTCTCTAACTCCAGAGAGAGAAACTAACTACAGCATACAGCTTAACCAAGGTTCCTTGGCAGAAACATTTAACAGAGGAAGTTAACAAATACAATTAAGAAAAACACTTATTTGTACGGCAAACTGTATTTACTGCTAAAACAAATTGTTCCTGCATTCAGCTTCCCAGGACAGAGTTCTCATTATGGATAGCAGTCTATTAAAGAGTTGTACGGATCACAATTTTCTTTCCTGCTTGTCCTCTGGAAATGCAAGTTTTTGCCAGAAAGTTGTTCTGTTTGTTACGTAATAGCTCACCAGAACTTCTTTGGGTTGCACCAAATCCAAACTAACTCGTACCATTCCACTGCCATTATTTTCCTTCCATATTTGCTAAGTTAGCAGGTAACAGTGTTCATGGAATACTGCAAGAAGGGCTGTCTGAAACTCACCCATTTCCTCTTCTTTGTCTTATGAAAATCCCCTTAGGGATTAATTAGAAAACAAAATCAAGAACAGTATCATACCTGGCAGACATATCCTGAGACACAGCTTCTTGTGCCATGCTAATACTTTACTTTTTGAAAACAAACGGCCAGACAAAACATGTGCCTTTCCCAAACACAGATAACACCTGGATTTGTCAGACCCTCAGCCTGAGTTCTTCCTCTATTTATCATCCAGCAGCTTTAGTGATCACTACTGGTTGCTTCTTCTTAATGTTTAAATACATCTGTAATGAAATGAAGCTCAAAAGATATGTCTGAAAAATTAAGGCCATGACATGATTGGAATTTCAAAGGAAAGTTTGTGTGTGTGTGTTTATTTGAAGAAATATTTATGCAAACAGGGTTCTCTAATTATACACACGTGACAACACTCTGAATCAACAGCATTGGTACACCTTTGACATTAGTTGGTTTTATACCCTTTAATATGACAGTAATTAAAATTAATTCATGCAGATTTTAAATATACTCTATTAGCAAAGAGCATTTGTCAAATCTACCTCCAGCATACAATGCCTAATGATATCCCTAAACATTAAAAGCCCTAATCTTGTAATTTATAGCTCAAAGCAGTTTACACATATTAGTCTAATAAACTGCAAGCAGTGAATTAACAGATGTCTGCTTGTACGTGGAATATTCATGCACATTTAGTAACAGATTGGTATGGATAACTACAGTGGACCCACTGACATGGGAACTAATGCTGATGGAGACAAAAGCTGTTTTGAATACTCTCAATCTCAGTGGTTGTTTTAGGATGTACCAATCTCATCCACACTTTATGACATGCATCTAATTAGAAAATTTAATGGACTCTATAGCAGGATGGAAAAACTGCAGACATGGAGAACTGTAATATTTACTACCCCAATATTATTCAGTCTATTTATTCAATAAAACATAGCACTACCTATTAGGCCCATTGCCATTCAAGATTACATTAAAAAAACCATTGAGACCATAAACAAATTCCAATTCTCACACCAAATAAAGTGTAAAAAATAAAAAATGGAGGTACAGATATAACTAAGTCCAAGCTTATATAAAGATTATCAGGCCAATATTTTTGTTAAATACCTTGACTCAGTGGCCAGTTTTGATTTATATCCTTGATATGATAAAGGTTTCTACTGTGTAGATCCCAAAGTAGTTCTCAAGGATGACAACATAAGCACCACTGAAAACGAAAAGTTCATAGCCTTTGATAGATAAAAGCCTAAAATATTGTAATGCAGTGTGGTATTATAAATATTTCACAAACAACCAATTTCTGTCCACAAGACAAAGGCAGCATACACAAATACATGACAGGAAAAAGTGAAGCAACAACAATCACAATCCAGAAATTAGGAGCCTTTAAATGTTCAAGGTGACTGAGGAGGCACAGCAGACAATATGGTTGGCATTATGCTGCTGGATCTTAACAAAAGGGTCTCCCTGTTTACATCCTTTGAATCCTCAGAGTTCCTTGTGGTTAACTAAAATACATAACTGCAGTGACTGACTTAGTAATTAAGGAAAATGTCAGAGACACAGTTTTGTTACCAAGAACTTCAGGATCTGAGATTTTGAATTGGAAAGTTGTGGCAACCAGCCAGATCTCAGTAAATCTGAATTAGCAATGGCTTTTAAGCACTTATAGGTCAATCAAGGTTAAAACTGATTAGCCCAAGCCATAAAAGCCCAAAGGGATTTTCTGTAGCATCACTGAACCTACAGGTTCCTGAACTTGGTTTTCTCCTGCACAAAACAAAAAGATGAGAGGACTGGTTCACTAATACTCCTGTTACTGAAGTCATGGCACTCAGTGATCATGTCCTTGACAATTGGATAAATGGTTAAGATCTGACAGCACATAAATAGTATCATGCATTCAACTCCTACTTCTTCAATAAAAATGTTTTACACTAGTAAATGAGATTTTCCTCTCACTTTTACCAATGGGAATTTGAAAATAAATTATATTAAGAAAGAACCAAGCCAAGTAGATTTCCATCTCCTCCCTCTATGTGATTGTTTCATAAGTGAATTGATTACTGTAGTGTTCAACACTTCTCATTTCTAACTGGTTCTGATAGTTCAATACAGGAAGCTATAGCAAGTTATATTAAACATGGCTACAGAGCAAAGAGCAGTCTCTTCAGGTTAATTGCTCCTGCAAGACAGAATCATCTATAAACTCTTCCAATTTATCAGCTTCACAAAAAAGGGGGGGAAAAAAGGGCTATGGTCACAAACCTGTAAAGTTCTTTCTCCACTGATCAGGATAAACATTCTGGTCTGTTCTATTTCCCATGTCCTTTATTTTTTAAGAATCATCCTGCCAAATGCATGAAACATTGGACAGCATGATGAAAGACACTTGAAAATAGGCCTTCACAGCACTGGAATTTTTATCATGTACTGATTATATAATGATTAGATTTAGCATGTTACTTTTGGAAATAACTCTAAAGTGCTATAAATGTTATACCATTTTTTAAATCACAAACAGTTAAGAAATGCAGAAGGCTATTAGCTTCATTGCAACCCCTTAAACTGCTGTGAAATGAGCTCTAAATGTGCTATAAAGCAATTTCAACAATTTATAAGCCTCCCCTGATTAGCCTTGAGCAAGATATAAATGTTAGAGGAAACGATTGTTGCAGAAGAGATATTCACTTCGGAGATGGATGATCATCCTTTAGTAGTTTGCACTGAAAACTCAAAAATAAAGGTTTGCTCCTTTGGTGTTTACTTCCAGCTAATTTCTACACAGACTCCAGAATTTGCAGTTCATCTTAGAGTTTCAGAAAAGAGATATTTTACTTTTATTCTGCATGTCCCTTCCCTGAGATCTAACACCATCTTTGAGCCATCTTCTGAGCAGCACCCTTCTCCCTTATTCCCACAGCAACCATTTTCTTCCAACATTCTTAAATGAAATTAATCCCACATTTGAACATCTTGTAGCATCCACAACAAAAACAACTTCCCCTTTTGGAAGTACAATGTCACAAAATGTGATCTATACACTGGAGTTGTCGATGTACTGCATTTCTGAAGTATCTCCTTACAGAGATTTAAAATTCTGAGCAGTGTCCATATTGCAAGCAGCTTATGGAGCAAACACTCCCTGGAAGTGCCCAAGGCCAGATTGGATGGGGCTTGGAGAAACTTGGTCTAGGGGAAGGTGCCCTGGCCCATGGCACGGGGTGAAATTAGATTACCTTTAAAGTCCCTTCTAACCCAAGCCACTGTGTGATCTGATATTCTATAACAATACAAAAAGCACATAAACATAATCTACTTTTTCTAAGCAAGTGCACACATCATGGCCAAGAGAAGCATGAGTTTTTATTCATTTTTTATGCCATTAGCTTTTAAAACACATGTGAGAATGTAAAAGTATAATTTCCTGGTAGTCTGGGCATGAAAGGAATCATTTATAGAAACTCAAAGTCATTTTTTCTAGCACCATTTATGAAAGCTATTTATTAGAGCCCTGGCTGAGTGCCCTGACCTGCTGTTCCCAGTTCAAACCACTCACTCCTCTCACAGTATAACAAGACACTGATCAATACCTGGGATCTTCTCTGAATAAAAGTTAACTTTTTCCACATCAGTAAGCAATCTTCCCCTCCCTCCCTGAAGCACAGCAGAGCCAATCAATTTTCAGTGTCTGCTTCATCTGTTTGCATTTTATGAAGGCTTCAGAGGAGGGAGGAGGACTTCTGCATGGCAAGCTGCAACCCAGCTTTTGCACACTTCTGTTAGCAAGTCAGACTATAAATGATGTGCCTGGAACTACATCTCACATCCACTCGGAGCTAGGTCTGCATGGGAGATAAATCACACAGGAATATCAACTGCTCCAGTGCTCCACACTGACATGGAAAGCTGTAGAATTCAGCTGCAGTGTGTTTTATATCTGCCTATGCACAAATGCTGTATTACCCATGAGAGTAAAGGAGAGCTGTTTGTGCATGATGAAGTTCCTCTTCCAGACAAAACTAAATTACTTTACTTAGCATTCTGAAGATTTTTTTTCAGGCATTTCAAGTGGTTTTATTTTGCTGGGTTTTGGTTTTCTGTTTTGTTTAAATTATTTTTTATCTACACAAGCCCTTCTTTGTATTTTTTTCACCCCAGGCAGGAGCAGGAGGGGTACAGCTTTGGTATGACAGAAATATTGACCCAAACTAGAAGTGCCAGAATCCTCAAGAGAAACATTTCTAAGATTTGAAGTTCAAGTCTGCCATTTCAAAATGTGTGTATGCCCTGAATAAGCTTGTAAACTTTTGGATACGCACACAAACTAAATCCCTGAACCTTTTGTGATACATTTGTTGTAATTATGATGGGAATTGTTACAAGAATTTAAATCAGTACAGTTCATAAATTCTATTAACCTCTTCATCAAAGATCACTTTGAAAATGCCACTGGATCTGTTACAGCTTTTTTTTTATGTTCCCTGTCTGCCAAAATGTCTATTTTCTACACAGCTGATAGTGCTTGAAAGATCTGTTCACAAGATTCCGAAAAAGAGTTTGAAATGTTATGCTCTACAAAGCATAAAAAGAAGATTTTTGATTACTAACTTTTGTTTACATTTCTTTTCAAAACAGATTAATTGAAAAGTACATGAAAATTAAATTATTCAAATTAAATTAATAGCATGAAACCGATTATTAGTATCTGCAAGAAACAAGAGTAAAGAAAAAACATCCAGATTGAGTGGAATTGGACATTTGAACTTCACTGGAGCCTCACATAATTTCTGCTCTTAGGTAACTCTGTGCTTGTGAAATAAAGATGTTATAAGACCTGAGCTTTCTGTGGGAGGGACAGCTCCCCAGTTTATATCCCAGTGCAAAAGTATAAACTTCAATATTAAGATAAATGACCAACAGATAAACACTAGCAGTCATAATTAATTTCCTGTTTTAACTTTTTTCACATTACACTCAAGCTTGGAAGGGCTGGTTCTGGAGCCACAGTACCTCTCACCTTTGGCCACTTCATTTGCTCTCTAACCATCCCTGCAGTGCCACCAGACCTCTCAGTGAAAGCTGCTGCACTGTGACTATGAACAATGAGGAAACCTCAACTGAGGATTAAGAAATAAAAATCACAACCTAATGAAGCTAATGCTTCCACAAAGTGTGCAATGATTCTTGGACACACAGGATGGACAGGTTTGTGGTCATCTGTCAGAGCCCACACTTCAGCCTTTTCTGGGACCTCACAGAAATGGTGGAGTTTTCCTGAGCCCCAATTCCCTACCTGTATAACACGAATAACAACACAGTCAACAGTTTGAGAATGGAAACATCTAATTGTTGGCAGAAAATCTCTATCAATCAATACAGCAGGCAGAAATATTTTATGAGACTTAAATTAAATGAGAGACTTTTAATAGCTAAAACAAAAAAAAAGCTTTGAAAAAGCTCAGTGTGATACAAAATGAATCATTAAAAACAAGTTTTGATTTATTGTGTCCTTACTGCCTCAAGAGAACTATTCACAAGCCTCCTTGTGGTATATAACTGTGAAAATGAAAGCAGGAGATGGAGAAAAAGGGCCCATCCAAGAGTGGTTGAAGAAGGTGAAGATGACGGTTTTGTAGAAATACTTCTCTAATCAGATTTATTCCAACAACACAGGGCTACAGTCAGGCCAACAGGGCATATGGGCAGTAATTAAATTACTCTCTTTGGCAATAAAAGACACCACTGAGTCCTTCCAGCCAATCTGAGCCTCTAATTATGTATGGAGGCTTTCCCAGTGCAGTTTGACATTCGGTGTCTTTGAAGTCAACCAGGAATTAAACATGACCTTGCACAGCACAAGCTTGCTTTCAAAACTTCTTTTTGTAGAGTCTTCTCTGTTGGCTTCCTGAGCTGACAGATTTTGAAAGATACAAAGATATCTTTACTCATTTTTAAATAAACCAAATACACAGAATTCAGGATTGATTAGGTTAGTCTTCACATTTTCCTGAATCTCTGAAAGTTTGTTGAAATTACTCTGAATTTACACTCCAAAATTAACTTATTCCCTTAAATCCTACCCCTGTATTTGCTCTGCATATTACAGCTGTCATGGAAATAGCCTCAGAATCCAGACAGATCTCACAAATACATTAATTTTCACCTCACTTGTGTCATGGTTTAACCCCAGCCAGCAATTGTGCACAGCCACTCACTATATGTCCACTACAGTGGGTCAGGATAGTGAATCAGAAGAGCAAAAGTGGGAAAAGTCATGGATTGATAACAAGGCAGTTCTGCAGGTAAACCAAAAGCTGCACACACAGGCCAAGGCAAACATCCAGTCACCACTTTCCTTGGGCAGGCAGGTGCTCTGCATCCCCAGGACATCAGGGTTCCACCACATGGAACAGTGACTGGGAAGAGAAATGCCAATAAACAGAATGTCCCCCCTCCCTTCCTCCTCCTCTCACACAGTTTATATGCTGACATTCCACACAGTCTGGAGCATTCCTGTGGTCACTTGGGGTCAGCTTTCCCAGCTCCTTGTGCAGCCCCAGGCCAGCAGGTGGGGGGGGGTGAGGAGCAGAAAAGGCTCTGACTTTGTGAGCCCTGCCCAGCAGCATCCCTGCCTTAGCAGCACAAACCCAGCTCACAGCCCCTGCCAGCTTTACAGACTATTCATCCCTGATATATGGTGCATTCTGCCCAGCCATTTCCATTCCTGTCATGCCTGTGTTTTAGCCTTGTGTGTGCTTCTTGTCAGAAGAGCTGCTGTTAGTGCATAAATTGAAGCTGGGCTGGCCATTACTGTAATAGCAACACTATGCAAGACAAATATCTCAATATAATCCATTTTCAAGTTATTCTCCATCTCTCAGAGCTAGAAAAAGCTAATTCAAATACAGCTTTGTTGCAAGTCACTGCTTGCCTAGGAGAAAAAATGCAAATACTTGAGAACTACCCTCAAACTGCTATTAAGGAAGGAAATAAATCCAAACAAAACCAAATATTTCTCTGTTACCCTGTGAATTGAAAATGCAACATAAACTTTCTTTCATGCTGCAGCAATGCTTGGTAGATTAGACAGTCAAAACATGATTTGATTATGTGCTAGTGAGAAACACCTCAAAATAATTTTATTCAAAACCTAAATGGTTTACCTCAGGTTTCAAGGACTCAACTCATTAGCAAAATACCACTGAATTTCATTATAATTCACTGCTGCTACAAAACTCTTCCAGAAATACAGAGTTAGATTCATAGCTGGATTAGAAGTGGGAGAAGCTGTTCCACTTACCTAGATGAAATTTAGGAATTCACAGGACAAGAGATAAGAAATATCACATTGAAACAGAAAATGGGAGATTTAGACACCATTGCTTCTCTATCTTTTTTATTTTTTCGATTTCTTCCTCCATATGATTTATGGAGGAAGAATATGAAAGCAGGGTGAATGTGAACACATGCATCTCATACAAAGCCTCTTCATGATAATTGATCCAAATAAATAATATCACTAATTGAATTTCTGTGTTCTAATACAAAAATATATTAAATGCCAAATTCCTTAGAAAGACCTGAAAAACATGCTCATTTATAGGTTCTGATCAGGAATTTTCATCTCACTTCTAATCTGGAGTACTCAGCCTTGGTTAATGGTTGCCATTTGTAAAATCAAAAAATAAATCCATTCAAATGTTTTAACAAGTAACATATCAAAAGTTATCATGACTATCAATTACTTTTAGCAATCTAAAAGACTTTTTAGGGATATAAAAATAAAATTAGTAAATAATGAATAGAAAATTATGGAGAGGTAACAAAATGGCCTTGACTATAGTTACACTATTTAAAACTTTTCTTTAGCTCAGAAATTCCTGCCAACCTAATTTCTAGATAAATTTCCTGTTACATTTAAGATAGTTATTGGTAGCACACACATATATTATATTCCCATATGTCTGTGTATCTGTATGCATACATGTTTTGATATGGACTTATTTTAAAGGCCCTACCTGAACAGGAAAAATAGTTGCTTTCTTAGCCTGCCTATACTATTTCTGGGCCAAAACCACGACACATCAAGAATAAGTTTGTTTTAAAAACAGCTTTTCAAGTATCAATCTCCATCTCTCTTCAGGGAAGCAGAGACATATGGCAAGGAAGATCCTGGTCCTGGGAGTTTCATTCATAAACTCTCATTGCTCCAGGCTCGAGATTAAATGAACAGTTTGACAAATGCTCATGAAGATGTGTCTAATAGGAATATGATTCAGCATTCCTTTCTTCTGTGGGCAGAAACCTTCATCTTCTGGAATTCTTCAGAAAGAGAGAGAACATAGTCCTGTATTTGCTCTTCAAAAAATGAGAACAGTCCCCATAAATAAGATCCAGCCTCAGAAGACATATAGAAGGCAGAAAGGAATCATAAGCACAAGGATACAAAGATTAAGTGAAAGCTCAAGAGAGGGCTGAAAGATTTGTCATTGGAATATTTATTGGCAGATTAAGAATTCCTTTCAGCACTTCCTCACACACTTTGTAAGTTGTTTTTTGCAAATAGTTTGCCTTTGTCAGATTTCTGGGATTTCTGCAGCCCTGCTCCCTTCCTCCTGCATGAAAATTTAACCCAGAGATAACTGGAGAGACAGCAACTAAGCCCTGCTTGAGGCAGCACAAGGTGACAAAGAGAGCCCAGGAACATCAAGAGAACATTCATTTGTGCACAGAGCTCCCATTATGGACTAAAAGCCTCTCAGGAGCTCCCAGATCCATCTCTAGTAAACCCTGAAAGTGATCCAAGAGTACCACAGCCACCTTGGAGAGGCTTCTGAGACAATTTCAGAGTAAAATAGACTCTTCATTTTACAGCTGCTGATGTGGGGATGAAGGAACCTTAATACACCTTGACAGGGGAAAAAAAAAAAAAAAAAAAAAAAAAAAAAAAAAAAAAAAAAAAAAAAAAAACAAAAAAACCCAAAACATTTCAGTACACAAGTACTGGGTTTTCCCTTTTTTTTCACTGGGGGAAAAAACAAACATAACCATTTTTTATTTGCTTCTGTGTTTTTGAGGCTGGAAATGCTGTAAAAATATCTATAAAAGGAATTCCAGTTCCAAATATAACGAAGCCCAATAGAAGTCAGAGAAAGAAAACAGAGAGTGGTTACAGGAGGTCACCAGGAAGAGAAAATGAAAAGAGCAGACCAATTACAATGGCTAAAATCAAAGTCTGACACGTGCACATCACTAAAGCGACAATTTAAGCCAGCATCTGTGGGCTTAACACCCCATGACAGATGCCCCAAGAAAATTTCTCTGGAAATACTGATCCCCATGGGGATTACCCAGACAGGAAGCATGTGCTTGGAGATTTTTTTGTTTGGAGAGGGAGGATTTTAGAATAGTGTGAGAGTAACAAGCCTGCACATCTTTTAGGACCTAATTAAAATGTATTTTGACAGCAGGTAAAAGTTGCTTAAAATTGTTAACTACAAAATATCAGCTGATTTGCTCTCAACTTTGAGTGCTGTTGACAGCTACTTATGCAGCTGAGGGCTGGAAAAGAAGTGTTAAGTTTTGAAAAGCAGAGGATGAGAGAACCTCTATGTTAAAATACAAAATTTTCCTGGCACTAATCATTAAATATCTTCAATAGAGAAATTGCAGAGAGTAGATTTTATTTACTCTTTTATTCTTTGATTTACTGACATAACTGATATAAGGAATTTAGGGCTCACAGGAAGCATACACTGTATATGACCCTGACATCAGGAAAATGAAAGCTACCCAGACTCTGCAGTGCTGACTCTACACTTGCTAATTAGGAGGAAAAGAAAGAGCATTTTACAAATATTGGCCATTAGACTGGGACTCCACTTGAAAAATCCTTTGACTTTTCCATCTTCCCAAGGCAGACTCAGCTACCTCGAGTGAGAACAAGTTTCCACCTGACACTGGGGGCTTTTGGCTTTGGCAAATTAAAACCCTTTTGACAAGCTGAGGACAAATGCTGTCGGAGTTTGGTGGCACCACCTCCATATAAATCTTCAGCAAACCAAAGAGAGAGTTATCCCCTTAGAGCATATGAATCATTCCTTCCAGCCATACAATTTTAAAGCCCATTTTTACAAGTCCAGTTAGCTTTTCTTGATTTTTTTTTTTAATTAAAAAACAAGTTCCTTTCTATGACAATAAAATTCTGATATTCTGAACAAAGTCTTATGCTATTTGTATAAAAATATTTTTCCTTTTGCCTTTGGAAAATCTGATTGATCTAACTTTTTAGGATTTTGAGATAAACAGATATTAGGAATTGTAATGAAAATCACAGCCACCTAATATATATGTATAGTGACTTTCAGGGCAGCCACCACTACCTCTCACTGATACTGAGAATGTGTTTGACCACCAGGCTAAGGCTGGTTGCAAGGAAAAAGGTGTGAAGGAAGGCATGTTGTGGCAGTTTTGTGTTCCCCTTGGGATGCCCTTTGCAGCTGCAGTGTGCCTGGAGCCCTGGGCTTTGTGGTTTTCAAAACCCTAACCCTAGGCGTAACCCTAAGCCTAGGTGAGAGAGTAAAAGTCAGAAAATCTAATAAAGTCTTGCTAGAGTTCAGTGAGACAGCTGCACAAGTTGATGTTTCAGTAGTTATTCAGCTGTGAAGAGCTTTATTTGCCTGATTCTGCTCAGCCCTACAATATCCAATATTACAGAACAACAGCAATTCCGAAGTATTGTCCCTGCTCCTATATTTTCTCTTGTGAGAAAAGTTCTCCATGAGACTATCGTTAATGAGAATTTCCTTTGCTCCATAACCTAATTTGTTATGGTTATCAATGCTATTTAAATTACTTTTTTTCCCCTAGTGATACATATTTATTGAACAAGACTATTAGTATTAAAAGACATAAATCCCAAAGCCTGTTCCAAAACATGCCCTACCATTTCTTTGCAGAACCTGAACTAATATTCCATATTAAACTGAGTTTCAATTTCTCAGTTGTAGTGCCCATTAAAATGAAGGAACTGATTTTATGATTGCAGTAAATAAACTCATGGAAAAATAACATGAAGCAACACCCTAGCATTAAAGCACAATTACTTCAGAGAAACCTCAATGAAAAAATATCTAAATACATAGCTTTATTATAGAGTGGCAAAGAACTTTTGTACTGTCCTGTGATACACTGAAGAAGCTGCTCATGTGCTATGCTTGATATCTCTGAGCAGCTGAACAACTAAGTTTAAAAGAGTTTAGGGATATCTTTTTCCACCAAGCCACCTGATTCCCATTTTACTAAATTATGTACTGGGAAGGAGTGAAAAAGATTATACTGAAGTGTCAGGGAAAGGTTAATTCAACACTATAGGACATAGCTTAAGAATTTGCAGACTATTTATTCTAGAAAAGAAAACTGAATTTCTAGATTGTATGTTCACATCACAGATAGTGAAGAATTGTGTTTTACATTGTAAGAAACAATAGACTTTCTGGATCTTGCCAGTCCTGACTAAGAAGCGACAACATTCCACATGTTTCTATTAACAATGTCAAGTGAAACAGGTTAATATGTCAGTTCTGCATAGAAACCTGAGGCAACTCTTGCTGGTCTGCTATCAATGCAGTGTGTGAGATGTCTACAGTGAGGTGAGCTTTCACTGAGAGCATATGAATATAACTGTGTGCTAGAAAGAACCCAGTCATGCCATCTTACAAATAAGACATTAAAAAAAAAAAAAAACATTTAAAATTAAAAATAATAAATATAAGTGCTATAGGACTTCCCAAAAGTTTTAGTATTATCCCTCAGTATCGTCGGAGATAATGAGGCAAATTACTGAGAGATGCTGCTTAACTTTTCACTTCTCATTAATCTTTATCCTCCAACCCAGATGGATTCCCAGACAATTTACAGCCATTTGTTGTCCTTCCCTTTCACCTTGTACTGCTCTCCCCATATTCAGGTTTCCTTCCCTTCACACACCCATAGAGGTGAGGTCATGAGATTTTCCTTATCAGAAACATTCTTCTAACTCTACTTGACACCAAATACTAAAAATCACATTTTGAAGCAGTCATTAATCAAAATATAAATGAGCAGCAATAATTTTATTAGGCAGTGTGCCCTTTTTCTTCGATCAGATGCATTTTCATTATTATATCTGAAAAGATGTCAAACACAAGGTAAGCTTAAAGATAAAGTAAATAGCTTTATGTAAACACATTATTCTATTTCTTATCTTGTGAAGTATTAATTCTCAGGTTGAACATCTTTCATTTTGGCAAGTTTGAACATCTATCAAAACAGCCACTTGCTCTTTTCCAATGCTTGGAAACTATTACTTTTCACACCATTTTCTCCTTCAATTCAGAAGTGTTAAATAGTGTCCATGACATTCAAGTACATTTTCTTTGAATCCAGTACAGGAAAGATTTTAGTTAATCGCCCCAGAAAAAGAAGATACTTGAGTGAGAAAAAGAAACCTGCTGCACTGCTCCTCTGGAGACTCTGACAGGGAAAGAGCCATGAAAATCAAGTGTGAAAACTGTCTGAACCTCAAGGAGAAATTTTGGCTGAGGACTGCCCTTGGGTGCTCAGCATCATGGCCATCAATTAATCTGCCATTAATATTTTGATATATTGCTCTTGTGACAACAGTTGCATGGTTACACTGCCTCATGTCTAATGTGCAGATCAATATAAATATTACAAAGAAGTTGAGTCTTTTGAATAAGATCATGATCACAACTCAGCTACATGATTGAAGAAGAGTAATTCAAGAGAACTTTTGAGCTATGAGGAAAAAAACCCAAACCCTGTTTATGATTCCAGCAGAATCCCCATAATTCTGAGGCATTTTTACATTCAGTCTAACTCCCATCTACTTAGGGTGAAGTCAACATAGAATCATAAAGGTAAAACATTCAGAAAGAAAGAAAAGAAGTCTGAACACACATGCCACAAAGCTCCTGAGCCTCAGTTTTCAAGCACCTGAATTTGAGTTCTTCCCACCTGGCCTGTGCCACCACAAGCCCATCCCCAGAGCTCCAGGTTTTCCACTGTAACACTTTTGCAATGCAGTGCTGCACTACACCTCAACTGCATTGCCTCTCATCAAGCAAAGGGAAAAAAAAACTTCCTAAACAAATCAGCTTTTATTAGCACTTCAAGATATTAGTTGACTCCCCTCTTGTTTTTTTGTAGTAGGTTTTGGATACTATTGTGCTGCACCCTTGGAGTTTCCCAGATCTGCAAGCGTGGATTTCCAGAACTTCCCAGTAAGAATTAATAACAAGCTGCTAGTGCCAGACCCTTCAGATGTCTGAACTCCTGCAGAGGTTTCTGGACATGAATTGCATTGACATGTTCAGGTCCTCAGTAAATAGAGATGTGAAGGAAAGAGAGTTGTAACAATACATCCAACCCAAGAGCTGAGTATATAAAGAAGTCGTGTGTTAAAAGCTCTCCAATGCTGCACGGCTTGTGTCTGGAGGGGTGCAGGAAAAAGGAGAGTATTTCACTTCTTTTGACTCCCAGAATCAACTTTCAATACCACAGAATTAATATCACACCTGTCCCACACCTGAGTCTACTTCTTAGAGCCACACAGCACAAGGTGGAGTGAACCTTCCCTCTCACAAGTGACAAGTCTTCAACAGTGGGCAATAACTATTATTTTAAAAATGAAAGTTTGCTTTATACTCTATTCTTGGAAGCTACATAAATTTTAAAAGTTTCATATTTTAAAAATTAATTAATAAGGAGCATTTTGCTTGGAGATTTTTATTTCTACTGAAAGAGAAACTCATGAGACAATACTAGATTGCTATCTATGCATCTCAGGATGATCATTTCAAGGATGCTCCAGGCTTTTGCCCTATTTTTTATCCCCTTGTTTTGACATTTAAATTAGAACCCAGTTCTAATTTAATCCAATGTCACGTTTTTCATATTTAATGTTAATACAGTCAACACCGACTAATTTTACATCTTTATTGCTCTCTTTATAATTCTAATATATGAAATAAAAGTTTTAAACTCCTAATTATCAAAATGCATAGTGGAAACACACCTACTGTAGATATAATTCCCAAAAAGCTGAATTCAAAGAATCAACACCATGGATCAGTGCAAAAGCTAGAAATGGCTAGCACTTTTCAAATAATTTGGTTTGGTTTTTCCAAGTCAAGAGAGTTAGAATATACCAACTAATTAATTAACAGGACAGCCTTGAATGATAACAGAATGTTTCTTGCTATTTCACATTTCGGCAGAAGCATGGTAAAAAGATGAGTGTGAAAAACTCTCTCTTCTCCCTCATATCGAGGCAAGTGCCTTTGAAAGTCAAGGGAGCTCCCAGCAATGCATTAGCAACCCTCAAATTACCATCTGAAATACTTACATGTCAATACTTGCCTATGCAAGGAGACTCAATTAGTTCTGGATGATCCAGACAGTATAAATTCAGTCAAATCCATTGAAGGTGTGACAGTTTACAACACCCAGATATTCTGCTCAGCTGTTGCTCTGCTTTAAATGCATTAGTCTTTATCTATTATTTTACAAATATGTCAGTCAATATTTTACATATGTGCTTGTTCATGTCTGAAGGTAATATATACAAAATGAAGCCTTAGATTTATTTATCTCACTGAGAATTTGAAAAATATCAGTATTCTAATGCTAAAAATATTTTTAAAAAATATCTTCTTGACTATTACTACAACACACTTGTATGATAACAGAGTAATGTTTTCCATAAATCACAGCAATTTAAAGCAAGCTATGGCATATAATTGTGTAAGTCTTACCCAGCACTTTTACAGCTGAGCAGTAAGCACAAATGTTAGACATAAATTCCATGCCCTGTAGATAGCAATGCTAGAAAGAAAGAAGAGGACTGAAAGGCTGCCATTTTCATGTATTTTCCATTTCCCAAAAAGAGAAAGAATTCATTACCAGGTATTCTCCAGGGGATGCCAGTGGTAATGACTAGACATATTTTTAATCTATCATCCATCTGCCTTTGGAGGTGAAATAATAAACACTAAGATGGCTGAGGCATGGTTTGACATGAGAAACTCTGAGACATAAACACAATCAAGTTTCTTGAAAACACTCCAGTCCTGACAATGCAGCTTGAAACACCATTTTCCTATTTCACAAGGCAGTTCCCTATCTGTTGTGTCTGCTTTTGATATAACCTCAAAGCCTAGGACATCACCTTCCTTCCCCTCAATGGCACTACCTTTTATATTTATGCTTCAAAATCTTCTGCACAAAATGAAGTTGCTGTTAACTTTAGGAAGCTGCAGAGCACTTTTTAATAAAGTGCACAGATAGGGGATTTGATGTTCCCTCAACTGAAACAATAATTTAGATTCATTGTCCTCAAAACAAAAAATGAAAACTCAGTTTTAGACTAAATTTTCTGACACAACTCAGGTTTTATGGTGCTTTTGTTGCTTATGTATGTTCTCACTAATTGTTATTTTCCTAGTCTGCAACTTCAACTACCTGGCAGCCATTCAGAGCTGCACCCCAACACACAAGCTACCTGACTTGAGTTGCACAGCCCTTCATGATTCACATTCATTCCAGTTATAATAATTCATTTATTGCTGAAAAATAAACTCTCCCCTCCCACGTGCTCTCACAGCAGCACTTCGACCCACTAGTCACACTGTTCAGCAAGTACCTCTCTAACTTCTCCAAACCTTGCTTCCACTTTGGAGGAGCCCCTTCAGAATCTCTTTCACTGCTTGCTATTGCATCCCACATAGAACCCTTATTTGCTGTCATTCCTACAAAAGCCCTCTGGCAGCTTTGCTGTTGTTCACTGCCTCCCACTCTGCCTCACCTTACCTGACACTTCTCTCCACAGCTGTGCCATCACCACTTTCATAAAACTGAGTACATCACAGAGTGCTATGGAAAATCTCCCACTAATTTTCATTTAATTAATTTTAATATTACAGCTGTGGTTTTTATCAGCCTCACCAGAAGAAAACAGCAGATCAAGCACAGCAAAGATGAACTCTTTTACCTGCATTTTCCGTCTCCTGGGACATGCAGCAAATCTGCATTCCCTCTCAGATATATCTGAATCTTGAAGTTTGACTTAACATTATGATAATAAAATTTAAAAGTAATTA
Organism: Onychostruthus taczanowskii; assembly: GCF_017590055.1. Taxonomy (NCBI): domain Eukaryota; kingdom Metazoa; phylum Chordata; class Aves; order Passeriformes; family Passeridae; genus Onychostruthus; species Onychostruthus taczanowskii. The sequence goes on from NW_024498573.1 coordinate 12,106,756, forward strand.
TATAGTAGCTATTCAAGCAGCACCATCTAGCTGTCCAAAAATTAAAGCCTGGACTGTTGGGTATATAGTAAAGTACAGCTCCCTAGGGTTAAGACTATAAACAAGCATTTCTGACAGAGAAACACATTTTCCTGGTTCTTGGGTGGGCGGCAGCACATTATTTAATAGAAGCAGAAAAAATTAACAAGGAGATGAAAGCCGCAGCCTTCCTTTGGCCTGTCTGTAACCAGCACTGCCCAGAGTGGTTAATCTTCAGTTAAACACCACATTTCCAATCCTCCCTTGTAAGGCATCTTCTGACACAGGCTGTGATTCGTATCCACAGTGCCTTGGGAGCCAATACACACACACACATCTTTGATTATCAGTAATACACAAACACACATCTTTGATTCTCAGTAATCAAAGCACAGACTTTCCAAACCTCCTGGAAAGCACCACAGCATCAATCATATCTTGTTAGTACACAAGCAATGCTGCCTCACTAATATATAACTGTATGTCTCCGGCCACCACCATTATTATTAATTTCTAATGTCTATTACTATCTGTCACAAAATATCATGTATTGTAAGAGATTTTACATATAGAAAATTAGTTTTCATGTTCAAAATTTGCAAATTTGAAGAGATATTAGCACAGCAGAAAGCACAGACTTCTTCATTTACAAAGGTGATTGGATTTTTAGAAGAGATTATATCAAACTTGTTTGTCAAAGTGCAATACAGACCTACCCAGAAATAAATGACCTCAATAAACATAACTACAGCTAAGAAAATGAAGGTTCCTGCAGAGTTTTGTGACTTTGCTCTTTTCAGCATTGCAGTCATGAGACAGTGTGAGTTTTGTCCCCTTTCCAAGGGGAAAAAAAAAAGTTGCTAGTCAGAATGAGAATAAGATGAACACTTCACCTATATGCTGCACTGAGCAGACTTAGTCAAGGTGACATTTGGTTTCACTTGAATATTTTTTTTTAATTCATCACTTTTTTAAAATGAGGTTTACAAAGCTAATATCACTATTACCACATCATAAGGATACAGCACAAATAATGCATTTAAAACACCTTTAACCATCCTGAAAAAAGCAAACAAGGAAAAAGGTTTGTTCACATGAGGCTCTGCTTTACCTTGTAATTATTTAAGATGACTATTTCTTAAGTTCACCTGGTTACATTTTCATTTGTTCTAACAGAAATTTTCTTCTACAAGTGGTCTGTACTACCTACATGATAACATTAGAAACGGAATATCCAATATATCACTGTGACCTTGAAACCTGGAAAGTGGAATACATTTGAATAATTTAATTATACATAGCATCTGAACTGATTATTACACATCCTGCATGTTGAAAATGCTGAAGTAATGTAAAAACTGCTTACAGTGGTACGTAAATCCTGTCTATTTCCACATAATAGTCCATTGACTGTGGGTTTTTTTCAGTTAGAATGTATTATGCCAGAAATGTAAATATATGCACATAATATGCATACAGCTCATGCATACACTGCCATGCTAATATGCATATCTTTCTGTGTTCAGACACAAAAACTTCACTTTCATTATTCACTCCAAATTACTGAATTATAGTAATTCACTTGGCCTGATCTATTATTTTCAAACTCTGAGGATTTAAAAGTCCTTGAAAAGAAATTCCAGCTAAAGCTGTCATGAAGTTTCTGCTCACCACAGAAGGAAGTAGCCACCATAAGCAAAAATAACTGTAGATTCTCTTTGCAAAGTACAATAAATAGGCATTTTTACACTAAATAGCCCATTGCACTGGATCACTGATAAGATGGTTCATTTTTTCCCAGCAGCATTTACTGCCTACAAGCTTCCTGGAAAGACTGACAACCATGTGAATTTTCAGCACCAGCCCCTAACATACCCCAAATGACAGCTTATGTCCCAGAACACCTGCCCCCATGACCTCCACCTCCCTAAAGCACCTTCCATCCCACCTGCCTGCAGCTCTAACACTTCATTCTAAGCCACACAGAGAATAACAGAGAAGCCCAGGCTGGAAGGGATTTCTGGGAGCCATCTAGTCCAGCTCCCTCTTCAAACCAGGTCCCATGAGGTCTGACTGTCCAGCCGTGTTCTAAGTATCTCACAGAACTGGAAGAGAAACTGGCATTTTTTTTCATCTTTTTTTATGGTTTCAACTTGTATGAGAGACTGAACTGAACAGCAAATAATGTAACAAAATGAATAATACAGACAAACAGTTTTTAGCAATATTAAAAGGCCATGGAATCATTTTGCTTGGTTATTTTTCCGTCCTTATGAAGTGAAAAGCACCACTTCAACCGCAGTGACAAAAAAAATTAAACTATTTGATTGATCACCATTATCAGAAGCTGCTGAACAATTACTTTTTCTAGTAGCTAGGAGAAGAGTACAGAATGAATGCAATGTGATGATGGCATGGACAAAAAGATGACAACTTTCTTCTAATTTTGATATAGAGCAAAAACAATCAGAAAACGAAGCAACCAGAGAATGGTAATCCTGCACTGCATGTTTCTCCTGCATATTTAATATTTAACTGAATTTTCACATCAGTATAATCACTCCCCATGTAAAAGCCCTCCTCCTGCCAGAGGGGAGGATCATTGGCAGCCCTGAAAGAGGGGCACATCCTGGAGTGAGTTGCAGTGTGAGCACTGATGTGCTGATGCACCTAGGCACAGATGGTGTGAAGGGTACCTGATGTCTTGGGGCATGTGGGAACTTATGGAAGTGCAGATAATTATTAGTTTAACACGCAAAATAAAACATTAAATTATCTGTCCCTGAAATAATGCAAAACTAATGTATTCTCCAATGAGAAGGTGTGTTTTGCAACATGTTTTGAGCACATTCCTTTTAATATATAGCTATATTCTTAGCTTTTGGACCTCTTATTTTGACATAATTTGTTTTTCTAACTTGTCAGAAATTAAGTACATGCTTTTTTAAAAATCATTAAAAAACAAGCCAAGAGTTATTTTTCATACCAAATGTTATTGCTATGAATAATACCATAAAAATACCATTGTTTCTTAAACTATGAGTTCACACAAAACTTTTTATAGATACCATCTCAAAACTGTACAATGTTTAATAACAGCTTCATTGACAGATACATTATCTTTCCCAACTGCCACAAACTGAGAAGTGCCAAGCAGCAGAAATTACTTTATTTCTTCCTGGAAGATAACTTTTGTACCCTAAATAATTCCTATTTCCTTCATTCTCCCAACACTTGAATGTTAGTTCCAGGAGGGAAGTGTCAATATAATAATTTCAGTTTTCAAAGCTGACCTTCCAATGAGTCTGTGACTTCAGCAGATCCACTGAAAAGGGCTCCAAAGATACAGCAACTAATAAAGATAATGGAAGTGTCAAAATTACCTCATTGACAGCATCTCAGGAGGCAGATGTTCAGTGCCCTGTCCCACACAGCCAACCAAGCCATGAGCAGGGAGATGTGGCTGAGCCTGGAGGGCAGATCAGATCCAATGACCCAAGCATTTTTGCATTGATCCAGCAGACTAAATTTACTACTGATCTATGCCAGTTTTTATCTAATTTAGGATGAATCATTTTGCTCCAAACAGCTTACACTTACTCAGGATATTTCACTTGGCACATACAGGCACGCCTTTGTGCCAGTGGAAATGATTTGAGCGCATTCATTAACACAGGATACAATATTATCCCCAAAAAATCAATTCACAGTAAGGTGACATAACCTTATTGGCCTCAATAGTAGTTTACTGGGGCAACAAACAATTTTGGATGAGGAGAGGGTCCAGAAAATCTCTTCAGTTTGACCAAATCAATGTGTCTTCATATATAGCCAAAAACGCAAAACAAACAAAACCCCAGTGGTCAGGCCTGTTTTGTTCCTGCTGGCACACACAGATGAGCAGCCTTTCCAAAGGTGATTTTCCTTATCCTAGGGGACCCTCCAGACTGTCACAGCTGTCTTGATGTTCCTAATACAAGATCGTGGCTGCAGCCAGGAAAGGCACTTGGGAGCAAAAAGCCAAGTGAAACATCCAAGTTCAGCCACTGCAACACATCTTTTTTATTTGTCCCTGTCCAGCTGTTGATGTGGAGGTGACTCTGCCCCTGAAATTCATCTTGTTTACTGCATACAGAGATGCTATCCCAGGACAATTTGAGACAAAACTGAATGACCCCTGATCAGTGGGCAACAGGGAAGCTTTGTGAGACAAAGTGTGCAGTAACCATTTCTGAGTAACTGCCCCACTATTTCCCAGCACTGTCAGGCACACATTTCAGTGACTGGAGGAAGGGAAACTTTAAAACTCCCCATGCTGAGAGCAGTCATAAGTTTTAATGGACAACAGATCTATTCCAGCTTGAGGAAAATATACAGATTATGCTACTATATTTGACCCTTCACCTTGCAGACTATGTCAATTAGAAAATTTAAAAAAAAAACAACAAAAAACAAACATTAAATAAGCAAGGTCCCTGACAAATAATGCTTTTTAAAAAATTCAACACCACAGTGATCTGTCGTTTCCTCAACAAAAGAAACCAAATAAATCAAAACCATCTGTTGCCTTTGGTCTTACACTGCAAAAATGATAGGTTTTCACTTCTGTGGAATATTCCACAGGAAGGTAAATTGTCTTTTCCACTCATTTATTTAGGCACTCAGCCAGTTCCAGGCTATCAGGCACACAGCCTACACAGATTATGAATTTATGAACAACCATCTCCTTTCATTCTATGTAAATACAGATTTATTGCTTTTATGCGTTGGCTGCAGATTTTTAAGCTACTGTCAGTTTCAATTTATGAAAGACAAACAAACATGCTCTGTGGGTTCATTTGCCTGTGTCACTGACTACCAATAACTCCTGAGGACGCCTCTGCAGGGCTCACCGTTGCCATCCACAGCAGAAAATCTATAGATATAAAGTTTTGCAACAATGCTTGGAAATACAATTCATTTTTTAGAGTCATATAAGCAAGGCAAATAGTACTTAAAGCCATTGATTGATAGAAGCTCTCATTTCAAGCTGAAACAGTGCACTGTAGGAACTTGACACATACCACTTCTTAGGAATTTCAGTAGAAGACAGACTTTGTTGCCAGGATGCAAGACTTCTGATATTAAAAAAAAAAAAAAAAAAAAAAAAAAAAAAAGGCAGCAAAGCAAATCCTATTCTAAGTTACACAACAAAAAATTAACTTTCAAAATGGGATGAAAACAGCAATTTGTGGCATAACAGGATAAAAATACTTGAAAGGGTGATCTTTTCAGAATTATGAATGCATTTGGAAGTAGGTAAGAAATAAGATGAGGGTAATCATATACCTGACATTCAGTGCAGTGAATCATAAGGAAGCAATTTAGTTATGCTGGTGCACTGAAGAACAATGGCTTAGAACTGAAGAACAATTAACTCGCTAAGAGAAATAATTGTAAGTTAATTCAACACACTATGCACTTTTTATTAGCAAATAACATGTCATGTGTATGTAAAGATGTTTTTTCTTTTTTCCAGATCATAAATCCTGATTTATATAGATTAGACAATGCCTTAATTTCTCTCAATGCCAACTGTCTACAACATATCAGTACAAATAATGCTACTCCATGTAATTATGCAGTTAAATAAAACACTGTATTTGGCCAAATGGCCTCATGTCTTGCAGCTACATCAGGACAGATATTATCACTATATTATCACTAGCACTTAATGGCTGTTGATTAACATAATGAAAGTAGGATATTAAATTGAAACAGTGTGCAGGGTTCCAGGAGGTCATGCTAAAACAGCTGGTGAGGTTATGGTTTGGTTCCTTTGCATTATGATCATCACTTCATTTATGATAACACATTAACATATACATTTTTTTGTGGTACCTTAAAGATCTATATCCTTTAAGAATCTTTTCAGTAGACAGAATCAGCAGCTCCCCCTTTCCCTTGTCCACATTATTTAGGCATCACACTGCTCCAATATGCATATTTTTAGACCAGTGATGTCTAAGTTAATAGATGAGCAAGAGGTCGTTTGCCCCCATTAAGATCAAGACTCAATGGAACCTGTGCAGAGCTATTGCCCCAATCTCCAAAATCCCATGTTCACTCCCCTCCTTTAATTTTTGCCCTGAAGGCCAGCACAAACACACAGAGATTGTTCCTCTTCTTCAGCACACCCAGACTCCTCAGGGACACCATAGCTGCAGGCTGTGATTCCAAGTGCCCCTGCAGTGAACTTGCCTGCTCAGACCTGGTCAGCATCTGACTGCTGGGACTCCGCCAGGTGCCAAAAGGCTCCTGCTCAGGAACTGACCTGTGCTGCAGTTCATGACCTCCATGCCAGCAAGTTGTGGCTGTAACAGACCCCTGGGCTATAGAGCTAAGTATGACAACACTACAGCTCCAGTCAGAGATTAACAAGATTCAAGAATTCAAGTTCTTTACAGTACACAGCATTTGCCTTCCAAGCCATCCTGCAACCTGTAACTTCTGAACTGAATTAAAAAACTTAAATACAAAAAAAAAACAAAAAAAAAAAAATCAGAGCCTTAATGTAGGCACACAGAATACCCAAGTTAAATTATTTCATTCATACAAAGTTTTTAAATGAAACATGTTCTCCCACCCAGATTTCTTCCAAACAATTGTAAATTACACTTGAAAACTCAGCCAACACACGGGTACAAGAAAGATCTTCCTTCATCTGCTTCCCCAGCTTCTCCCGAGCCTGCCCATTCTGCACTGCAGCAGGAACCCCTGTTGGGGTGTCCCACAGGGAACCTCAGGATCTGCTGTGACCTGGCCTGCTCACAGGAACAGGAACACTCCTGCCTGGCTAAATTTGAGACAAAAGAGTAAAGTAGAACATGCACAGTGAGCCAAGAGCAGTGGAAAGTTACCAGGAGAAGAGTAAGAATGTAAATGGGGCTGGGAGGCCAGCAAGCAGAGGGGGCTGAATTAAGACCTGGTCAAGTGCAGTTGGAGACTTCTCCTTGGAAGCTGTCCCCAGGCTCCATCACCTGTCTTCTGCCTTAATCAAAGCTGAAAGAGAAGCTCCCGGTACTCTTGACAGCATCTCATTACTTAAACATAAACTCAGTTTTACTCATGTGGGAAATAACAATGCAAAATTAAAGATCCTGGCAACACTCCTGATGAACTCTGCACAGAACTTGGGGAGGTGCAGATTTCCACATGGAAGTGTTTGGCACCTGAAGCCAGTTTACACATCCATGGTCAAGGAACAGTGCTTCAATTCCACCCTGCAGTTGCATATCTGTAGCCAAGTTCTTTTAACAAACAGAACTGTAGTTTGCTAATCAGAGATTTTTTTTTTCCTATCATGACTCAGTGCGTGCATATCAAACAGCTGCGTGCTTTGTCTCACAATACACAGGGGTATGCTGTAAAACAGGGAAACAACAATGTCTGCTTCACTGAATGCCATGTACTTGGTCAGCTGCACTTCTGATCTTAAGGACTTGTACAGGCAGAATTCCAGGAGATGTTTTGGTAATCAGGACATCCTCAGAGAGATCACCTGGAACCCAACCACATTATGCCAAGCACTTCTGGTGGACAGTGACATCATCTGACTTATCCAAACTTTGTACAAGTAGTATTTGAAAGCTGAACTCAAAGCAACTTAAGCAATGCTGTAAATCACTTGGCATGCCTACAAAAATGGTCACTTGAAAAAGGACAGCACTTTTGCAGGAGCAAAGGAAAAAATGCACTGATTGATATCACTAAAAACAATTGGTTAAGTTTGCACCTATTTTTTAATCCTTGCTTTTACCAGAGATCATTCATCTCTCACACATTTCAAAGCATCACTCACTGTCAGACAAGCTTCCAGAGAAATCAAGGAACTAATCAAAGCAGATTAAACAGTGTTGCTTAAAATTACATTTGCTTAAAACATTTTAAATTAAGCCACAGTTATAGTGTAGTTTTTCAAGATGTCTAAAACTGTGAAGAGAAACTGAACAAGACATAACCACCCTAATATAATTTCTCTCATTTCACAAAGTCATTTTCTTGGCATGTGTGTGTCATCTCCCACTCTTCCCTCCACCCCTCCCTGGATAATCAATTTGCATTATTTTGTTGGGGCTGTCATTAAAAAGACTTTTAAAAAAGCTATTAGAACAGTTAATGCAGCCAAAGAGTTTGTACCCAGCTTGTACATAAAGTCACATATGATTAACCAGTCTTATCAAAATTAGTAGCCACTGCATTGATCACTTCACTCTGGCAGGCTGGCTCAAATGGGAGAGAACCACAGGACCCTGTGGTTTTGCTCATGTTTTTTTCTCTTGCCAAGATAGTGAATCATTACCCAGATTATAATGATAATACATCCAGATCATATAATTTAATTGATTTCATCTCATGTTTCTAGTGATATTTAATAGTCTCCCTCTGCCTTGCTCCCTCAAAAGAATAAAACAAAGTTTGTTTCTTTATGGCAATTACCACCACAGCACAGCCAAGCCAAAGTACTAGAAACTGCTTGACTGTTTCCAGGCATAACTAAAATTGAATTCATGAAGGGAAAATCTAATGGAACAACAAAACCCTTCAATGAGCAAATCTGCAGTGTTTATGACTGCTGAAATATATTACTTCATTCTACACTTACTTAAGAAGACAGCTAATTGAAATAACTCCATAAGCCAGCTTTCAGTGGACTGCTTGCAAGTGAAATTACTTATGAATGTATAATTGAAACTAAATTACAGTTTGATTTTAAACTATTTAGTTTTTCACTTACATGAGTGTTATGTGAAGATTTCAATATTGTGTCTGAAAGCAGCAAAGTACTGATTATACTGGCTTTCTTAACATGTTTGTATATTTATGTAGGAGTGTGTCTGTGTACAAACTCACATCCTTCATCTATATATACCTCCATCCTCTTCCTGAAAATTCAGGAAAACTAAAAAACCACTCAAGTGTAATGCTATTCAATGGTCACAAGCTCACAAACTTACTGTATTTACAAGAGTCTAAATGGATGTGAAAAAGAACACCAAGGTCTGTTGTCCTCTTTCAGATTTTTTACTTTCTTATTCAACACTGTGAACTTTGTATTCCCATATAGATCTGATTTTCCTTCTGGGGAAAATTTCAAAAAAGCACTATCACCAGCAAAGCTGCAGGTAAAAGAGATGAAACAGATGTCCTCTTATGGTACGTCAGAGAAATCCTTTAGTCCATGCCCCTAGAATATATGAAAGGGACATACTTCTACTTGAGCAGTTGATGCCCATGGAGAATAAAAACACTGAGAATGTTATTTCAGGTTCTGCTGTGGATTCTCAGAATCCAGCCTAAGCAGCAGTCAGTCTCCTACATAACAGTTTATTTATATGTAGATACTGAGATGCTCTGAGTTGCAGAAGGAAGTTGAAATGCTTTCCTGTGAGTACCACAGAGTCAAACTGTAGCTGGTGGAACAGAGCAAGCACTTCTTTGATTCCACATAACCCAATTTATTTGTAAGCCAGTGAAAATAAATGAAAAAACTTTACAAGAAACACACCTGCACAATCTCCAGAATAAGCAGTAAGAAATAAGACACTGGGCTTTGACTCAGAAAACAAATAGATTTCTAAACAATAAGGGGTTTAATTGGAGGAAACATTTAATTTCCTCAACAAAGGGAGGAATTCATGGGAGATGCCTAAGCAAGACCTCAGCAGCTGAATCAGAAAGGGCTTCATTATCTGCATTTCACGTCTTGTTAGACTTGTATTTTACATATTTAAGCCCTGCACCTGCAACAATCTTACAATCAGTGCAGTGATTAGTCCAGCTGTATTTATATTTCATGTAAAGTTCATTTTACTTCTCATTCCTTCTTTACATTCCAGCCTTGACAGTAAATTTACTTTGAGGAATGTGACTGGGATTGGATTTGAGGCCTTCTGTTAAAATTAAACTACTAAAAAACCACATTCAGAGAAAGCTGAATTTGGAAATGAAATATGCTAAGAACTGGCCTTGGGAGTCCTCCCCCTACAAGGATGATGATGAAGAAAGGGGCAAATCTATGAAGGATGGGGTGCAGGAGATAGAAGAAATCAGTCTAGGAAAAGCTAAAATCTACATCTCCATTTTCACGTTTTTAAATTCTGAGCAGAAAAAAACTCATGTTGGAACTCTTGGTCACTATTCTACTACACAGGAAAAATAATTTTTAACTACGTAGCTCTGGTCTTCACTAAGGTACCCAACTGGTGCAGGATCACTTGAGACTCCTGATCATCTAATTTTTTTTTGTAATTCTCTTATTTCTCTCCTTGCTGAAAAGGGAGAGGCAGTGGCCAAAAAACTGCATGGCATTTTTGCTTATACTGAAAACATATGATTAAATCTTTCAGTACATCATTCTTCATCCTCATAAGTCAACAGTATCAACAACAAGGATTTGGACAAGGCTTCTGCCTTCAGCTGTATGCCCTGTTTAAATTAATCATCCCTGCTAATTTTCATATGAAAACTAACACTGCAATAATTTTTAACTGGTTAAAGTTGTTCATGAAGAAAGAGTAAATATCAGGAACTGGAAGGGCTAATTGATCTCTTCAAATGTCCCTAAAAGCAAATACTTGAGGCCAACCTTCAACAGAATAAAAGCAAAAACTTTTTCAACATCAGAATTGTACGCAGCTATTTTTCCACTTTATTTCCTGTTCTTCTCTTGCCTTCACAACTCATCTCTTCTGTAATTTGTCTCAGAATTACTGTCTACAATTGCTGATGATATTAAAAATGAAAAATAGCAAAATAACAAACTTCTGGCACACCACACTTCCTTTTCCCCTGTAGAGGAGAGAACAAACACACTTAATATCAATATAAGCTAATTTCAGACTAAATAAAAAGCAGCACAACACCCAATTCTTTATCCACCTAAAGCAGAGTCTGTCATGACAGCAAAGTGATAAACCTGGGAATCAAATTTGTCATTTTACAACTTCAGTTCTAGAGTTGATTGGAGAAGACAGATCAAAAACTTGAAGAAAACTTCTATTTAAAGAAAACTGAGTAAGCCACCACCAATCCATGAAAAAAATCTGTCCAGATACCAGTGTGCTGGAAAATCAAGTGAATGCCTTTTTAATCATTATTCTTATTAAAAATTTGTAAATGAAAGGTGGAAATTGTTAGATCCTTTAGAGAATTGGCTTCTGGCACAAGCACCTGTGATGAGCACAGCAGAGCTATTTGAGTCCCCAGAGCTTACATGTGTCCCTAAACAACAGAGCCCATCCAGAACTTCCACCCAGAACCCTCAGTTCTGCTACAGATTTCCTGTGTGACTTCAGAAGCCTCATCACGACACAGCCTGAAGCACTTGGGAAATTTCCTTAAGTGTCTTTGCGGATCCAAAAATCCTCACCCAGCTGTTTCAGTGGCTCCAGCTCCCAGCCTTCATCCAGAGCCATTTACATGTGGGAGGGTTGCTCCCAGAGAGCTGTGGTGACCACCTGGATCTGTGCACACACTTCTGTGTCAGGCAAGACATCAGTCCATGGTACATGTCCCTGCTGGTAAAATTCTTCTGTCTTCACTCAGGCTCCTTATTCCTTAGGTCAATAAAAACCAAAACTGAGTCTTGGACATAGGAACAGCTGTAATGACCACCAGGCTGCAAGGAGGAAGTGTCCTTATTCTAACAGAGCAACACAAGTTGCTAAAAAAGAATACTGCTTGCAAGTCTAAACCTAAACTGGATTTCTCTCCAACACAGACATCTGTCACAGCCACTTCTCCCATTCATTTTCATGTGAAAAGCTGCTGGTGAGGACATTATCCTGGAAAGCAAAGTCACAGAGCTTCTGAAGTCAAGCCAATGATACAGCACATACCTCAACTGCCTCCCTCTCTCTGGCAGCTCTTCAAACACACAACCAGGCTTCTAAAAGTTCCACTTGGACAGTTTGCTCTGCCAGTGCTCCTCCAACAACTTCCATTCAAATATTTAAAAAAAAAAAAAGGGATCATGTGCCCTCAAGTGTTCCTAACCAGCTACATTCATCGGGTATGAGTCAGCATTTAAACAGCTTGAAAATGCATTCCTTGAAAACATACACATTAGTACAAATATGTATTTCTCAATTTGTAGGCTTTATGTGCCTACAGTGAGGTTTGCACCTAGTATTTTCTTTCTCCCCTCTAATTCAGCATTGATTCACATACAGAATTGTTCAAGAATATCTACTTCAGGCAAAGTCACTACAGAGAAACAAAGATCTGTGGAGACTAAATTTATTTTTTTGACAAAATTACTCTAAATGCAAGATCAAACATTAACCAAGAGCACATCAAGCAAGATACTTTGGTATTGCCTCTTCTCAAAGGATACATCTGGATCTCATGACTAGTAGCATTACCTGAGTGCTCTTCAGAGACCTACACTTCCTACTTTACTCTAAATAACTCCTTATCTTATTCAAAGCTGCTGAATCAAGGGGAAAAATCTTCAGGTTCCTGCCCAGAGGGGTTTCAATCAAGATCTACTTGAGGAAATTCACTCTGTTCTGCTACTGCGAAGCCTATCTGCTATTCTCCAAGGAATCTGTACAACAAAATCCCCATTAACTGCATATGTCAATGCTCACAGGTACTGAAATTCACTGAGCAGTTCTCCACTGTTAGTAGCTACAGTCTGCCTAAGCCAATCTGTAATTTTATTTTAAATGGTACTTCAGTAGGTGCAAAGTTCTCACAAATTGTGCATTTTGGTCCCCCAAAGTCCTTATGATCACAACCCTCAGCACACACTTTGACAAGTTAAGTTTCCCATCTCTAAGAAGGCAAGGAAAACTAAATCCTGAGGTGATGCAAACCACTTTCTAGCAGAAATGTGGCGTGACAACTGGTCCTGCCCTGCAGTGCAGTCCATCTGTGGGCCGAGCAGGAAAATTAATACTGCCAGTAGCAGTAAAGGTGGCACTCCCCACCAGCACTGCAGCCACGGGTGCTCTGCACAGCACCGCTCCTGGTCTCATCCAGGCTCCACACGAGACCCACAGCCCAGGGACAGGTCCCTGAGCAGCTTTTCAGGTCAGCAGATCTCAGATGGTGAAATGGCTGCTTGTCCCAGCCTTGCAGAATGACGTGACAGCACGAGGCAGGCTGTGTGTCTGGCACAGCACGAGGGGGTTTGGGGGATGAAGATGCCAGCTGCAATAAAATACCACTCAGGGCAGGGGAAGCCAAACTTGGCAAGCCCATGTTTCTGCTACCTGACGCAGGCAGACTGTCCCATCAGCTGTGTTTGGCTGTCTCAAGCACAGCCCAGGGTGGAGGTACCATCCTTGGTGGGGAGCAACACTTAGGGAGGCAAAGGAAGAGAGCCAGACTGAGGGCAGAGCTCCCAGGCAGGTTTTGGTGACCAGACTCTGCATGAGAAGACAATCTACAGCATTGGTATTTCTACATCTGTGAGCACTAGGACTCTGCAGAGGGGTATTTTATAACAGACACTCCTGGCCCAACTGGTAGGAGACCAGTTAAAAACCGCAAGAGAAGAGATGTAAAACCCTGACGATGCTTGAAATTATGCCAGAAGGAAATATATCTACAGTTTCAAAGACTTGCATTTGGGGGCAGGGAAGATGTTTGGATAGATCATCAAAATTAAAGAAAATTTTCAAAAGTAACAGCCCAGAAGTTTTAGACACATGATGCCTATGGAAAGCAAAAAAGGGTTTGGGGAGGAAGTTTTGGGTCTGGGGGTTTGGAGGATTTTGTTTGTCTGGTTTTGTTGTTGTTTAGTTGGGGTTTTTTAATTTTATGTCTTAGTTGTTGTGAGGGTTTTTTTTGAACACAGAACCACAAGGCTTTCTATAGTATGTAAACAACTTAAAACCTACTTATCATTGATTTTTTTTTTAATTATGTTATCAATAATTAGAAAACCTTGTTTTCTGGATTATGTGTTAAACGGTTACACTAGTACTCCTCAAGGTATTTCCAACATTTAAATTGAAATAAACGATAATAAAGACTAATTCAAAGGAATACTCAATTAGTTCTCGATTTCCAAGCACTTCCATTTAGTGGCTGGGAGTGGATAAGATAACTGACCAGTCAGAGAAACCTAGATTGCCTCCATTGTTCATGTCTGGATTGTCCCCAGCTGCAGCAGAAGGCTCCGCCTGCTCCGGTGTGACCCCAGGGATGCTCCTGCCAAGGGAGCAGCTCTTTGTACAGCACAGCTCCAGGACAGTTGCACTGGCACAACGAACAGGCTGCAGCAGGCAAATGAGGACAAGGGGTCCAGGCAAGGAAAACATTTCTTTGCTGAGTGCTGTACCCAAGCTACTTTTCCTCCAGTGGCACCCACAAGCTGCAATAATATTGTCAGCCTAATGTTTGTGCTGAATTGGAAGGGACAGTCCTGTCATATCCCAGTCCTTGGATAGTCTGTCTCCCCTGCCTCATATGCCAGCTCTCACATTCACCAGGCCAGAGCTTAAGCAGCCAAAATAAGCCAAGCCAAAACACAGAATTAAACCCCTACTCATTTTCAAAACCTCACTCTTATGTGACACAAGCTCTTGTCTCAACACAATAGGAGGGATGGGAACAAACATCCAAGGGCACACATGAGAGAGTTATATTTTCACCACTCTACAGACTTATCAGAACTGCCACCATCCTCATGATCTGACTTGTGTTCATGCTTTCACTGCAGGCACGCGTGAGGGGGGAAGGTGGGTCTATTTGCTCCCCTGCTGACAGAACAGCTGGTGAAACAAATCTTTCCCTTCAAACCTGAAACATTCAACACTAAACACCAGCTCAGTCAGATGGCAAGCTCCTCACAATTCCAACCATTAGTATCATTAACCAGCCCTGTCCGCAGTGTACTCATGTAACTGAAGTACTAAGAGCTAAAAAATACAGGACCCTAATTTATCTGGGCACTTAAGCATGGGCCAAAGCTTACATCCATTTCTCTGAACACGGAAGATAAGATACAGTAAAAAAAAAGAAGGCTTCAAGGTTATTTTATGCAGATCACAAATCCCAAGTAAGGGACAGTCATTGTCAGTTGCAGCTGATCAGCCAATGACATTCTTTTTCTTCTTGTATTCACATTTTCACAACTGATTTTTTCAGAAATTATACATACCCTTCATCATAAGCTCAACGTTTGCAGTGGCTGATCCTCAACCAAAGAAAGTTTCCTACAGTAAGCAGAGCAAAGTTAAACCTTGGAAACTCTCCCCTTAAAATGTTAGTTACAGGAATTTAGGTCTACTGAAACAGACTATTATGTAATTCTCCTAATCCTGCAGTGTCTTAAAATATCTTGCTGTACTATCACATCAAGTGCAGGCACACAATGGGCATCAGATATTTGTCCTGTGAATAAAATAGGAACGGGAAAACATTCTTTTATTATCAACTTAAATGTTTTATAAGGTCTCTTCTCCTGAGACAAGCTGTTATTTTTTTTCTGCACTGTAGATAAAGAAATGGATTTGTGATTTGTTTGAATTTTCTTTTTGTTTATAAAGATGATAAACTAGAAAATGTATGCATTTCCAGAGAACTATATTCTGTATTTATATGACATGCATGTCCACACAGGCATGCTTGAGTAATTACAAGGTTCAGGTGAGGACTACTGAAGAAATACACAATAAGTTTTGGTCAACTACTATTTAATTACCAGAGGTTCTCCTGCAGCTTAGGAAGTTTTTGCATTTAAACAAGAAGAATATTTGTGATCCTTATCAAATGTAGCCATATGGGAAGGCTGCTTGCAAATCATTGTTGTTTTCAAAGGAGAAAGCAAGCTTTGATGGGCTTAGTTGAAGATGCATCCCATCACAATTCCTTGCATTGCTCTAACACCACATTAAGATTACATTGCACCTCTTATTAAGAATTCTTACCGAGTTCATAAATGCACATTATGCATATTGAAGAGCACTTAAAACAACAAAAGCTGCTTTATGCATAGAGTCACTACAGGGTTTAATAAGGAAGACAACAGGGTTGGGCTTTTTTACTCAGATATTTCTTGGACTCTTTTGTCCTGTAGTCAGTGCTGGTGATTCCTGCAGCTTCAGAGAGGTTTCATATCAGAGTGATCTTGGCAGTGGCCAAGGAGCTCCTGACTCACAGTGGGGAACTCAAAATATTAATGAATCCTGAATGGAGCAGAAATGGCAATGTCAGAGGGACAGGGGAGCAGGCTGCAAGAGCAGGGTGTCACTCTGAGCAGTGGTCAGGCTGCTCATGAGCAGCACAGACCTGTACACACTTGCTGGAGCGTCTGTGGCTGCACAGCTCAGCCACCCTCTGCACTGCAGGGGCTCTGACCGGCTTCTGTCACTTGGCAACTATGAAGCTTCTTCACTGGAAAACCTGAGAGGTGAGAGAAGCAGTAATATAGCCTTGTTTCCATAACTCATGCCCTATATGATCAGGAAGAAAGTTTAGTCTGCTCTTACTTTGAGCAGCAGTCAGGGGTCACTCTCTGGAGTCACTGTGGCACACAGATGTCACCAGAGATGCCACAGGCTCTTCTAGATTATGGGGTCAGTATGCTCCACACAGCTCTAAGGGGTTGAATCCTACAGCCAAGATCTATTTTAGCTTCTACAAAAGCAATTGGGAAAATCTGACTATTATGATTTTCAGTATTCTTGTCGTTTTATATTTTGAAGAGATGTTATAATAGTTGTCCTCCTCAAAGTTCAGGAGCAAAATAAAACTCAGTCCTTCAAAGTGAGGCTTGCTGCATCAGGCAAACCCAAATGCTCCACCACCCACAAAAGACATAGCCATGAGATTTTACAGCCAGTAATGATTCAATTCTTTCATTTTAGCCCCTGTCTTAAAATGTCACCTGTTTAGAATTTATTTTACTTTTTTTTTAGATTAATAGAATTGTTAGTTGCGTATGCATTTCCTTACCAACAGGATGAAGGTCATTTACTTTTGTCTACCTCTGTCTCAGTCTGAAAACTCAAAGCACATTTACCACTGTAGATTACTGATTTAATTTCCATTGAAACCACAATCCAAAGAAATTTATATCTATTTTTTTTCTTTGGAGCACAAATGCTGTGATTTAAGTTTTTATACATGCTCAAACACCTCAAAAATTAATTACTGAAGTTTCTCATTATTTTATTAGGGATGCTGTTAACAGCAAATTCTATGTAGCAGCAACATTAAGAACAAAATTCCAAGGCCTGCATATTATACCAAATTTAAGGGAGATAAAATAATGACTGACAACACAAGCAGCTTTAAACAACTTCAATCATTTAAGTGATTCCTCCAACAGATGGCAAAAACACTTCTGAGCACACGTTTACAAAATAATTGGTCTGGAAGCAGGCAAGTAAGAAAAGTGTACTAAATAGCACAATTATTCAGCACAGTGATTAGAAAAAGGATTTGGAGGCTTAGTGAGAAAAGAAATGACTGAAGCTACTGGCACAAAGGAAAGAAGTAAGACAAAAGCATTCATTAGTAGCATCAGAGAGCAGGCAGGTTATCCTAGCAGCACACAGAACCCAAGGTGCTCTCCAGCTGGCACCTACCACAACAAACAAAACAGATGTTTATGTAACTGGAGTCACTTTTTCTACCTTCTTTCTTTCCTGAAATAAACAACCTTTTTGATTCCCATCCCAGAGCTCACCAGCACCAGTAATTTTTTGGTGAACATATAAGCCATGAACCCGTTGCCCTTTGGTCAGCTTGCAGTCACTCAAGTGTCAGGGCTACCACAAAGCAGATGCTGTTGCAAGTTCCAAAAAAGAGTGATCAGTGGAGGAGAAGGGTTAACATCACTCAACACCTTCGTATTGCTTTTGTTCAACGTTGATTTAATTTTCACAGCACTTCTTAACAGGGGGATTCTATTAAAAGTAGTATTTCCCATTATATAGCCCAGCACTTTTCTCTCCTGAATGTGACTTAAAGCTACAACAGAAAATGAGCATCGATATAGATACACAGCATTACAAAATGACAATTTGAATTACTCATCTGAAAGACTTCTCAGCCCCACCATCAACCAGTCAGCCCAAGTGCCACAGCAGCTGGGTAATGCAGCCAAGGAAAATAAGGCAGGCAGCCAGCACTCATCTTTTCTGGCAGAGAAGAAAACCTCATGTAAATCTGTCTGACAGATAATGGCTGGGAAAGCCAAAGGAAAGCTTCTTGTATAATAACACATAATATTTCTCTATTTTCTTGGAAATGTTGATCTTATGGCTTCACCACAATAGCAATTACCTGCTGACACAGAGCACAATTTTAGAAATTTTTCTTACAGATAAGAGATGCTTTAAATTTTATATCCTGAAGACCATAAAATTATTCATTATATAAAATTAAAAGTAAAAAGAAATTTCATTTTGTAAGTAGATTCCATACTTCATCAAAAATAATTTGGATTTTTTAGCAATGTAACATTTCAAAACCTTCATTTCTGGATACTACATTAAAGCACTTGGATTATGGGTTTCTTGCAGAACCTTTACAGTATTTATGCATAAATTGGGTCCCAGAAGAATGTACTTGCTTTATGTATATCTGTGCTACAATTCCCATTCAAACATTTGGAAAGCTAAATAAGGAAGACAAACTAATGGCACCTCTTGGGTTTCCAGGTTTGATTCCAACTGTGGCATCCTTCAGGGAGCTTTTAAAAAGAAACCTCACAGCAGTCTACAGCAAAATTTGGCACACACAGCTTAGGGAATAGAAGTCTCCAGGAAAAATGCTTGGGTTTTTTGCCCACACTGTTATGAGATACCTTCAAGTAAAAGATAAATCCTATTGACAAGCAACGTTTGTTCAAAGCTGTTTCCTTCAAAGCTGTTGTAATCTGTTAGCAACTCTTCTGAACAAGATGGTGCATAATTGCAATCTCAGCCAGGTAGCGAAGTACAGCAGTACAAATACCTGTTGCACATGCAGAGACATAGGCTGGGATCCTCTTCTCCTTCCCCCCAACACTCCACTAAGTATTTCATCCTCAGTGTATATACACACAGTTCCTAGACAACTATAAATAACTAAGTTTGTAAGTCATATTTCACTAAATACCAAAACAGCAGAAGGGAAAAAGGCAAAAAACAACCAGACAATGGAAGTTATGAAAATAGAAGAAGCCCACTTTTCTTTCAGTTCCACTTTTCTTTCAGCAACAGAACAGTCCTAGAATGTTTACATTCAATAATTGCAATAAGAAATGGAAAAAAAAAAAAAACACACAAGCCAGAAATCATTAAAGAACTCATTTTAAAGGCAACTGTGCAATAATGCTCTAAGTTCTACTCTCTCATGTATAATTTTTTAAAGAAAAAAAAATAGTTGCAAAACAGGAAGAAAAGCAGCTGATGCCTTTTTCCCTAGCCCTAGAATTATGAGCCAGACCAGTTAAGGGATAAAACAGTTTTTACCTCTCTATTTAATAAGGATCCTTAACCTGATATACTGCATATGCAATTGTACAGACCTTGCAAAATAGCATGTCTGACGAAGAGTCCCCAGTGAGAAGCTTAAATGCATGGGGTGCTATCTCCCCCTTCTAAAGTCTTACCCCCAGATGGGGCTTAAGCAACTAAAGCTTAACCAGAGACTCCTTTTATCACTTTTAAATTGCAAGAAATAACAAGAAGCTCCTTAGGAATGTATCAAGGCAGAATAAAAAGTGATCCAGAGTACTGTTAGTTTATGAACTACTATTTGGTCGATAGGAAGGAAATATTTTTCCTTTCAATTAAACAAACAGTCAATGATGTGGCAAAGTGGGAAGGTGCCTGCTTGATTTGTTTGGTTTGAATGTAATTGATCTTTAAAGTACCTGTACTCGTGGACTCTCCAGAGTCCTTTGTAGTTTTTCATACAAGCTTTCATCTTTGACAGCCCATCCTTTCATAAATGGCAACTCTGCATAATGAAACTGTGTTTTTTCAATTAAAAATTTCAATGAGCATTTACTAGAAGGAAAAGTCATTTTAATTACAGAACTGAAGTTCCAAGAGACCATCTCTATTACACAAAATTATGGTAACTAATGTTTATTGCTAAGTCGACTTATGTTACAAATATTAATACTAACACATTTTTTGGCGACTATACTGCAGTTTAAGCACTCAATAATATCGTGGTTAAGAGCGAAGCACTGAAAGATCAAAGTGAATGCTGAAATCTAATGTATTTTTGTTAAATTGCAGCCCACAACCTTAGTATATATTCTGTTATTCTTTCTGTTAAGAAGTACTTAAAACATCAGCTGCAATTGTCTTTCAAGCATGAGCTTGAGCAAAATGGAAGTTCTCTTTCAACATCATTCAAAATCAACTGCAGGAAAAAAAATATTTATAAAATGCAGAGGTTCAGCACTCAGTGCTTCAATTTCGAATAAATATAATTTTCACCAACTCTGCTGTAAAATGCAGTGATCAGAAGAAGGTTTTTGTGTTCCACTTCCAAGGTACATGTGCCTGTTGTTCACTCTGCTGAAGCAGCAGTCTCATTACTTATAAGCGTCTGGATTTGGATGTACTGAGGCCTTTTTCAAAGCTGAGCAGTTATTCCTCAATAATTAAGAGGCAGGGATTGATCTTTCTCAATTTCACTTCTTATCTGAAGAAACTTGCTGATGCGGTTTCTCTGCATTTTGCTTCTTATCATTGATTAACTATTGAAGTCCAAAATTTTAAAACTACACATAATGAAATCTGAGGAAGTTTATCTTAGGCTTTTTCTCCTTTTAACTTGTCCCATATGTTTCTTTTCTCCCAGAAAAGGAATCCTATAATTTCCAGCTCTCTTTAAATGCACTGGGAGATGACAGAGGAGGAAGTTTATAGGGACTTATCCCTATCAGAACAACTTACTACATCAGAGTGCTTTGAAGCAGGATGGAAAGATATTTTCAAAACTTAATTTCCTCTATTTTACAGCAAATTGTCTACCACAGGACAGCTGGCAGTCCTTTGTAGGAAATGTTACAGGACAAAATATTTGACCTTCACTTATAACACTTCATTATATTATTGATTTTAACATTTATAACTTATTTTACAGCGAAATAAGAGCCAAATCTAGGGTACAAAACTACACAGTGCTGATATCCTACAAGGACAATAGTCCCTAGACTCCTGGATGCTCCTGTTTCCAACTGATTTTTGTGTATTGTCACTTGTGACCTTGGGAGGGGGTGGAATCAAGACGTTGACACTTATCAAACTTCAGCTTAACTGACCCATTTGAATATTACTGGGGAAGGAGATGCCTTACAGGGGAAATACATCAATAATCTATGCAGGCATGTGGCCACAAAGCCTCCTGGAAAAAATACAGTCAGAGAACTAAACCAGAGCTGTTTGCTTCTCAGTGAGTTCCATTCAGAATTAAAAAGCTCAGTGTTAAACTCCCTAATGCCAGAAAACACTTTCAGGCTCCTCCTTTTAATCAGCTTCTTGAAGCAGAAATAGAACCTTAGAAAAAATTACCACTTGTCATTGTTTTCCCCTTCCTGTGCGTGCTCCCTCTTCATGAGAAGCCTTTGATTAAAGTTTCAGTGCTACTTCCACTTTGCCACCAAACGCATTCTGTGCACCTTTTCTGTGGCAACACAACTCACAATCAAAGGTCAAATCAGACTGAAAACTGCAATGAAAATTTGGCATCAGTTCTAATTTAGTTGTTAGTGAAAATGCATGGAAATAATCAGTGCATACCTGCACTACTCCACCAATATATGGTTGATATGGTTAAGTGTATCAATCAATATGTAGAACAAAGTTAAACTGCCATTAAAAAAACAAAATCAGTTTTTCTTCACAATTACAACATGAAAACCAACTACAAACCTAAGAAAAGAACTGGTTTTCACCAATTTGGTCTGTGTAAGCAACTCCTGGATTTCTCTGATTTATACTGCCAAAGCAACACAGATGATCCATTCACAATAAAAATCTTGAGACAAGTGAGTGTATTTTGCCTGGATAGTTCAAATAGCAAAAGTCAAAAATCAGTATTTAAAAGTTGCTAAATCTGATTTTGAGTTAACATTTGACATTTGGGATATATTTTAGCCATGAATAAATGGTGACATTCTGATGGGTACGACCATGAAATGTTCCTTCCTCCCCAAAATATAAACTTTCAAATGTTTAAAATGAAAAATTAACTTGATTTGAACTAAAAAAAAAAAAATTGCATGGAGATTACCACTCTTCCCTGTGGACTTTCCTTGACCTTAGATTTGCCACAATCATCTTCAAAGACTAAAAATAATTGGATGTTCTCCTGCCTCACAGACCCAGAACACACCAGACACAACTGTGCATAAAAGCTGCAGGGCTTTAAGAGGTGACACCAGCTCATCTCAAGGGCATTGTACCCAGCTGTAAGAACAAGTTTAAATAGTACTTTCACAGAAGAACTCAAAGTTCATTACAAAACGTTCACTAGTATTTGTTGATAGGATTATTATAAGAGGTTAAATACTGTCAACATGCAGAAATTAATGGAGCATTTTCATATCATTAAGAAGAGGAAGACAATCCATCACACGACATAGCAAACACTGTGTTTCAGAAAAAAATATTCAATGAAATGTTTAATTAGGGAATAAACTACAAACGCTTGAACTACTTGTTTAGTTTGTGACCTTTCAAGCATCACTTGTTCATTACCATACTACCCTCCAAACTGAGACTAAGCAAATACCAACCACTCCAAAACTTTTTAAACATTACATGTATTATTAAACATTAGAGAATTGCCAAAGCTAAATGGTTTTATTTGAAGAGCAGATTATAGCAATAAAAATTGCAACAATATTCAAGTCTGGGGAAGAGTTAGATGCATGAGTAGTTTAGCAAACTTGCTAAAGAAATTACTATACATTCAGCCATTAGAATGCTGTGCCCTACACAGGGCCCAAATGCCACATTATTTGCTTTCATGTTTCCATCTCTCATGGTTTGACACTAGCCCAATACCAGGCACCCACAAAAGTCTCTCACTTGCCCTCCCCTGCCACAGCTGGGCACAGGAGAGAAAAAAAAAAATAATGAAGGGTTCATGAGTTGACCCTCACGCACCTAAGGACCAGGAGAATACACTCCAAGGGGAAAACGGGCTTGGCTTAGAGGTACAAATCAAAGTTATCACTAACAGAGTCAGAGGGGTATAATGAGAAGTAAAAATAAGACCATAAAAAGAACTTTTCTTCCTCCAACCCTCCCTCCTTTCCACCAACAGTGCAGGGGACAGGGTATGAGGGTTTTGGTCAGTTCATCACCCAATTTTCTTCTGCTGCTCCTTCCTCTGCTGCACTATGGGGTCCCTCCAACAGAGACAGTTCACAATTAACTTCTTCAGCATGGCTCCAATCTCATGGGCAGCACTCTTCCCAAAACTGCTGCAAGGTTTCCAACCTGGTCTCAACCAGGGCCTGCAGAGGAATCCCAGCTCTGGCCCCTGGAGGACCTCCTGCCCTTCCTTCCCCAGTGACCTTGGTGTCTCCCAGTTGTTTCCCTCACATGTTCTCACCTCTCTGTCTTCTCTAGCTGGAATTAACACTTCCCCCACTCAGTTTTGATTTTGTTCCCAAATATGTTATCACACAGGCATTACCAACCTCTCATTGGCCCAGCCCTGGCCAGCAGCATGCCCACCTCCAGAACCAGCAGGGGTTGGCTCTGCTGGACATGGTGGAAGCTTCCAGCAGCTTCTCACAGAAGCCACCTCCATGGCCCCCCACTACCAAAAACCAGGCCATGCAAAACCAGCATGCCTTCTGACACTCTTCCGATGTTTCTTTGTCTTGACAGACTTTTTCAGGCTATCACCGTATTTGATCAGATTCCAGAGAAAGTCACTAAAAATATGGACAGAACTTTAGGAACACTCAGCATACAATTTTACTCAAATCAGCCTTCCTTATTTAGGTTCTCAAATAAATCATTAGTGCCTCTGTTTAATTTAACCAATCCTGAAACCAACAAAAGGTTTAATTCAGCTCTTAAAAAGTTACTGACCACAATATTGGTACTAATTTCAGCTAAGACAAACAGAACACAGACTGGGATCAGGCTCTAGCAGAGGACAGTCTTTGCAATAATACAGCTCTTTCCCACAGTGAGGTATCATAATTATTTCTGTCTTTCATTTCCTTCTCCTGGTAACAAACCCCTGTAAGGAAACCTGGCTGCACTTCATTTTGTACCATTTAGTATTTAGACAGCCTGGTTCCCTCTGTTCTAAGCAGGTGATTGATTTGCTTCTACACACTCTGTTACTCAACAGCCACACCTATGTTGAGATCCTCTAATATGCTCATGAATTAGTCATTATTCACACATCTTCCTTCAAGAACAAAAGGTAACTGACAGCACAGGAGGGTTAGACGCACACTGAAAAAGCCACTAAGCACACTTCCTAAGAATTGCAAATCACCCTACAGCAGTTGAGGATCAAATAAAATGTAACAGTTTTATTTATAAAATTTTATTACACCAATACCATGAGTTTTATATGTTATTCCCCAGTCTTGAATCTACTGCAAAATATTCCTTAGGCTCAAATACAAGCTTCAAATCATACAGCCATAAAAACAGGTGATATTTGTAATACAAGATAAAACCAAATTGCCTTTAAAAATCCCACAGTATTTTCCACAGAAATGAAACTGTTAGCTCTAATGTACTGGCCAAGATCCAGTCTGGGTAATTATGCTCTCTTACCTGAATTTCCCTTACAGTTATTCAATTTCACCACCTGTCCTAAAACACTGGGAGCACTTAAATGAATTCTGTTCCTGGTGCTAGAAAACTGAAATAAAGCTTTCTGTTTCAGCCAAGCTTCATAGCAAGAAAAAAGCTCCCTCTATACATGCATACATACACATATATACATCTATAAATGTGCATGTTTTGCTGACCTCAAAGCAGTAATCTACAATTTTTCTCAGATTCCACAGGCTTCCTTAAAATGTTTATCTGTCACTCTGCCAAAAGAAAGAGAAAAGACTTCATGTCAGATCCATACCATGATTTCCTACCTCTTAAGACAACCCCAGGCCTCCAAGGCCAGCAGATATGTTCCAGTGTCCAGCAGTCTGTTTTAGAAAAAGGAGTCTGAAATTGGGAGATTCACAGTTTTTTCAACAAGTGGAAGACTTGAGCTTGGAGAAACAATTTCAATAAAGTTGAAATGTCATTGTAGGCACATTGTATTCTCTAACCTCACTGAAAGTCTGGGAAATGTTTTCCATTCAAAATGACTCTGTCTGCAAAGCATGGCTGGGGCTTGTGAGGCTGACAGGGCAATTGCCTTCTGTACTTGCTGGTCACCAAGATATCTGGAAGAAGTTTGGTTTCCTCCCCTCATCCCCCCCCCAACTCCCTGCCATGTGTACACTCACCCAAACAGATACTGATTCAACTCTGCTGATCAGATAGCCTAGTTTTTTACAAATTCTCATTGCTAATCAACACAATCAGGATTTGGTCTCATTAGGCTGCTGCATTTCATCCCAAAGCTGTCTGCTGATTAATTGTGTATGTCAAACAAGGTGAGGTTTCTAAGGAAACACTGTAATTTCTATTAAATCAGTCAATGCAATTAAAAATAGTCATGCTTCTGAGAATACAAACCCAAGTTCATTCATTTTCAAGTACATATTGTAATGTTTCTGTATCCTATCTTAACCTGGAATCTCTAAGGAAAAAGTGGTGTAAAGAGTGGGGTCAATTTTTCTGTTACATGAGGGCTGTCATCCAAATTGCTCATTCAAAAATACTATCATATCCCTTGCAGGTATCCCTATTGCCTACGGGTATTCCAGGCTTTTGAGATGGCCTTGCCTCTCTAGAACACAAGTAGGACAAGTAGGGGCACCCAAGAGCCAAGCTGAATAATACAGCCTGCATCTAGGGGACAAAATATGGGAGGATTACTCTGGCCACACCTAGCTGGAGAGGCATTATTAAATTAGTAGAGAAAATCCAGACTGATTTGTAGAGAAAAATCAGACTAGAAATCTGATAGTGGAGAGTTAATCAACAGTTTCAGGGCTAAACAGAATCCTGTGGCTAGAAACTTATAGATCAAAAATCAGCACTGAAGAATACTGCTCCCCCATCTGAAGTTACAGGTGTATACTTTATTTCAAACTTGACAATTTTAAAGTCCAATAAAACAACTAAAAATATTCAGCATTCCAAGAGTTTTACATTTTGTGAAGTTATTATTAAACAATCTGATTCATTATGTACACAAGCAATACACATTGTAACCTAAACAATATCTAGTCCATGAATATGCATATATGGCACGTACACATTTCACTCTTTGAGCTTCCAAGCCGTTCCCTAAAATTTCATTAAGAACTGAATTAAACTTTCATAAAGCCCAACTTACTTCAGCAGTGGTACAAAACAAAAAAAACCCCACACCTAGAATTTTACAATCTATAAGACAGAAGTAATTGACAATAAATGGAAGCATTACAGAAAGATTAAAATAAAACATGAGGAGAACAAATAGTATGGCCTGATCAGCTCCAAAGTTAATCATTGGAAATCCACTTAATTAGGGACAGAACTACACTACTCATTGAGTTATTCAGTCACTGATACACCTCTGACTTGCTTAACTCCAATGATGTCAGATTTCTGCTCACAATGAGGTGCAGTTTTTCCCAAAAACTTGAAGCCTTGAATCAAAGTACCTCAAGTGAGGAAAACTCATCACAGACAACTTTAAAACAATCTGTGCAAAGCCAATTTGTTACAAATGATTCTGCTTTGAACCTCAGTAACTTGCACACTTTGTGAACATTTGCTTACAGTTGGTAGGTCCTGATGGAGTGACAAAAAAAACACAAAACCAACAAGAAATCAAAAAAAGGACAAGTAATAAGGAACAGGCTGACCTAGAACTGAATGATGAATTGGCCTCTGAAGCATTTTAAGAGCCAAATATAATAACACTTTGAGGTTTCATTTCCCCCACCCCTCAAGGCCTGTAATATTTCCTCATTAAGTAGGGCAGCTGAGGAACAGACTCAGCTCCCTTACTCCCAGACAGAGCTGTATGTGACATCAGGAATCAATATGTGCACCAGAACCACTCTCTCCAAAGTAGTCACACCAGAAAGAAATGGTCTGAGCCAATGAATATACTGCAACTCACACATCAATTTTCTAAATGAAGAAGCTATAACTTCAATCTGCAAAAATCACTGCAGAATACTAAGATCATTATAAATATCTGCAGAGCTTCACTTTCCTCCTCGTCTTTAAAGATTTCCTACCTGAAAACCATTAAACTTTAACAGCCTGTTTTGACAAGGGCAGAAAGCAGAAGAGAATAGATCACTTGTGTGCAACAACATAAAACAGTGTCCTAGTGATCTATAAAGGCCAATTGTCTGCAACATGTCTCAGTACACACAAGCCTCTTTCCATCTTGAGACTGGCAAATGGCTCTTCCCTGTTTTGACATCCATACAGCAGGTGTTTCAGTGGATTTTTCCTTCCTTTTTTTTTTTTTTTAACCTCCAGTATAAAGCAGAAATTTTATTTCAGCTGTGTTTGCATCATTAGCTTTCTGGCAATCATGTAAGCCTAAATTATCCAGGCAAGCAGTTTCATTTATCGAGACCTCTTGCTGGAAAAGAGCAGCAATCAAATCAGTCAGCCCAAATTATCCTTGACATTAACAAAGGGCTCTAGGATCATTCTAAGAAATTACTTTCTCCTATTAAGGAGCTGATTATGTTGTAGATGCCTCTGCTGCATCACAGCACAAAATGTTGTTTAAAATAAAAATGTTTATAAGAGCATGTAATTTCCATTGCCACTGTTCATTATATTCAATGTTTTATCAAGGCATGCTAAATATACATTACATGTGTAAGGGTACGTGTGCACCAAGTGTATAAAAGCAGTATTGGCACAATAGCTTGTGCTTCCTTCAGCCAAGCAGCCCTGTGGAGATGGGAAAGCAGCAGCCAGGTCCCAGCCTGAGGGGTTCTCTGAGGGTGAAGCCAAGAAATCTTCACAGATTATTGCTCTGCATCACTGAAGCACTGTGGTCTTACCCTCTCAGAAGCCACAGGAGCTAGACTGAGTTTTCAGCATTTCCCAGACAGTGCTGATTTCTCACTCATCTTTAGTGCCTTGTGCTCATCTTCTCTGAGACCTTTATCAGGCCAAATCTAACTTAGAACGTTTGAAAGCATAGAGAGCTCAAATGGGAAAGGAAGATATTGGGAGTTCTCCATGTTTGCCATTGATCAAGTATGAAGAAGGAGGAAAAAAAAGAAGGCATCTTCACAGTCTCAGTAATCAGCAAAGTTTTATCTGAAAGTAAAAAAAAAATGCCTCCAGCTCTTAAATTTTGTGATCTAGGGCCCAAAGGACACTGCTGTTTCTGAGGTGGTGAGGTAACAGGTTCTGTATTCACAGCCCACTGATATGGCATATAAAACCAAAACAAAACATGATCAAAAATTTTAAAAGTTCTTCACAATTATTTCAACTGCAGAAATAAAAAATGCACAAAATGCTAGAGCTGCCAAATGGATAAGGGAAAAATTAGAAGAGAGGAAAATGTATTCAAGCTTCAAAAAGAATATTAAAAAATCCTACTGGCAGCAAAAACGTATTTAAAACTAGAAAAATAGCTTCTACTGAATGCAATGCATAGAATACAGGATGTGGGAATTTTTCCTCCCAGGTAAAGAAGACAGTGAGCTAGAACTGCAGCTTTGTGGTTAAAGAAAAAGACATTACTGGTTCAGGGCCCAGCTATGCCACAGGCACAACACCTTTTCTAAAATTATGGGCTTGTAATGCAAATACATTTTTACCCGACATCTAAATCTGGACTAAATAAAAAATATAATGAACAGTTTAAAATGCACTACAATTGAGAATTCCTAATTGTTGATATTAAACTCAAAATTACTAAATATGTAAGATTGCACTGTGATTGGTGAAGTCACAATATTGAAGGCTGACAATGATTTTGGACATCCTTACCCAGCATTTGCTAGGCAAGTTTCCTGCACACTCAATGGTATGAAATCAGTTATTACATATTCTCCTCTCCAGTTGCATGCTATTAAATACATTTTCCTGCATAAAGACTCAAGCATATTGTGCCAACAGTTTTCAGATGTTGTTTGCAGTTCCTTTTCCCAAAATGTGTGTCCTACTTCTAGACAAGCAGACTAAATCCTAGCCAAATATGGCTCATATAGAGTTAGAATTAGAGAATCATGTGTAGACTGATTTGACAGATTACACTGGTTTCTGGATCCCTCATTACCTCTCAAACCAACCTCTATAAATCAGTGTCTTGTAAATCTTGCCCTGGCACAGCTCACTTTCTAGTGCAGTACGTTCTATATACACTCAAATCACTGTAAGGTCACAGCAAAATTCACTGGGACATGAATTTTACAAATGAAATGATCATCAGCCTCTATCCCCAGAACTGAGTTTAGGTTAAAAAGCAGACCATGACAACAGATGTGATTTACCTTATCTGGCTCAGCAACAGCACCTTCTTCCTTTCAGCCACTGAGCTGGGTTCCCACAGGTGGAAAGCACATCAGGTATCAGAAGTGGCAATCATCCCTCACCATGCTGATCCTTTGCTTTGGAAATGACACTCAGGGAAGAGACAGGCTTTAAAGGTTGAGGCCTGGCCAGCTATGTTCAAGACACAGAGGCATCACACATTTCAAAAAGCCAGAGTTGTTCAGTGGTTGTCATTATAATGTCTGGAAAAAGATTGAAAACCAGAAATACAAGAAAACCTCTCCTATAGGTACCACAGTAGGTTCATTTGTAGGGACACTAGCATTTGCAGATATTGTATTTTAATCAGTATAAACAGGTTCATTTACTTCAATTTTCTTCTGAACCGAGACAGTGGGTAAAAGCTGACCTAACTGAACCACAAATCCTCTTTTTCACCTTTGGCCATTGTTCAAATAAGTTTATTTAGTATACATGAGTCTTCAAAGAAAATTCATAATGTATGACAGTCTAAAAAACCCCATTAAGTCAAGAAGGCAACATTACTGGGTTATTTTGTCAAATAACTCACTAGCACTAAAACTCACTAGCACTAAAACTCACTCACCCAAACTCACTAGCACTAAAAGAAAAAAATATTCTGAAGAACAGAAAAAAAAAGCTGGTGTCAATATTATCATTCTTTTTATAGTCTTCCATCTTAAGGGAAAGATTTAGTCAACTAATTCTTTTTCCCCTCCTCCCTTAGAGTTAAACCTGGTGAGATTCTTAAACACATTCTGCAAAGAATCACTTGGTTTTTTAATCTCTCCAAAGAACATGTTGCATATGAGCAGTTCTTCCTTGCCAAGGGCATCTAATTGTGTCTTTAATGAAAATATGACTCACACCTCTAATGGAACTCAGATATATTACAGGTATAGATGTACCTGAATCTAAAAATGCTTTCTTATTTTTTTACAGCAAGATTTATAACTGGATTTCCCCAAAAATTCAGATTGAAGTTGTTTTCATGTTTCCTCTGTAGCTTAATAAACATTTAATTTTGGCACTGAGAAGTCTTTAGTTGGACAGAGGGAGAGCACCATTAAAGAGCAACCTTAGAAGCATTCTTGCAAGATGCAGGAAATCTTCTGAACTCACACAGAAAGCAGAAAAAAATTATCTAAATATTAAGCTGTTATATAGTCTATTTTAGAAAGTAAAAACACTTATCTAGAAAAAGCTTTTGATAATTTTAAGTTGTTTTTTATTCCTACCACACTTCAGAGAAAAGTGAGTTTTATTAGGAAGTTTCAATTGGGCAAAGGTTCTTGATAAAAGTTTTAAATTTTATAGCCACTCCTACAAATAAATTGAAAAAAATATTTCAAAGCTATGCTATCATTCAGTCTTACTTTAGAGGAAAGAAGTTAAAAATTTAAAAAAAAGCAATGAAGTGTCATCTCTTCTAAATCCTACTGAGAGATCTGAAGAGACTGCGTCTGCCTAAGGAACTTAGCAGGGACATCCGCCCCACCCTCCTGCTCAAACACAACACCACAGATCAGAAGTGATTGAAGCACACTCATCTCAGAGCCAAACACAAGAGCTTTCTTCTTTAATAACAGCTGTTTTAATGAAGGCTGAGCCTTTGCTCCTCCCTACCTCTTCTCCTCTGCCTTCAGCAGAAGCACATCACTGACTAAAAAACTCACCAGCATGAGTGAGTTTTGTATGACAAACCTGCATGGAAAAAAAACTAGGGACTAACTTAATAAAAATGCACATCTTCCTTTCTGGAAGAATTTTCATACATATATTAAAGAGATCATATGTACAAGACAACCTTCTATAAACAGAAATTGACTGAATTAATATGGTTGTAACTTTCACTAATACTAATGACAATAAACATAAAATAAAACATTTAAAATTACTGGAAATATTTCCAGCAGTTTCCAAAAGGCATGGAAGAACATACTGTAAACAAAGAACCTGAAAGGGATGTTCTGAAATCCTATTTCTCAGTCTGGAAATTGAGGAAAGACTGACAAAGTCACCACTGATTTATTGCTGTTTTGAGTGAAGAAATAAGCTTTAGTATTTGATTCTTATCCTTTGCATGGTTAGTTCAGCTGAACTTGCCTGTCTCAAGTGTGTATTTTACTGCAGAGGATCTTGGTTTAATTAGTCTCAGGTCACAGAATGTGCCACTTCAAAAGCCCATCAGAAGAGCAGGCACTCCATGGCAAAGCAAAGCGGTTGAACATAATATTTCTTTTAAAGAAAACATGACTTTACATGTCCAATTATACTAAAAGTTTTTGTCTTTGACTGGCAGAACACAACACAAAACCCTCAAGAAATTATTCACTGAACAGAGCAACAAACAACTGCTCAAAAATTCAGTCAAAGCTCAAAGTAAGCTTAGATGTTTTATAATCATCATCATCTCTCAAGATAATTTACATGACAGTTTTTATATGGTGAGGCAGTTAAAGTCAGTTTCTCTTGCTTGTTTCTTCTTATTATTAGGAGTTACTTTTAGATATATCAAATTGAAAATAGCTCTAAAATTATGCTATTTCCCTCTGAGTACTTTTACTTAACAAGCAGTAGTAGATTAGGCTGTACTGCAAATCAGTTTTGAGCTCATTCAGGTTTTAAACCTTTTAAAAAGCTTAACACAGATTTTCTGTTTCTAACCAAACCCCAAAAGTCCCAGTGGCTCAGGTTCTTGCAAAGAAACACTCAGATATTGCAGGAAAACACAAGCTGAAAATCAAGAAACACCCTATTTTACTGGCAGATATTGCTCCCAAGTGATTCACCACAGTGTTTTCACAGTGGCACGTCACCACAGTTTTCACAGTGGCACTAGCACCCTTTCTGATGTCACCAATCCCAAACCCTGGGTGAGGAGGAGAACCCTTGCAGCCATGGCTCACTCACACCAATCCTGCACTGCAGACACAGGAGGTGCATTTGTATTGCAGAGGAGACCTGGAACAGGAACAGGTCCAGCTGCCAAGGAGCACAGCAGGAAAGAGCTGGACACGAGCAGTGGCCTGAGAGTGTTCCAAGGGCAGTGCCAAGAACAAGAGGAACAGCTAAAAACCAAAAAAGCAGAGAACCAAGTGCTCCCCCTGCACTGAGGAAGGTCCTTTCTGTGCTGCAACTCCCAGTTTCCAATCTCCTATTTATCTCCTGTCCTATTTACCATGTTCTGTGTTTAGCTAAATCAAAAGGGCGCAAAAATGTCATGAACCCAGAGGGACTTCAGCATTTAGCTGTGAGTGAGTGGGGATGAATTAAAAATAAAAAAAAAAAAATGGAGGCATTCAGCTTTGAAGAAGTCACTATCAAAGCCCAGGAAAATATCAGGGCAGATGAGAGAGATGGACCTTTGTGTTACTTACATAACAGCAGCAAGTTTTTAATATGTGAAAGTACAGAACAGGACAGAGTAGAAGTAGAAAGGCAAAACTAGAGAAGGATCAGGTCAAATGACACCTTCAGTATTAAAACTGATGCATTACCTTCCTACCAATTTGCAGGCACTAATTCAAGTATTATCTTTGCAGTGGAAAATGGAGGCCTTTTTTTCATGTTACCTGATTATAAGCTGCAGAAAAAAGTAATTATTTCTAGAGCAACTTTTGGATGCAAATATTCCTAGGAAATAGCTGTGGGAGAACAATTTTGCTATTTGAGGGGGTTATTTGAACCATGCTGACATTCTGAATAAGCAATCCTATGCATATGGAAAAACTAAGATAAAGAAGACATTTTGTTTTAATTCTAAACATTGTTTGAACTTGCTGTTTTGTTCACCACAAAGTAAAACTGAGTTTTCTGAAATACAACAATTAAGAACTCCTTTTTAGAAAAAAAAAAAAATATATATATATATCTGAACTTTACAGATCCCCTTTGTTTTATTTCTTTTAAAGGAAATTTTCAACAAAACCCAGAATTGCTACACACCTTGAACAGGAGTTCAGTGAATTCTCCTAATAGAAAGTCTAAATTACAAAAGTGGTAGGAAAGAATTTGAAGGGATAGAGATGAAATACTTGAATTAGTCATTATTGTGACACAAATGTGTCAGTAATTCTATGTTCCCTGTAGGTAATAAAACCAAGGCTACCAGCAGGTCAACTCCATCTCCCTGTTGTTTCTTCCCAATTCTCATCTGATGTAACACGTAGATTTCAGGATGGAGCAAAATGACTTGTTAGTTTTCTTTAAAGGACAGACTGATATGAAATCATCAGAAGGAACATTGTGTTCCAATGCTTACAAGCTACTTTCTCATTTAATATGATAATTTCATGTAAGTTCATATTTTATTTTTTAGACTTCTTACCTCCCTCCTTGGAATGAAATAGTCTTAATTTGTCTTCTTTATATTCTCTACTCTAGTTGTACTTTTGACACAGGCTCAGATTTTGATAACAAGTTAGACAAATTCTCAGTTGTCTCCTTTTGCAACTAAGGTATCTTGGATACATTTAGTGAGGCTAATCATGTAATTTCTGAAACAGAAAAAAGCAAGAAGTTCAATAAAAATAGAATTCAAAGCTTATGCCAGGTGTCTACAAAGGCAGAAAAGTTACAGCCCCCCACCCCTGGCATTGCAAGCCTTTGAACTTGCAGCCTTTCAGAGATCAGCTTCTGTGCTTATGCCTCAATTCAGCTGGGCAATGAATAAAAAGAAAATGCATTGGAGCAGATAAGAGCACAAGCAGCTATTGAGTGAGGATGTCCTAGAAAAGGGAAAGCCAGAAGTCCCTTACTTCTGAAAAAAAAATCAAACACTGTATTTCTCCTTCCCTTTTATCTTTTAAGACTCCTTGTGCCAAATCCTACTTCAGATTCTTAATAGATTTAACTATTGGGAGACCTAATAGAATAAGAGAAGAGTGTTTGGAATAATAATTTCACCAATACAAAGAACCCCCCCCCCCCCCAGCAACGTAAGCATGTTTTCCCTTCACGCCATGAATGCCCTAAAGTTACTATTCATTATCAGCCTCTTCTGAAAACACAAGTTCTCTTCCTAAAGACGTTCATCACTGATTACTGTCTGAAACCACTGCCAAGCACAGGTTATTTCACCAAGTTCTGGGGAAAAATGACATCTCTCCAGACAACACGGCCAAGGACTCCGCCAGCCCATTATCAGTGAAAGCACCTCCGGTTTGACTCATCAGGGGCAGGGGGAGGCCACAGGGATGGACACAAAACTGAAAATGTTAACAATCCATTTTGCTGATTCTTATTTCACTTGCAAGACACAAACTTCAGCCCGTCCTCATTTCAAGCATGTTCTCCTTCTCACTTTGTAGTGTTTAACTTGCATAATTAATTAGCTTCAACTAGGAGAAAGAACTATGGAAAATACTTGAAAAGAGGGATAAGGACAAAAAAGCTGGATATACAGTTTTCAGGACTTCAAAGCAACAATGTTTTCTTGCAGACTGCACAGCAGGGATTGCCTGAGGTAAGATAACTTCACTTGTGCAACAGAGACTCAGCCTAAGCAATAATAAAAGGGCTGACTTGCAAAATGAAAAAAGGTTTGATTTTAGTCTAAAAATTAATTATGGCCAATAAGAGATGCATGAAGACTAACATGTAGGGCTTTAAAGGTGAAAATCCTTTAAGGTAAGGCTCTTACTAAAAATCAGTAACCTGAAGAAAAACATGACAAAAGCCAGCTTTCTTTTCTGTGATCAGCATCAAAGTGCAAAGTTTTAAGAATTATCTCCATCACTTTGCACTTTATATAGGACATGTACAACAGCACTACAAGATTTTAAATGCCTTTTCACTGAATCCTCAAGAAATACAGCTGATGGCAACACCAATAATGGCACAGAAAAACCTATCATTATTTTATAGTACTTTCAAGTCAGTAAAAAGCGTCTGTTGAATAAGATCCCGGCTCTTAGAAACTTGCAGTGCACTGAAATTTTGCAGTTTCTTTCTTAAACGTTCTTCATAAACATGACAGAAAAAAACAAAAAACCTTTCCAAGTTATAACAGCCTTTTCTGAACAGAGGAACAACAGCCTGTACTTAACACTCACCAGTTCTCTCCATGTTAATAAAATGTAAATTATTTGCTCACCTTTCTATGAAGCAGTGAATAAAAATATCATTAGTGTTAATGAAGTATCTTTAAAAAGCATCACCTATCTCAATGAAGCTCTAAGCTGCTATTTACCAGATGGCTCATCTTTTAGCAGGTACTAAAATAACAGAAATAACAGTTGGTATGTCTTCTACATACCAACTAAAGTCTAAAATACTAGTACTCATTTCTTATTGCCTTCTCTGAAACTGTAAGAAGTGATGGAAAATATAATTCTTCAAGGTTGTGAGCAAAAAAACCCAAACAAACCCAGTAATAAAAACTGTTTAAGACCATGGTAGCACACAAAATATGGCAAGATTACCAGAAGAACTGGCTCTAAGCAAATTCAGTCTGGAAGTTAAACTGAGTTCTAGTACAAGCAGAAGGAGGTTATAGAAATAGCTCCCATGAACAACAGTGGCCAAAGAAACCTGGAGTAAAAAAGTACAGAGTAAACTAGCATTTTGCAGCTATATTTCTCACAACTTGAAATTAGTTAGTTGTTAATTTTGGTTATGTGTATACTGTAAAACTTTATACCACTGAGCATTCCATTATTATTTTTATTTTAGTTACACTCAAACTGTCAAAAAATCTTCACTATTTCTTCTAGTAAGATAGGACAGTACATTAAAGTAAATCCAATTAGAGTACCTTGAAGCAAGTGTGAAATTTTTACAAAGTTACTTAATAATTAATCTTAAATATCCCAGCAGGGGAAAAAAATTTTTTATTTCCTGACATTTTTTTCCACTTTTCTGAAACTTCAGCATCACAATTTTGTGTCAAACAATAAAGTCTCCTAAACCCTTAATGCAGGCCTGCAGGCACATTCTTGCACCCAACAACTTCAGTACTCTGAATATTAATGGCAGTAACTGCATTTCTGTGTATTTCTGCAAAAGCCCATAAAAGACAAGGCTGCTTTTTCCACCTCATTGCAAGTTCTAGCCTGAGAAGATGAGATGATCTAATTCTCTTTCTACCACACAACCTCCTTTTTTGTTTTACTTAGTATTTAGTCTTGTCTTTTCCTCAGTGTGGTGTCTGAGAGACCAAAAGAGAATTCTTCCCCTACACAAAGGAACTTCAATTTCAAGTTACACTCCAATATCAAGGCTGAATTTAATCTTTTCTTCAACGTAGGCAATACTGTCTAGTGTTTCAGCTTTCCTACAAGTCTTTCATTTTGAAGCCTGGAACTATCAACATAAACAACTGAAAACACAGTGAAATTCCCAGAGACTTTAGCATGTGAGAAGACAAAACTGATAATGAAACAAACTCATATTGCAAATTCAAGGTGAGCTACTGATCTGAAAAATTATTTGATACTGAAACGCTCACATTGCAAAGCCAAGGTGAATCACTGATCTGAGCCACTTATGCAAGGCTCCAAGAGGGCTGTGCTGCAGCTGCAAACTGACTCTGTGCAGACCTGACCAGAGCACACTGATTCCCAAAAACAGCCATGCCTGGTACCTAAAAGCCCATCTGGAGAGTGCAGTGCATGCAGCAAGCCCAGCTCACCCTGCAGACCCAGCACAGCACCCCACTGCTCCATCTTTGGTAAAATATGGCAGCTTGCTCTTGTGCGATTTACCATCAATCCAGTCCATAACAAAAATGCTTTTCTTCATCTGCCAAGTGACAACCACTTGTATTCCTAAAACAAAGTATTCAGTTTCCACAAAAGCAAATAATTTGATAACAAAAACCATCTGTGTGATTTTTCTGTCCAAGCACTCAGACACCTCTTGCACAGCCGTAGCAATTTCACAGGTATGAAGAAAGGAAGGCAGTAGATTTTTTTTTTTTTTTTTTTTTTTTTTTTTTTTTTTTTTTTTTTTTTACTTAAGGACAAGTCTGATGATAAACCTGGTTCACACAAGCCCAGTTTTATTCTTTGGCGTCCAAGAGAGCAGACAGCCAGTCCAGTTCCAAAGCCACTTAAGCAGTCATCCAGACAAAATGAAGAGCTCTCAAAGCTGTGCTGTCAGCCTTTGGGGAAATGTAGCAGGGATTACCCAAAAGGTGATCAAGCTGACAGGACATTTGCATACTTTAACTCTGCAGTTTGCCATCAACACGGCTTTCCAAATGGAAGAAATGTAAAGTTTTCACACATTAAGCTTTTAGTTCTCTCACAATCTTATAAATGCTGGTTTTGTCAAAAGCTTTCAAAACCTACAAAAGATTAATTCTGAGCTCATATCACCTATTTAGAAGGTAACACCTCTTAGTGGTCACACTCATTACATTTTCACGGTCTCAACAAAAAACAGAAAAATTTTCTTATTCCTTCTCATGGCAATGCAGCAGGAAGCCGAGTCACTTTACCACAATGGGAATTAGTTCCCTCCTCAGGAGAAACTCTGAAACACCACTCCCTCTTTTGGTTCCTCATGCAGACAGCAGTGGTAATTTCTTATTAAATAATTCTAATTAAAACCAAGCAGGTTCATCCTAGATTCCCTCAAGTTAACTCTGATTAGTGGCTTTACACAGACTGTACATCTTTACTGAAATGATCAAAAGAGAAAATCCCTTTAAGCAGTTACAAAGTACATTCTCCACTTAGAGGCATAAAAGCCACTTATATTTCACTTAAATCCTACCTCTAACATCAGCTTCTGCTGTGTCATTTCTTCTGGCTCTTGCATGTAGTACTTTAGTGCATCTGTCACTGCTAACACCTGCACGTAAGAATGAACAATTAAAACAAAAATACCCTCATTCTACAATGGTCTATTATGGGAAGAACCCTGTATGTTATGCATGCTACCAAAACCTGGTACACTTCCTAAAGACATTCAGGTCTTCCTTTAAAAAGCTGACTTTTCTCTCAAAACTGAAGAGGATTCTCTCTTCCTCAAAATTTACACAAACTAACACATTCTAGATGCAAGCAAACAAACAACTTTTCAACTCTAACCAGTGGGTAAATACGCACCATTATATCAAGCTTTCTTATACCAAGTAGTTTTTTTTTCAGATAAACCACAGCATTTCACAGACTCTTGTGACTTTTTCGTCTCAGATTAATCCCTCACATTTATCCCTTTTTCAAGCCTTCTGCTACAGAAGTGGATTTCTCTTTTAAGTTATATTGCCTTGTAAGATATATTGCCCTTACTCAAATGCTTTCCTTCATTTGGTAAATTGCTAGAATTCCAGGGGAAAAAAGCAAATCACTCACAAAAAAAATGCAACAGCTGGTCTAAACACAAGGCCCTCAGGCACCCTACCACATCCTAAAAATATAAGCATTTCAATATAATTATTGCACATTTTCTGCAGGGGAAATATAGTTGGTGTGCCATTAGTTATAACCCATGGAGTCAGACTGGAAATTCTGAACCAATGCAGAGACCTGCCTCTGTCAGTGAGGCAAACCAATCCCAGTTCTGCATTGCATGTGCTCTTTCAGCAACACCAGCAAGAAAGGGATTTTCATATAAAAAGTCATACCTGTCTTGAGCAAGTAGTCTAGAACAACAGACGATTATAGGAAATAAAAAGCAACCATCCATCTACCAGATTAGACTACAAGAGTCTTTATAGTTTATCAAAGGTATTTTTCTAGTTCAGTTCGCAAATCTTTTTCCTAACTGCAAAACCCATCAGTGTGCTGTGAACACAGCCTGTGTGAGAAGCCAGCCAGGGCAGCTTCTTCCTTGTCCTTGGAACATCTTCTGGTCTTTGAGAAAGAACACGTTGTGCATCATGCAGATGCAAGGCACACGCAAAGACTTGACTGAGGGAAAGCAAGGAGGAAAAGAAACATACACACCAAAAAGATAAAAACATAGAATGGTGTGTGAAAACAGCCTTCATCACTCACCTGCTCTTGTAAGGCAACCCAACAGAACCTGGATCAGGCTCAAAGAGGAGCTGTCCTTACACAGGTATTCTTATCCTCTAAATCAGTATTTTCTGCAGGACATTACTAAAAGTGAAAGTAATCAAATGAAAAGCATCAGACTGATGTATTAAATTAGTTTTTAAATTTATATTAAAACATTTAAGGAAGCAGAAGCTTCTGAATTTGCTGTATTGCCCTTCAAAGGTTTTTTTATGGCAAAGACAGATTTAAGCAATGTGGAATGACAAATTAGAAAAAAAGTACAATTTCCTCTCAGAACAGGAGTGTCAGCAGAGCTGTTACCCAGCCATACCAGCTTACATCTCTTCTACTCCATCCCTGTCACAGAGTATTTCACTTTGCAAGCAAACACAAGACAGAATCAGTTTTAAAACAAACAAAAACCCCCACAACCATTTTTTCTCAAGTTTCTACTCCAACAGCTCCATAGCACTAAGTCATTTCATACCAGTCTTTGACACCTGCCATAAGCTAAATAAATGGTAAAATACACTTGGATCACAAAAACTCTGGCACATATAACATTGCATTTTACAGTGAAGAGCTCCCTTTCCTGAGACTCGGATCTCTCACCACCACATAAGAGCTGGGGTTGGTTATACAAGAAACATGGAAAAAAGAACATGAGAACATTCCCCACAAGACCAGGCATGGAGATTAAGTGTGTCTGAATTGACAGGAATATACTAATTTATGCTACATACATTCAGCCATCTTTCATTATTCCAAAATTCAGCTAGTAGGACACAGACACTGAATACACCTCTTACAAACAAAGCCACTGTAGTCTAGATTTAAAAAAAAAGCTTGAGACATATGTCAAGACAAAAACAAAGCTATTAATCTCATTAAATATGTTCTTCAAATAGTTAATATATAACAAGCTCTTGCCACCATATCAAATGTTGACAAGACTGATCTGAATAAAATGTGAGGCTTTTAAATAGCAAAAAAAAAAACTTTCACTTACGTTTCATTTGTTGATTGAGTTGCAAAAAGCAGAAGTACTACATGACTCATGTGTACATACATCCGAAGCTATTTGATTTGAATAGTGAAACTTAACAATGCTAAAAATCTGAAAGGTTGTGTTTAATGACTTCTTTGAAGCTCACAGTGGCTGCTTTTCATGAGTTGTTAATTCCTTACATTATTTAGAATACTCTCTCCACATATTAGAAAGCAACACTGGTTATGTAATAACAGCTTATATTGATTACTATGTCTACATTACCCTTCTTCTAATTTATGTGACTATATATATTCAAAGTATTTCTAGCTACTTTAGAGATTCTATAAATACCCTATACACATCCTTTCCTTGAAAGGACCAAATCAGCATCCTGTTGTCATAGCAGCAAGTTGATTTTTGAAGCCCAGTCCAGGGAGGCTGTGACTGAGTCCAGATAGGTAAATTACCTCATCCACCCATCTGCTTCTGCCATGGAAAAGCCTGAAGAGTTTCTGTTCCTCCCACACCTCCTGCATCTCAGTCTGATACTTCACATGTCTACAGACTAAAGCTACAAAAAGAGCATGATGTTAGCTATGTTTCTTCACTTCCAGTTCTTGGAGATCCCAGTTGGTGGTAAAAAACACCCAAACATAAAAAAAAACAATGGAGCTCCCCCAGCCCCTTATTATCCAAGCACATACTTTTAAGCAAGAATATATGTATGGATATGTATGGTAACTATTTGATATCTATGCTTATACTATACAAGAGTTAACAAATTCCAATAAACCCACTATGAACTCTTCATTTAATTAATCCATCCCAAAAAACCTCCTAACAAACACCTTCAGCATTGTTTTGCATTAAATAAGTTGTTGCCCAAGTTGTCATCCATCTCCTAAAACTGTATACAGATATCAGATTTTTCCTCCACTTGCAAAAAGGACTTCCACATTTTATTAGCTAAAACTTCAATACTCAGATCTGATTTTCAGATAAAGTCTAGCTCATAGAAACTAGAAATATATGCATGTAGGTACTAAAGAAAAAAAAAAATCTATAAAATTCTGTCTCCACACCCCTTGTTCTCCTTTCAATGTTTGGGTTCTCCCACCTCCCTGGGGCCCATACACACAGCAAGAAAAGTATATCCCAAACAGCCTATAGCCTCAATTTCAAAAAGAGAGGTGTTGGAGAGTGATTTAATTACTGTGAAGATGCTTGGTCCCATTAGGGTGACCCAGAGTACACAAGGAATTTGCACTGTCAACACAGATAAGAAATTTCATCAGCTCTCAATCAGTTAAAATTTCACCTTTGACTTAAATTTCCTTCTACTCTATTATCACAGCCAAGCATTTTATTCTACAGGGGGTCTAAACCATTCATGCAAATTTAATTTATGGCAATTTAAACTGTGTCAGAAAGTTAATAATGTAGGAATAATGCATGTGTCTCTCACTGAGTTTAATCAGTGCCCATTAACGTGCCTGTTATTTTGCCTTTTTGTTATTCATGCGTTCTAATCTGAAACCACACTTACATTGAGTGGAAACAAACTTACCCAGCTCATCACCACTCAAAGCAAAAGCCTAACTTGACCAAAAGACTCATTTTCCTGAAGTGATTGTATTTTCCTTAATAGAAGTAAATTACAAAAGTTCCCACATAGATGTAACAATTACAAATATTTGCAAGTGCATTTTGACTCCATCTGCCAAAAAAATAAACACCATTCAATTGTTTATTTCAGCAAACTCAAGTTCTGAAATACAGTGCATTGCAAAATTAAAAGCATTAGCATTAATAACTGCTAAAAAAAAACAGAAGAAAATCTCACTAAACATACTTTAACAGTGGGAAGGGAAACAGAGCATTTCAGTGCACAATTGTATTTTCAAAGTTTCTTCTAACCCACAATGCCAGAAGCAGCAGATTAACCTACTTTCTGTGGGCACAAGACTAGAATCTATTGCTGAGTGCAGCTGTCAGAACCACCTGCATTTCTTTGGCTTCAGTCAAGTCTCAGAAGTAAGCCAAAGGGTGATTTCAGGATGCTGCAGTGTCCATTTCAATTTGTTTGCAAAAAACAAAGTGAAAACTTGACCAATATAAACTGGGAAGGTTGGAAGCTGCTAACCATGTCTGCCTAGAGGCTTTAATTAGACCAAGATGGTATAATGTGTGCTCGTCATATTTTTCCAGAATGTGCAATGATGTCAGTTCAACCTTTGTTTTCATGTTTGCCTAAAATGGCCTTTCCCACCTGAAGTTGAGCACATTTGGGTTAGCCAGGGAGCAAGCTGATACTGCCAAGAGTCAATAGCAAGCAAAGCCAATTGTGTAGGGAAAATCTAAGTCTCACAGGTAAAGGAAAAAGTAAGCTAGGTACTTCCAGCTACCAGCAAGCTACCTTCAAACAGTTCAAATGACTACTGCAAAGTTCAGGCGCTTATCCAGACTCTTCCAGATGTCCCTCAAATTTAAACCTAGAACAATAATTAAGCTGACTTTTCCTGAAGGTAATCTATTCAAACTCACCATTCTCTGCTTCTTTCTTCTCTGAATATGAGAGAAACCCCACTGGGTTTAGCTATGGACTATCCAGAATACACAAGGAACAGAACTTTCCTTTACAGCACTTGTGCATTCATTCAAAAGACCTCCAAAGACTACTCTGTTTCCACTGCTTTTCCCACTGACAATACAGCAACCACCAGGCTGAATGGACATGTTCCACAAAACCTTCCTCAGCAGACAGGACCTGTTCCTGGGAAAATGCCTTTCTGCATTCTGGGCACACACAGAGAAAGAGTCATTTTTTCTTTTCTGAATCAAGAGTTCATGAACCCTGAGCAAAGGAAAGTTTGGCAGGTTCACAAACACAGTCTGAGTAATAACAGGATATTCTGATAAGAAGAGCTCCAATATTCAAAGCTCAAAAATTAAAAGAACAAATAAGTTGGCTTAAAGTTTCCCAGATGAAGTGAAAATGCTGGAAAAAATATCCAGGATGACAACTAAGTTTATAACTACAAAGAAGTATTAGAATGGCTCAGAAAGTAGCATTAGAAACACTTCCCTTAGTTGTTTTTAACATCACACATTACTGTAGAAAGGAAGACTGTTTCAATGGCTAAGCCTCAGCTTTTTAAAAACCATGCTGAAGCCTGCCCATTTCTTGCCTTGTGGAGTTGTACGTGTGACAGGACACAGCTCGAGGTGCTTACCCAGCAGCTGTAAATGATTCTGTCTATGCTACACCAGCTC
Source organism: Onychostruthus taczanowskii (assembly GCF_017590055.1). NCBI lineage: Eukaryota > Metazoa > Chordata > Aves > Passeriformes > Passeridae > Onychostruthus > Onychostruthus taczanowskii. The sequence goes on from NW_024498573.1 coordinate 12,150,579, forward strand.
TGCCATGACAGCCCCCCTCAGAGGAGATGAGCTGCTGAGAAGCTGCTTTCCCTCTGTGCAGCCCTGCTCTGTGTGACAGAGCCCTGAACACAGGTTTGTGATCAGCCTTGTGCTGCAGACACTGTGCCAGCTTTAGGTACCAGCTGCGAGCTAAGAACCAGCACAACAGCTGCTCCTAGTACATATCAAAGTGAGTCATCCTTTTAAAAAAAACTCTTCAGGAACTTCCCACTAAGAAAATGAAGGCTTGTGTGCTCAGACAAGATGAAGAGCATTCACACAATCCAATCTGCCAGCTCCAGTTTGTGAGCAAGCTTTCAACAGGCAACAGCTCTGAAAACCCACATGACTGTTTCTGTAAGGACAACCTGATTTTAATATTACACACCATTACAGCTCAACAACCACATATGATCTGTATCTCCATGGGAGAGCCACAAGGGGGGCATGGAGAGAGCTGATCCCGGCTCTGGACACACGGGATGCACAGCCCTGCAGCCCCCCAGGCACTCGGGGCAGTGAAAGCTCAGTGCTGAGCCAACATCCAAGGCTCTGCTCTGCCCCACCCAGCAGCTTCCTCCCAACAACCCGAGGATTCAGTCTCAGATTCCAAGCACTGCCTCTGTTACCTAGGCTCTGGAGTAGGACTGCAAACTCAGTACCAAAGACACATTTGTTTTGCTTTCTCACATATTTATTAATTGGATACCAAACCTTAATCCACATCAAATAATTTGGATAGGGTTCTACCCCAGTCCATAAAAACATCATGGTGCAGTCTTCTACTGCTGCCATGAAGAAAGCTCAACATTTAAGCCAGATCAGAAACAAGCTGTTCAGCTTTTGCTTATTCTTGTTGATCATTTCTAACTTTTTAAAACAAGAGGTTTATTGGCAATAAAGTTTAAGACATAACTTCTACTCAGGATTCACACTTTGTGTCTCACAGGGCACTACTTCAATATTTTTAGAGCTGATTCACCTGGCTTCTGAGGCATTTGTCTTCATTTACTCTAACAGGATGGAGAAACTCTTCATCTGATGCATCTTATTTTTACAGATAAATTTGAAGTGTAAACACAATTTATAATCTGAAAGATGTTTGGAGCTTTCTTATTTGTAACACGAGCACAAAATCCTACCTGAGATTTGTGTTAGTATGCACACATGAAATTGAAGTTGTAAAATAAATTTTAAAAAAACCTCAAACCAACAAAAAAACCCAACTGAAAATAATGATTTTAAAGTAATTAATTTTGTATTTTGCTTACTTGTAAAATGATTGTCAATTTAGGCACAGAAAATTATTATGTAATTAAAACTACTGAGAGCTGTCTTGGGTGAAATAACTCATCTATTAGCCTGGGATCAAGGCAAGCTAATCCACTCAGCACCATGAAAAAGGCTGCTTCTGCTCCTTATGTTGCATCAGAGTAGGAAAAGGTCTGATAAAGAATGGATGAATAGGCAGAACAAATAATTTTTCATTCAACTTGCTTTTAGCAGCAGAGAGTAATTAATTTAGATAAATTATATCAAGTGTCCTGCATTTTATATGAGAATTTCATTACAGTAATGATGCTTTGATAAAGTCCCCCTCTAACATGGGTTATCTGCAGGAGGAAATTAGCACTTCAGTTCCCCTTTTCTCTTCAGTACCATAACAATCCCTGGCTATCACCAACTCAGAGGCATTGGCCAAAGAAATCTCTGCTCTGACTCTGAGTCCGTGGAGGATCTGTAACATTACTCGTGATGTGGTATCACAGAGCAGGGCACTCCCGCTGACAGCTCTGCAAAGATTCCTACCCAAAGAACTCAGAAATTGAGACCTTTAGTAATGTCACAATAGCATCACAGTCATAAGAGTTGGCTTGGGTGTCACAGGTTTCCTACTTTGAAAACAGACAAAATTAAACCCTTGCTAAATCAAGAGCTGAAATCCATTTCTGGAATGATTCCTGTAGAGGAGATGGAGGTGTGGTTACAAGAGCCCATTTATTTTCTGCTTACTTCTCCATATGATTTCTGTGAACATGGACAGATCCTTGGTATGCTAATGGATACACAGAGCAGCCAACCTCTCTGTGCTTGCATGGAGGGATTTCCACAGCCAGGTGACAAATATACAAAGCTTTATGAAACCAGAGTGAAAAACATTCAGACATTTGCTGCAAACCCAGTCAGAACAAAGTCACTCTGAACATGCCACCCAAAACCACCCAGTCAGGCCATCAGATTACTGTCCAAAATCCCAGAATGAAACTAGCCAGCATTCTCTCCTTAGCTGAAAGCTGAAATCATAAGCTTTCAGGTATTACACCCAGCTGAGAGAGTTCCTAGAATCCCAGATTACCTGTATGTCTGAGGAATAGGGAAAGCAGGTATAGAATATTTTTCAATATTATACCTAGTAAGTAGTTCAAGCTAGTTTTCCAGAGGTCTACCTGAGTTTGGTTTTGCCAGAGTACCACAACCTATAAACCTTGATCATTTGCAGAGGTATTTTCTATCATGATTCATGGCAGAAGGAAAAAGGTTTCTTTCACTTTTGGTTTCCTTGCCTCCTGAAAGCAGAATTTATTTCCATTCAATGTTTGAAAATTGCTTTCTTCATAATTAATTTCATTTTTTTTTTACCTTTTTATGAGACCCTCTTCTGACTAGAAAAGGAAATCTTGTTCCAGCAACAGTTCATCAACAAGCAGCTAAATTGCAAATGTCATTTCCACGTCATTGAAGTTTACATTTCAAAATATAAACCACCAGCTAATCTAAAATAATTTAATATAGGAGGGTAAAAAGCAATGTTTTCGAATTGTTTGCATCTTCAACTCTGGGGTTTTTTCCTCCCCAGTAAAGTGAGAAAAGCCGCATTTTAAAAAATATATAAATAAATCAAAGTAACCATGCAATTAAGGAAGCTTTTAATCTCTCAGAAGGATAAAGGGCTATTCCTCCTCCCTACGTTTTAAAGGAAAAATGTATTTCTTTGGCCATGAACTGATCTATCAAGCTCAATCATTCCAATTACAGCTCACATTACAGAAAATAAACATAACATCCAAAATTGGCTGTTCCACCCAGCTCTGCATCAGCTACCTACATCTGCAAGACCTAAAGGGCACTTGTTCTTGAAGAAAATCATGCCTTCATAAAACAGAAAAGTGAAACAAAACCATCAAACTGAACAATAACCTAGGTCAATCAGATGAGTTAAGGAACAACTTAGGCCAGAAGAACAAAACAAAACTAGCTTCAACATACTTAGTTGCTTAAACAGTCACAAGATGGAGGGTGCAAAATGGTTGGGTTTTCTTGTTATAAACAAGAAGGCCCTCATTGATCAAGGTGTACCACTGTTCCCTTGTAGAGCAAAGGCTTCTTGTCCCAGTTTAATATGAGACAAAAGAGAGAGAAACTACTTTTTTCTTGAAAATAACATCTAATGGACTTCACCAAATGCCATATCTTTGATGCCTCCTAGAACTTTCAGCACCGTTCATCACTCAGTATGGCTACATTTTCAAACAAGATCAGGTGTATCAACAGGGAGCAAGAAATTACACCTCTAAATTTCTACCTACTTTTAACTGAACTGGCTGTCACATTTAATTTTCATGCAAGTCACTCAAACTACTAATTTAGAACTTGATCACAATACTATATGAGAGTTGCAATGGTTTCTCTTATCAGCTTTTCACAAATACCCTATGCATTAAAGCAATAATTCCCACATCACTTAAAATAACTCAGTTCAAGATGATAATTCTGCTAGACCATTACCAACCAGATGATTTTGAACATACTTCTCCCTCTCTCTCCCTGATCCCAAATACAGCTCACATAACTCCTGGGTTTTTTCTTTTAGGGCTCCTTCAAAGACTGCAACTTCAAGTGCATTTATGGGAATAAAATCCTGCAGTATGTCCCAAATTTCCTCAGACAGGCTACTACATGACTATGCACACAGACAACAGAAGGATACCACTTACACTGAAGGAAAAAAAAAACCCAAAAAACATAGAAAATCCAATATATGTATCATTATTAATAGAGATTCTTAGAGATCTAGTAGTTATGATCAGAATTTGGATAGCAAAGACTAAGATTATTCCCCCTGTGTTGGTTTTGAACTTCATTTAAAATCAATATTTATGTGCCTCAATACCTGAGGTGAAGGATTCCTGTCACAAAGAACAATGAACAAGCACAAGGCCAAGTACAAGCCATTTGTGAATCCTATTTCCAGTTTTGAACAAAGCCAGTTAGGAATTTTCTGGCAGAAAATTAGATGAAACCTAAATACCTTGTAACCTGGGAACTCAAATACCTTTGATTGGAGAAGGAAGACAAAACACACAGTGTCTTTCACTCCTCATGTTTTCAATGAGCTTGATCCACAGAGAGAATTGCAGGGAGAGATTTTATATTGAAGAGATGGAAATTCTATTTCAATTATAGAAGAAAGTAGAAAAAATAAATTCCCCATCCCAAAATCCTGGGGCTTCCAAATGCTGAATCAATTAAACCAAAAACTCAAGTTGATATTTCTCAAAAGGTTTTTAGTTTTTCCTCTAGTCTTAATTCCAGTACTATCTAGTTTCTTCAAAACTGGCTACCTTCTCTGTGCCAATTTCTACTCCCTGCCTTCCCCACCTACCTCTTGTTGGAGACAATGAGATTAAATTTCTATTGCCATTAAATAAAACTGCTTTCTGTGCTGTAATAATAATTTTTAAATCACAACAAAGCCCTACTTCTATTTGTACGGTAGAAAGGCACTAATACTCGGAGTAGTACTTGTGAAAAGGACCATGATGGCACGCTCAGGCAATTAGTAGTGGAGAAGTATCACCTTCCCCTTAGAACAGTCTCTAAACAATTGCACATACTCTAAATTCTGATTATTCAGGGTTCTTAATTAGCCTGGTAGCCCTCAAACTGATGATTTGATTTATCAGTTGCCACAACATTCTTCCTACTAAGAGTATGAGGGGACACGTCTTCAATTGTCTGCCTTCCCTATTTATGGAGGGGAATACAGTTCTTTGCAGGTTACCCTGGAATGCATCCAGAGGCCAGGTGTCAGAGGTATAAAATTCCTCAAAGTACCAAACTGACAACAAAAAACTATATGCCAGTTTCTTACACAGATCATTTATAGTACAACTTGTCCCTGATGCCTTACCAACAACATTGTCAGAGAGAAATTTTTTAATAATTTTTAAAAATAATTTAAGCTATCGCTTTATCTGTCATCACATTCTAAGAATAGGGGAATTGGGAAAAGCTGTTACTAAATGTTGAAGACTGAGTGAAGTATCAGTTAATACATTTGCTGTCTCCTCCAGAGACTGCCAGAGATTGACCACACTGATCCTATGTTGATCCAAGAGAAGAGGTGACACTTTTCCTCCTGTATGCATATATCCATAAGCAATTAATTACTGGATCCTGAAATCACTACGCTTTGCTCTCTTAATTTAGGTCAAAAATAAAACCTTAACTTGGGCATGTCAGATTCCTTCAGTTATCTGTATCTTTCTTCAGGAAAAAGAAAAAATGTCCAACACTTTGGTCCAACACTTTCAAGGTAAGAGCAACTTCATTCATCATTAGTGTTGAGTTTGCACAGTTAATCAGAAAATTTTATCATCCAGTAACACCTTTCCCGTGGGAAGCAGCACATGCACCAGGTGTGTCCTGGTGTGGGACTGTGCTCATAAACAGCTTGAGCAGCACAGACTATGGTGTGGAGACAGAGGGATGTGATTCGAGAGGGGGCACTGCTCCAGCAGTTCCCCCCACTCTCCCCTAGCCCGGCAGAGCATTACCTCTTGCATTTGGGAACCCACAAAAGTGCAACCACTAGAAGAAATTGCCTGGGCACTGGCTGGGCATGGCAGACCCCTTGGGTTTACCTACACAGACTGTTCCATGTAGCTGGTGTTTTGACAGCGTCTGTCAGTGGGAGCTCCTGAAGAGTTCTAATCCAGGGAGCTTTTACCAACCCATGTGTGACACTTCTGAAACAGCAGGAACAATATAGGCTTAGATATTAGACATTGATCTGCAAATGTTGAAACACAAAAACATTTTTACCTTGCTGTCACTGTACCCCCATCCCATTCCCCAAGATTTGGTAATACAACATAGATCACTGTGCTGTAGGTCTGTTCCAGGAACAAACACTGCAATCAACATTAACACAAGTTGGACTATTAGAAACTCTTTTTTTTTAAATTTTATGTGCCTCTTAATTTGAACTTATATGGAAATAGTAGACTGAAAGGATTAAAAACTCATTAAATCTCAACTACCATTCCCCTACCACCTGCAAACATATAAAGAGAAGTCACTTGTTGGCCTTCAATAATCTTCCCATCATCAACTTATTCTCAAAGCCAATCATAAGGTACATTATACTCAATCACCCTTTAATTCTGTCTCCAGATAACAGATTCTTGATCAAATACCAGGCTATAACCTTTGAAAAGATGAGTCTGAATTCATAAAGCAGGCAATTAAAAATAAAAGGTTTTTAAAGAAGCTGGGCACCAGTGTAACTCCATTAAGCCACTCCACACACAACTTCCTCTCTGAGCTGCCACAGAAATTAGTACAACCCAACTCAAAGCTAATATTCTCTAAGTTGCTGACTACTGACAAACTTTTCCTTGCCTGCTTTTAGACAAATGAAAAATCACACACATTCAAGTCTTCTGTTACTCAGACCTATACCAGATGTTGCCCCAATGATTTAAAATAGATTCTCCCTTCTGCAAGCAAAGAACCAAGCATAGGCTTGGGTTTGGGATTACTTAATAATGAATTCCCTGAGTTGATGTATCTGCACATGTATGCCAGAACATTTAACCAGGACCTGCAGCATCCCTGCTTTCTTCTACCAAGGACCTCGAGGGAAGAGTCCCGCTCTTTGTTCAATCATGTCCAATAATCTTGACATTTTTGAAGATCTAATATCTTTTAAAGAAACACTATTAACACCAATGTTTCCTAATCTTTACCAAGAGCCTTCAATTAGGAAGGAAAAAAGAAGGAAAATCTTGGGCTTTAATTAAATTTATTAGAAAATTAATAGACATAAAGTAAGTCTAATCATCTTTACCTCCATTGTTTTGGACATGAAAAGGCATTGATCATTTTCAGCAATTAGCAGTGTTTTCCACCCTCCACATCTTTTGCCAGTGCTTCCCAAAAGACACCAGATTTCACATCTTATTTCCGCTGTACCACTCCAGGTGAGATGTTCCATGACTTCTTTTTGTTGGCTGTCTTCAGTAAGACACAACCTTGCAAGAGAGACAGCCCTCCAATTCCTTTGTAAGTAAGATACATGGTTTTTCTCTCACCTGGCAAACAGCCACAAATTAAACCTTCTACCAATCTGCTAATAAAGTTATTTCTGACAAATTCTAAACTAAAAAAGGAATAAGCTTTAATCTGTATATCATGGAATACTTATAAATTGAAAATACCTCCAAGATCAAGTCCAATCTTGCCCAAAATGATGAAAAAGCATCAGCCTGCCTTCAGCACCTCACAATAAAGACAGACAACTGGCCAAAAGTGGGACTGTAACACCCCACAGCAGAGCACCAGAGGGAGGGCACTGCCAGGGTTGAGGAACTTCAGATGGCAAAACTTCTTCAAGCAACTTCTCCAAATGGCCCCAATGGGCCAACCTCTAAATGCCACAGAGAAAGTAAAAATATCACCCACAATTACATAAAAATGAAAAAGAAATGCATTTTGTTAACCTCAGCATGTACTTTTAAGTGAACTTAGAGCCTGAGCCCAGGAAGTTGCCCAGAGTCACACAGAACACACGAGGTAAAAGTTCTTTAAGTCCTAAAAAAAGCTTTGCCGCAAGCCTAACCTCCTTTCCTTCAGTCTCCTTTTTTTTCCCTTCCTTTAGTCACTGAGACATGAGCTGAACTTCAAACTTAAAAATACTTCAGGCAAGAAAATGATAGAGCTTGCAAGTTAAGGCTGCATTCAGATGGTTACACTTGACTTGAAGCCTTATTTGTCCAACTGGCCAAAACTCAGGGACAGGAAGTAGAATAAGAAGGTACAATTATCATATACAGTGTCCTAGAGCCATCAAAAAAAAAAAAAAAAAAGTGACGATATAGGAGTTAAACAGAATGAAAAACATCACACCTGAGGCTTTCTTTGCTGTGCAAAGTTAGAATCGACATCTGCAACAAAGACTCCCACAAAGTTTCTCAGTTGCTTTTAACATGCGAACAGCTGCGCAGCCTGAACCCACAGCAACAGAACTGCAAGAGGGTAACATCATTTACAGGATTCTGCAGGAGCTGCTTGTAAACAATACAAAAGAATCTTGCATTGTAAAGGCTGTTGGAAAGCTAATAAATGGTTATTAACTGCCAGAAAGCAATCAGCAATTTCACAAGACAGAAATGATAACACAATGAAGATTAAGTCAAGAGGTTCAAAAGACAAAACGAAGTAATCCCACAAGATGGTTATGTTAGCACGTGGTAATCACTGCCATCAAACAGACCAAGCCCAAGAGCAACCACACATCCCAGAAAACGCAGACTGCTAGAATTCAGGGAAAATAGGAGATACAACTTGACAGTCTAAGTAGGAACAGCTGAAGCATTTAGAAACTAACAAAAAAGCAAAAGCAAATTCTTCCAAAAGTTCAGCTGTAGAAATATCATCTGTATGGGTAAATCATGGAGTAAATCACCTTAGTAAATTATTTCCTACCAGCTGTAGCTAGAACAATTTTCTACATAAAAGACAGAGCAATCTCTGAAGATGAAAATCAGAATAGGTCAAAGAAAGTTAAACATATCTACTTAAAATGACCCATTACAAGACCTTTTCTTTACAGCATTTCTGAAAAATCAGACAGAAGTTTTTATTAAAATCACCATTTTCCCAATAATTATTTTTTAAAACCCTGTACTCTCATTTTATATTTGTGACCTAAAGTGCCCAGGCCCTCAGGAAGTATTTTATAAGAACTAATAGATTGCATAAACGAGCCATAATGGTTCTCATTAACTGGTCATTACAGCCACATTCCATCACTTACCAGATTACATGGGGGTTTTTTTCTTCCCTACTAAAAGACAGATGCACCTTCCTGAGAACTGCTATGCTCCAGTGTTATCACAATGAAACAGAAAATATTTTTAAAACCTACACATCCATTTACAAAGGAAACGCTGATATATAATTGCATTAAGTTATGACTTAAGCACAAAAATTTACCAAGCAGCATTAAGTGGAAAAAAAAAAATGCCTCCATCATATTTTTTCATAGCAGCTTAAGTTTCAAAGGTGCTTCAAAGAGAAGCAAGGTGAGTTTTGGGTACACCCCCTTCCAGCTCCCTCAGCAGGCACACTGACCACCCCAGCAGCTGCCAGCTCTGCTCTCTCACCTCTCACAGACCAGCCCAAAGAACTGCTGCCCTTTTAATCCTGAGCCACTTTTGTGGCCACAGAAAAACTCATGTTTCCAATGGTGAGAGTTATCATCAATTCTATGAGAGGATGAGTAGAGCAAAAAGGTTACTGGCTTCTGTCACAGCCCTGGATTTATTTAAAAGCTCAGAGGCTGGGTGCAGATCCTGCTCTCCCCAGGCCAGTAAGGTTTGCATTGTTTCTCTCTGGACTCCTTCCTTTCCTGCAGTGTTGGCAGTTGCATTTACAGATGACTGGCGATGAGCAGAAATCAAAGCCTGCAGCTGAAAGCAGCAGCCTGCACTGGAGCAATACAGCTCTGCCTGCAGCTGGCCAGTGCCACACCTGCATTCAGACACAGGACACCACCCTCCCATCCACAAGCACAGAAACCTCTCTTTCACCAAAAAGGAAAGTGCCATAGCATCCCTCCAAGAAGGCAAAGTACCATGAATTACAGGGGTTAACTAATTTCATACAGGTCTCACACGTGAAATTTTAATTTCCAGTTCACAGACAATTTGCTTCGTTCATTGTCCTTTGTTAGATCCAGACTATAATTTTGCTTCAGCTCAGATTTAGTGTAATTCTTTGCATGACTATGGGAGAAGTTTAAAATTGCATTTCAGTGCTGGGCATGGATGCACTCGGACTACAAACATGGAGGGACAACGCAGTTTCCCAGTCTAAAAGGTATAAGTGTATTTCCTTCTTAGATATCTGTGTGAAGACTCTTCCATTTGTGTTTCACAAGACATTCCAGCACCAGAATGACAGAGGTAGCAATCCACACACTAAAAAGTACATTTTTCTCTGTGTTTATTCAGTAACAAGGCAGAATTGTGTTTTTATCATTAGAAGATATGACCTGACAAAATCAAGTGAAGTCATCCATATTTTCTGGTGGAAGCATTCCTATGGGGAGTATCTTTTTAAAAGAGAAACATTTCATAAGAATGAAAAATAAAAAGAAAACCTATTTAGTAAAGAACAGCTATTAAGAACACAGTTAAGAACTGTTTCAGCTTTAAGTTGCTCAGCATAGAACAAACTGCATGCTATAGCACACAAAGTAAAGCCTGACCATTGCTTTTGTTATTTCCTATGAAGGGAAAACCAAATCCATACAGAGTGATTGAAGAGGTCTTCTAGAAAAACAAGTTTCTTGAACAGGACTATTTGGACTTGCCTGTTGAGCCCTCCTCTAGAACATAGTTTATGCTGGAAGCAATTTCTGTTGTGGAAGAAGAACAAGATTAAGAATGTCAAGCTTCACTAACACTTTAAAGAAAAATTACCTACTCAGGCTTGTTAGATCTTTTTCCCTTCAATTGAGCTGTGCATTGGGATAATTCCTTGCATAACTTCCAAAAAAGCTTTTAGTCAGCAGCACTTCTGTCCACCTTAGGGTAAGAAAAGCTTCCTGCCTCCATCTCCCATGGAGCTTTAAAAGCAGGTCTGATTTCTCTTCTTGTGGAGAGCTGCCATTTAACTTTCACTAAAGGCCAGACTAGGGTTAGATCTGAATCTGTGGCTAGTCAAGGAAAAAAATAACACAGGAAAGAATAATGTCAGGCTGAGGGAAATGCTAAACAATAAAAACACTGCATCATGCAGCTTTCTTTCCTTCCTCCCAGTGCACCAGCCTCTCTGGAGTTCACTACACTGCAGATCTTTGTTATTGCATCACTGCCTTCCATACTCTCATGCAAGGGGTTATCTGAAGGTTTCAAAGCAAGTGACAACAGGTTATCTCTTGTGTTGCTCAGAGGCATGAGAGCAAAGCCTAAGGTGTGTTGTCATAACAGCACATCCAACAAAACCACTCTCCCTTCTCAAGGGAGGCAACACTTGTGTGACTTGGAAAAGGATCCTGCTGAAAGCTAATCACTAGGGAGAAAAAACAAAGGTGGCCCAGACCAGTTAAGCCAGCTCACCTTAGGGCCAGATGCACAGCAGGCAAAGTGTACCTGTAACCACACAAAATTCCAACTGGCTTCAATCACCGCAGGTTCATACTGTCAGATACCCCTTGCATGCCTAGACCAACTGCAGATTAAGGGTGCAAGTGGCCATATGATTAGATCCTCATTTCATTCCAAAATTGTATCCCCATTTTATCTCAAAATTAAGTCAGGCCCATGCTTACATCCTTCAGGTTTTGAAATTCTTTAAGTGATATACTGATATGACAGCAAGGATGATGATCTTTTGCTGCATGATTTACATCCAGACAGGACTGCTATCCCTTATTCCAAGCTCTGAATTCACTCACTTTGCTGCAGCCACATAAATTGATTCCCTCTACTGAACTGAACAGAGTTACTGCTCTGCAGTTCCCAGTCACAGGTTCTCTCTCAAATTTCCCTGGTGTATTGAGTCTTCTGCTGAAATATGCAACACCAGCTAAATATTTATTTGGCAGAACTGCGTCTAAGAGATTTTGGGGGTCTGTCCAGCCTCCTTATCCCCCAAAAGAGATTGGGGAAAAAAAAAGACTAGCCATGGCTATGAAGTTCTAGAGTCAGGGAACTCTTAGATCCAATCATAGCTACTAAGATTTTAATCCTAGTGTAACCCTAAGGTATATATATGAGAGAGAAATAATCACATATAATTTCAGTAGTACATAAAACCCAGCAAAGTCAATTTTACTGTAAAAGAACATATGCAATTACAAGTACAAGTACTTGCAAATACAGTGTTAAAATGTCAGGTTGGTCCTGTTTCTCTTAAAACTGGTCACTGATTTTTTTTTTTTCCTTTTCTCATATGCATCCAGAAAATGACCACATTTTCCAAACCGTATTCTAAATTTCAGACTTTCACTCTTCTAGGTCCTGCTGATGAAGTTTAAAGATGAATAATCACCAAACCCTGGAACTGGAATGGGCCACATCCACCTCAGCCATCCTTCCACAGAACAATTTCCATTCAACAGAAGTTAAAGGAAGTTGGGAACTTAGTGAACATCGGGGTCATGCCGCACAAGGGAAAACAAAGCTAAGACTCCTTTAGTGATCCCACCCGAGCCCTGAAAGCTGCAGGAGGGAGGGTTTGGGTGCGGAGGCAGGGAGAGCATCCCTGCTGCCGCTCTGCCTCCCCAGCAGCCCCGGCTGCCGCCCCTCCTCGCCGGCTAATTGCTGCACTGAGTCCTGGGGATTAAGGAGCTGTGAGGAAATATGGAGGGATGCAAGACTTAAAAGCTGAAGAAAAGAACGGAAAAAATAAATTCTCTCTTCATCTGCTGCCCTCCCCTCTCTCTCGCCCTTAACCCGCAGGCTGCCAGCCGCAGCCGGGAGCGGCTGGAATCGCTTCCCGCACACAGAGCACCATTGCCACCTGCAGGGCTCGGGGCCGCCGAGCAGCTCGGAGCTGAGGAAAATAACTACGAAACAGGTTCTATTTTCCATCAAAATTCACTCCATTTTTTCCTCTTTTTCTTCTCAATACCTCGACTCAGAACATTAATCTACTGTTCTCAAGTGGAGGAAAAGTTAAGGGCTCTGTGCTGCGGCACGGAGAGATTAAGTAGACATGATAAAATTCTTCTACATATTCATGCTCCAGTTCTTATCATTTTCTTTAGCTCCTGGAGATTGCGATATGCTCTTACCTTTTAATATTTTTTTGTAGTTTTACTTTCCCTGTTCATATTTTGGTAATAAGGCAGAAGCTGAGAACATATCCACCTGGACTCTTATACATGGCAGACAAGATAATAATAAAATTGACTTGGTCCACACTGACTTTCAGAAGGAAAAGAGGGTTTTATTACTAGTTTTATCTTGGACTAACACTGAAATGATTTTTACAAAAACTATCAGCATGCCTGCTTCTGCAGACAAAAGCCTATATATCAGTGCATACACAGGGAATACCAATTCCACCTATGCAGGAAGGGGAAAAAGACATTCATATATGCTCTGTTTACTTTGAATGGACATAAGTTGGAAAAATCCTTTTATCATTACACTTTTCTCTGTAAGACACTGCAGAAAAAATTGGCAAAGTAACAACCAATACGTGGCTTGGCAGGAGGCATGTAGGAGTCAAAATGGTCAATTCTACTCACCTCACACACAAGGAATAGTTAAATGCTGAACACTTTTCTGCTTCAGGGACCAAGCAAGCTGGAGGAAAAGCCCTTCACAGCAGCAAATCTAATCCTTAAGACAAGAGCTACATTAAGTCATGGCTCGGAGCATATACTGAAGCTCAAGAAAAACAAATGCTACAGGGATACCAATACCCTCTACAAACCAAGCACCACAAATATAAGACTTTCAAAAGTAAACTAACTACATTTAACATGATCCATCCCTGTAAGGGTAAGCAAGTACACTGCTAATGCATCAAGCAATTTCAAACTCAGCCTGAAGCAAAACCATAGTAACAGCTGGTGCTTCTGGATTTACAACAGTACTGTGACTTTCTGGAGAACTGTATTTTCTGTATTTCTATGCTTTATGAAGAGAAGTCAATCAAGCCACAAAACTTACTCCTGGCTACCTCATTAAAATTCCAGAAGCTTAGCAAGTAAATGAAAGCATCTTCATAAGGAAATATGCACTATCCATAGAAGGCAAATCTTCTGAAATCAAGAAATACAGGACATAGACATTTGAGTATATTTTCTCTTTCCTTTTCCACTGCTTTTTCAACTTCTAACCAAGCATTAGGGATTTCAGTAGTTTACGTGGAACACTGAAATAATCCTGCTGGTTTGGTCAGCAATAAATCAAGTACCAGAAAGCAGTGATACATGAGTAACATGGCCAATAGGATGATAACATGATTTTAAGAAAACAAAGCAAATGAAGTGTACTTCAGCTAGTTCAGATTAAGCCACTTCAGGGACAGACAGAGACGCAATTCTAGATTTGGAGGGGGGCAAAATGGCCCTGGTTTCATTTAGTGGACTTAAATTGGGGCATTTTTTTCTGGATATGGCCTGCCTGTTAGTGGCTCATGAGAAAGTGGTGAAAAGCTCAGTGACTCCAGGACTCCCATTCCACATTCACTTATTCTATAGCTTGCTCATTTTCAAACAGATAAATAAACACTACCATGGACAGGAGCAAGACAGGCCTTCCTGAACACTCAAAGCTTCAGCTGAAATAAGTGGTGATTCTGAGCCCTTTTCAGTCTTTACAGTTTTATCTAGAAATAAAAGCAGGGAAGATTTCTCTTAAAAAGAAGTGGGGGAAAGGATTCTCACCAGCAGAATAGCTGCCTTTCTTAAAGAAAAAAAACATTAACTGAGCAGTGTCAGTGTCAAGAGAAATTATCAATGTGAAACCAGACTGGCAAGAAGTTGCCTGAAGTGAGCTCTGTGTTAGCTTATAAACCATTGTTTATTCTGTATGAGTGAAGACTTACTCGTGTTCTTCCCCAGCCACCATCCAGAGTCTGAAGCAGAAAGGACAAACACTAATCAAAGGAACAAGCAGAAATAAGGTGAAAAGAGAAGCATCAAGTGATTGCTACTAGGAATAGCAAACAGATTCAGCACACATTAATAGGAGACAAGCCTGATCAGAGCCAGGCACACAAATAATGGAATGAAGTCACAGATGGGCAGAAAACCCATCCCACAGACACAGCAGCAGATGGACAAAACAAGTGACAGCACAGAGCCCTGAAACTAGAAAAGTCATGATACTTTGTTTGAGCTCTCAAAAAAACACTACTTGTTTTTAGAGCAAGGTAATATTGTGCCCAGAGGAATTGAGAAAATTATAAAAGGGAAGAAATGTGAGGATTTTGTGAACAAAAAGGAGAAAAAAAATGGGAGACCTGAACTGCAATCCCTGTGCCTTTAACAACTTCCTCCATCTTCTAAATGCAGGGAATTGTCAATAGCAAGCAACATCTTATGAGAGTAGAAGCAAACATTAGTACTTTGTTCTCTAGTAGAGAGCAAAGCATGCAAGAGTTCTAAAACAGATTGTATTGAAATACCTTTGCTTAGTCTCAAGTACTACCTGGGACCAGGTCTCCCTGCAGTCATCATGACTAAGATGATTCCAAGCTCAAATGGAGCACATGGCCCAGATTGCTTGTGAGTACCTAAAGACAAGCCCAGAACCTGGGGTGTGCAGCAGCTGTGGGCTCCCAGCACAGCCTCCTCCAGCAACTATCATACAGTCCTCCTTCACCCATAAAGGAGAGCTAACAGCTCCAGTCAACCACATCAGATGTGATTCATGTTGAACCATTACAGCAACTTCAACAGCTCTTAAATTCCCCAGTGTTTATCAGAAAAACATGGCAAAATACCCAGGAAGAACAGGAGAACAGACTGAATAATAGTTAATACTTGGACAAAAGCATGACCCTCCTTCTACCCTAGATAATTCACAAGTATTTTTGGTAAAACTGTCTTACATAATAATGCATAAGGAATAAATTTATTTCATCTACTCTTTTCCTTTTACCAGGAAGGAAGCAAAAAATTACACACAGAGCTCTATTTCTAGTTTTCTTTCAGAATATCAGGGACCTTTGCTCTTTTCTCAAGAGCCATAGCTGGAAATAATGAGGAGGGATCAAGGGCCACAGCAGTTAGTTACAGCTGGTAAAGCAGTCCCATGAATGTCAAATCTGTGCAAGGCCTGTGTTCCTTACTCACAAAGGATGCATAACAGATTTATGAACTTCACAGTCCCAAGAGAGGATCTCACCTGTCTCTGCTTGAAATTGCTTTCATTTCCTCAGCACTGGCTTGCTCAGCCTCTCAGTTCCTATTACCAACTGCTCCCTGCATCTCAGACTGCAGAACACGGGGGGAAAAAACAAAGCAAGAAATCACATGTCCC
Organism: Onychostruthus taczanowskii; assembly: GCF_017590055.1. Lineage (NCBI taxonomy): Eukaryota > Metazoa > Chordata > Aves > Passeriformes > Passeridae > Onychostruthus > Onychostruthus taczanowskii. Next base: position 12,166,871 of record NW_024498573.1, read on the forward strand.
TTGCTTACAGATAGTCAGCTGCCTTTTCTTCTCCACATCCAAAGCTTCCGACCACCACCATTGTTCATTAAATGTATTGACATTCCTGCTCAGCTGAGGTTGATAGTATTTCCAGCAAAGAACTGCCTCCTAATAAATCCCAGAAGAGTGACTAAGGAAATACTATATTCCATCATAAAACCATCTCTAGACACATTGTGAGAGTCTGATGTGCTTTGTGTACCAAGGCACCCAACAGGGCACGCAGTACCCAGGCTGGGGTCACATCAGTGCAGTGCAGAGTGGGATAAGCTACATGTTATAACTTCACATCATGTTTGTCTGCTTCCAGAATAACATACTGTCTTCAAGACACTTCAATTTCCTCTGTATAAAAGAAAATTGTAATATGCAAAATTCAGATGAAAAAAACATATTAGGACGCTTAAAGCAACATCTTCTAGACAACCTGCATAATTGGGAACAAGGCCCAAAAGGCACAGATGCCTTCCTAAAATTATATTCAACCAAAACTTTTGCTCATAATGTCAAGTTTGATCATAATTAATACTTGCTGGCACTGCAGGCTGAGAAATCCAAATTACATTAACTAGCTAGGAGTCAAACTGACCTCAGCTGCATGGCTAGAACTGCCAAGTGACCCTGGCCACACATGCAAATAATTGCCACAATCAGAGATCAAAGTCTACTCAGCGTCAGAGAAAGGGGAAATGGTCAGCAATAAATCATTGATCCTACAACAGAGGACAGGTGATACACATGATGACATCAGCTGCCTTGCTGCAGTGTATTTTCTTGCAACCATTCTACCTGTTGTCCTAGATTTTATTAGTCTAAATACCATGACAACCTTGTAGCCTTGTACTGACAAAAATCCTTTCTACCACATCAGCATTTTACATAATGCATTTTTAATTCAGAGTATAATATCAAATCATTTGGGAAAACCATGCTCAGCTTTAATCTTTTCTGTGAATTAGCAACTTGACAACAAAGGACGCTCAGCTCTCTCTGGATTGACATGTATTCCAGCATCAAGACATCTGCATTTTCACCAAGGGCCTTGGTAATACTCTGGTCACTAGACTTCTGTTTTTTCAAGCTGAAAAGAAAAGTGAAGTTTTAAGGAAGAATCCAGGCCCAGTTTAAACCATGTTAATTTCCCACTGCATCAGATTTGTTTGGCTTCCTGACATCCAACTGCAATACTTCTGACACAGAAGCAGAGCTGGAAATAACTACCAGGCACCAATGCTTATAGAAAACTTTCAGTTAACTGCTGTTGATTTTAGGACACTTTGCAGACAACTGCACTTATATGAAAGTCAGCTACTCTTCCCAGACATCACCAGAGCACAGCCTGGAAACAGGTTTTAGTGTATGCTGAATTATTTTGGCATATCTGAATGCCATCTCTAGAGAATGCACCACTAGCAGGAATTTAAAAGCTCTCATTTGCTGCTCCTTACATGAAGTTTGGATTGAAAAAGATGTCTGTGACTTTTGATGTGGATGCCTTATACATCTTTTTAATTTATAGCAACAAGATGTAATTTTTCTTCCTTGTTCAGCAAAAAGGGAAAGCTTCATCTTCTAGTGTTGTCCAAGAAAATTACATGAACCACAGTTACCATACAAACCACATATTAAACAAACTCTCATGGTTGGGGCAAACAATCCAAACTTCTGCCAAGTGCTTGTGGACTTGTGGTCCCAGAAGGACACAAAGTTCAAGTGAAGCCCCTGAAGACTCACCAAGCAGTTCTGAGTTTAACACCTCTCACCTTTAACACATTTTATCATAGTACTCTTTGAAAAATCCAAATTCCTACTTTGCAGGTAGGTACCATCCTGCAGAAAATATCCTTGGCCTGAAAAGCTTGAATTGAGTCATTAGTTTCTTACAAAGGTCAAGCCTGAAAATAGTAATTTTAATATTTTTAGAATTTCCTTCTTTCCTGGAGAAAAAAGACAAAACCAGAAATCCATCAGTCCTGGATAAAGAAGAGGTTCAGAATCACTGCCATGCAGGCTCTTGTAACCCAGCCACAGCAGGGAAGTAGTGAAAGAATTTTGGTTGACTGGCTTCAGGTGGGGTTTTAAACCAAGAGCCATTTCATGATGTAATAAAAAAAATCTGTAGCAGCTCTCAGGACAAGGCTACTGAAGGTCAGGTGTAATTTAAAACAGCTGTCCATACAAAGAAACAAAACCAAAATTTATCTCCAATGTGGAATAAAGATAGGAAAAAGGAGTTTGTCTTTTCCTTCTACACTAGCATGCAGAAGTACTGAAAACACAGCAGTAATAAGCTACAATGCAAATTGGTAAGCAATTTCTGTGCTCAGGATACACCAGTGGTATGACTGAATTTCCTCCCCCACCCCTCTGGAAGAAGGCTAAGCTTTGAATAATAATTTCTTAGGCATTAACAAAACATGGATTCTAAAAATTCCTAGAAGTAGTAATAACCTTTCAGATTGTTTCCAGAAACATCAAGAACACTTGATCTCCCTGCATCCCATTCTTCAGCTGGGGTGCCATACAGACACTGCTCAACAGACAATAAGGGGACACATGAAAAATACAATTCCACACAATTATACAGATACCTGAGGCAAGAGAAATTAAATTACCAGAGCTAAAATTTGATCAAGTTACAAAGATGCCACCATTGGTAAATGTTTTGTGATAACTAACAGTCTGAGAGTCATTCTCTTCAGCACCAGCTCCTTGAAAATGCAGAGCAAGATGCAAAAAGACAATTACAATTGCAAATAGCAGTTACTTGAAAAATGGGAAGAGGGAATGCTGGTAACTTTCCATGTGTGGAGACATGAGGCTTGACTCCATGTTTCTCAGAAGGCTGATTTATTATCTTATAATATATATTACATTAAAATACTACATAAAAACTATACTAAAAGAACAGAGAAAAAGAATGATCAGAAGGTTACAAAGAACAAGAATAGAATGCATAACAAAATCCTGTGACTGCTCACAGCCTCAGCACAGGTGGCTGTGATTGGTCATCAATTGAAAACAATCCACATGGACCAATCACAGATGCACCTGTTGCATTCCACAGCAGCAGATAGTTATTGTTTACATTTCTTTCCTGAGGCCCTCAGCGCCTCAGGAGGGGAAAAATCCCAGCAAAGGATTTTTCATAAAATATCATGGTGACAAGGGAACATGCCATGGGTCACTGTGATGATTCCCATTTATTGTGTAATCCAGAAGTTTGAAGATTAAAAGCTATAGAACAGCATATTTTTTTAATACCCTTTAGTATTTAGTATGTTTTCAAAAAGGACAAATCAACAGAATCAAGCTTCCCATTCTTGAGTATCTCCTTTAACCTATGGTAGCATAAATTGATTCACAAGTATTCAAGTGAAGAAAGAACTATCTAGGCTTGAAGCACCGATATTAAATCATTTCGCACACCACACTGTGTTTCTATAGATGTCTTGCACTGGTTGGTAGATGACACATTAAATTAATTTTCAGACAAATAAGGGTACAGTGCAAACAGAGAGAGAAAAAGAAATGGGAACCAACAGTGTGGTAGCTTGACTTTGTCCTTCCCTTGGCCACGTGTCAGACAATCTTTGTGAAGTGCCTCAATCTTCTTTTCCAGTGGTGCATCAGTCAGTATTAGACCTGTAAAAAGGCCCTGGTGTGTTTCTTTTGATCCTCAAAAAAAAAAAAAAAGCCTATGAGAGTGAACTTGTCAAGACTTTTGTGTCATAAACTGCAACTACCTTAACACTAGTTACTACAAGTTTTTCCACTTTTCTTTCCACACATCTAATGTCTTCCTACCTCCTCATTTACAGATTCAAGAAAGGAAATCCTTTGTCAGTCTCTACTCTGTACAGGCACTTCTAAACCTTCAATAATTAATTAACTGACATAATTAACATAAAACACTGGGAATTCAGGACAAAATTATGAGAAAATTTACACCAAAAAAATCACTTCCTCCCCTTCTCCCTTCTATAATTTGATGTGTAATGTGGTTGGGTTTGTGTCTTTAACACACTTAAGATAAATGCTCACTGAAGATAATTACTAACTGTTTTCTAAACTCTTTTACCCATACAAAAAGCTGAAATTTAAACTCCAATTCTTCACTGCTCAGGAATTGCATTTCAACATTTGCATAAAGCAAGCACTCAAAATTGTTCACTATTGCAATTTCTCTTTGGAGTACCCAAGATTACCAATATGTCCAATGTCCATCTGAAAGAGCTTAACACACAGTACCTCCTTTGAGAGCAAGGGGCTTCACCTGAATTACAGGTTAAAAGAATATGGACTAACCAAATGCAAGGTAATTTTCGGTGGTGTTTTAGTGTAGGATTAAGTTAAGCCTTGAGTGAAATTACAGCAAATTTGCACTTAAGTATCAGATCAGAACTTCATCCACTATCTTCTACTGAATTCAAATGAAAGCTTTGTTTGCAAAGACAAGCAATCACACTTACATGCCACAGATTCATTAAGTCAGCACCTCTCCTACTCCTTCTGACACTGTTTTCATTACCAAGACCTTTTCACTAAACACATAACATGTGGACATACAAATCATTTATTCATTCCCAAATCCCTTTAACATTTTAAGTTCCTTAATTCTGTAGTTATTAGTCATTGATTTGTACTTGCCTTATCACTAGCCTTCAGAGCTCTGGAAACCAAACACAGAATTTTTACTGCATATCCTACTACTTTTACTGCTGAAATAATGAAACCTTATATAAGTTAATAATTTCATTATAAAAGTTTATTTCACTATATCTTCCAGAAAAGCCATTCAAGACAGAAATATGCAGTCAATTATCCAATAGAATGAAGTGGTAATGTTAATTAGCAAGTTAATGTTCAATTAGATTTAACAAAAATACTGCTGGGAACTTGAGAAGAGCCATAATACCGATGGCTCTTTATTAATAGAATGATAACATACAACAAAGCAAAACCTGCCAGCAATGAGATGTCAGACTATAAAGAGTCCCAAGAACAGATGACTTTTCCTGAGATTTAAGCTTCCTACAATCCTCACAGCTCCTTAGGGAGCCATGTCAATTATACCATCATCAATGCAAATGGCATTTTAAAGAGTCTCTGCAATGAGCAGGGAATGCAAATGCTGATCGGAGGTACTGGTGTTCAGCACACTTGTCCCAAAAGCTCTGTCACCTCTTGTGTGTCTGCTCACTTGGTTCTGATTGTGTCATTTTCTGATGAGCCACTGGTGCCCCTCTGCTTTTGTCAGTCAAACATCAGCCATTAAAAAAGGCTCATTTTCCACCATCAGAGCAGTGTGGAATGCAGCAGTGGCAGCAGCAAGGTGAACTCCTGTACAGCATGATACTGTGAAGTCTGCTGGCTTTTGTGCTTGATAGGCTGTTCTTATTAAGATAAAATGTTTTGTAAGGAATTACCATAAATAAAAAAGTAATAAGTGACCGAGCATGAAAACACTTAATACTGCTACATGGTACGAGCAGGAAATGAAACTCCACCTGAAATTTAATTACCACTATTCAAAAAAAAAAAAAAAAAAACCACAAAAACCCCACATTCTCATTTTCAAAGGGCATTTGATCTGCATCCTCTTGATGCTCTACTCAGCATATAACAGGGCTCTTCTGGGAATAGATGCACACAAGTAAAAGAAGTAGCCTTACAAATCAAAAGGAAAACACAGTATTAATGAAAGAAACTAGCATATAAATCTGAAAATAAATTAGAACCCAGCCAGTCACCACACAGCAAAACCATTCACATGTGATATATCCACTTCACATTTACATATCAAGCAAAAGCCAAAGAAACTCTGTATTTCCTGTGTCAAGAACTTGTAATGTTTACCCCAAATGTTGCAGCAATCCCTTTTGCCTTCATCAAAATTTTGTATTTGTTTTTGAATAATGTAGCTCAGATAACCAGGATTAGAAGCTATTTTCTAAATTACTTGTACGTAAAGACTAATTTTTCTTTTTCCTAAAGGTAACTTCTAATACTGGTTCACCAATGAACATAGTTGAAGGCATTTTGATAAAACAGATTTGCACAAGAGAATCAAGAGCAAAAATAGAAATACGGGATACAGGTGGACTAAGCATTTCATCAATTTTACATAATGCAGAAAGAGGGTTTTAAACTGTGCAGTGTTAGGAGATGTACAGATATACCCAGTTCTAACACTGGCTTTTTATTTAATAGCTACTCCCTTTTGATCTGAGCTTTAGTCACACTTGGGTGTATCTGAAGACTGTTCAGGCTTGAAAGCAATGGCAGGGAGAGAGAGAAGACAAAAACCTCGAGGGACTTGCATCCAAACATATTCACAGAACAAGTGCCATGTGCAGGATGAGGTGTGAGGTCCCTGCAATGCTCTTATGTCCCCTGGGGTTCTCCATCTCTTTATTGGGAAAAGACATTCAAGGACTATTGAACAAAAATAGAATATGGCACAGGAAGGTGAACTTTCAAGGGAGGTTTTACCTTGCAGAAAGCCATCCCACGCACACCTCACAGCACAGAAGAAGGTGCTCATGCTTTACCCACATATTAAGTTAATGTAACTTTCTAGGAACAAATTGCAAGCTCCTTAATTTTTTCCTTTTTTTTCCTAGCATGCACAGCTAGTCAAGGAAGTAGCTTAGTATAAAAATGCTCATGCCTTCTAACAACTCTGTCTCTTAGAAAAAAAACCTACAAAACTAATATAGTGGTAATCTCTCTTCCATAAGGAATTCTGTCTTTCTGGGAAATAGAAAATTTCTGATTTTCAGAGTTCCTCTGCTTTCAGCACTGAGGTGACACCTCCATCCATCAGCAGCACTGATCAAACAGAACAAGCATCAAGGGTTGCACTTCCCATGCACAGAAGAAAACTCAGTTCACAGGAAATGAATTCACTCACATGGCATTTTTCCCCCTGTCTGCCCAGCCCCAAAGGCAAACTCTCCAACCCCTCTGGCACACACTGAACTGTTAAACTCACCAATTCCTACACAAAACTAAGGCATTGCTCTCATCTGCATGGGGTGACAGCAATGGTCACTGCTCACAGAGTTACACACCAAAGTCTCACTTGGATGTCCAGGTGGAGACGTGCCAGGGCAGCCTCAGTCAGATTCACCAGCTCATAGATATCTGTACCTTACAGAAATATTTTAGTTCCCACACAAAGGATTTCATTGGACTGTGATACCATTAGGTATAGAATCATTTTATGTATATACACCAACACAAAATTTGTCATTACCAAATGCACGTTCATTTGGGGAGGTTTTCAGTACCTACACAGTATTTCTAAAGGAGTTTCATCTTTTCATCTGGATTTGTAAAGGAAGAAAACAGGTTGAAATTGTACCCAGTTCTCCAATTTGTATTACTGTAGTTATAAACATGGAAGAGTATTCTACAATCATTCCCATTTTTCAAAATCCCAAGTGCAAAAACTTCTCCAGAAGCCATAGGAAGTGAACTTTGAAAGTCCTCCATGGAACAGAAATCCCTGCTGCAGATAGCTGATTTTAAATTTTTTTTTTTTTAATTAGTGAGATAATCCCTATTTTTAATTTGGTATTTCAGTAAAGGTTTCCATCTATCTCAGTTTTCCAAGTGCACTTGAAAGCTTCTAAGTAACAGCAGTAGGCCGATTTTTAATTTTGCTTTCACACCACTTGATTTGATTCAAATTCTGTGAGGCAAAATGATATTTGGCAGCAAATGACACAAGATGCCACTTGGTATCATATTCTGATTTTTAAGCAGAAACTGTTAGAACACTTAAAATCATTTCTTTGTCTTACTACACCGTATCTGAAATACAGGTCTAATTTATTCATTTCTCCAATGTCAAACAGGGGAAACTAGCACACTAAAACCTCCTTTTTTTCTGTAGATTGGAAGGACATTGATTAGATGAACTGGGGGAAAGTTCAAAATATTGCAGAGTAATATGTCTGAAAATTAAGACCTACTACATAATCAAGAAATGCTACAGACAAATAGAGACTTTATAATCCAAGGACTCATGATGGTCAGTTCAGGAGCTACATGCATATTTTACAGACCACTGCAACCTCAAAACAGAATTTGATCAACCTATGGTTACATCATGAACACCATTTAAATCAGGATATTTGACTTCATTACGTTTAGCCCACATAAACACTTATTCTCAGCTGAGCTGCAATACCACTGAGTACTACAAATATCACTTTCATGCTTCCCCCATCCACATCCCACATTCCACTACTCTTTGTTACCCTCTCTCATTTCAGTGACTTTGCCATTTGTATGGCAATTTCCTCTAATAGCTTTACTCAGCTTCCAAACTGTGCAGAATGCTGAACAAAGCAGAACAAGTAATTCAAGCACTTTTATGAGGACTACAGAGCCCTTTAGCAAGCATTAGATAAGCTTCTGAACAAACAGTATTTATTTTGCAAATTATCCCTAAGGTCACTGAATTCCACAACACCCAGAAGCAAACCCAATAAAGAGGAATGCACAAGGAACATCTCTACTGTTGGGGGAGCCCTCATCTAGTTGGGATACACAACCAGACTTAGATGAATGGGGTTTAATGCTTTAAAGCAGCACTAATTCTTACTAATGCTTGCTTCTGGTAATCAAGAAGCTTATCAGAAAGGGAAAAAAAAAAAAAAAAAAGAACAGAGCAGTGACAATACATCTCCCAGACTTCCTCTGGTACTCCAGGGAAGGATCCATCATTAGAGACTCATATTACACAAGTTAGGAACGTTTAAAATCTCTTGATAGTCACACAGTGATCAAGGGGTACAGTTTTTTGCATCTGTTTTTAGCCAGCATAGACTGGCTAAATACATATTATTAAAGCTGAGACCTTTAAAAAGCAGCAGTGGAATTTGATTCTGAAGGTCCATAAGGACACAATATTAGTGCATTCCTCTGGTTCATCAGGGATTTAAACAAGACCCACTTCAATCTCTAGTTCAGGAATGCCTGAATTGCCAAGGCTTCAAGCCAAGTCCCCCATAACTGGAAGTACTTGAGTAGGAAATATGGAGGGGCCCAACCTCCAAGTTCTGACCAGAAGCAACATCTCAACCTTTTCAAACCAAATTTCTGTTGAAATTGGCCTGCTCTAAGAAAAGCATTTTGTCAAAAATATCTTAACCAGCTCTCTCCCTTCACCAGTTAAGCATTTAGTCTCACAGAGGCAGATTATTTTGTTCTACTTCTATTCTGTACAGCTTCAGTAAGAACACCCCGGTCACTCAGGCAGTTCAAGAGTAACACACCTTCCACACAGCTGCCTCAATTCAGCCACACATTTGAGCATTAAGCATGTTCCCATGAAAGAGTGAGAAACAGAAGCCTGGCACTTGTTGAGTTTATAGACAAAAAGCAAGATTTCTTTTTGATAGCTGACAAAACTGTCAAGAAACAGATTTAGGAGTTTGAACATCACTAAATAAGCAGCAGAAATAAAAACACACCATTCATTCAGACTTGCCAAACATCAGCTTCGTTTGTGATTTCAAGTTATAAATCTTTGATAGTTTGGGGCTGTGGAAGTGTCCAGACTGTAGTGAAACACTGACTCATGCAAACAAAGCACAAAACAACTTTAAAAAAAACCCAGACAACAAACCCCTGTGCCTAAAAGTGACTGGGGCCCCATTGGAACTCAGCCTGCAAGGTGTGGAACAGCAGCTGTTTTCCCTATGAGAAGCTCTCAAAGTTACACAGCAATGTTTGCTGCTGCATCAAAAACCCTTGCCCTGCTCCTTGCATTCAAAAGGGATGTAACAGTACTATTCATCCACCCCAGGGCTCGCCCAAGAGTACTGAGGAGTCCCTGAGGTTCATCTCCTGTAATTGCCCTTTTGAACACTGAGCAGAAGTCCTGGCTCAGACACAGCGTTGAGCAGCACATTAAAGAGAAACTTGGAATAACTGTGGAGGGAACAAGTGCAAAACAGTCCCTACGTGATTTTACATTCACTTACTCTAGAGCAAGGGCCTGTCTGCTTCTGTGTCTCAGGAAAAATCCTACAACGTCCACAGTACTCAAACCAAGAAACAGCACACTTGAGTTTTATCATTTTTCCCAGAATACCAACAAAAAAACACAAACAAAACATAGCCACTCACACACTTACAGAGCTTGTGGCAGAAGGAGCTTTCAAAATGTTGCATTTCAGAGTGCTAAATGATTGTTCACAGAAACAAAGCCAAGCAACAGAGGCACAGAGCACAGATGAGCCAGCACTGGAGCTGGGCAGGAACCCAGTATTTCATTATATTCCCACTCTGACTTTAGCCTCAAAAGACTTTCTGTCTTCAGTCCAGCTCCCACTGCTGCCAGCCTCTCCACTGATTTCAGCAAAAGGTTGATTGGGCCTCAGGGCTTAAGTTTCAGACATACTGGATGTGTGTTGACTTCAGCTGTCATGGTAAATGCTCAGCAACACATCTGGAAGAGCAAGTCCTCTGCATGTAATTCAGAGTCACATCATCACCTCACAGGAGCCATAAAAGCATAAAACTACTTTAACAAGAAAGACAGCCCTGAGAAGGATGGCAACAGAGACCTTCAACAAATCAGTCAAGAAGACTAAGCACAGGCCACAGGCTTGCAGAAGGTTTCAGAGATAAATATGCATCTAGTAAAATTCTTCTCCATAAAGTGAAGCATTCAGTAAACGTCAAACTATAAACCAAAGGAGTCTATAAACTAAAATACTGTGAATGAAGACGTGAGAATTTCAACATACCTTAAAAGTCAATGCAGTTCTGCATGATTTACAGTAAAACCTCTTCTTTCTTCCCCTGGTTTATAGGTATAATAAGCCAGAACTTAGATCTTCTCCAGCCAAAGATGGCTGTTTTCTATTGAAATTCTTGTTTCCATTAAAGCACAAGTCACTTAGAACTTCTAAAATATTTTGTTTACATATATCCACAACACATTGTCAGTTTACTCCTTAAAACACTATTTTTAATACCTGAGAAGTCACATGAAGGCATGCAGGAGGCCATCTAGAATGTGGTAGGCTAAAAAACATTTCTTTCCTGTTCCTTAAGTAAAGGACTTGGGATAGCCACAACACACAGAGTAACACCATACACATCAGAAGGGTACAAGCATCTGCCCTTTCCTGCTCCTCAGCCCAACCTTTTAGCCCTCATGTTGAGGCATTGCACCTGTGTGCCCTTTGTTCCCTCTGTGATTGGTCAGTGCCCCTGGGCTCGTCATCTTCAATATTATTCACCTGAACAACACAGCTGTAGCTCACTGGGGATGAGGCTGGGCTACAGCCCCACTCCCAACTACCACAAACTGTGTGCCTACATTTAAGTATCTCACAGACTCAAACTACAACATTTAAGGGCTGGGAAGATACGCAGGGAGTTTAGTTCTCCAAACCTACTGGGGAAAAGTAGCTTTCAATAACTACCTGTTGTAAACAAGTGATTTCTGTCATCCAGTGAAAATACGTGAGATTTTTCTCAACGGATCAGTTGTTCTCTGTTCAAAGACTTGTCTTTTTAATCATTATAAATAAATAAAATATATGTCTTCCTTTCTAAATCCTTTTTGCCTGCCCATCAGGAATAGCTTTTACAATTACAAAGTAAATGCTGTGATGAGTTAGAGCACAGAACCTCCCTGGAGTACTTTATGAAATCTACTGGCTTTCACTGCTGTCTCAGAGATCTTCCGAATGAGACTGAAAAAAAAAAAAAAGAAGCAAAGCATGGTTTTGATGAAATATATTGAATGAGGATTTAGGAATTCACCAAAAAAGGTGCCATTTCCCCTTCACTGATAGATAAACTTTGACTAGTTACCAGCTATTAAAGCTGGGAGTTCTTGCATTATGTCTAGTCAATGCCTGGTGCAGTGATGAGTTCAGGTACTATTAAAAAGGTGGGACTGCAGACATCAGTATCATAGTTCCTGGCTGGATTCTAGGGTGTCCATAATTTTCTATGCCCAGGGAAGAACTGAATATAAGTGACCAAAATTCAGTAAATTCTTCATTATTTATGGCCTGGTTACAAATTGTGCTGTTAGCATTTGGATGTGCTGCTGCTTAGCAGAGAATCAGCAATGCAGATTTTGGATAAAACTCAGAGTGACAGGAAATAAAAAGGTAGAGCTGCAAATCTCTGGCAGGGCAGAAATTCCTTACACATTGCCAGCAGTAGGATGGGCCCTCCCTATAATGCAAAGCAGCTCTTGACTGAGACAAACAGGTCTGAGAAGATTTATCAGCACAGCAAGCACTGGAAATCACAAATGTAGGCAAGAGGTTGAAAAGAAATCTTGGACCATGAGAGACAAAAGTAATTGACATTACACCACCCTGACTATCTAGTCCTGCCAGAGGACAGAGAAGTTTAGCATCACAGGACCCTAGGAATTACAGGTTTTATTGTTTGCAACTCACACTAAAAACACTCAGATTATTTCTATTACCCAGTTTTCCAACTTATTATTTTCTTAAGTAAATCAATAAATACATTAGTTACTAATGCCAAGTTTATGGAGGTATCTGTTAACAGTCCTTTGATTTCTACTTGAAGTTCTAAAATACTTTCTAACAAAACCGTATTTTTTTACAAGACAAGCAAGAAACATATTTTCTGTTTATCTACTGGGATAAACAAAGCAGTAATTGGTAATTCATATCTTCCTTAAATTATTTTCCTCAGTAGAAACTGAGACTCTCAATAAGTGAGCACTGAAAGGAAGAAAAACAAACATCTGATATGCTGCAGGTCTTTATCTCACAGCGATGATTATGAAGACAGCCTTTATAGGTCTTCCTCTGTCAGTCTGAAAAAAAGTTCTATGCTACAATTAATTCAAATCAGATGTAAGAAAAAGAAAGGTGTGAAACACTGAAGTGTAAAGATGCTCATTAACCTGAAAGAAAAATGAAACTGCATGCAGAGTAACTGCATAAACTACACATTCTTGTGTCACCAGCCAAAACAATCTTATTGATATATATTTTTAAATCTGACATTAGCTTGTAATAACATTTTCAAACAATAGTTCTTTCCTATTGATTTTCTGTGCAATCCATTAGAGAGAATGCTATCACCTTTGAGTCAGCTACAGGGTTTTAACCTTCCAAGAAGTATAGGAACAAAAATATGACAGTTTTTCTGAGCAGCATTGATTGCTGCATATTTTAAGTTATTCTGTAGAGGAATACCAGAAAAATAGCTTCTACATGCATAATGTATAAGCTCATTTACAGGAAGCAAGGAACAAATCAAAAAGGGAGAAGTGACACCTAAGAAACTGATAGAAGCAACAGCAATTTTGTCAAGATAGATAACAAAATGGAAATTTAACCCTATGGAAAAACTCTCTTTATTCAAAACAGGCATTTTGACAAACAGCCTTTTAATTTGCAAACTGTGCTTCCCAAAGGTAATGAAGAGCATCCAAAATGAAAAGGAAGAGCATTGCTCCTTGTCTCTGAGACCTCAGCACACAACCTGTCAAAGTTCCAAAGTGTAGACTTCCCTCCCACAAACATCTAGAGCACATGGAGCACGGCACTAGGCTTCCTGGCCAATACACATATTCACAAACCTCATGCCAAATGTGAAATAGAAGGTTTGCAAACAGAATGCTACCATAATTCTCGTTGCTTCTGCAGCTCCTGGGACCTAGACTCATGCTAGATGCAGATCAGCAGCCAGCTGATCTGTAAATGCCTCCTAGGGAAGGGTTTCCCAAGCCAAGATCAGAATTAATTTTATTTCACAGCTTTAACCTGAAAACCATACTATGTTACCATATAATAAACATCCAGCCAGGAGTCCATAAATATTTAACTAATCAGTATTGGGTTTTTTTTCAGGCAGCTTGACAATTTACAGCTGTGTGCTTAATGAAGCACAGGTTCTCCAAGCAGCCACAAAGCTCAGCAAAGCACAAGGGGTGCTTTCCCTGTCCACTTTCCAAGAAAAGATTCCCAAACTCCTGTCACTGACCACTCTGTTCTAACCATGCATGTCTCAGTGGCCTCAAAGGAAGGAGCCCATCCCTGTCGGACCCCCTATTTTGAGGTACAAGAAGTGACCAGCAAGGATGCTTTAACCCACACATTCCTTACAAAAAGAACATCTGAAGACATGCAGATTTCAAAATGGCTCCATTCAGCACACAAGGTATATTTGTACTACAAACAATTCCTGCACAAAAGTGAAAAGTTCAGTTGGAAAGTGCCACTTGTTCCTCTTGCACATTGAGAAGGCAGCAGCCACACAACACAGCACTTCTAGCCTGCAGTTACCCCTTGGACTGCATATAGACCCACTCCTCCAACATCTTCCTCATCTCAGAAGTTTGCTACCTACATACTTTGAAAACATGATAATGTTTAATACAGATTGAGTTTAGATTCCCACCTCCAAGGCCCATCTATGCCATTGCTTACCAGGCACAGAAAGCAGGAAGCATTATTCTATGGTACAGACTCCACTGGCATACAAGAAGATAAATCCAACAAAGAAAAATTTAGCTGGATAAATGTCTTAAATTATAGCTAAAATAATTTGCAAGCAAAGCTAATATACTTGTTCTTCAGCTTAAAATAAAAGCTCTGCCCAGAAGTTAACACTTGGAACTGAAGTGTGGATGTGCTCCCTGTCACCTCAAAGCCAGTGACTCTACCACTTTTCATCAACCAGGGATTGCATATCCACCACATTGCTCTAGCAAAGCCTTCAGGAAACTCTCATCATGAACAGTGGTGTTAGCAGGCACATAAATACAAACATCCCACCCTTCAACAGCCAGCAGCAGTTGTGCTTGCAAGGAATTACTCTTTCACTTCATTTAATAATCTGCCAAGTCTTCTGCAGAGACCTCAGCTCACTGTTCTGCACCATTATTGGCTTGTGACTTCAGAGATTCCAGACTCACTGGAGCACAAGCTTATGTAAAGCTGAGCAGACACAGAGAACAAACAAAAGCAGACTGGACATAATACCAGCAGATTCTCAAAGCCATAATATCCAATTACATACTTAATTCTATTACTCAATCCCATTCTTCTGCCACCTCAGCAACCTGTCTAGTTACAATCTTATCTTTACATTAACTGCCCCAAAACCCTTGCCCCTAGATGCCATATTGAAAAGTCCTCAATTGGTAGAGAAGTCACACTTCAAAATACAACATCCATTAAAACACCTGCAACAACATACTTTGTTCTCTTGCAAATCCCTTAATATTACTCAATACTGAAAGCCAATTAAAAAAGCATGATGGGTCTTATGTTAAGGCAAAGAGAGGAGAAATTACTCATCTAAAACTTCCACAACTGCTCCTGCAAAGCAGCCACATGAGGATGTAGCAATTAAAAGTACAAGATTTAAGTGCATGTAAATAGATTTGCTGGGTATTGAGCTAAATGGTAAAATGAAGCACTGTGTATGGAAAATAATCCTTCAGCAAAAAATTACTCTTCATTATTGTAAACTTGTTCATTTGAAAATCTAGAAAACTTCAGATACAGATTTGCAAACTATATTTGTCAAGTGAGTGCATCTTATTCCCTTCAGCAAGTTGTCCTGATTTTCTTCAAAACTCAAAAATCCTTTTAGGGGGAGGTTAAGTTAAAAGTCCTCTATATAAAAATATCTCCCTTCACATTCTTTTCTCGTATTTCCCAGCCCTGAATTTATAAAAGTAATTGCACAACACATTCGCTGAATCTCCTAATATAAATACAGCAAATCTCAGAGTCTGTAATGAGTGTTACATTAAACATGAGCAGGGACTGTGCTATCTGTGAGCCACCACTGCCCTCATCCGGGAGAAGGCTGAATCTCCCATTCTACCAGGAAAGGTTTTCATTTTCCACATCATTGTTTGTATCATTAGTTTTGGTATTACAGATCTGAGAATACAGACTGCCACTTACATTTTCCTTCAAGTTTAAGTGTCCTCTCTCAAAGAAGGGATTCCTTTTAGATCCCCTAGCAAGACAAGGAGAAAAACCTGCTAGCACACCTGGGCAAACAAACAAAACAAATCACCAAACCAAGAAACCCACAGCATTTGCTTCCACATGAGTGGCAACAAGTGATTTCAGTGCCGAATCCATCTACATACAAATGCAAACACCACATATGCAGTGCAAACAAATCAAAAGCTGGAAACAAGTGGGATTCAGATCAAACAGAAAGTGGTAACAGAAAAAAAATTAGTGACAATGGGAATAGCTTAAATGTGCTCCACTGTTATTCATAAAGGCAAAACTACTCAAGGGTGGATGAAAAACCAACCTAAAGGGGGCAGAAGGACAAGAACTGCTATTGAACAGGTATGATTTCCAAAATAGGCAAGGAAAAGGAGTCGTGGCAAAAAAAAATTGATTAACCATAATTTAAACCAAATCGATGTGTCACAAACAATAAGGAGCCAGATCAGTTTAAAGAAGCAGAAGGAATCACACAGCCTTGACCCACTATGACACAGAAACAGAAACAACCCAACCAACCAACCAGCATTATTTTGCCTTCCTCTTAAGTAAATCACAGCCCTGTTAAAATAATTAAGCATTTTAAACAATAATTTTGGCTGTTAACGTTTGATTAATAGCAAAAAAACTACTTGAAATGCTTCTATTCCACAGAACATATATTCATAAAGAATATATTAATATATTCTGTGCCATTTAAGTTGATTTTTAAACACTCCCTACAGAAGCAGGGGTCATGATAATATTTTTAAGGAAAATATTTAGTTAGCTGTTTAGTCTAAATCAATCCCTAGCAGTATTACCAAATATTTGCCTATTTATACCTTCAATGAACTACTCATCTGGCCCTTTTCACAAAAAAAAAAAAAAAAAAAAAAAAAAAAAAAAAAAAAAGTCATCCCTCCTCAGACTGGTAGCCCAGTCCCTAAAACTGGCAGCAAATTCTGAGGCTCACAAGCTGAATTTTAACTGTTCAGTAATCAGTGCTGGTTTCTGCAGAAATTACTTGTCTCAGCTTTTTCAGATCTTGTAGTGGGAGTGTGACACAAGCAGAAGCCAGTGAGGCTGCTCACAAGCATTTATTTATTTCGGCAACAAGGAATGTTTTCAGCAAACAGCCAGCAGTTTTGGCCAGCTGTGAGCAGGTTGCAGGGCACTTAGTCCCACTACAGGATTACTGAGTACTCCCAGCACTCTTTGAGCCTCCACAAAATAGAGACCACTGACCAAAAAACTTGGAACTCTATATACCATAATTTAAGAAAACTATGACAAAAATAAGTAGAGGCTCGTACAGGTTAGAGGCAAGATGAGAGTAGCACTGGGGGGACTGCAGCATCTCTTTCAATTAACAAATTTCACAGCACCTCTCTCATCCATATATTAAAAACTAAAAAATAGACTTTCTTTGCCCTCCTCTGGGACCTGCTTTTCAAATGTGCAGCTCCAGACAAGCAGCACAACAGGGCTCATGTTTCCCTCAGAGACAACACTGTCACTCCAGCTACATTTGTCTGACATTTTACATTCACACATTAGGAGACTGTGACTATTTCTGGACTGCAAAATACTATCTGAAGGACAGATAGATTATATACCCTGCATTCTAAAGTGGCAGGTTGCTATGGTTTCCCCCTGCAAGAACAAAATTCACTTCATTAGGTTATCTGAAGATCTCCACTAAAACCAAAAGGGGCCATCAGGGAAGCAGCCTGTCCTTTAATCACAGCTCTGCCTTCCTGAACACCAGTCCATTTTTCTTCTGAAACAGCTTTTGAAAAGAAGAATGTAGTTCTGCACATGAACTGAAATATCCTGATACTCCATATTCCAAGATGAGCTCTAACCACAGAGCTGGCACAACAGTGTGGATACTGACTGATTGCAAACTGCTCTACTGTAAACCTATGGTTTAGAAAAAGATATTTAACCCTTGGTTGTTTAAATTACTACCTGAACTACTTAACTCATTTGGTAAATCACATTAGGAATTAGCAGAACCTCTTTTCTTGAAAGTAAGACAAACATAATAGGACAACATATTTCTTCTTTAAAAAGACACAAACACAGACGAGGCAAATTCCCATGACCAGGTGTCACCCTGCTTCTGGAGGTTGTGGCAGGAATAACATCTTCAAGTCTCTTTTTCTTTTTCCCCAACAATCTTTTCTGTGTATTTTTGCTTATCTCCAAGTCTTACATGATCCATCAAACGAAAATTACTTGCTCATGCCATCTCTTCGGGCTCTTCAGCCAAGCACAGTGCCAAAGACAACCAGTACTGCTTTTAGCAAACTGTTTTCAACCATTGAGAGCTCCTGAGCTCTCAGTTAGTGTTTCAGTTGCATTCCTTTGGGATCTATCGAAAAGTTGACCTTTTTAAAAGAAAAAAAAAGCTTCCAAGTGCAAGTGATTGACTTCTTAATTATTTTTTCTCAACAAAAAAAGACAAACCCTGTATTTCCATCATGCCAAGTCTCAGCTTAGAGGGCTCACCAGCTGTTATTCCAGAGTAGTCAGGAACAATGAGCCCTTTATCAGTAAGCCTAAAACAAATGTGCAGCACCCCCACAACCATTGGAAACTTTCAGTCCATAAGCAAAAAAAATTAAAATATTGAAATATGAAGCATGACTTTGTACTGTCTTGTAATGACTCAAGTATTTCTAAGTGCTGCCTCTGAAGGAAACTGACACTTTCCCTAGGCTGCTCCTCCTGGGGTGATTAACAAAAACATGCACAACTTTTTCAGGCCTATTAATCATCACAAGTGCCCAGTCTCAACTTTCCCTGTCTGTTCAACAAATTACCCTGTGTTCCAAATCCAGCTGACATGACACTTCCTAAAAAAGCAGTCCTGAATCTTCTCGAAATGGGAGAAAATACCTGGCTGAAAATTATGGGTGGAGAAGATATAACCATGACGAGTACAGGACTGCTGCTAGTTTTTATGTTTACACTCCAGATCCATGATTTCATACCACATCCACACCCTCTTCTTCTAGGGAAGCTAACTACACACCAGTCATATTCATAATGCTTGCTGATGCTCTTAACAAAGGCTGGGGGAAAGGAGTGTGAAACAGCAAAGGATTTTCCTGAATTATGTCAATATAAATACTTTTGGGGTAAAAGATTATTTTTAAAATCAATACATTGTAAAAATAGCTCAAAGAGCTCACATAAGCAAGCATACAACTCAGATACAGGCAGGAGACTAGCATATAGATTACATATAATTCCAGTGCAGTAATAGAGAAAAAAGAGCTAATGGACTGCCATTATCCCTATCCAAAACAGGGGTTTGGACATTATTTTTGCAGTCAAGGGAGAATCACAGAATCACAAAATAATGAGGTTGAAAGTCACTGAGTCCAACCTATGCCCTAACACCTCACCAAGTGCCATGTCCAGTCTTTTTTTAAACACATCCAGAGATGGTGATTCTACCACCTTCCTGGGAAGAGCATTCCAGTACTTTATGATTATTTCGGTGAAATTTTTTTTCTTAATATCCAACCTATACCTTCCCTGATGTAGCTTGAGACTGTGTTCTCTTGTTCTGTCAGTTGCTGCCCGGTGAAGGAGACCAACCCCACCTGTCTACAACCTCCCTTCAGGAAGTTGTAGAGAGCAATAAGGTCACATCTAAGCCTCCTCTTCTCCTGGTTAAACAACCCCAGTTCCTTCAAACGTTCCTCACAGGGCTTGTGTTCCCAGCCCCTTACCAGCCTCCTTGCCTCCTCTGGACACACCCAAGCGTCTCAACATCCTTCCTATGGTTGTGTTCGAGGGTGCCATGATGAAGAGACAAGAATCTTGACTCCATGTTTCAGAAGGCTGATTTATTATATTATGATATTATATTACATTATATTAAAATGACATACTAAAACTATACTAAAAAGAATAGAGATAAAAGATCCTTCAGAAGGCTAGAAAGAAAAGGAAGGAATGAATAACGAAAGCTCATGACTCTCAGAGTCCAATGCAGCTGTATCTTTAATTGGTTATTAAGTAGAAACAACTCACATGAACCAAACAAAGATGCACCTGTTGGTAAACAATGTCCAGACCACATTCCACAGCCATCAGATAGTTAATTGTTTACATTTCTTTTCTGACGTTTCTCAGCTAGAATGGGAGAAAAATCCTAGCAAAGGATTTTTCATAAAATATCATGGCGACACCTTCCTAAACTGAGGGGCCCAGAACTGGACACAGCACTCAAGGTGTGGTCTCACCATTGCCGAGTACAGGGGCAGAATGACCTCCCTGCTCCTCCAGGCCAGGATGCCATTGGCATTCTTGGCCACCAGGGCACACTGCTGGCTCATATTCAACCGGCTGTCGACCTGCCCCCCCAGGTCCCTTTCTGCCTGAACACTGTCCAGCCACACTGTCCCCAGCTTGTAACATTGTAGGGTATTTTTGTGGCCAAAATGTAGAACTTGGCACTTAGAATTATTAAACTTCATGCTGTTGGACTCCGCCCATCCATTCAACCAAGCAAAGTCTCTCTGCAGAGAGAGAAACCAACCCAATCCTGGAGGAAACTCTGTGTCCTTGTCTCAGGCATGACAACCACTGCAGAGGCAGAACAGACATGTAGGAGAGATGTAGCATCTTTGCTATCCAGTCTGAATCCTCTAGCTCATCTCTGTCAGAGCTACAATGGAATACCTGCAATGCATTTCAGGAGCTCCTGGTGCTCTCACTGTTTGCAGCCCCTCTCCTGAAGCATCTTCTGTCCGCACACAGCATCCTGCAGAGCAGAGTATGTGCACTCACTTCAGCCACTCCAGCGTGCAGTCTGGCAACTCACAGCAAGACACTTCTCAAGCTGCTGCCCACGTGGCTACAGTAGCCCCAAGAAGGTGTTTTGGGTTTCTGTTTGCCAAATGCCAAAGAACATTTTAAAATCATAACTTATATTTAATCAACATGAACTGCTTTTCCATGTTGTCACCTCAGTCCAGAATCCTTACTGAAAGAACAAAAAACAGGCCAGTGATTTTGCCTGCTGTCAGTGGCTTCAAACTAGACCCATGGTCCACTGCTTTTTACAGCACTCCCTTAGTCTATTTTTAAGAGCAATTTGAGAAATAAAAGCTATTTAAAACAAGCAGCATGAAAAGAAGTATCATTTGCTTCACATGATTATTATGTGCATAGTAATGACAGGAAGAATACTGCAAATGTTTTCCAACTCTTTAAAAAAAAAAAAAGAAAGAACACTTCCTTTGCAATATATAATTTTGAATTTCAATTTAGATAACTCAGACTATTTACTGGCAACATAAATATCCATATTCATGACATCTGATTTGCTACAATCTTTATTTCTGATGTGCTGCATCTGTGAATACTTGAAGTACTTGAGTTTGCTTTCACGGGCAATTATATGGGAATGTCATCCAATAGCAACAGATTGATTTACAGTTTAGACTTTGTAGCACCAAAAGACAATTCATTTTTTCTCAGATGGGCTGTGGCATGAGACCTGGGATTGATGCTTCCACTCTCATTTTTTTAACAAATTACTTCTTCTTGTCTAATACACACTCAAATCAATGACATTATAATGAGGGTCAAACCAGTGCCTTTTAGATGCACTCTCTCAATCAGCAGTTTGCAAAGGTCTGAGGAAGGAAGGGAAATGGACAGCAAGTAGAAACTTGTATTTCATGCAAGATGTGAACCCTTTAATGCCTTTTACTGGAGAGGTTTTAGTCATGCAGGTGAGAGCAGTAAAGCACCGAACCCCTCCAGCCTTCTGGGGGACAGCATCTGCCCTGGCCTGGAAACCCAGCCAGGAGCCATCCCAGGGTTTAGACACCATTTATGCGCTAAGAGCCATTTGTACTGATGCCTTTTCAAGGCTGATAGAGCCTAGAACAGAGACCAGACAGACTTAAAGAATAAAGTAGGTGTTTATTTGGAGGCCTCAATGGATCCACCTTGGGCAGTGCTAGAGCCCAGCCAGGGCTACACCCAAGATGAACCAAAATGGTCACCAAAAAAATGGATGACCGGTCATGGGTCTCTCACTTTTATAAATTCTGGTCCATT
Organism: Onychostruthus taczanowskii; assembly: GCF_017590055.1. NCBI lineage: Eukaryota > Metazoa > Chordata > Aves > Passeriformes > Passeridae > Onychostruthus > Onychostruthus taczanowskii. The sequence goes on from NW_024498573.1 coordinate 12,188,974, forward strand.
TGCATATTGGAGTTAATTGTCCCATTACAGCTTTAGGTTATGAAGTCCCATCCTTCTTGTTTTTCTCTCTTAAGTCCATGCTGTTTATGCTCTTGGGCCTGAAATCTGGGTGGCCGTCCTTGGTCGCAAGCTAGGTAACAAATTGTTTTGTCTCCCTACTTTGTGAAGAACGCTTACCAACACTTAATATGAAGCTCAGAACTACACATTAAAGCAGCACAACACCTGAAAAATACAAAAGCTAAAACCTAAGGCATCAGTACCAGGGCTGGGTGCACGCTCAGGGAGCTCCCAGCGGTCCAACGAGCGAGACTATCACAACTGCCGGGCCGAGCCGGGCGGGTCCCTCAGTGGCCGGGCCGGTCTCTCAATGGCCGGCCGGGTCCCTCAGTGGCCGGGCCGGTCTCTCCATAGTTGGGCCGGTCCCTCAGTGGCCGGGCCGGTCCCTCCATAGTTGGGCCGGTCCCTCAATGGCCGGGCGGGTCCCTCAGTGGCCGGGCCGGGCCCTCCATAGTTGGGCCGGTCCCTCAGTGGCCGGGCCGGTCTCTCCATAGTTGGGCCGGTCCCTCAGTGGCCGGGCCGGTCCCTCCATAGTTGGGCCGGTCCCTCAATGGCCGGGCGGGTCCCTCAGTGGCCGGGCCGGTCTCTCCATAGTTGGGCCGGTCCCTCCCGCGGGCTTGGGGTGCGCGCCGGTGCCGCGGGGCCGGACGGAGCCCAGCCCCGGCCCCGACCGCCCGGCCCCGCTCCGGACACTCCGGCCCGCCCGGCCCCTCCCCTCCCGGGCAGGGAGCGGGGCTGCACAGACAAGGTAAGGGCGCGCGGCCGGCTCCCGTCCCTCCGGTTGCACGTTTGGCGTCCCCGTGCCGTGTCCGTCCTGTCCCCTCCCGTCCCTTCCGTGGGGTGGGCGGTGTCCCTCTGTCCCTGTGTCCTTCTGTCCCTGCATCCCCCGGCGGAGCGCGCAGCTCGCCCGTCCGCCGGCAGAGCCCCGCGGCAGCGAGGGGCAGGCCCGGGCATGCCCCGGGAGGCGCGGCCCCGCCGTGCCCTCACGCTGCTGGGCCGCGGGTGCCCCGGGGCGCTCCGTGCGTGTGCCCGGGCTGCTGCATCTGGGCCGTAGAGTTTGAGAGGTTTTGGTGAGTTTGCCGCGGTTCAGCTGTTTACTGGCCGGCGCTGTTTCTCGTGGCAGATGATCGATACCCTGGCGAGCGGCGGGGCTCGGGACCCGGTGCTCGAGCTGCCCGCGATGCTGGAGCAGGAGCTGCGGGCTCAGCCCCGGGCCGCCGGCCTCCGGCTGCTCGAGGCTGCCCACGACAATGGCCTGCGAATGACCGCACGGCTGCGAGACTTCGAAGTGAAAGATCTCCTCAGCTTAACTCAGTTCTTTGGCTTCCACACTGAGACGTTCTCTCTAGCTGTGAATTTCTTAGATAGATTCTTGTCAAAAATGAAGGTAAGGCTTGTTAAAGGATAAGCTCTCTGACGGGTTCCTATTCGAAGCTAGAATATCTTGGGTTTAGATAAAGGTTAAGCTCCTTCCAGAAATTCTTGGTTGTGCAGAGCTGAAAAATTGCGTTCTTCGTTCAGATTTTGGTATTGTTCAGAAAGCTGTTTCCTCTGGAGAATGAAAAACTCAAGGATGTCCGTGGGCTGGGAAACAGGACGTGTTAATGGCTTAGACCAAGATAGGCTGCCTGTCCTGCAGCATAGATACAAAAAAAGTTAAACTACTTCCTATTTAACTGCCTTTTCAACCTGTCAGTTAGCCTTGTGTATATCAAGATGCTGCTGAAGATTTAAAATCTGGTCAAACATTGTTTAGCACTGCCTTTTCCCATGCAGATGTGACATGCTGACCTGAGTTGTTTTAAATTGTCTAACAAGACAGGATTACCACTGTACACTTTAAACAAGAACAAAAGCTTGTTTTGCTTGTGTGTTCAAACAAAAATGAGAAAGCTTGATGGGATGGATGGGAAAATGATGGTTTCAAAGACTTGTGCATCCAGATTAAGCAGTAAAAATCAGGACTACATTGTCTATGGAATAAAATAAGACCATTTTTATATATATATATATATATGTGTGTGTGTGTGTGTATATTTAGAGTTAGAAACCCCCAATTTTTTACTATCATCCCTAATATGTACAACACTTTAAGTCCTAAAAGCTTCCTCTTAGACTATTTTAGGACTTCATTAATAAGTCAGTTCTACCTCAATCAAAATTGCTCTGCAGTCTTGCTTTTTAGATGAATGAGATTCAATTTATGGTGCATGACTGTGTACAATAAAAGACTTAGTTTTCAGTCTCCAAAAAAACAAAACAACCCCTCATCCCCCCTAATTTTTTGGTTAAATAGATTGGTGCCTACAGTTTGAAACTTACGTGTTGTAGTAGGTGATCAGAGACCTTCTTCTTTGAAAATAACAATTCACTTTTCTTTAGGTACAGCCTAAACACTTGGGCTGTGTTGGACTCAGCTGCTTCTACTTGGCTGTGAAGGCATCAGAAGAAGAGAGAAATGTGCCCTTAGCCACTGACTTAATTCGAATAAGCCAGTATAGGTTCACTGTTTCTGATATGATGAGAATGGAGAAAATCATACTGGAGAAATTGTGTTGGAAAGTCAAAGCTGTAACAGCCTTCCAATTTCTACAGCTCTATCATTCATTCATTCATGAGAATTTAAGCTGTGAAAGGTACTGTGACTAATCTTGATTTTGCTATAACTGCCTAAGACCAAAAAATGTAGAATGTAGAAAAATAAGCAGGGAAATTGCTTGAGTAATTGGCGTTTCTGTACTAAAAATTGCACAGACGTTTCCCCCTACTCGAAATTCTCATAAATGTGAGCATCTGTGATTTAATATTATTGTAATTTTGAATATTGTTTGCATAAATGGAGTATTGCTCTCTGAGCTGAAAACCAAACTTGCTCAGTTATGATGGTATAAGAAATATCTGCTTATGCTGCAGTGAAGTATTGCCTCATTGTAAAGATTGCAAAATCTGGTTTAAAAAAAGATTCCTTTTGCTACCAAGCACTGAAATTCCTTTTTAAGCCTGCTTTTGTAATGCAGCTCTGCCTAGTGTAACACAAGATTTATTTTTGGCATTGGGACTGCCAAAACTGAACACCTGTTTGAATGTAACCCCAGAAGTTCTGGGACAAATGAGGCCTTTGTTTAGATAATGAACATTCTTGCTGCTTCTCTGAGTTCCCAGAGTGATGCTGCCTTGATCAAGCTTGCATTCCTCTAGATTCACTCATCTGTTTTTATTACAGGAGAAAATACCTTAATTTTGAGAGGCTTGAGACCCAGCTTAAGGTCTGTCACTGCAGAATCATGTTTTCTAAAGCCAAGGTAAACATCTTAAAAGTTCAAAGAAAATTAAGCTGCTGAAACTTAGCAAAGAAATGTTTAAAAACATCTTCTCTCTCTCCAGCCTTCTGTCTTGGCACTGTCTATTTTGGCACTAGAGACAGAAGAACAGAAACTGCTGGAGTTGACGGAAGTATTGGAATTTCTACAGTTACATTCCAAGGTATGTGCAGATAAAATTTCAGGGAAGGGTGTAAGAAAAATGCATGGAAAGGTCTACACAGTGGGGAAGGAACAGGTGCCTTGGCATATTGGTTTCTTTTGTGGCTTTCTTGTAATGTTTTGTTGGGTTTTTTTTTTTTTCATTTGGCCTGGGATATTTGGCTGCCTATCTTGTTGAAGAAGCTGAAAGTACTTGTACAAAGTAAAGATTTAGCTAGCTGTTAACATAGGACATTATGTCTTGTTATGTAGATAAGCAACAGAGAATTGACCTTCTGGAAGGAGCTAGTGTTGAAGTGCCTTACGGAATATTCCTCAAGCAAGTGTTCCAAACCAAATGTGCAGAAATTAAAATGGATTGTGTCTGGACGTACAGCTCGGCAGCTTAAACATAGCTACTACAGAATAACACACCTTCCTACCATTCCAGAGACCACCTCATAATAGGTAAGTCTTTGTAAAATCAAGGTCTGATCATGTAGAAGTAAAATTAGCTGTTAACTACCTCCAGGGTCCTTACAGGTTACCTCCTGGCATCATGTAACAGAAGCGTAGTCAGCCTGTTCCCGTGTTCATGCTTAAACCAGTGCTGGACCTAAGGAAGTGACAACCTGATTAATGCATGAACACTGAAGGAAGAGCTGATGTGTGTCATGGTACCAGAAATGTTCTGCAGACATTGGGACCACATTCACACTAAAATGTGAAGTAAAGCGTGGAAAAGGGGAAAAATACCTTTGCTTTGCTCCTATCCCAAAAAGAAAACCAGCCTGTTAGAATGAGTTTCTTGTAATTGTTTACTTACAACAATTGTGCCACTTACAACAGACAGTTTTATACAGTTCTACTTGTATAACTACTTAGTGAAGGCTAAAATCTGTAATTCAGTTATTCCTGTTACTGTTGTTTTACTCTGTAAAAATGATAAACTTCCTTACCTATATTTTACTTCCAGATGCTACACCTTTTTCTGTAACAGCCATCTTGCTGTTGTCTTGCTGTATTAAGATCTCATGCTGTGTTTGGCTCTTGTAGAAAGCACTTGAGTTGACTGTTTGTTTGGGTTTTTTACAGGAGTGCAATAAAATGGGAAGACCATCCTGTGACCTTGTCAACAGGCACACAGATATTTGAGAAACAGTCTGAACCATGATCTTAATAATGAAGAGCTCAACTCATGGAAAGAACATGTAACATGTCAGACTAAAGATCCTTCCAGCACATACCAGTTCTTTTCATGACGAATTCAAAAGTACGTGGTGTCAGTTTTCAGTCTTACTTGGTAGACTGTTCACTAGTCAGTGGAATAACACAATCCCAATACAAGGAATTTTAACACCTTAGAGTTTGTAGAGCAGCTTGTATAATCTAACCTTGGTTTACAGTAACTGCAGGTGCTGAATTTGGTATTAATTTTTAAAACCTGGTTCTCTTTCTGAGGATTATGCAATACCAGGAAAATCTGATGTGTAGTAGTGCAGTGCTGCAGTGTGTTAAGAAAAGAAAGACTAATCCAACTCAATATTGATGACAGCAAATGCCTGCCAACTCACCTGGTGTGCTGTTTGGGCAGTACCTTGTGTCCATGTGTTCCTGCCAGGATGGGCACTGGCCTCCTACCACAGACACATTAAACAGCAGCCTGTGATACCCACTGAACATGTCGAGTAGGTAGAGCAGGAGAAAAGAGCAACTTTACTGTGTTCCTTTAGGAAAGACAGTCTCTAGCACAGCATCAGTAACTGCAGTATTTTGTAAGAGCTGTTAGTTTGCTGATGCCACTCTCACTGAGTGTAAAAACTTGGTGATACCTAATGAAAGACTAAGGGAATGAACTGGGTCACATGTAACCCTTTCATGCCCTAAATCTGACATTAGTTTTCCAAAGGTTTGCTGTACTAGAGGTAAATGCTGATACTGAACAGGCACATTGTTACAGGTACAGTAGGAGCAGGGCTAGTTCCCCCCCCACCCCACCCCCGTGGCCTCTGTGTAGGAGTAATCCAGATGAGAAACATTGAAGATTGCTTCAACTCTGATCTCTTTAATGGTAAGCTTTGTAAAACACAGCTGTTTGTTCTGAAGACCAGGTCAATATTTGAGGCGTTCTAGTGCTACCAAGGAAGTGAATAATAAGAATGTATTACTGTATGTTAGATGAAAAGAGGTTCTGGGAGAGTGTTGCTAATGTCCTCTTGAATTCTGCGTCACTGTGGGACAGAGGCTGTTAAACCTGATTGTTACATGGACTGATGGAGTGGAGAAAATCACTGTGGGACAGAGGCTGTTGGCAACAGGCTGTTAAACCTGATTGTTACATGGACTGATGGAGTGGAGAAAGAGAGATCAGAGTGTGGGATGAGATGTTGGCCAGCCAACCCTTCCCTGTAATGGTACCAGCTGAGTTAGAAACCATTCTTTGCATATCTCAAACTAGTTATAGCTTTCAAAGAAGACTCCATACCAAAGCTCTCTACTGGACAAATCAAATCTCATGAGCTCATGGGAGTGATTGCACTGCAAAACATGTAACTGGCTATCACACCTGTCAGTGCTGCCTGGGCATTGTGCTGACCTGTGCAAAGCTACTCAAAGGTGTGGTCAGCCTACTGGGAGGGGATGCAGTGTGCAATTATAATTGTCCTGTCTCAAGATATGTACCTTTAAATTAAACATTGAAATGTGCTTAACTAAGTAGCTTTTTTCCTGTAATGTATGTTTTGAAACATACTAGTAGGAAGCCTATAAATGTGACTTATACCTGAATAGTACCTGGAGAAAAATTTTCAGGCAGGAGGTAAGACATAATGCAGATTTTTCCCCTGCAATTTTTATAAGAGGTTGAGGCTGTGTGGGAGGAACCACATGAGAAAATGGTAAATATCTTACAGAATCTGTTCTTCAGCAGTGAATCACAGAGTGGGTCAGGTTGGAAGTGACCATAGGTGGGATCAGCTGGTCCCACCTCTTTGCTCGAGCAGGGTCATTCAAGAGCACATGACACTGGATTTCATCCAGACATTTCTTGATTAACTCCATACCATCTCAGGGAAACCTGTTCTGTGCACAGTTGCTGCACAGGAAAGAATTTGTTCCTCATGTCCAGGTGGAACTTCGTGGGCATCACAGAATCACTAGGTTGGAAGAGACCTTCAAGATCATTGAGTCCAACCCATGCCCTCACACCTCAACTAAACATTGAGTGTCACATCCAGTCTTTTTTAAAACACATCCAAGGATGGTGACTCCACCACCTCCCTGGGCCGGCCATTTCAGTACTTCATCACTCTTTCCATAAATACCTTTTTCCTAATATCCAACCTATATTTCCTTTGGTACAGCTTAAGACCATGTTCTCTCGTTCTGTCAGTTGCTTCCTGGAAAAAGAGACCAACCCCCACCTGACTACCTATCAGGAAGTTGTAGGGAGGGATAAGGTCACCTCTGAGTCTCCTTTTCTCCAGGCTAAATAGGGCACAGCTCCCTCAGTTGTTCCTCTCAGAGTTTGTGTTCCCCTCACCCACCTTACTGGCTCCTCTGGATGTGCTTGAGCCCCTCAACATCCTTCCTAAACTGAGGGCCTGGAACTGGACACAGCACTCAAGGTGTGACCTCACCAGTGCCAAGTATAGGGGGAGAATGACCTCCCTGCTCCTGCTGGCCACACTGTTCCTGATCCAGGTCAGGAGCCCTTGGCCCTCTTGGCCACCAGGGCACACTGCTGGCTCATGTTCAGTCAGCAGTTGACCAGCACCCCCAGGTCCCTTTGTGCCTGGGCACTGTCCAGTCACTGTCCCCAGCCTATAATGTTGCAGGGGGTTATTGTGGCCAAAATGCAGGACTCAGCATTATTATTAAACTTCATCCTGTTAGACTCTGCCCACCCATCCAACCATTCCAGGTCTCTCTGCAGAGCCATCCTACCTTCCAACAGATCACATGCTCCCACCTTAGTGTCTGCAGATTTACTAATGAAAGACTCAATCCTGTCATCCATGTCATCAGTGAAGATATTGAACAGAGCTGGCCCCAGCACAGAGCCCTGAGGGACACCCCTGTGCCCGGCTGCCAGCTGGATGCAGCACTGTTCACCCCCCCTCTCTGGGCCAGCCATCCAGCCAGTTCTGAACCCAGCACAGAGTGCTCCTGTCCCAGCCCTGGGCTGCAGCTTTTTGTGCTGTGGGATACAGTGTCAAAGGCCTTGCTGAAGTCCGGGTACACAACATCCACAGCCTTTCCTGCATCCACCAGGAGGGTCACCTGGTCATAAAAGGAGATCAGGTTGGTTCAACACAACCTACCCCTCCTAAACCCTGACTGGGTCTGATACCCTGGCCATCCAATAAGTGCTGTGTGATGACACTCAGTATGAACTGTTCCATGACCTTACTGGCTACTGAGGTCAGGCTAACTGGCCTGTAAGTACCAGGATCCTCCTCCTCTCTGACTGCCTCCTCCTGGGTAACGGGGACTATTTTGCTCCCTGACACCATCTACCAACCCAGGAGGACAGTTGTCCTGAGGACAAGGCATCTTCCCACTAAAGAGTGCAGCAAAGAAGGTGTTAAGCACTTCCTCCTCCTCATCTCTGGGTACCGAGTTCCCTCCTGCATCCAATAGAGAACAAAGGTTGGTCTTAACAAAGGTTGGTTGGTTTCTACCCATTGCCTCTTGTGTTGCTGGGCACCATGGAGCAGGGCCTGATCCCTGCTGTGAGCCCTCCCTGCAGACAGGGATGAGGTCCCCTCTCGGCTGTATCTCCTCTGGAGGCTGAACAGCCCCAGCTCCCAAAGCCTTTCCTTGTAGGACTGTCCTTCAATCCCTTCCACAGCCTCTGCTGGACTTGCTCCAGGAGCTCCATGTCCCTCCTGTCTTGAGCAGTCCAACTGGACACAGCACTCCAGATCCGGGCTGAGCAGAGGGGCAGGATCACCTCCCTGACCTTCTGGCAATGTTCTTCCTGATTAATCCCAGGATATAACTGGCCTTCTTGTCCCCCAGGGCACTGCTGGCTCAGGGACAGCTCATTGTCCACCAGGACCCCAAGGTCCTTCTCCACAGAGCTGCTCTCTAGCAGATCAGCCCCAGCCTGGTGCATGGGGAGATTCCTTCCTAAGTGTGGATAAGCAAGAATAAGAAGATATCCTTGCATTAAGACACATGGTAGATTTATAACTGATTCATTTACTATGGTGCTTCTAAAAAGAAAAAAGACACACCCAAACCAAACATTCTGCTTAAAGACATTACTTTTTTTATGTACAACTTTCTCTTTAGTTTGTGCCTCAGTATCATGAAGTTATCACAGCTTATAAATCAGCTGGTAACAGTTTGTCTTCATTCTGCTGGAAAAGATCTTCTTTCTCTTCACTGAAGTAATTACTTTTGACAACAATCCATTGAAGAGATCACTGAAGTCTTCAACAGTTACATGATTCCAGTCCTTAACTGTAACATGTAATTTGTCTAAAGGGTCACATATAAAAAGTTCACTTTTCAAGACTAGAAAAGTCTGGTCCTCCTTTGCTGTAGTTTCCAGAAATTTCTGCCCCACTGAAGTCAAACCCAGGGTTCTGATTGAAGTAAAATTAAAAATTGTTTAGTAAGTAAATTATTTAGAATAAAATGCTTTAAAAAATCCCAGACAACCCACAAACAAAAATCTTAACTTGCTTTTTGTTAATATTCTGCCATTGTAACAAGAACATTTAACAATCATACATTTATCACAGCACTGAAATTCTTGGAACATGCATCAACAAAATCTGAATTGTCATAGTTTGGCTGCCAACTGCTGAAGTGACTTTGTAATGCTGTTCTTGACTTAGCAATAGTCAGATCTTCCAGAAAAGAAATATTAAGGAAAGTTTAAGAACAAGATCTGGCTTTTGGTGTCCTTTGTAACTGCCTTTTGAAAATCTACGTATGTGCCCTGACGGATAACAAGGTTCATAAATCTGCTGTTCTCTGCTGCAGTACATAGCCTGCTGATTCAGCTGGTACGTAAAATGTAATTTTACACCTCTGCAGACGTGTACAGTTGTGTGCCAAAGGTATAGCAAAACAATTTAGGCAATTTTAGTAGAAGTGCAAGGAACATCTTTTCCAGCTAACTACTGCGCTCCATCTGACATTTATAAACAAGCACATCCAGTAGAGTTTGATGTTCAAATGTTATTGTAAATATGGCTATGTCATAATTCCAGATAATAACAGAAGTTGTGTGTAGCCTAACAAGTGAAAAGTTGTTAGGAAGATGCAATTACTAAAACAGCAATAGGACCTCTAAACTCACCTGAACTTATGACAAACCCTGCAGTCAGAGTGCAGACAGAAAAATGTCTTCAAAGCACAGTGATAAAACCTTGTAAGCATTTTATAGATATTGAACTAAAGCATATATTCCATAGCATTTGCTCAACTTTCCTGGCCATAATTTCTGTGTGCCAACAAAACATATAAGGAGTAATTATGTGCTTTAACTTACTTCTCTTTGGAATCTCTCCAGTGTAAGTTTCCTTTGCATCTGGTCCTGTACCCAAGGATCAGCAGCATATTCATTTTCTAACAGAGATGTCCAACAATTTCCAGCATCCCTATTTGTCTTCATTAGAACAATTCGTATCAGCTGCCTGTCTTCTGTTGAATGAAAACACATAGAGCAACCTTTAAACTCAGTCCTAAGTGCTGGTTCTTTTCTTGGTTTGGTGAATTCACCATTAACAAGCAAAAGAAGTGAAGTAATTTAAATTCTTAGTGCCAATGCCAACCTAGTTCTTGATAAATACATGAACATTGACAAGGAAAAAAAGGCTGAGGCAAAGATAGCCTGTACTGTCATCTCTCCCCTTCTGGCTTGTAAGATGCTGAAGCTGTTTTAAGGGAACAAACACAGTTCATAAGTACTTCTATTGCAAACATAAAGTAACCTCTTGGACATGTTCACAACAAAGATTCAATCTATTAATATAGACAACTCTGCTAAAGCAATAATGAAAAATTTAAGGTCAGGCTTTACAGAGTTATTATCAATAAAAGCCAGAACTAAGTTTTAGCAACATATAAACAGAGAATTATTTAAAGAGTGTGTATGGCCACAGAGAATATACTGGAAGCATGTTTCAAAGTAAATGTGCAGTTTGTTTCTACTGAAGTGAATAAATACAGCATTAGAAGTGTATTTTGAAGATTATTTGCATACTCATAAAGACTGGGCTTCACAATGTGTGTTAACACTTTAATTTTTAATGCTTAAATTACTGTTATCAATAAAAATATAAATATTGAATAGAAAAGAAAACCCTTCATAAGAAAACACTGAGAGGCACAATCCACAAATATGATTGCCAAACCCCAAAATATTCTGAATGTTTTACAGTATTTATGATATCATGGCCTGATGTGCTTTTTTCCTCAATATATGTAGGAACCTTAGTGCAATTTTAGAATTTCTTTCTGATTCTCTTGGACTGTAAATTTTGTCATTCATTCAAAAAAATGGAATGTATAAAAAGTACTAATTATGGAGAGTCATAGACCACACAGCTGTACCATAAGTGTTTACCTTTAAAAGAAGGTAATGCAAAAAACTTTTCACTATATGGAAATGTTTGCAACCCATTGATTAGGAGCTTCCAGGATGTGGTATTTTCTCATTAACCTTAGTCTCAAGTGCTTTTGTAGTACCTCAGTTCCTTAATCCAGCAATAATGACTTTGCCTTTTTACAAAGCTAAGGGAAGAAAGTAATCTTTCCCATTAATAAAGAAAGGGTAAATTATTCTGCAGTGTCTCCTGGAAAGTTTTACTGTCTTTATAATGTCACTTCAGATGTAGATTATTACCTAAGGTCCACGTTCCTTCATCAGTTACTGTAGAGTCAAAAAGTTTACCCTGCAAAAGACAAGTACAATATTACAAATCAGTAAAACTTTTTCAGCATCCAGTTTACATTGAGTTATGAAGTTTTACTCACAACTTAACCACCTTTGTATTCTGCTGAAAATGAACAGGGTGATCTGACCCTACAAGTGTACACCTCCATGTAGCTTGTCAAAGAATTATTTCTTATTATGCAATTTTTTTTTTAATTGAAGCATGTAATATCTTGTTTCAGTATCTGAAGTCATTGAAAAGGCTTGTGTTTCTCAGCAGGAAATGCTATTTAATAATCTTGCCATGAAAATGCAAATGTTTTTGCCAGGAGTAACATCTAACTCTGGCACAGGATACAGGTAGTACGAGCATTTCATTATAAATGTGAAAGTAAATCTGTCTTTAGGCTGTTTTTTTGTTGTTGGTTTTTGTTCTGGGGTGTTTTTTTTGTTTTTGTTTTTGTTTTTGTTTTTGTTTGTTTTTGTTTTTTTTTTGCTTTCTGGAGCAATTGAAGCTGTGCACTGAAATGCTGTCCACATTCACATAAAAATCCATGTGAATTTGTATTTTTATTTTTCATAGAATCACAGAACGGATTGGATTGAAAGGGACCTTAAAGTTCATCTAATTCCAGCTCCTTGCCATGGGCAGGGACACTTTCCACTACCCCAGGTTGCTCCAAGCCCCATCCAACCTGGCCTTGAACACTTCCAGGGATGGGGCACCCCCAGCTCTTCTGGGCACCCTGTACCAGGGCCCCACCACCCTCACAGGGAAGAATTTGTTCCTAATATCCAATATAACACTGTCTTCGGACAGTTTAAAGCCCTTCCCCCTTGTCCCATCGCTACATGGCCTTGTAAGAAGCCGCTCTCCAGCTCTCTTTCCATGTACTGGAGGCACCATCTGTAAACCTCGAACAAAACTGCTTCCAATTAATGCCATTTTTAACGTATCAAACCTGGGATAAAGGTGCCTCTGGCACCTCAGGACACAGGTGTACAAACCTTCTCCCAGGCAACTAATGACAGCACAGGAGGACACAGTCTAAGCTGTGCCAGGGCAGGTCTGGTGACACCAGGAAGAAATTTCACAGAAAGTGACCAGACCTCGGATCGGGCTGCCCAGGGCGGTGGCGCAGTCACAGTCCCGGGAGGTGTCCCGGGAGCGTGGGTCCCAGGCTGGACTCGGTGATCTCAGCGCTATTTTAGAACCGAACGGAGCCCGTGAGCCCCCGGCGCCCCGCGGCCTACGCGTCGGACGGGCCCCCGGCCCGCTGCCCCGGGCCGCCCGCGGTACCTGCAGCAGCTCCTGCCCGCCCACGGCCAGGGAGATGTGCCGGCTCCGCAGGCTGCAGCGCACGTCCTTGGCGCGGGTGCCCGGCGGGACGCGCACCTCGATGAACACCTCCTCCAGCGTCTGGTACCAGCGGCCCCAGGGCGTCGCGCAGGGCACCACGCCGCTGCGCTCCTCGAACGGAGCCGACATGGGACACGGCGGCAGCGCTCGACCCCGCGCACGCGCACCGCAGGCCACGCCCCCTCCGGGCCCGCGGCGCGCGTGCCCAGAGCCAGGCGTTCCGATTGGCCGAGGTTTGCGGAGCGGCGGCAGCCGATTGGCTGATCGCGTGCGCTGCGGCCGTTGGCCCCTTTGAACGGTGGGCCGCGGGGTCCCAGCACCGTCATGGCTTCCGCGCGCGCGCCGCTCCGCCGTCACCTCCACCGCGATGGGAGCGCTGGTACGTGAGGGGAGGGAGCGGGGGAGCCCTTCGGCGGGGACAGAGCGCCGGGACCTGCCTCAGGGTGTCCCTTCCTGTGAGGAGCGGCCCGTAGCGCAGTGCCTGAGGGCTCTCTGAGTTCTCGCAGGGGTCCCCTTCTGAGGCAGAAGGTCCCGACTTTGTGTCTAGCCCTGGCGTGCCAAATACAGCGGGCAACGTGTATTGTGTTCGTAGCAACTAAAGCGGTGCCGAGCCTTGCTGGCCTCTGGGTCCGTAGTGCAGCGCTGCAAGAGGAGCGTGCAGAGCTTCTCGCGGCTGAGGCGCTGCTGGCGAGAGCGTTTTCTGAAGTACGAGCCTCTCAGTGAGATTTTTGGCTGTAGATTTACGCTATCAGTCTCATCGAAGCTGACAACCCTATCATTTGCCTTCATTGTTCTCTGCTGTTCTGAAAATCTCATTTTTAGCACGTACTCCCCTGCAAGGATCCTGTAACGTTAAGCCGTCAGGCCGAGTGGGAAGTTTGCTGTCCTCTGAAGAATGCCAAGGGGTTAGGAAACAGAAGAGTAAGTAAAAGCTGCACAGAACACAGCAATAAGATATCTTTACATGCTGCAATTGTTAGCGCTGTTACTGCTCTGCTGCTCAGAAATTGATTTCTGTTGCAGAGACTCAATGCCTACCTTCCAGTTCAAAGGAGCAGCTGTAAAAACATCTATTGGAATCTACCAAAAAATAGCTTTAAATGGGACTTCTGCTAATTAGGAGGGGGCCTCTGGAGGTCTAATACCCTAATTCACCTAGGGTTTAGAGATATTTTCATGCATATTTAATATCTAAAGCATCCCTCAGTTCAAAACTGACATTATGGCTCTGTATCATGGCAGGGAAACTTGGCAGAAATGGAAATATTAAAACTGTCACCTGGTAGTGTCTCTCTAAACTTTGTCCAGTACCCAGATGACCAATACTGAACTGGCTGCTTGCAGTAAAAAAGTTACTGGTATTGGGTCTGAAGTTGATAGTCTAACAACCTCGTGTCTTTTGTACATGGTCAATTAACCTTGTGTAGTTTGGTTACATTTGCCTCACTGTGTGCATGCACACCCTCTTCCTTCACCAATCCCTTCTACTTCTGTCTGCAGGTGAGACAAATCTGAGCAGTGAGAAGAGTGCACCCACCCCAGTAACTGCAAGGAGACTCCCATCTCTTGGATCAACGGTAGGACTCTGCTGTGGTGTCTGTAGCTCTGTTAAATCCCAGCTAAATCTCTTTAACTGCTTAAACAATGCAGCCTCTTCATACAATTGTCGTTAATCTACCCAAGTGAACTGTGGAACATGTTGTTGCATCTGTGTTCCTTAAGACCTAAGCAGGAAAAATGAAATTGCTGCATCCTTGGGAATCATGTGATAATTAACTTGGTACTACAGAGCAGCTTGTTCTTTTTGTGCTACTTTTGGGATCTCTTTTCCTCTTGCTCACCATGTAATTATGGTTTTAAGGCTTCCTTTTTAAGGAAATGGTGTTCCTGCTCTCATGGGCTGGGCAAGGCAGAGTGGAAACCTGGTGGTGAAAGAAAGAGGAAGGGGATGGTACTGCATGTGCAGGTTCCCAATGTCCTATGTAAGGATATGGATTTCAAGATTAATGGCTTAACAAGCTGAAAAATGATAGCCCTGATGTGCTAATTAGGTTCCTGAGTATTGATGATGTAGGATGAAGTTCTGCAAACAAACCTTAGGTGAGGATATTAAAATGTTTTTATGAAGCCTAGGGGTGCTGAAGTCTCCAAGTTTGTTCATCGTCCTGTCCCTGTGGTAATGAGCTGTCCCTTCAGAGTATTGCTGATGAGAAAGTACAAGGGTAAACCCCATCCTAACCTGATACTTTTCTGCCCTGTGTGGGAGAGACAAAGGTTTGCTCTTTATTTGGTGTGTATCTTGGTAGTATTGTCTGTATGTAGCACCCACTCTTTTATTTAGTTGTGTTCAGCTACTATGAAGCTAGAGATTTCTAACACATCTCTCTTCCAAAGCCGGCTAGTGGGATTGTGAAGACTAAAAAAGATGTTATGCTTATGAAAGAGAAAAAGAAACAGAAGGCACTGGAGAAGGAGGTATGAGTCCATTGTGTGAGTGAAATCCTGTCATGTCTCCTCCACTTACAATAATAAAAAATACCAGCTGGTGGAATTGGCCTCTTTTGTATCAGATAGCATACAAGTAGTTTACAAACAGTTCTGTGCAAAAGAAAGATTATCAGGTATTATGGATGTACAAAGCTCATGGAGTTGCATGAATTCCTGCTGATTGTGAGCAACTATTCTGTCAGACTTTTCAAAAACAGAACAAAGTCCTCTGTTGGCTACCCCAAAAACGTTCTGTTTTATTAAACAATCTCTAGCTGAAATTTTTTTCTCACTAATTGTCATACTGTTAATGCTTATGAGGCACCCTAAACTGCATCAATACACTTCAGTGTGCTAACTGGTGCCTTGTGTCTCAAATGTCACGTTCTGCCTTTTTGTCTCTCAAAGCCAAAAAGGAGAGTTGGCTTCTGTTGCCCATTAAAGCTAAGACTATTCTAATTTTAACATTTTCTACTGGCTTGGAAGCATAAAATAAGTCAGATGAAATATTGCTGTTGTATGGTGTGTAATAATGGGGACTTGTGGTAATTCTGTTATTTCCTTCCTGTGAATGAGAGTTGCAGATACATATTCTGAATGAAAGTAAATACAGTTTGGGTACCTATGCCTGTGGTTTACTTGGCTAAGCTAATGATAATAGGAAATTAAGAAAATACCTCGTGTTTTAGATTCGTGCATTAGTGAGAGAACGTGGAGAGCAGGATAAAAAACTTCGTGCTCTGGATGAAGATCTTGTTAAGATTGAAGCAAAGCTGAGTGCTGCAGTTCAGGAGAAAACCTCTCTTTCAGCAAATGTTGCATGCCTGAAGAAACAGCTTCTGGAGTTAACAAGAAGCAATGAGCTACTAAAATCAAAGGTATTCAGACAAATAAGTGCATCTTTGCTTTGCCTTTGCTGTTACTGAGCTTCCTGTGCAAGAGGAAGCTTTACTTGCTGATCAGCAGATGTTTTGATGTAAAGCATGTCTGGTTTGGCATCTTGTGCCCTTCTGTCTAAACATAGAGCAGGAGAGGAACACTTGGAAAGGGTTGTGTGGACAGCAATTCATACAAAGGAATTATACTTAGTGGTTTTATCTTCTTTTCTAACAAGCTGTCTGAAGATGGCGTGCAGAAGAAAATGAGTAGCTTGTGCATGGAGTTGATGAAGCTCAGAAACATGAGGGATGCTAAGGAAAAGGTATGACCATTTGTACAGAATAATTCTGATCTGCTCAGGAATTAAAACCAGTGATCCTCAGTATAGCTTGAAGCTCTTGGTGGCTGTTGTTTTTTAACAAGTGGCTGATATCTTTACTGAGGGATACTTGCAATCACATTTAGCATAGTAGCTGGTGCTATCATTAAACAGGGGTGATGATTAAATTTCATTTCACCACTGTCTCTTCTGCAATGCCTTTTTTTTCACTACATCTCATTTTAATATTAATATGTGTATTTTGTTGTTTGTTTTGTTTTTTTTTAAGACTGCACTGGCAAAGCAGGAAAACATGGAAATGAAGCTGCAGGAAGTGCAAAGGAATCTAGAGCATTCAAAAGGAAAAGTAGCACAGTTACAAGAAAAATTGTAAGTGCTAGAAAGGGAATTATATGATATGATATGACCTGGCTGTGTTTCCATGCTTATCCTTTGTAGTAACCAAAACCAAGGCTGTCTCCCTACTGAGAAGGAACAGACATTATCAGTATTTGTAATCTGGAATAAGTACAATGGAATGAAGTTCTAACAACTGCTGTGGTTTGATACAACTACCACTAGAAACATTGTTTCTCTAGTGTATCTAGCCTTTTTCCAAAATACAAACTGTATCATGTCAAGCCTTTGTCTTCCAGTGTGGTATGGGTGGGGTTTTCATTGGGTGTGGGATGGGGAGGGAAGACCATGTCTTTAGGAGAATTGTTGTTCAGGTTGGAGGAGGGCATTTGTATGGATGGGATATTTATGGCCTTTAGACTACTAAATCAGGAATAAGCAAGAATAGAAAAGCATTAGGGCAGGAGCTGAAATCCTAATTCAACAGGCATTTGGCTTGGATTTGATGAACACTTTCTTGTTCTCCAGAGAAGTGCATTGAAGAGCCTTTGTGGTGCTTTCAGAGCTGCTTTGGTGTAGACGTGTGCTCTGAAGAAAGGCAATTGCAGAGTCTCTTGGTTTCAGCAGCTCTAGGTAGATAGAAAGTGGGTTCTAACTCAGCACTTTCTATTCTGCCCGAAAAATGTCACATGCTGCACAGGAACAGTGTACTAATGTGCAGCCTGTTGCTGAGGACAGTGACCTGGGATGAGCTTCCAAGCTATGTTCCATGTCAGGTTGGCACAACTGGCACTGCAGCAGAAACGTGGCTGTTAAAATACACCAGGGTAATAATGCAGGTAGTGCAGGTCACAAAGGGAGGAGATGCTGATTTTCTACAAAAGCTGCTTATATGTTAATGCATTATTATGTTTGTGTCAAAATGTGGCTTAGCATCTTTACTACAATGAGAAGACTATCTGGAATAGGGATGAAAAGAAGGTAGAATCACCTCTTAGAGCCAATATCAGTTTTTCAGCCAAACTGGGAGATGAAAAGTATGTGTTACTACTTAACTCTGGATTTGTTTAAATATATCTGTCATAAAAACTGTCTGGTTTTAGGTCTGCTTCTGAGAGAGAGAAAGTTGAAGAAAAGTCTGACATTGAAAAACTCTTGGAATATATTACAGAGCTCAGGTAACAACAAATTATTCTCAAGAAGACAGTTTTCCTCTTGAAAACCAACATCCTAAGCATTTTCCTTTGTGTTGATGTGTAAGCTAAAAAACAAAATTTTGTGGTAACAAGTGCCTAAATTTTCTTCTACAGTAGTGTTGCAGAGACAGCTGAGAAATACAAACTAGAAGTTGCCCAGATGGAGGAGACAATGAGTAAGAAAGACCAAGATATTGAGATCCTGAGGAATACTCTCAAAGCAAAAGAGGAAGAGTCATGTAAACTGATGAAAGAACTTAATGAGAGGTGTCAATTGCTTCAACAAGAGAAAGGTAATTGTTAGTTCTTGTACACTGTTCCATATGTGGGATCACTCACATGTCTTAAAGCATATCAAATAGGTGTTTTCTAAAATGTCAGTTTAGAATGGTTTGTTCTAAATGATAGAACATTTCTGAGCTCCAGCTAGAAACACCAAGGCATGTTTTTAACAACAGGGAACTCTCAAATAGGTGTTTTCTAAAATGTCAATTTAGACTGGTTTGTTCTAAATGATAAGTCAAATCTCTGAGCTCCAGCTAGAAACACCAAGGCATGTTTTTAACAACAGGGAAATCACATCTGACATCTGTTAAGTCTGAATTGGTGTTTCCATGGAGGCTAACTTGGATGGATAGTATACATGAAAATTGTAGAAGTGGCTTTAATCTGAAAGAGGAACACTAAGAAGATCTTGCTCCTTACTCTTCACTAAGAAGCAGTATAATATTGTGTGAATTCAGTGCTAGCAGCTTGTTCACAGATTCACTGAAGTGTTGGGAATGTGGCAATAATCCTTCTTCACCTCCTTACTCCTTCTCTCCCAACTCCAGCACCTCTGCAATCTGAGACATGTACTCAGTTTTCTGTACCAGCTGCCTTCTGTGTGCTAGTTTGTGGAAGAAGCCCTGGGGAGCTCATGTAGTTTTCCCTGCCATACTGCTCTTCTGGTGAAGGTTAATTGCTTGGTCCAAACACTCCTGCTGTTAAAACGGTTTTAAAGTGGTATGCCTTGAGGCAATTTTGAGGAGTTTCCAGATGAGTTGTAGGTATGGGTTTGTTTTCCGCAGGGGGTTTTCTTTCTTTTTGTTTTGTTTTTGGTAGTTAGGCAAGGAAAAAACAAAGATGGAATAGAAGTATTATGATTAATACATATTGTAGCTATTTGAAGAAGATAAGGGAGTTTGTGTTATACTGACAAAGTTTCTGTGCAGAGAAAGAGGCGTCTGAGGCCAAAGAACAGTTCCTGAGTATGAATGCTGAAATAGAAGATCTGAAAAAAAAAACTGATTTGCTGGAACAAGAACACCAAAAACTCCTTGAGAAACATGAGGAGGTAATCTCTCAGCTGCAGCAAGAGAAGGTAAATATAGGATATGAATTAGTCTAAAAATAGATTGAAATCCCAAGGACTGGCACTAAAAATTGTTGTTTGCACGTGAGATGTGCATTCCACAGATTAAGTCATCATTAGTATGGCAAAGTGGGTACTGGCCTGCAGAAGCTTGTGTGATCTAATAGGTCTAAGAACCATTCCTGGTAGGATGGGGGTTTTGGTTCTTCTCATAGATTTGAAACTTAAACACTGCAAATTAACCCTTACCTACCCAGGAAGTACTGGTAGTTTTAACATCTGTGGTATTCGGGCATGCAGGAGTCATCAGCATCAATGCAGCAGAAGTTACTGGAGTTTGAAGATGAAGTAACAAGTGAGAGACGTCTTCTGGAAGAAGAGCTGAATGGTACCATGAAGGAGCTGAATAAATTGCATGCAAAGGAGAGGAAAGCTGAAAAGTTGGTGAAGCGACTGGAACAAGAAATCAAATCTCAAGGTCTTGGACTTGCACAGATGGAGGAAGAGTTGAAAGGGTTTGTGAAGGAAACTTTCTGATTCAAGCTTTGAAAGGAAAAATGTTAAATTAGTAGAGTAAGCAGAGCTTCTGAACCAATTCAGGTTTTAGAGACCTGAGCAGATCTGAAGTTATTTCTTGCTGATTGTTGATTACTGATAATGATGAGATCTAATCACTAGTACTAGTAACTTGAGTCAGTTTTACATTGTTGTAATTTAAAACAAAAAAAAGCCATTTGGGATTTGCTTGAAAGGCTGGTGTTGTAGTGCTCTGACCTTGCTGTGCTGGATAAGATATGTGCATGCTGTACTGGCTGTTTCTGTCCTGGAGAAGGCTATGACAAAAATGTTTTCAAGCCAGTTGTTTCTTGTTTAAGTTTACTATTAGGTCTTCAGCCTGTTCTATAGTTCCCTTGGAAAATAAGGGGAGGGGAAAATCCTTAATAATACCTGTTGTGAAGATTGTGCTTTAGCATGTGAGAAGTTACTGGTTTGTCACAATTAATTTATTGCTGCTGCTTCAAGCCTTCTGTAACTGCTAGCAGCATTTGGTGATGTGTTCACACATGCTTCTCTCCAGTGTGCAGTGCTGAATTTTTATTTCAGGAAGAGTGCGGAGCTGGAGCAAATCAAGGCAAGGCATAGCAGTGCTGTATTGAAAATCCAGGAAGAGCACAGCAATACACTGCAGGAACTTGGAAAGACTATTGCTGACTTTGAAAGGTATTTAAGTTTTAGTCATGTATAGGACAGGCATTATCTCTAAGATGACAATAATATGTACTGTTCATTTGTGTGCTGCATGTGAGTGTTGGCATGGCATTTGAGCAGAGGATTTTGTGGGGTTGTTTGGTGGCATTAAGAATTTATTTCTTGAGTACTGGGCAAATATAGTGACACAATATCACTATCTAGTTCAGGAAATTGGATATTTCTTCTTCCAAAATGTAAGCAGTTGGAGGAGTTCAGTGGTCTTGAATCACAAAGAGATTTGTAACTAGTGATGGTGTTCTTGACACTGAAATATCTTGCAAAAAGACTTGTATAGGCTCAAAATTTGCACTGAATTTTAAGTAGTTTCCTACAGTACTGCAATTTTTACCTTAAAATATTCAGGTTTAAAAAGTATATAAAAAGTGATACTGTTATAACTAGGTATGTGTGTCACCCATGAAGGATCCTGTGGGATATTTGCCAATGCCAACTACAGACAGTGGGTGCATTTCTGTTTAAAATAAGCTTCAGGGAGTGTAGGTCCTTCATGTTTTAAAATACATACAAAATATAGTAATATTTTTATCACAGGATTTGTCATAGTGTTACTGCTTATGGCTTTATGGAGCTGTGTTTTGTTTCTTTCTTACCTTTGGATTTATCAGTGCCTGTACATTGCCATTTCTTCAGGTTATAAAATCTTTGATGCTTGCTAATACGAACTTGGGTTGCTCTTGTAAGGTGTGAACATGTCAATCTGTATTTTGCCTGAAGTAACAAGGTTTTTGTCATTTGTACTGTAATACCAGCTACAAGAAAACATCAGCTGAAGAAATTTGCAATTTTAAACTGGAGAATTCCTCTCTGCGAGAGGAAGTTGCCAACCTAAAAAAAGTAGGCCAAGAGAATCTGCAGTTGCTTCAAGAAGCAGAATACACTAAAAACAAAGCAAATGAAGAATATGCAAGGTACTACACAGAAAAACTTTTCCTTAAGCTAAAGAATGCAAACTGAAGCTTGCCTTTCTAACTAGAACCTCATGTGATGCTGTAAAGATCAGATCAGTATTTGGTGTAAGCTGAAGTTTCTTGCTTTTTCCAGTGCAGAAGGTTGAAAATACTGATAGACAAAATTTATTCAGTCTATATGCATTAGGAAACTGGTCTGTCCAATCAGTTATTTTGACTTTTGTTTATATGTGGAACATACAGGAAAAGGAAAACACTTGAATGAAATATGTTTGAATATTGTC
This sequence comes from Onychostruthus taczanowskii, assembly GCF_017590055.1. Lineage (NCBI taxonomy): Eukaryota > Metazoa > Chordata > Aves > Passeriformes > Passeridae > Onychostruthus > Onychostruthus taczanowskii. Next base: position 12,210,805 of record NW_024498573.1, read on the forward strand.
TGTTTCAGAAATATCAGTTACAGTGGTTGCTCTGCAAATGAGATCCTCAGGGGTGACAAGCAAATACTTAATGCAGAACTCACTCTCTGCCATTCCAGTCTGAATGATGTCACCTCAAATTCTGCTCACCAGCAGAGGCCAATTAATCATCCATGAGTTGCCACACTGTGATGATATAAACTGAGGTCCCCTCTCTGCCTAATATGAGGCATGATAGTGCAGCTGATGAGAAATAACACCCAAGAAGTGTTAGGCCAGTAGCTGAGGACATGCTTCTGACTGTCTAACAGCAGTTTAGTGATCCATGTTCTCTATGGTTCTGTGCTGGTTAAGATGCTGCACTTTCTTTCTTACCACCTGCTTCATGTCTCCTGTTTTCATTAGAGCTGGTAAAAGAAAAACCTGAAGATCTATTTCCTCCTTGAGGTGGCAGGGAAGGGATGGGGCAAAAAGTTGGGGCTGAAGAGGGGTCAATGCTTTTAGGTGCACGGTTTTTGAAGTCTTGCATACATCCACACTGAACAGTCTTGATTAGTTCTTCCTTAAGCAAATCTCTGCATGCAAAGCCTAACTACTAAAATGTCCCTGCTAAAAGCTGTTGGCTTGAAAAACCTTAAATGAGCAACATGATTTTTCTTTGATTCAGAAGGACTGCTTGCATCCGTACAGGAAAAGGTAAAAATGTTGTTCATCTTAAACTTAATTGCCTTCTGTACCACTGTTTTCTTTGTGGCACTTTTTGTGCAAACCTTAATTTCAGTTATACTAACAGCTTTTCAACCATGGTTACTTGTGGGTTTTAGGTTTGTAGTATAGTAGAAAAAAAGTAAAAATCAAGGGCTCATTAAGCAATTATGGTATTTTCCTCAGGATGCTTTTAGAAGTCCAGACCAAGCTTACACTAAAAGAAGCAGAAACAGAGCGAACAAAAGAGTCTTGCCTTGCACAAATGACTGAACTTCAGGAAAAACTTGAGGAGCAAACTGCAGATCTGAAAAGAGAACTTGAAGCAGAAAGATCAAGGTGACTTTCTCAAACTTAAACTGCATATGATGGCACAGCCAGTTTTATTGGGAAGAAGTGCTGAGAGCTAACAGGGAACATAATAAAACTGTTTCTTGCTTTTTAGGAAAACCATAAGTGAAGATGTGACCACTAGCTTAAAGAAAGAGATCAAGACCTGGCGTAAACTGTATGAAGATTTACATAACAAAGTTAAGCCTTTTCAGGTATGTTGGGAAGTAGATGTTAGTATCTGTTAACATAAGACTTTTGCACCTGGCTCAGGTTCTACTCCTGAGAAGTAAATATTGCTGCTTCCCGTTTTAAGGTATTTATTCTGCAGTGGTTTTCTAAGTTACTGTCCAATGAGCCAGCTATTCCCTTTCCCAAACTAATCTTCTTTGGTACATTTCAGTTCAGTGAAAAGTTATGCTTAGTTTTGAAAGATTTCTAAGAGGTTTAAATGTATTTCAGCAACAACTAGATGCTTTTGAAGCAGAGAAGAATGCTCTCCTGGAGGAGCATGGGGCAGCCCAAGAGGAACTGAATAAACTGAGTCATGCATATGCTAAACTACTTGGCCACCAGAACATGAAGCAAAAAATCAAGCATGTTATGAAGCTGAAGGAAGACAATGCCCACCTGAAGCAGGTTTGTGAAATGAAAAATTAGAAATCTGCAAGCTACTAATGTGCTTGATGCCTTTGTTTGTTACTCTAAATATTTATAGACTAGTCCTGCAAGCTACATATTTCTTGATTCTTAGATTTCCTGCACAAAGCAGATTACAATAAACCACCAGCCTCCAGAAATGCCAAGAGTTTTATTTTTGACTGAATTTACAACATACAGAGGGATCAGCAGTACAAATAAGTACCTCTACTCTTAGCTTGGTTGGCTTTTCTTACCTTTTTTTGGGGTTCTAGACTTAATAAACTATCTGTTGAAAGTTTCAGACTGCCATACTGCTTAGTGATGTTACACAGTACCTGTATGTGCTGCTGTTTCTCTACATCTGTATGTTTGGGTTTTAATGCCACCAATAATTGTCTGTGTGTTTAGCATTAGGCAAAATGGCTCCTCCAGTAAATGATGAAGCAGACTAGAACTCCTGTTCTTCATCTAACCTCCAAGTCTTGTTTTCCCTAGGATGTCTCAAAGCTGCGTGCATTGCTAGCCAAGGAAAAGCAAGCCAACAGACAGCTTCAGGAGCAGCTGTGTGCAGTACAGGGCGTTAAGCGTTTTGATCCTTCCAAAGCTTTCCAGCATGACAGCAAGGAAAATATTCCTCCAAAAACACCTTTAAAAGAAGGTAAGTGTGAGATTGATGTAGCCTTTGTCCCTCTTAAGCTTAACCAAAGAAGGTATGAGAGTCCTGCGCAGTCTGCTGCATCTGAGGGAGGTGAATGGTGTCTCTTGTTCCACAGCAGATGTTGGAGGTTGCATCAGTAGGGCACTCCCAGAGTACTTTGCAGCCCAGATCCCTACAACCTGACAGGAATAGGTGGTGTGCCAGGTCAGACAGCAGAGCCATTTTCCTTCTGTCACCAGCTCACATGTCCCTGCTGATGAGGTGACAGGAAGTGTCTCCTGCACAGGTCATGGGGTGCAAATGGCTCAGCCAGACCCCTTTGCAGCCTGGTTGTTTAGCTGCCACCTGGCAGAACCTTGTACCACTGTAGGTGTCAAGGTAAGGTGCAAAAGGTCTGCAGAGAAATGTGGGGTGGAGGAACAGATGGAGAGAGCATGGGGGCATGCCAAGGGAAGCAGGGTAGGGGAGAGAGTTTCATTATATTGTCTGTTCCAGGGTCTGAAATCCTGGCTTGCCTGCGAGGTTCAGTGTAGGGCCTTCTGCCCTGAAGGAGACAAAAAATTCCTTAATGTGGTGGGAGGACTAGGTGAAAAACTCCAACTTAGTAACATTTTTCCATTGCAGGTAATAAAAACAAAGTTTGAAGTCTTCTTGGTATCAAGAAAATAAATCGCCCATAAATTTGTGTGCTACAGGAGACTTCAACAGACTGCTTCTTCAAGGTGAACTTGGATGCTGTATATAATATAAATGAGTAGGAGCCCTAGAGAAGTTATATAAAATTATATATTTTTAGAAAACTATGTTTTACTGAGAAGCAGCAGGTGACAGCATGTTCCTGACTCCTGGTAATATCATTACAGGCATGAACTCTGAAAAGTGTTCACTGTTGCATGTTTTGGATATGCTGAGGCTGCTGAGTTAGGTTTTGAACAGAGCAATTTAAGTTTGGAAAAGGAGAATAAGCATTGGAGATTAAGATTACAAATGAAACCGGACTTCATGGTATTTTTGTTTTTAATTTTTGGTGGTGTTTTTTGGGTTTTTTTGGCGTGGTTTTTTTTTTGTTTTTTTTTTTAATCTATCCAGTGTATACTATTCTGTGTTAATTTTGCTGTTTATAGCTGCTTTGGTACCAAATACTTGGCAATACTGCCAAGAGACCTTTTTACTGCTGTGACCTACACACTGTAGAACCAGAGTAGAAATGGGACTGTACACTTAACTTTGATATTCTACAGGATCTATATTCAGTATATGTGAACTTAAATCCTGGGGCTAGGTGTTGCAGCTGCTGATCTTCAGAAGAGCATTTTCAGGTCCAAGTCAAATTGGCCGCATTTATCTAAGTGTTTGTGTACTGTGACTAAGATTAGTGTCTTAAGAGAAATGCTGTGTCCACTGGACCCTTAAACTGTCATAAAATCTTTGTAGCCAGCTGTTTTAAGTGCTATCAGTGCTACAGTGACAGGGAATAACAACAGAACTTCTTTCACTTGGGTGGGAGGACACCACAGAACTAACAAGCATTGTACAGACTGGAGCTTTGACAATGGAGAAAGAATATGTTAAATTGCATTTAAAATTAACATTTTAGCACAATAAAAATTTCAAATTAATGCATTTGTCCATTTCCTTTGCAAACCAGGTAGAAAATCCAAAATTACGCTGCAGTGGGATTAATCTAATGTTCTTTTTTCTAGTCTTTATCTTCAAAACAAAGCCCAATGTCAGTCTTGCCTCAAAAACTACGTATTCTCTAGTCTTAGGGAAATTATTTAGCTGAACTGTGTAAAACATGCAACCTGCAATTATGTTATTTCTTTTAATGCAAAAGTTAATACTGAATTGAAGTCCAAGGTGGAACTGTTGTGCAGCTGTCTTACACAGAGGTGCTGCAGAGGCAGTACCCAAAGCCTAGCTGGTAGAATTTATTTGCATTTGTGCTGACATCATGAGCTTACAGAGACTTCATAATTCCTAGGAAATTATGTGCAAAAAAATGCACATTAAGTCCAAGCAAAGAAGTTGCTAGATGTTTTCTGTTAATGCCATCTTTGTGTATTTGCTGGGTTACGTGATCCTTTGAAGATTGAGGATGAGGATTAGTTTCAGGTGTTTTAATTAAGAGAGCACTTGGTATTCAGCCTGAAGTGTTGAGAGACTTTGATAAAGAAGTTGCTAAAGTATTTTATACTGGAGTTCTCTCCTTGTGGAGAAAAAAATTGGTTTTCTGAAAGGTGTAAATGGAGTAAAAAAAATTGTATAGGAAACAGGCATTTGTCTGAAAGTTAATGCAAGGTTCCACCAAACTCAAACTCAACACACAAAAATGGAGACACTGAGTTAAGGTACACTTATTTATTTGACTGAGGGTACAAATATGCCAAGGGAAGCCAAGAATGGCAGATGTCACAGGACTGGGCTTATAGGGTTCCTACATCCTTGTTTGATACAGGTGGCATAAGCATGCTTATACTGACAGAAAAACAAGACAAACTCCAGCAAATAACTGTGCTTGTCTTACAGCAAGGGTGATCCTTGAGCTTTATAACATTGGTAAATCATGTGGAGCAGAGTGGGGAGAGAAGCAAAGGCTGGAAGCCAAGGGGAAGTTGAGGGCTTTTTGCCAGCTTCAGTCTGGGAGTCTTTGTCACTCTCATGCACTACAAAATGAAGTATTAAAAACTGAAACCTTGTCATTTGTAGCTTAACTTGCATTTGTCTTCACTGCAGGAATCCATTACTTTCATGTTGTGGAAGATTTTTTTTTTAATTGAAAAATCTATGATTTAACAATTTCAATGATTTCTATGATGATTTGTCTTGCTGTATTGTAGCAAGAGCTGGGCTGTGCTCAGTTGAAATGTAACATGAAGAGCTCTTGGAATTCTCAACCTGCCTGACCTAATTAGAGCCCTCCTCCTGTTTGCCATAGAAGAACTGTGTAAGACTCAGTGCCAGTGCTTTGAGTGGAGCTCATGCACACAATGGCTGTGCTTGCCTGTGCTGGCTGTTATGAGGTAGAAATTTAAGCTCATACTGAGCTGCTTAAATGGTACCACTGGGACCAGACCAAAAGCTTACCAGGAATCAGAGCCACATGTGATGCAGGGCTTGGATTTGAGTTGTGGTTTCAAAGGTCAGCAGAGCCAGTGCTGCTCAGTCCATGTGCTCTCGGCAGGCACAGCAGACAAAGAGACAAGTGCACAGATGAACTGCAGTGACTTCCTAGGCTGCTGATGCCCTCTGTGCTCTAGCAGTGCCTGAAATGCTGCTGGAAATGGAGCAGGTAAGGCTCTGCATGTTTGCATTAACAGGTTGCTACCATATTTTGGTTACAAAATCAAGGGAAAAACAAACTGAGAGGGAGGAGAGAGAGAGAGAGAGACTTAATTATGCTTTAGCCTCTGTGAATTACAATCTGAAATGTTAATTTAAGGAGTGGTCCATTTAATCACCCAGGGAAGCATAATGCTTAAATGACTGTGATCTAGACAACAATACAATTCTTATTGTAAAATAATAGTGTTTCACAAAGTGCATATAACAACAATAAAGAAATTTAAAGTATAGGTAGAACACTGTAGAACTTGAGGTAAATATTTGATGAAAAATTAGATTAGAGAATATAATGAAAATACAGAAACTGCATATAATTTAACTTAATCTGTGACAAAGATGAGAAGATGTTTTACAGGCTGATTGATGATTGTAGCTTGAGATTTCAGTGTTCATGCTTTTGTATTTTTCTCCTGTTCTGAGCCCAGAAGACAAAATTTTTATTTCTCCATCATGGTTTTTGTGAAAATGCATAAGGAGCTCTTCCAAGCTGTACTGGGAGGAGATGGTGTGACATCTGGTGTACTGGGAGTTCTTGCCTCCATGCTGCTAAACAGTTTGGTATTTCTTTGTAGTTTCTTCTTGTTTTCAAGTTATGAATTACTGATATTTTGAAATAGAATTCTAAGGTTAATGGAAGGGAATTAAATGTCAAGAACTTGTTACAGGGGAAAGAACGGCATCTGTATTCCATGAAGGCAGAAATTGGCTGAAGTGGTTTAATTTATGTATATATACACATTTTTGTACTTTAAATGTTGTTTGTCATAAAGGTAATTACAATATTCTGTAAAATTTCAGTATGATTCCATTAAATTTTGGTAGATGTTTCTGGTTTTCTTCCTTAAGTACTACAAATTAAAACTATTTTAATCAAGTCAAGCTGAAATAAATCCATTGGCATAGATACAAGTGTGATGTAGCTACAGTGAGTTTTGGCCAGTAATTTTTATGCATCTACTTATCTTCAGTTCTCCAGCTAAAAAAAAAAAGTGTCTCTTGCCTTTGTGGGTCAGAAATGGTACAGTAACATTTCATATACAGTATCCTGTTACTGTCAGAATTTTGTATTGAAAAAGAAACCAAATCTCTCACCTTGTAAGCATGTAATGGTACATTCAGGATCAGTACTGTAAGCAGTGATTGCTCTCTCAAAAACAACCCCTCCTTCTCTGTGGGTGTTACCTGTTGCTTTTACATCAGACTGTATAAAGGCAATTGAAAATGCTTTTCTCCACTCTAATTTAGTTTTATAGTGAATATATAAATTTGACTATAAATGACAGAGCTATATGCAGGCGGCAGGCACAGCAGACAAAGAGACAAGTGCACAGATGAACTGCAGTGACTTCCTAGGCTGCTGATGCCCTCTGTGCTCTAGCAGTGCCTGCAATGCTGCTGGAAATGGAGCAGGTAAGGCTCTGCATGTTTGCATTAACAGGTTGCTACCATATTTTGGTTACAAAATCAAGGGAAAAACAGAGTGGGAGGAGAGAGAAAGAGACTTAATTATGCTTTAGCCTCTGTGAATTACAATCTGAAATGTTAATTTAAGGAGTGGTCCATTTAATCACCCAGGGAAGCATAATGCTTAAATGACTGTGATCTAGACAACAATACAATTCTTATTGTAAAATAATAGTGTTTCACAAAGTGCATATAACAACAATAAAGAAATTTAAAGTATAGGTAGAACACTGTAGAACTTGAGGTAAATATTTGATGAAAAATTAGATTATAGAATATAATGAAAATACAGAAACTACATATAATTCAACTTAATCTGGAGACAAAGATGAGAAGATGTTTTACAGGCTGATTGATGATTGTAGCTTGAGATTTCAGTGTTCATGCTTTTGTATTTTTCTCCTGTTCTGAGCCCAGAAGACAAAATTTTTATTTCTCCATCATGGTTTTTGTGAAAATGCATAAGGAGCTCTTCCAAGCTGTACTGGGAGGAGATGGTGTGACATCTGGTGTACTGGGAGTTCTTGCCTCCATGCTGCTAAACAGTTTGGTATTTCTTTGTAGTTTCTTCTTGTTTTCAAGTTATGAATTACTGATATTTTGAAATAGAATTCTAAGGTTAATGGAAGGGAATTAAATGTCAAGAACTTGTTACAGGGGAAAGAACGGCATCTGTATTCCATGAAGGCAGAAATTGGCTGAAGTGGTTTAATTTATGTATATATACACATTTTTGTACTTTAAATGTTGTTTGTCATAAAGGTAATTACAATATTCTGTAAAATTTCAGTATTATTCCATTAAATTTTGGTAGACGTTTCTGGTTTTCTTCCTCAAGTACTACCAATTAAAACTATTTTAATCAAGTCAAGCTGAAATAAATCCATTGGCATAGATACAAGTGTGATGTAGCTACAGTGAGTTTTGGCCAGTAATTTTTATGCATCTACTTATCTTCAGTTCTCCAGCTAAAAAAAAAAAGTGTCTCTTGCCTTTGTGGGTCAGAAATGGTACAGTAACATTTCATATACAGTATCCTGTTACTGTCAGAATTTTGTATTGAAAAAGAAACCAAATCTCTCACCTTGTAAGCATGTAATGGTACATTCAGGATCAGTACTGTAAGCAGTGATTGCTCTCTCAAAAACAACCCCTCCTTCTCTGTGGGTGTTACCTGTTGCTTTTACATCAGACTGTATAAAGGCAATTGAAAATGCTTTTCTCCACTCTAATTTAGTTTTATAGTGAATATATAAATTTGACTATAAATGACAGAGCTATATGCAGGAAGTATCAAATGGTGTTTTGAATTTCTAATTGTGAAGTTCCACTTTGTTTTTTACAAATGAGATCTCACAATAGAAAGTGCACAGTTTCAATAGCAGAAGTGTGGTCAGCTGTTAAAACGCAGCACCGCACGCGCTCACTGTTACTGTTTTGAAGCACCGTGAACGCGAGAATAGGAGCGGCCTGCAGGTAAGGCTCGCGGTGCCCCGGGAGCACAGGCACCCCTGCCGTCCTTCTCCCCCAAGGCCAGCAGCGTTCGGGGTGGCGGTGGCGTGCTGCCGCGGGTCTGTACCGCGGTGCGGAGCTGGCTGCGGGCGCTGAGGGCTCCCCGGGCGCTGAGGGCTCCCCGCTCGCTCCGGCCCCGCCGCCGATCCCACCCACCCCGTGCGGGTCCTCCCTGTCGCGCCGGGGGCGCGCCTGCCCCTTTAAATACCCGTCCTGGCTCCGCCCCCTCCGGCGTGCCTCGGCCAATCAGCGGGCGCCGGTGGGAGGCGCGTGCGTCGGGCGTGCGACGCGGCGAGGGCGCCCCCCTGTGGCGCGGCGCTCAGCACGGGCGCGGAGCCTCGGTCGCGCAGCGCCGGGAGCCGCGGGCGCGGGGCTGCACCGGGCTGCACCGCCATGGTGGGCCGGGAGAAAGAGCTCAGGATCCGCTTCGCGCCGGGACGCTGCGAGCTCGTGGAGGTGAGGGCGGAGGGGCGGGCAGCCCGCCGCGGGGCGGCTGTGCAGCGCGGGGCCGGGCGGGCAGGCCCGGAGCGCTGACGCGTTCGCGGCGGGACCGGGCCTGGGGGGCCGCTGCCGCTGGGGCTGAGCCCCGAGGGGCCGCGGCTACCTGAGAACCGCGGCTGGGAGCGCCCCCGGGCTCCGGGAGTTGGGTCATTTTGTATCCGCACGGCCCCGCCGCCGGGAATAGCCAGCGGGACGCTGTGCTCGGCAGCCCGCGGCGCCCGGGGGTCGCGGCGCCGCTCTCGGCGGGCCCGAGGCACAGGGAGGGGCTCGGAGATGGAGACCGTGTGCGATGGTTCCACAGAGGATTCCTCCGGGAGGCGCCTCCGTGCCCGCTGTCCCGGGCGGGGTCCGTGGTGCCCTCAGGTGTACGTGAGCTGCCGCAGCAATGGGGGCTGGCCGTGTGGGGAGGGGCAGAACAACTTCTGCCAACACGAATGCGGGGTCACCTGTTGTTGCGAGCCTTCGCGGAGCCCCGGGGTTTGCCTCTTGCTTTCTGCGGCTGCAGGGCATGTCAGAGCTGAGAGAGCTCCGTCTCACGTTCCCTTCCCTGTAGTGGCTTGGATCTCATCGGATTATGTTGCAGATGTTTTACACCGGTAGCTTCCGGGTTTTGGTGGCCATTCCTGAAAACTGGTGGTTTTAGTTCAGCATGATTTTCTAAATAAAAATATAAAGCTTAAAAAGCTTTATTATAAACTTTAAAAGTAGTTTCTGGTTTTCAACTTGAAATGCATCATGTTTTGTTCTTTTTATAAAATATACTGTGAGTTTATATTTAGTAGTGTTTGCAAAGTGATATATGCTGTTTTTAACCTGATAATGTTGTGACTTTTTTTTTATCTGAATTAGACTTTTTTTCTTCTTCTTGGTTAATATGGACATGAAATAACAATAAATAGGATGGTTCATTATAAACCTCAAAATTGCATGTTTTGGTAGTGTTAATAGACCATAGAAATGCGTTTTAACCTGATAATGTTGTGACTCGTTTATTTTTATGTGAATTAGACATTTTTCTTTTTCTTGGTTCATATGGACATCAAATAACAATAAATAGGATGGTTCATTATAAACCTCAAAATTGCATGTTTTGGTAGTGTTAATAGACCATAGAAATGCTGCTGCAGCTAGGTGATGTCCTGTGAAGGAGCAAAGCAGCATACAGGGAAAGAGTTCATCTGTTCAGGATTTTTATCACCAGAATGCTAAAACTTCTGGCAAGAAAAGGTTTCAACTGGTAAATTGGTTGGTGTTGGATATACGACAAACATCTATAATTTCTTTGCCCTTTCAGAAACAAAGGGCAAGACAAATGATAGGTACAAGTGACTGAAATCAATCAGTCTTGCAGACAACAGCAGTAGCATGCAAGCTGTGCTTGGTGAAAGCTGTGTTTGTGTCCAGTTCAAGCTGTGTTGCTGATGTAACATCCTCTTCATGATATATAAAATAAACAAACTTAGATGAATGAGCTTCTAAAACGTCAGGTTTTGCAAATCACACTTGGTTTTGGGTTGGTCACTTCCTACTTGCTGAAGATACTCAGTGATGTTTTTGGAGAACCTTTTGACTTCGTTCTGCAGCAAGTGTTGGATATTTATTAGTGGGCACCTCTGGATGTTGAACTCTGATCATAGGTCCTGTGACACTGTGCAGACTTTGCTGACAGAAGTACTACAGAAGAAAATAGTAGTAGCATGTTCTTGCTCATGCTGTTCAGAGAAGCCTGAGTAGCCTTAAAAATGGTAAACCAGGTTGTGTTCTCGTAAAATTTAAGCAAAAAAGTAACTTTTTGAAATGTCACTTGCTGTAGTCTGTTACTTTCAGGTGGCTGTCCAGATGTAAATTATTAATTTTCATCTAGCACTAATGGGAATAAATCAGCCTTCATCTGGAGATTGAGAGTTGAGAAAAATGCATGCACTGTGCTGGCAACTTGGACTGTTTTGGGTAGGCTGTTTCCATCGTGCCCCTCTGCATAGACCCTTATGGAACAAAAGCTTTGTAACGTCACAGATGAAAGACAGTAATTTGGGAGTGATTGCTGTGGCTTCCTGTGCTGCAATCAAAAAGTAGCAGTCTGGTACAATGCTTAGAAATTACTGGGCTGTTAAGATTGCATAGCAGAAAGCATTCTATGATGTACAGAATTATAGTAATTTGTCACAAATTGTCCTTGTGTGTAAAGTGGTCAGGAAATCCAAGATTTGTGGGTTCTGCACACCCAAAGTTTTTTTCTGCACAGGCATGGTAAAGATATGCTTTCATTTTTGTTTTTAGCAGGCAGTTTTTGGGTTTATTCGTGGCTGATACAGAAGGAAAACAGACATGGATCTTGTGTTTGCTATCTTGAAAACCTGATGCTCTAGTGAGGGGTGGGATGAAGTTTGTGTGCTGATGTTCACAGCTGTTTAAAGGAAAATAAAGATTGCAGAGACAGACATGGATCTTGTGTTTGCTGTCTTGAAAACCTGATGCTCTAGTGAGGGGTGGGATGAAGTTTGTGTGCTGATGTTCACAGCTGTCCCAAGTACCAAAATATTCAGGAGCTGAAGTACAGCTTTAGTCTGTTGTAGAGATTGAGAGCTGAAATTGTCAAACTGCTTCCAGATGCATTTTGTAAAAATGACAAGAGATCCATATCTTGGTTTTACTTACTGTTAGACTATTGTGTTGAGTAACAATTAATTACTCTTCTATTTGATAATAAAATTCAAGATTTTTAATTACTAAAGTAAGTTACATTGCTGCAGCTTTTAACAGGCACACTCTATCCAGAATTATTTGTTGTAGGATTTGGACCCTGTATGTTAGATCTTTTGGGTCCATTTTCTAAAGAAGTTAGTTCCCTCCTTTCAGATTGCACAAAGTTATCAGCTTTTGAATGAACTTAAAGTTCTGTCTTCACTAGTGGTTTGAATTGTTGTAGAAGTAAATGAGTTTCTCACAGAAGTTTTGTTTTCATTACCTTTGAGTATGTGGTTAAATAGTTGGCTGGCTGCAGTATTGGTTCTTCCAGATGTTGGTGTTCAGTGAGACACTTGACTCAGGAGAAGCCTTTTTAATACAGTAGCCTTTGACTGTAGTTTTGCATACTTTTAAAGAAAAAACAGTGAAAAATTACAGTGGAACCAAAACTTTTCCTTCTGTCATTTCCCTAGGAAGATGTTGTCGTTCCCAGTAGGCGAGTTTTGATCACTGGTGCTACGGGACTTCTTGGCAGAGCTGTGTTTAAAGAATTCAATGAAAATCGTTGGAACACAGTTGGTTGTGGATACAGGAGAGCTCAGCCCAGATTTGAACATGTTAATCTTCTGGACTCTATTGCAGTTCATGATATTATCCATGATTTCCAGGTAAGTTTCTGGAGTATACAGTGGATGGGAGGGGTACTTTGTGTGCAGTGCTCAGCTGATAGTGCTGCTGAGTTCTGGGGCGCGAGTGGGCTGGTGCTTTGGCCCAGCCCAAGGTGTGTGCTCTGCCCCACCCAGAGCAAAGGTTTACTCTGTAGATAGAGACAGCTCTGGCCTTTGCTGTGCTCACCACGGGCAGGCTGCAGGCACAGCTGTACGTGCCAGCACACTGCAAAGGAAAAGATGCTTTTGAGTTATTGACACAGCAATGTGCCAATATGCAGTTTTGGGGAAGTGGAGGAATATTTAAATACAACAGCAGTAACTGTGTAGTGTGCAGTGTTCACTGTTTTTCAGTCTGAGTGCCAAGAGGAATATATAAAACCTGAAATACATGATCCAGGATGCTGTTCTATAAAATAGTAAATATCATCTTAATAATCTGCAAAATCAAGTAAGCCGTGTGTAAATAGCTTACCTAAAATTTTTAGTACCCTTGTGTGTGTGAAAGATCTATCTTATATATTTTACTATACAGAGTTAAAAAGAAAAAAATCCGTACAACTTCAGAGTTGCTGTAAGATTGAAGCTACTGAAGACCATAAATTCTCAATAATGACAAATGTTTTTCTTATCTTGAAACAGTATGGTTTTATTGTAAAGAGGTACTAAGGAAAAGGTGTTCTTTGGAATGCCAGAATTAAAATTAACAATACTATTTTTATTACTTAGTTTTGCCTGAAGGTTGTCATTGTTAGAGTTAGGGTGCAACTGCCATCTCTTGACATGTTGGTTGTTTAAAATTAGTCTTTAATTTCCAGCCTCATGTTATAGTGCACTGTGCTGCTGAGAGAAGGCCAGATGTTGTAGAAGGCCAACCAGATGCTGCTTCTCAGCTCAATGTGGCTGCTTCAGCAAACTTAGCAAAGGAGGCAGGTAAGGAGACCATCTCATGGATTTGGTGTCTGGTTTAAATCCTGCATCTAGTGATACAGGGACATCAGTACAAATAGTGCAAATGTTAATGTCACTTCTGCCATCAGTGTGCTGTTGATCTGTTTTCCATAAGAGTAGTGTGCGCAACTCTGTGAAGGATGAGGGAACAGACAAAGCAGCAGGAATGAATGTGCATGGAAGATGAGATCCTTGGGAGATTTAAGGGTCTACTGGGATTTCAAAGAAGGCATGAATTAATATAAATCATCTATAAACATTTCCTTCCTAGCTGGAGTTGGAGCATTTCTGATCTACATTAGTACAGATTATGTATTTGATGGAACAAGCCCTCCATATAAAGAGACTGATGTGCCCAATCCCCTGAATTTATATGGTAAAACCAAACTGGAGGGTGAAAAGGCAGTTCTGGAAAACAATGAAGGTAAGACACACAACCATTTTTAATACAGGCTTTCTGTTTTGACTCAGTTACATATTAGCTTAGTAGACTCTTTAAGTCATCAATGAAGTTGCAAAACCATGGAAACGAGTTTCAGAGAAGAATGTGATTAGGAGTTGGTCTCCTTGCTCATGAGCAATTCCTCTTGCTTATATCTTGACTAAAGCTTTTATTTCTTACCTGTTCCAATCTTCATTCATGTTATTCATCTCTCCCTTATGAACATTCGTAAGCCTGTGTCTATTCTGAATCTGGTGTTCCTAAGGAAAAATAAAATACTTCATTCAATATACAGCTGCAGTTATTTATAGGGATGCATTGCAGGTGTTGTCATTGTATGTTTACTTAAAGGGAAAACCAGACTTGTGATTCAGTAATAATACAGGTCAAATCAACGTGGAGTCTTGCTACTCTTTGGGTTTTGCTCTATTATGTATACCAACAGGCCACCCATTTTGGTTTTAATCACCTGCACACATCATAGTCCTGCTTGTAACAAAAGGTTTAATAACTTATTTATGGTATTAAACAACCAGATCTTTAAAATTTGTTTGTCTTTTCTTAATGAAAATTTGGCACACAAAATATACAAACATAATTTTTAAATTTCTACTTAAGGGAAAATAGCATGTTCGCTTTAATTTAAGATTTATTTCTTGTATGAAAGAGAGATTTTGCTGCTTCTAGGTAGTGCACTGTCAGCATCCAGTTACAGATTATAACGAAAGAAGCACTTGCATTTTATCAAAAAAATCTGAAGAAAGTAATCTCAGTGCACATGCAGAAGAGGTTTCTGACACTCACACTGTGGTTCTGTGCTTCCCAACTGGAGAACCAAGCTATTGGTAAATTAGCATGATGGTCTTCCAGTAAGTAAATATATGCGGGGTATGATGGATTTGGCATTACTAGGAAGAAAGAAACTTTGTAAAAAAAATACTTTGATAGGAAAAGTCTCATTTAGGTAAAAATAAATTTAAATGACAATTATTCACTCCACCTCCAGATTAAAGACCATCTCTGAATTTGACTGCGATGCTGTTTGCTCCCTCTTCTAGACTGGTAATGACGATCAGACTTTACCAAATCCAAGGATGTGTGGGTATCTTGCTAGACCCTTCCCCCAACTCAGCTCTGCAGTTTGGTTTCGTAACCTTTTGGAGCAGGATCTGTCAGGCAGCAGTGGGTTGCAGCAGTGGTATTATTAGCAGGAGGAATGTTTAGGTGGTGCTGAGTAAAGGGTTTGAGAAGATGAGTTCTCTTGATTCATAGAAATACAAGTATTTTCCATGTACTGGTGTTCCAGCCATTGATTTACTGATACGGTATAGGTAGATTTCCACTGGTCAAATCTGTAGCTGTGTGAAGATCTGCCCTGTCCATTTCTGTTGTAAAATGTGAAAATCTCCAGTACGTGGTTTTAACTTTTTTTTAGAAGATATTTTACTTTGGTTAGAAGGGAATACATGCTTCTAAATAGACAAATATATAGGAATCAAGTCACGCTTATAGAACTACCAAGTGTCAGCATGTCCTCGGAGCTGTTAGACATGAGGCTGATCCTCTCCACATCCCAGAGAGCTGAGAATGAAAGGAAGGCAGTTGTCTTCTCAAAGAATGAATATTTTTAAAACAATTCAAAAATAGATGTTTCAATCAGTATTTAAAGACAATAGTGTATTTCGGAGTGACCAAATAACTGCATCTAGAGCAGTAGGAAATCTGTGTCATGTTGGGTTTTCTGTTTGTTTTTCTTGTCTAAGTACTTATTTTGGTTTACTTCTCTGTGAGAATAATGTCTGTGTTAGCTTTTTCTGTTTGTCTCTCCAATACCTATAGCATTTTCCTCCAAGTATATTAAGAATGGCTATGTTTTGATGACTTCAGCTTCTAATTTCAGTTCCAATTTTTTTGTTTTCTCTTTCAGCAAGACTGTTACTTTTATGTAATTTGTCATAGCCTTGGATTTCTTCTCAGAGGCTTTTTGAGTCTTCATGACAGACATAGACTAGTATGATGTATTCCATCATGAAATATGTTTCTCTTTGCATTTTGTTAATTTCTCAAATCACTGTCCTGGAATCTAACATTGTTTACTATTGTGTTCTGTGAACCTATTCCTTATTTGTCAAGTTTTTAATTTATTTCAAGGTTCATGATTTTTTTTTTTTTTCTGGTAAATAATATCCTCCTTTTTACAGGAGGCTTCTGCATGATGGGTCAAACATCTCTGTAATTTATGCCTGAACATGATGACCTGTGATTGGTGGAAATTTTTCTCCTTGCTCTTACTCAGAGAGGATGGGTAGTGCTGCAGTAATTGCACAGAGTAGTCAGATATTTTAATTTTCTAATTTTTGTTCTAACCCAAACAGGCATCTTTATGCAATTAATGAAAGCTTGTTGACTTTCTGGAAATCAGTGGCATAAATGAAAATAAATAATAACAATACAATAATTTCTATAATCTTAGTGTTTATAAACTGGTTTTGATAGAAATTATAATTATATTCTGTAAGCTAACATACTGCTTGCATTTTATTTGTGATTTGTAGATGCTTAATATGATCAGCATATTTCTTAACGCTTCCACTTTTCAGATTATGCTGCAACATTGGCACCCACCCATGATCTAAAATATTCTTTCTTTTAGAAACTGCAGTACTTAGGATTCCTGTCTTGTATGGAGAGGTGGAAAGACTGGAGGAAAGTGCTGTGACAGTTATGTTTGATAAAGTGCAGTTCAGTAATAAATCTGCCAACATGGACCACTGGCAACAGAGATTTCCTACCAATGTCAAGGATGTAGCAGCTGTTTGCAGACAACTAGCAGAGAAGAGAATGCTGGTAAGAATGGCAAGAAATGAGCCTCTGCAAGGTAAAAACAGCTTGAGTTGTCAGCTTTGCTTCTGAATAGCTGAGAGCTGCACATCACCTGGATTATTTGCATTTCTGCAAATAATGCTGGGGAGGAGGAAAGAACTGGTTGTAATACTACAGGATCCATGCACAACTGTGAGGGTATTGTGGTCTTTGAAGCAAAAGTGGTTGAAGGGATCAGACAGACCCTTCTGAAAACTGTCTCCTGGTATAGAGGAGAGAATTAGAAATGCCAACTACTCTGATATACCTTTTACAAATTGCTAGTTTTAACTAAAAATTCTCAAAGGTGCTATTGTTTATTGTATTAACAACACTAAAGTGGCCAAACAATGCCCCTTGTATTTGTTCACCACAGCACCTTCAGATTACCATCTTTGCAAAGTAACAGAGCCGAACAACAAACAGCCATGTTTATGTTTTCACATGGTAACTTTGAAAACATGGACTGGACTTGTACAGGGTTTGCAGTTTAACATTCAGAACGTGATGCCTTTTGCCTTTTGCTTTTGTTTTTGAGTAAGTGAACATCACAGAACAGCTGAGTTCCTCCTCCCCAGCTCTTTGACGTTTCTTGGTCAGTGGGCAGCTCCTTTCCTTCCTGTTCATTCTACTGGACACAAACTGACTGTGAAGCCAGGTCAGATAGAAGTAACACCAGTTTCCAGTCTCAGGTCCTGGTCAGATGTTCTGTGAAAAGGTACAGATGTTTCTAGAACACCACTGAAGTGCTGTAAGATATACCTTTTGATAGGGTCTTGCTAGATGCTAATTCTGCACAGTTCTTGCACAGGAATTAGCCTGAGGGCCAGCTGATTGCTTCCTTTCATCTGTTTCCTCTTTCTTCTCTAGGACCCATCAATAAAAGGAACCTTTCACTGGTCTGGCAATGAACAGATGACTAAGTATGAGATGGCCTGTGCAATTGCAGATGCTTTCAACCTTCCCAGCAGCCACTTGAGACCAGTAAGTGATGTGTTGTAGGACCTGTAGGCAGACAGATGTGCCTGATCATTGCAAGTAGCAGGTCTCACACTGGCTGTGCAAGTGAGCTTCCTCTTCAGGACAGGCTGTGCATGTCCAGCACAGCAGCTCTGTTGCTGAGGGGACTGGCTGGTATCAAGCTCAGGAAAAAAGCAGCTGCTTTGATCTGCTGAATTAGGAAAATGATGCGGTCAGTCAGTCACCAGTTTCCCAGTCTGTAGTGTAATGGTATTTCTGCAGAAGTTCCCCTAAGTCACAAGCAAATCTGTACTTTTATGTTAGATTGATAGAACGTTAACTTGAAGATAGGGCTCTCTAAAAGCTGTGCAATGTCCAGATTTATTTCTGAGTACATGCACTAAAGAACTGCAAATTATTTTTGCTTTGCTGAAAACACTCATCCTGCAGTTTTATTGACACTTGAGACTACTCTGAAAGACATACTGGTAATGTGATGGGCATATGACATGTCAAGAAGATTTCACTTACTTACAAAATAAATTCTAAGGATTCAGAATTGGTGAACACTGGAACTAAAATGTGACTTGGAAGGTGGAAGAAAAACAGTGCAGAACAATTAGTCTTAAGTGTTTTCTGCCCAACTCTATTTCTATTCAAGACATGGTTGTCTTCATATTGATCAAGACATGGTTTTGTTTAAGTTCTGGAGCATTCCTTACCTTGTGATGATAATCACAGAGTGAAAATATGAATAAAATATTGAAAACCACAAATAGTAGCAGAAAAAGAGTGAGAAAAAATTGCCATAAGACAGTTCACATGGCTTGATGGATTGAAATAAAGTTAACTATAAAACAAGCAAATAGCAAAAAAATGCCAGCCATAGAAACCTCCAGAAAATAGAAGGGAGGAGGCAACCATACCTATATAGAAAGCTGTGCTGTGAAGAAAACTTTCTAATGTACATGTGTAGAAGTATTTTTCTGTCACTTCTGTTTACTTATTGGTGTGGGGGATTTTTTGTCTTCTGTTTCTGTTTTTAGATTACTGATAGTCCAGTTGTGGGTGCTCTTCGTCCCAAGAACACTCAGCTGGACTGCTCCAAGTTGGAGATGCTGGGGATAGGTCAGAGAACGCCATTTCGAGCTGGGATCAGAGAATCACTTTGGCCTTTCCTTGTTGACAAGAGATGGAGACAGACAGTTTTCCATTAGTTTGTAACTTTTTTAGTAAAAGTATGGTATGTGGCACTTTTTTAAAAGAAAAATAGTTTTGTATGAGTGTTCTTAAATTGTGACATTTATGAGCTTTCATTTAATTGGGTAAACAAATGGTCTTGCACTAGTGAAACTTAGCCTAAAAAAGAGTTCAGTGACTAAAACTGAGCCTATTTAATGTCATGGATTTTTTCCTTCCATTTATACCAGTCTAAACTTGATATCTGTTCTTGGTGGATTGAGGTTCTTAGTAATGACTACTGTGTGATGCTAAGAATGACTCAGATCACTTGCTGACTTACTTTTGGCTGAAATATGTTGTTGATGCTTAAGGTCTGTGCCATTGTTGTATATACCATTTCTCTTCATTAAAAGACATGGTCAGTTACTTTATCACCAAAAATCTGAGGTTTTTGTTTTTAATTTCTGAAGATTGTGTTCTTAGGGAATTAAGCTGAAGTAGGAGTCCTTAAATGTTTGTTTTGCTTAAGCTCTGATCAAAATGTTTTTTAAAAAAGTGAAACTTTATTTTTGCAATTATCAAGTGTACTTTTTATGCTTGAAATATTTTCAGAATGTTCTGTAAATTGAATGCCTGCAGCTTTGTATTTGTACAGTAAGTTGTATGCATTTGTTTTCGTGGTGACTTACAAAAGCTAGGGGAGGGTGGGGACAGTGGGCAGCCAATAGTTTTGACCTTGGGGTTTTTTGGGTGGGGGATTGGAGTTGAAGGAATTTTATTTTTTTTTCTTTTGTCTGGGTGGTTGTTTGCTTTTTATATGAAAGAACAAAATATCTTCTTCCTTGCCTTCCCTTTTTGGGGACAGTATTTGCAACTTGTTAAATTAATGGAAGATGTTTGTTAGTCAGTAGGAGATGGAGAGGAAAAGTGTTCAATAATTTGTAGCACTGCAGCAGCTTTTGCACAGACTGTCAGGCCTGGCACTGCTGCAGCTTGTTGTGGAATAGCAGAGTGTGTGTGGAAAAGGTTTGCAGCATAATAAAACTGCAATAATCTAATATAAGACAGTCTTTAAAGCTGGACTCAATAGCCAGATAATGTGGAGGAAGAGCATTGTAAAGCTTTGCTTCCTTTTGAAGTTGTAGAATCAACTATATGAATGTTCTCATATTGCTAGCAGATTATTAGTAAAGGTAGTAAAAGGTCCAGTTAGATGGTCATTTATTTTTCTGAGGCTGAAATGAAGGGGAAGGGAAAGATACTCAGATTTAATTTTTTTTAAGTGTGTGGGGGAGACACACGCAAAAATAGACCAATTGAAGGTCTTGTGAGGGTGAGCTTCACATTCAGTCATTTCATTTCAACTGGCATATGCTAAGCAATCATAATCCCAGTCTGTTTTAGTCTGAAGTTCTGATATACACACAGTAACCTATCTCCAAAATGACAATAAATATATATTGCTAGCATGAGAAACAGTTGTTGATTCTTTCTTTACCATCAGGATTTGTTTATCTGAATCAGAAGTGTTTAAAATTCTTCTTGAAATGTGTGCCCTTTCAGTGTTGGGGTTTTCCCTTCTTTAATTCAGTAATTATTTTCAGACTTGGTTTAGATTGGATCAGTTTCTCTGTCACTGTCTTGGAGATGTGATAAATGTACACACCAAAGATACAGAAGGTTTTGAAAGTATGAGCCCTGAAACATCTTCATCCAGGCCTCAGGGCTGGATCAAGAAGATTCTATGTCCCTTCCCCTTCAGAGAGCAGTTTGACCAGGAAGGAAAAAAGGATGACTTCTCCCCCAAAGACAAAGGACCTAAGTGAGATGAGTTGGGCATTTTAGTGTGAGGACAAAATTGAAATATCTGTTTGGTGTGTTTTTTTCCACACTGAGCAAGTAAGTCCCACTGTCCAGTTGTTGCCTGTCAGAAGGGATCTGTGTCCTCAGCATCCCCCTTGGAGACTTCAGTCTTGAGGCATTTTGCTACTGGGCAGACACTTTGGATGACATTTCCCTCCTTCGGTTGTAGAAATCTAAGACAGCACCAATAAATATTGCAGGAGGCAGTGGAACTAACACTCTCATTTTCCAGTCACTTTAAAGATATATTGCTGTTGAAATAACTTGTCATGCTTTTCCCTTTTTGTCTCTGGCTTTGTTTCTGGCTCTGTGACACTGGAGGGGTTTGTGTTCATCCACAAGGGCCCAGGAATGGTTTCACCTTTTAGGGTGAAAACCGTTGTGATTGCCTGAGATACAGTCTTGGTGTTGGGAGGAAAGAGTGGCCTCTTTTTACAGAAACAATGCCAATTTCTGCCTGGTTGGTGATTGTGAAGTATGGCAATACACAGTCCAGCTCGAGTCCTCATGTGAGGGTTGTTGGAGGTTCATATTCATTTATTCATTGCTGTCTGTCAGCAGTGGGCATAAAGGAAGCAAAGTCACTGGTTGTGAAGTCTCATTTTCTGTTCAGGCTGGCGATGCTGTAGAAGCAGAGCAGGAGCTGATGTGTGTCCCAAACACCCATAGCCAGTGGCTGCAGAGCCAGCCAAGGACTGCTGGTGTCTGGTGAAGGGCCATACAGGGGTTGGGCAGCACCTTCCTGGGACAAACGGCCTTGTTCTGGCTGCTGGACATCAGCACGACACAGAGAGCACGAGCATGGGCGTGTGGTCCAGAACTGGGTGTCTATTTTTCAAAAAGATCCCAAAGCTCTCTGGCCCATTTCCAGAAAGGTTTGGAAGAAGAGACTGCAGGGTAACTAATTTGCATAGAAAGTGATAAATTCATCTCTAGGGCAGGTAAAACTTACCTGGAGAAAGGTATCCCCACCAGGCCCAGGACCGGGGGCACATCAGCTGGATCAGCACTGGAGCCAGGACTGGTGATCTTTTTTTCTCCCCTTCTTCCTCTCTGCCTCTCTTTTATCCATCTCTTCCTCTCTCTCTCTCTTTCTCTTTACCTTCACCCTACTCCTTTATGCAAAACTCCCTGCCATGTTATTATGCAGGGGGTCAGGGCCTAACTGATATCAATTTCCCTGTCAAGTGTGTAATTCACTAATAAAAACTTGATAAGCTTTTGCAGACCCTCTGACTTTTGTCATCCTTTACAACAACGAGTGAGTCATCTGAGGAAATTTCTTGGTTGTTTTGGGAAGCACAAGTGTAAGAAGTGTTCGCTTTCAGTAGAAACTCTGTGGAAGTGCTAGTGATGTAATCCCCAAGGACTTTTGTGCAGAGCTAGACTTTGAAGCCCATTAGACTTATAAGCAAATTGTTGCCAGTTTTATGGTTGTTTTGCCATTTTTTTTAGTTTTTGCTTCTAAACATTTGAATAAGGTTTAAACTGCCTCCTTGTATTCTAAATTCCCAATTTGCTAAGGCTTTTGCCAACAAACTAAAAAAGAAAATGGTAAATGTGTTAATTGATATAGTTGGATTCTGGAGTGCTAGATTGTCTTAAATTCCAAAATTTAACATTTGCACTGTAAAAACTGAAAGAAAAAATTGTCATACCTCTACATGTCCGCTTTGCTTTAGTACTCTGGGATTTATAGCTTATGAAAGCAAAACAGGAACATCAGATGATGCTTGAAATCTTTTTGGCTAGTAAGAGCCACATTTTTGGAAATTTACATTAAAGTTTCTAGGAAAACCTCAGCTCAAACCAACTGTTTAGTATCTCTCCTTCTCTATGTTATACAGTAGATTTCAAATAATAGCAGGCTGGCGTAAGTTGGTGACATTTCTGATCACACAAAGAGAATTCTAAGTCACAAAACGTCATTTTGGCATTTTTTCCATCTGCTGTCTGAAAGAGGATCTGGCCAAGTGGCCAATGCACCTGTCAGTTGCACACTAAATTACTGCAGCTGAAGGAAGGCAGAAGCAAAGTGCACCAAGTGCTGCACCCCTGGTCAAACAGAGAGGACATTCTGATCGCCACCTCCCTGGGCTGCAGTGCACTCAACAGTAAGACACTGATGTGCCAAGTTACAGCTGGCTTAGGAGGCAGCTGGACCAGCAGCTTCCCTCCCATACCCACCATGGCCTTTGAGAAAGATGTGTTTCAAAGGCTGTTGTGAATTACAGGGACTGCAACTGAATCTGTGAAGAAAAGCTTCATTAAAAAATAATTCCTCGGGATGAAGTTCTTCTGTGTGCTGAAGTTACAAGAAACAGCTGAAATAACTCAGCCTTGCCTCACATCACCCCTCTATAACATCACACACATATGTGAGCCTTTATCTCAGCACATTGAATTCAAGTTCTGCCACAGAGGCAAATATGGGTACAGGAATTAGGAGACTTGGCAGAAACCCATTTTTCAGTGATTGATATAAGGAGAAATAAGCCTGTTAAGGAGGACTCCCCTTCTGGCACCCCTTAGACTGCCCAATGTGTGTCTGAAGGGACTGCATGTCTCTCCAGAAGGCTCAGGAATCACCTGCTTGTGGAGAGCAGGATGGCAGCAGGGGAACAACAACTGCTCCAAAGCACCTGGATGTACCTGCAGAGCTGTGACCTGTGCCTGTGGGGCACCTGGCAGAGCAGGTAACATCATCTCCAATGATATCAGTCATTTCTACCCTAATGTACATAAGGCTGTTTTACATTAACTCACTAATGACTTAAATTATTCAGGTTTTAACCATTCTGATCCAACATACTCTGTAATTAAATTGAAACTGGATGTTCTTTTAAGTGGCACATCTTTATTTAAGATATTTGCTTCATGTGTTTACTTTACAACCAGTCACTCACAAAACTGCTTGTGTATCTAGCAATTACAGTATAACAGGAACTTAAATGAACTGTATAACATGATGGACATGTATAGCCTTTTACAATATCCACTGGTTTTCATGAGCTTTAGGATTTCAGAGATACATTGAATGGTAAGCTTAGTGCTCTCTTGAGGGTCCCTGAGTTGCAGCTTTGAGTTCAGGGAACTTGAGACTTTCCAGTGTTGCTTGTTTACTTTATAACAACTTTATTCAGCTACTTGCGTAAGCTAGCATTTAATTAAAGCCTTAGAGAAGTGAGACTTCTGTCTGAAATGGCTTCTTTATAACCTGAAAGAGGTCTCTTGAGTAGGATTGACTGTTCAGTGACACTGACTTCCAACATAATGACTACTGTGTAATGTCATAGGGCATTTGCCAGCATGAAAAAATGTCATTAATAGGTATGGAAAAAGAAAAAATGTGAAGGCAGCAGGGATTAGGAATTACATTAAGAAAACTATTACAGAAAAGATTTCTCTCTGTGCTTAATGTTCCACTGATTTCAGTAGGGTTCCTTACCATGCTTACATTTAAGTACAGGATAAAACTTCTAAGCATCAGTGCTTGGGAGTACCTTGATGAGAGGTGAATAAGGATACAGATTATGGACTTCCATGTATTTTTAAGTTTTGATAGTACTCTGTTGGGGATTCTGTAATTCAAATTGATATCAAAGAGTGCAGCAGTTAAGTTCCAAATCTTTTCACTGCAGTTTGGAACCGGTGATGGCAATGAGTGCAATTGCAGGGGATGGACCTGATGAGATCCCCAAAGCCGCTGCTCCTACCCAGTGACAATGCTGTACAAGTAACAATGTGTGCAAATAGGGCTTACACTGCATTTTATGGGGCTGTTGTATTGGTAGAAGGCAAAGGAGGGGCTGAGACAGTTTGTAGTTTTTTCTTTAAAGAAATCTGGGAAAGCTAATTGCTCGCAGCGCCTAAAAGTCAAGCACAGACACTGAAGAAACACTGTATGGGAAAAAGTCCCCTCTAACCAACACCTGTGGCTCTGCTGTTTGAGCAAAGGGAGCAGCCTGCATGGCCAGCAGTTGTGGGAACAGGCTCAGAGTCCTCCAGGATGGCCAACTTCCAGAAAACAGAAAAGACATTCCTGGCAGATATGTCCAGGAAAGCTTATTTGAAATTTTGAGGTTGATGTACTTTTAACACCTGGTTGTACATAGAGACATTTTCTCACCTCCTGCTATGCTCTTCCTCCCTCTACTAGCACTCCAGCACACAAATCTTTTTTAGTCATCAGCAGGAATTTTAATTGCTTGGTGTTTCTGATCCCCTTTTATAGACATATGCTAGATTTGCCTAGTATGTTTGATATACAACTGGTTGTACTTGTTGCCAATATCTTGTGGGAAGTTTCCAAAACAACTGAGTACTTAACAATTTCAAATAAAGGTTCTGTTCTTGCCTGTCTTGCCAGTTGATTCAACTGGTGTATTTTAACTCAACAAGCAAAAGGTCTAACTTTCAGAATTACTGATCATCATCTAATAGTGAGTATCTTACTCACTAGGAGAGTCACTAGTCTGAGTCATTAGACTATAGGTAAACCAGAGAGTACTTCTGAAAGTCCTGAATGATGGATGAACAAACAAAGTATGGAAAGAAGGAGTCAAGGTTAAGGAATCCATTAAAAAAGAAGCTTGGATTTGTATACCAGTCCTATCCACTTAGTTCTGCTGACCCAGGAAATTCAAAGAGGTAGCACAAATATCCTGTGTAAGTTCAATTAGTTCAACAACAGCTCTGAAGAACTCATCTCCAGGGCAAACACCTGAGACAAATCTTAGAAGGACAATGCCAACTGCACCATTTCTACTGTGAAGAAAATTGAGTCCTTCTCTTTAACAGCTGGAAGAAACAAATGGGATGAATCCATGGCCTGGGAGAGGTGATGGAATGCATGCTCAGCAAGTCTGCAGCTGGCACCAAATTGTGAGGAGCAGTTGTTATGGTCAAGGCAAGGCTGCCATTCAGACAGCTCTAAACAGGAGAACAGACACTGGCAGTAGTCTAAGTGAATTCATTTGGCCCATTATTAATGAGAAAGGCTGGAGAAGATGAAAATTTTGAAAACTGGAGTAAATGAGATGTTAAAAGGTTTTATGATTATGCTGGAGCAGATGGTCAATTATATGTATTAAAAGCTGACAAGGCACAAGGTCAAGATGAATGATATATTTCTATATTCTAGCAGGGGTGGGAAGAGAAGCATTTTGAGCAGCAAATGCTTTGCAACAGTGTAGGTTCAAAAAAGGAGTGTAGGTCTAAAGAACTGAAGATTTACCAATATGCCCTTGTATATAAAGAGGCTTCATTTTGCCCAAATTCTGTTTGTGAATGAAGATGGCAGGAAAGGAAGAGTTTGTGAATCGGAGAAGGATCCAGATGAAAGCAGAACATATTCCTCTATGTGATATTCTGTATATTTTCTCAAAGCAGTTAATCTAAATTGTAAATCATTGGTCTTAACAATAGTTTTACTTCTTCTTGCAAGAGAGGGCAATACAGGAACACAGCCCAGTGGATGACAGCAACAGTATTTTTTATCCCTTTCAGGTGTGTGAATATCAAAGAGACAACATGAAAAGCTGCTTGGTTCTCACAGGTGAAGTAGCTTCTGATTTTCTCCCTGAGCACCTAGAGCACCAGACATCCTGGGGGACAATCTTTGATTAGCTAAAGGAAAAAGAAACAGACCAAGTCTGTGCATGACTGTTTCAAGTCTTTAGTGGATAGTTAGCTCCAACAAAAATGTAATTGTGTACACTGATGACAGTTATACACAAAGGCAACAAATTCTGGAAGAAAAAAAAAAGCATAGAGACACACTGAAAGTACAAGATAACCAGTACCCATAAACAAAAGTTCTCCATGTGGAAACAAATACATTAGTGCAAATGAAGGTATGCTTAACTCAGTGACTAAAATGTTAAAATGTGTAATATTAGTCTTATCTTTTCATGCAAACAAAATGTACATACTGTAAGAGCAAACCTCCATCTGGAACCACTCTGCAGCAGTAGTGCTTGTCTCAGCCTACAGCAGGCCTGCACACTCCCTAAGAGAACTGTTCACTTCAACCTGACTTCTAAAAGCACAAAAGGAGTGTTACATATCCAGTCCATGCAAACCGGATGCACAATTCTAGTCTGAACCTTGCCTTGTGCTTTGATATCCCCTCTCCTCATTATCTTCTGTGCAATTAAGGGGGGAGTTTTGCACAATGTCCTCCTTCCTCCTGCTGAGAAGTGTTCTCCTTTGTTCATCAGGAGAAAAGCCCAGCTTCTTCAGCTTCCAGAAACCCGATTCACCCAGCTGTGACATGGGGGCACTGCTGCAGGTGGCTGCATACCCCACACATCTAGAGGATTCTCTTCTGGAGGATAATGCTAAACTAATGCAGAGGAAAAGAAGAGAAAGATTTGAAACAGCAAGTCCACACAAAAGGAAGGGAACTGTGAAAACACTGGCTCTGAGCCTTTCCCAAGACACAGCAAAGGACTCTTATTTCCTCCTCTCTTTGGGGCAATACAGGTGGAGTTGAATGGAAGTTCTGCAAAATATCTTCGTATTCAGGCTTTCTTTTATTTCTGTTTTAGTTACAGATGTCATGTTATGACTGGTCTCCTTGTTTGATTTTTGAAGAGGACTTCCAGTAGGAAGAGATAAAACACAGAAAGCTGAGAGTATGGAAATGAATGACTGCAAGGGGCAACACAGAAAACAGAACAAATACTGAACTGATGTGAAAAATGCAATCTCACGTTCTTAACAGTGGAGTGAAAGGCTCAGAGACATGATTTAGATCCCCAGGGTACACTGCAGATACATGTCAGGGCCCTGAGGGAGCCACTGGCCCTGCAGCCCCTTTCTCTGGCCCTGGGGCTGGGCTTGCCTGCAGTGTGGGCTCAGCTCTAGGATGGGGTTCAGTGGGGAAGAGCTGTGGGAAAACTCCCTGGGCCTTTTCCCCAGTGCCTGTGGTCACTGCCCCTTCCCCTGTCAGCTGGGGACAGGCCGTGGCCAGAGGATGAGCAGCTCAGCCTCCCTGCCCTCTGGCTTCTCCCTGGCTGGGGAAGCAAGAAGGCCTAGAGGAAGCAAAAGGCCTCTAGGCTGGGTGAGATCACAGAAACAACTTAAAATATTTCCCTTTTTGAGTCTTAATGGTGGCTATTTTGACTTTTTCTTTCTAAAGTGTGTATTTTACTGATAATTTATTAAAGGACAAAGCACAGCATTAGGCACCAGTGAGCATCTAATAGAAGCAGAAGGAGCAGAAGAAGATTGAGAACACTGTGGGCTTGTAAATCTGATCTCAGCAGCAGAAAATGCATGGAGAGCAATTATGCACACAGAACATTTAGATATATGTAATTGCTTGAGGGAGTCAGCATGGATCCTGGAAAAGAAGATTAGGCAAGATAAATGTGCTTGGCAGCTCTGAGTAGGCAGGACAGCTAGAGTGGATATCATTTATCTGGATTATGGGGAGGGAGGAGAAAATTTCTTAATTCTGCATAAACTGAAAGATGACTCATTTTCCAAGTCCATAAACATAGCTTGAGAAAAGAAAGCTGGTGGCCTGGGTTATGGTAGGTAGAGACAACAGGCATAAATATCATGTAATGCTTTTACAAAATTCCCCATCTGATTTTCAGACTGCTTAGTGAACCCCTGAGGTTTTGTGTTTCTCTCAATTGCATTCAAGTAACCCCCACTGGCTCTAGGACTGTCCTAATATAACCTGAGTCAGGGCAGCAGTTTGTGTGGCAGAGGCCTGAGCCTGTATTCACCTGAGAATATCCACTGCCACAGAAGCCAGGGACACAGGAAGGAGTCCAGCCTGGCATCAAGGACCCTGGCAGCAGTTGTCACCCATTTTAAGATGTGGTAGAACCTCTTTTAAGACCACATGTTGCATTAACTCAGGGGTGGAAAGCACTGGATCTAGGACAATCTCAGGACCTCCATTTTCATTTTCATCTCCAGCAGCCATTGTTATGATTTTGCTTTTATTCTACATGAAGCATTTTGGATCTTAGAGCAGAGCAAGGACATTTTCACTTTAGAATATACAGCTAAGCTGGAAAACTCTTCACAGATTGGACTCCAGTGTGTTTTAAATGTCTCCAGTTAGTGGTCAGACGCCCATCCCTGGCACATTAATGGCCTTACTGCTGCTGTGCCAGCACTTCAGAGCACCTATCCAGCACTCCTTGGGAATCAAAACAGCTGGAGCTTTAAAACTCAAGTCATTTCAAAAGCTCATTTTCATTCTGCGTTGAAGGCTTCACCCAGTTTACACAGAGGAATTAAACTGGTCAGAGTACCTTTCACAGGGAACAGCCTCATTTCTAGTTCTCAAGGGAGCTGTTTCTTGGGTGCTTCTGGCAGTGGGATAAAATATTTACATACACTGACTACCTGCTTTGTGCCCCCCAGACTGTAACATGGTGAGCACTTCTGTTCCAGCTGTGCTTTACAATAATTTCCCTACACAAAACTACACTTTTTGTACAAACCAACCCTCAGTCCTGAGGCACCTTTGCTCCTCAAACCATACTGCAGTTATGAGTTAAAACAGAGCAACTTTTCAAGACTGTTTTCCCCCTTTTTCCCTTCTGGAAATGAACCCCTGGGACGTGCATCACAACCACCAGCCGAGGAGAGGTGTGAGAGCTGAGGGTGGAATGGAGAGGCTCAGACCCCTCACGGGGGAGCAGCCTGTGAATCTGTAAAGTAGTGAGCTCCAGATGCTGGCTGGGGAAGAGCCCTGCTCTAGTGCCTAGCCCCAGTGCAGAGCAGGCACAGCTATTCCGGGAGGGATTCCCCAAGCCTGTTCTTGAGACCAACCTGTCTGGAAAGTGTGTTATGTCCATGAATATCTGTAACACTTCTCTAGTGAAAAAGCTGAATTTTTTGTGTGTTTTGAGGTGGGTGGGTTTTTCTGGTTGTTGTTGGTTCTGTTTCTTTTTCCGTTTGTCTCTCGTCATTTCTGGGATTTTGGCTTGCTTTGTTTGGATTTTCATTTGTTTAGTTAAAGCTCTCAGTGCGCTGCCAAAGAGATAGAATCGACTGAAACTGAAGCAAGGTAGCAAAGATGGTTTGCAACAACTTTTCCTTTTCAAGGTGCCCACTAGCTCAGGAATCAGGGTTTGAGAGCTGGGGTGGTGTTTGCTTCTCACGCTTCAGCATCTGTCTGAGGCTGAGGCGCTGCGGGTGACCAGCGCTTGCTTGTGCTAGCCCAGTGCTCAGGGATGGGGAGAGCGTGCGGGACCGGCCCGGGGCTCACGGCCATTAGCCAAACACCAGTGCTCAGGGACAAGGACAGGCCACGGGAAAACTCCCGTGTTTGCAGCGGTTAGCCAAACGCACAGGTAGCCAGGGACAAGAACGGGGTATTGGGGAATTCCCGTATTTGCCTCAGTTAGCCAAACACGTGGGTGGTCAATGCCGGGGTGGGATGGCGGGACTGCATTCCCGGTTTGGGGCAATTATCGGCACTCGCGGTGCCGGCTCCGGGGAGATGTTGTGGCTGGATTCCCGGTTTGGGGCGCGTTTCCCACTCCCGGTTTGGGACTGGATTCCCGGTTTGGGGCGCGTTTCCCACCCCCGGTTTGGGACTGGATTCCCGGTTTGGGGCGCGTTTCCCACCCCCGGGGCCGGGCTGGATTCCCGGTTTAGGGCGCGTTTCCCACCCCCGATTTGGGGCTGGATTCCCGGTTTGGGGCGCGTTTCCCACCCCCGGTTTGGGGCTGGATTCCCGGTTTGGGGCGCGTTTCCCACCCCCGGTTTGGGGCTGGATTCCCCGCTTGCCGCGGGGCCGGGCGCGGGTGCAGTTGCGCGGCGCGGCCGCCGGAGGGCGCTGCTGCCCGCGCGGCTCGGAGGCAGCGCCAGTTCGCGGTTAAAAATTCGTGTGTTTTTTATTTCTTCCTGTGTTTACATTGATGCAAGCGGCCAAGCAGCTGATTTATCTTCATTTGTCAGTTTGATGGACTCGTAGTAATTGCGTGAGTAGGGCGCTCGTTTCCCCGCCGATGCACGGCTTGTACAACAGGTGATATTTAGTTGCTAGTGCACACCTCTTGCTGGATGCTACCTGCCAAACCTGTCATTAAGATTTCAGGTGTGTTTTTGTACAGGCAGAGTAAAATGGCTGGAGGCAACAGGATCATTTTTGGGGGGTGTGTGGTAATGAGTTTACTTGCTCCTTTTATGCTGGATGGCTGAGAAGCAATAACAATGCCCAAAGTCTGAAAGTTTGTGCCATCAAGCATGATGTTACACTGTAGTTTTCTCGACTGGTAAGAAAATCCTGAACACAATTGGTTTGGGAGTTTCCTTGTAAAATATAGTGTGAGAAAAACTCTACAAGATTTAATTCTGTTTATCTAGCTTAAATATAAACAATCTCATTTTCATAATGTGTGAAATTTCTGTGTTTTAAATGGAGTGTTCATCTGCTTCGTCTGGAAGTGTCAGTTACTCATACATGATGACAGAAGTGCATTAATAAGGCAGTCAGGAACAAAATGCCAGGGCCTTCATGTTCTGTCTCTTGACACCCTGGAAATCCTACTGTTTAGTTTTCACTTACTATGGCAGATTGCCTAAGTATCGAAAAGAAATGCACCTAATCCTGAAATGCACTTTTGACCCCTTGTCTTTGACCCTGACACATGTTGACATTGGAAATTAAATTTTGGCATTTTTCCTGCGCTCAGTAAAGGGAAGTTTGCAGAGGCAGACAGGAAATCTATTCCTACTCTGTAGATTTATCACAAAAATGCCGAAAGCAAACAACAAAGCAAGTTTGCTTTAGTGGAAACAAACTCACACCTTTGCTCTTTCAAAGATCCTGTTTACAAGTTAAAGCCATGGCTCAGACTGTCTTTCTTCTTAAACTACCAATCTATAGGTGCTGCCTGAAGGCACTTGCAAAGGAAAAGATCAGGAGATATCCTGCTGCTATCATGGTCTAACAGAAGCACTTGATGTTCTGAATACCGGATGATTGTGTTTCAGTAGTCTGAGAGCCTGGAGAGCTGAAGCTGAAATAGAGGCACAGGTGTGCTGTCACCAGCAAAATGATTGCTCTGTGTAGAAAAACTCCAGCTGAAGGTACCCAGACCAATACAAATCTTTCTGGCTCAAAGTGTATTCCCAATAAGCCTATTAATGGGTTATATCATAAAAAGATTCAAAAAAGGTCAGTTGAAAGGACTCTTGATGTTACCTTCCTCAAAGGCTCTGCCCACGCTTGGAATAGAGCTGTGTTGGAAGGTGGTGTTGAGGCACAGTTTGGGTTCAGCTCTAGCTGTTCCATTAGCAGCCTGGCAAGAGCTTGGATAAGATGTTAGGAACCATATTTTCTTCTTGGAGGAGGAGGGGAAGGTTTTGAATTTTGTTAGAATTAAACAAGGTGCTGTGAGGCACAAGTAGCTTTATATATTTTTTTAAATTTTTATTTATTTTTATTTCCTTAATGTGACTGAATTTGTGCTAAACATTTTTCTATGTTACAGGTCATGCGTGACACAAAATTCACTGTGGATAGCTTCTAAGACTGTTGTCAGCATGGAATTCCTTCTCAGAATGGACCCAATCTGTATTTGGAGAGAATGAAATAAAATCATAGATTGTGAAACAGATCTAGCAATGAAAGTGCTGTGAGAACAGGACAAGAAATTTCTCCTGTCACATTCCTGTGGTTGTGAAAGTTAATGCACAGAAAGAAAGTGATGAAGGAGTAAAAGCGTAGATTTGTTATGCTGGCTAGAAAATAAATGCAGCAAGTGTGTAGTATAACTGGGAAGAAAACCCAAGTATTTTGGTGCCCAGTTCTGTGCTCTGTTCGCTGGCAATGACTAATTTGCATTTTGGCACTCTAAGGAAGTGGTACATGGTGGTGACTTGATAAGATTGCTGATACCTTGCCAGGTTTCCACTGGGCACTGTTGTTGGTACAGTCTCTGGTGTGAAACTCCATTTTAAATATAGAAACAGATATGTTAAAAAGAAGTAAAAATTCCTTTTTCCTTTCTCTCCAGGAAATTGCTGTTAACACTTTTCCCAAACCTTTTCCTCTTTCCAGAAGATGTTTTTACAGTCAGTGAAGTAGGCAATGTGGTGTCAGGATACCAAACAGAAGAGACGCTCCAAACTTTATATCCATGGAAGTTGCTTACAGCTGCTTTTTACTTTGCATTACCTCTTGCTGGCTGGTTCTGCATCATCACTCCCTCATGTGGGTGTGTTTATTACATTCCCAGTTATGACATGGCATTTTTTACTTGCAGTGAAAGATCACCTACAAATATAACAGAAATGTAAGGGTATTGTTACAATGCCTCACCTAAATATTTGCTCAAGAACAGGTGCCTTATCTTTAAAATCCTCTGGATGGCACTGAAGCCTTAGATATATATACTCAGAGCCTTTTCTTTCGGGTACCAAATCCTATTATCTAGGTTAGCTCATCTGTATTCAAAAGATCAATGTTGCATTATTACAAAGATCCTTTCAAGTGTAAAAAGGATGGCACTTCATTACAGAAAGTAAAAGAAACTAATCAAACTTTCTTGGTGAAATCATTGACTTTTTATAGTAAAGGGCAAATTTAAGAATTTGAAAGTCCGAAATGTAAGAGTCTTACAGTTGAGGCTCTGTGCTGCTCTAACTTAAATCTCCTGTAGCACAGTCCTTGGATTTTCGTATAATCTGGAGAAGAAAGTGGTGTGATGTAACTCTCCTCATGGCTTCTGGCTAAGCCAAGTTGACATTTGCCCTGCTGCAATCTGATATTCTGTGTTGCTTCAGAAGTGTCCAGTGTGCAAAGAAGGTTTTTATATGTGATAATCTCATTGCTGAGGACAGTTAGTTGTGCCTAAGCAGATATTCAGTTAACCTGAAATCATAACGTGTTTGAGTCCTTGTCTAAGACGTCTTTTAGCTTTGTGCAACTTGTTATTTGTCATAACAAATACTAGGCTATTTCCCCCCTTTTTCTTATGTTTCATTTGTCAAAGGACAGCACAGAGCTGTACAGTTTCCTGGTTTATTTCTGATAGCCAGTTCTCCTGTCTCATGTCTCTTCCTTGTAGCTTTCCAAATGCTTTGCTACAGAATTGGTTATTACTGCCTTGCACTGCCTGAGGATAGATCCAGGACAGAACTCAGAGCACTGAACTTCCACTCCTCAGAGAACTGGTGCTGATTAGCAGCTCCTCTATAAACACCTCACTGTGAGTATTGGTAATCACTTTTTTTTTCCTTTTGCTTATTTCCTTGCCTGATTAGGTGACTTGTGTAGCTCACCAGCCACTGGTAGGCTTTGCCATTGAAAATGTTGCTCAGAACTCCCTTTTGTTGACTGAGTGCTCCGTTCATTTTCGTGAATAAATCTCTAGCATCTGATCATCCACAGAAATGAATATAAATGGATTATGAATGCAGCCAAATCAAAATTCAGCTTTAGTGTGCATGCATATTCATGAATGTTTCTTCTCACCAGCTCCTTTCTCACTGACAACAGGCACGAGTGGAGCTGCCAAAGGTCAGTGCAATTGCAGATCCCAGCAGCACTTAAAGCAGACCAGTCCAACCAGCTTGTACCAGCTGGCACTTTGAACTCAACTCCTGCTTCTCCATCACATCTCAAACAGTCTTACACTTCCTTCTTTGGTCAAGGTGAGGTGTTGGAGACTGCAACCCTGAAATAAATTGTAATTAACAGGATAATCCAGCTACTCTATCCTCAGTACTTAATGGTGGTTGCTGGAGGCAACTGAGTATAAAGTAGTATTTACCTCAAGGAGAGAGGGAAACATCTTTCCTTATGTGTTAGGATGGGTTCACCTGGGGATTTCTTGAGATGAGCTCAGCTGGTTGGAGCCTGGTGTTGATGATGCTGAGATCCTGGGCTGGATCCCTGTATGGGCCATTCACCTGTGCTGAACTCGATGATCCTTGTGGTCCCTCAGACTCAGGATATCCTGTGATTTCCTGTATTTCTGGAAACAGCTGGTATTGTTTGCTGTCAGAGATGAGGTGCTGGATTAGATGAGCACTACACACTTGTGTGGTTGGTAGGTTTTTTTCTCTTTCTGGAAATACTGGCCTCAAATGTACTGCATAGGCTGTGCAAGTCTCTCAAAGGGTAGAAATGTGTATTGGGCTGAGGTTTCACATTATTAACTATGCCACTGGGGAAGATTTGTAAGAACACATACAAACTTAGTAATTATTAGGTTATTTCTGGTAAATAATGGAAGACCACAAAAAACTAATTTCTTTTCTTTAGAGCTGATTGTATTTACAGATTGTAATGTGATTTCTAAATTATGTTAGATGTGCTTTTTTCCTCTACTCTTTTTTTAATTTTTTTTTTTTTTTTGGTGGGTGTTTATATTTTATCTAGTTTGCTGAGGTTATTTAACAGTTCTGTTGCAAGTGTCCTTGGCACTGCTGCCCCAGAACAGAATGCACCAAAAAAAAGAAATGGAAATATCTTACTTCTACCCCTCATGGTTTCTGTTTGCCATTTCTGCCACTGATGTTGCAGGTTTAGAGGATGCAGAACTGAAATCCTCTGCCGTTTTACCATGACTCAGGAAGGCTAAAGTAGGCTGCACAAAGCTGTCAAGCTGGATTGCAAGCCTTTTTATAGGGCTGTTTTCCTTACATTTTAGCATTTTATTTGTTCACCAAATGTTTTGACTGATCCATCATCTTCAGGTGTTGATTTCAGTGGAAACACTGTGCTTGATCTAAAGAACAACACAAATAAATGTTGGCTGTATCAGTCCAGTATCAATCAAAATAGTCTTACTATTCTTCTGCAAGAATTTAGAGGAAAGCAAGTTGTTTGTTTGTTTGTTTGTTTTTAATTATAAATGTATTATATTGTTAACCATCCTTTGTAGAATATGGCCCTACTTAAAAAGGTATTAAAAATATATTCTGTTTTTTCAGACATTTTTTTCTCACTAAGACAAATGACTTGTACAAAACCTAATGAAGACCAAGATAGGCACAGCTGGCAAGTGAATTCATTTCATTTCATGATAAATAAAGCTATGATTTTTTTGACTATTTGTGTTTTAGTATAAGAAATGAATCTTCCACCTAGATTTTTACTTCTTAGGCTTATTGTCAATAGCTTAAAACTTCTCCTGGAACTGCATGATTTTTCTTCCTGTGTCTTGATATTTCTGTTGCTGTATCCCATGTGAATTAGAAGAGCTAACTTCTGCCAGTGGTACATGTCACTAGGGCACTCCATCATCAGAGGATTTTGTTTGAAAATAGCAGGATGTTTCTGTATCTCAAATACTTAATATTAGCTTTACTGTTGGGAAGCACTATATTTTAATAAAAAAGTTCAAAAAGTTCACTCCTTGGGTTCAAAAGTCACTACTCTGAGTGTTTGTGGCATTATAAAAACTCTGTGCCTGATAGATTTTGAAAACATTAGGAGCATGTGAATAGTTCATTTAGATGAGATCTTCATTTTGTTCAGCCATGCCCTTTCCTTGGTGTACTAGCCCTGTGTCAGGGTCCAGCCACCCTGGCTCACACAGCCAGCACAGGCCAATCCCTAACAGCTCAACTTTCTATTCTGTATGCATTGCTGAGGGAGTTTGAGAGTAGAATCCCAGAGTACCTTTAATTCTGGTTAAGACC
The DNA here is from genome assembly GCF_017590055.1 of Onychostruthus taczanowskii. Taxonomy (NCBI): domain Eukaryota; kingdom Metazoa; phylum Chordata; class Aves; order Passeriformes; family Passeridae; genus Onychostruthus; species Onychostruthus taczanowskii. The sequence continues at coordinate 12,247,190 of NW_024498573.1, forward strand.
TGTGTCTGACTGCAGTTAATTTTCTTCTTCGTTATGATTTTGACTCAGGTGGCCCTGAGTGCATCTGGGTTCCCTGTTAATCCGTACCAAAAAAAGTCACACTGATGCATCCTCATATTCCATTAAGCCTGTCTTCACATCACTTTATCTCATTAACTGCTTGATCAATGTCAAAAAAAAAAAAAGAATAATCTTTCATTAGCTCTCAACTTCAAAAGACTCAGATTTTCAGATCAAACAGTTTCTCAACAGCTATATAAAAGTCTATAAATCCAAGAGGTTAACTTCAAAGAACACCTTGTGGGTGTTCTGAAATCAGTTGACAAGTAAACAGTAATTTATGACCAAAGATATGCTCTAATGAAATGCCTTTAAAACCATGGGTAATCTCCTAGTCTTCCCCTTTTTATTCCAGTGGGTGGCTCCAAAACTGACAGCAATACAAGTGGATGGCTCAATTAGCCATGGAGCAAGCAGTGATGTTCTGGGGTTTTTACTGTACCATTCTACCAACGTGCTTAAAATATGCTTCATTAGGAATGGGAAGCTACTCCCAGAAAAAAAGGAACAGCCAGGACTTCATTTTCACTTGCTTGTAGGCCCTTCTGTTAAGGCTGGTCAAGTTGAATTTGCTGGGCTGCTGTGTAGAGCAGCAAAGCTTAGCAGCAGCTGGTGTTCTAAGGGGTAGTGAGTGGGAAGCTGGGAGGAAAACCTGATGTTTTTTGTTCATTACAAACCCATCTTATGGGATAATAGTATAAAGATTGTTACTTATTCCATGACTCAGGAGGTCTAACTGTTCCATGTGCAGAAACTCAGGAATTGATTTGAGGAAGGACATGCAGAGCAAGTGGTGGTTGGGAGGAGAGTGTGGGCCTTATGGCATTACCCATATGGAAGTCCTGCCTCTTTCCAAGTGCTTGACTGAGAGCATCAAAGGAAAATTGGTGCTTTGGAGTATGGTCTGAATAATTTATTCATTTACTGTGAGGGGTATTATATTAGGGTAAAGGAATTCCTTTACCCTAATACAATTCTGGGAATTCTGGATGTTTTAAATAGATTAGAAATCCAGGCTTAAGGAAAGAAAAACAGTAAAGGCCATATCAGGTCATTGCTTCTGATATTTGTGATTGTATGATCCTAAATGGAAACATCTGAATTGTATTCTTCTATAAGACAGATAGTAGTGTGCCACTCTATGTGGATGGAGGAAGAAAAAACTTCTTTTACTTAGAACTGTTTCAAATTCTTGCAACTATTTCTTCTGTTGCACAAGTAGTTTTCTCCACACCTTATTTTTATTACTGTATAATATTATATACAATATATAATATTATATCAATTATGGTTTTAATTCTTCAGACTTTGCCTTAACAGCTCAATCTTGTGTAGCAGTGAAGGAGGGGGAAAAATATTTCTTCTGTGATAAATGCATATTCAAAAAGGATTGTGAAGTGAGATGCCAACTGAGCTGGTTTGGAATGGGTAGAGTTAATTTTCTTCACATTGGCTGGTATGTGCTGTGGTTTGGATCTGTGGTGGGAAAGGTACTGATAACACAGGGATATTTTAGTTATGACTGAGCAGTGCTTGCACAGAGTCAGGAGCTTTGCTGCTTCTCACACCACCCCAGCAGTGAGGAGGTCGGGAGCACAAGGAGCTGGGAGGGGACCCCAAATGACCAAAAGGATATCCCAGACCATACAGAGCTGTGTGCAGCATATAAAGCCAGGGGCAAAGGGAGGAAGAAGAAGGAGTGTGTTTGGGATGGTGACGCTTTAAAATCGCTGTTGCACAGGCTGGAGCCCTGCTTTCCTGGGAGGGCTGAATTCCTGCCTGGCCATAGAAAGTGGTGAATAAATTCCTTGCTTTGCTTTGCTTGTGTGCATGGCTTCTGCTTTGCCTGTTAAACTAACTTTATTTCAATGCCCAAGTTTTTAGAGTTCCTGCTCTGGTTCTCTCCCCCATCCCACCAGCGAGGGGAGGCTGTGAGTGACTGCTGGGGCTGAGGTGCCAGCTGGGGTTAAACCACAACACTGTCTAACATCAGCTTACCAAAACCATAATGATGCCGTTGCTGGAACCGAGTGAGCTGAGAACAGATTTAATCTAAGACAGTTCTGCTCAAGAAAACCTTAGGCAATTTTACCCATAGGAATATTTCTGAGATGATAATGGGAAAAACATATCAAAGTCTTTCTCTCTTCTTTGGTCTTTCAGACCTATAATATTCTCAATACTAGACTGAGCAGAAGTAACCCATTGTGCTCCATGGTAGCACAGCAGAAATTATTTCAAGCAGTGCTAAGTCAAATATCCTAATTTGTGGAATGAAGATTTCCATGCTTGAAGCTGACCATGATGAGCAGGGAAAGGTGATCCTACATAAAGGATCCTGTAACCTCGGGTCCCACCCCTACAGCTGCCTGCTGATGTAGAGGCTCTTAATTGGGTTTATAACTAAATAATTAAGTAAATGGTTAAACCCATTTCTAACATTAATGGAATCCAAACAACTCTTAGCTGAAGAGTACATTAGAGATTGTACCTTCTTCAGATTCATCCCTAGAGTTATGTAGTCCTAACTATGTAAAATAAAGCTCCTGGTCTGTGGCATGTGACAATAAAACAAACATCTGGGTTTATTTTTTTCATAATATTGATTTTGAATTAAGTTGAAGGGGTAGCATGTGAATTGTCTGTGAAGAAAATGTAACTCGGTGTGCTTGTTTTCTGTTCTGAGAGCTGGGCTTGGCCAGCTTAAAGTATTTTAGTCAGTCTGAACAAAGAAACAGACGAATAAAAGACATTATTTAAGTGACTCAGGTGGACAATGCTTTCATAAAAATATGAAACTCTGGATTATAGATTATTTTTAGCAGTTAACATGTATGGCATAGTGGAGGGAGTGGTTGTTGTGGGGTTTTTTGTTGTTGTTGTTTTCTCTTTTTTGCTGCTGAATGATACTGGAACTTAAGGATTTTCACATGAATGGCTGCCATCTGCAGTGACTGGTTCTCTTTGCTTTCAATGGTATTTTTACATCGAGTCTCATTTGAATAATAAGAAAAACTAATTATATTATCCATTAAGATTTATAAAATTCCTACTAGTGTCAAAGAATATCGGACCTTTCAAAGATTTCCAGATCACTGATCTGTCCTTCCAGGTGAACACTTCATTATCTAAAGTATGTGTACCTTTTGGGAAAAAGAATAAACCTCTTACACAGTCTTGTTACTCTCGAAGAAGCATCTCTCTGGCTGTTGAAGGGTTGATGTCAGACTATGGATGCAAAGTAAAAGCTTTATGGTCTGATTATAGCGAAACTTGCCTATGTGAATTTGTTCTGCTCCTGCCTACTGATCAGCTTCAGAGTGGTGTTTGTAGCAGTTTTGGGGCTATTAGGCTATTTGCAAAGAATAATTTTGAAGCTTTAGCTGACGAATATCCTAAAGAGAGCTCTAATCTTTGTCTCTGCACCCTTGCTATCAGCAGGACTACCCATGTGCTTCTTGGCTGTTGGACTTGCCCTCATGAGTGCCTTTGTGTTAGAAAGGTGCACACAGAAGTGTGAAATCAGGTTGGGTGTCTCTCCCTTACTGCAGAGGCCTTGAAGTGCCCTTTCTGTGTCCTGTAGCCTCACAAACTGTTTTTCTCCTGCTCCCCTTTTGTAGCTGGCCACGTGTGTGTTCTGTGTCCTTCAATGAAATCCAAATCCTTACCAAGTGTTTGGTGTCGGACCAGCGTAATTTACATGTTGTGTAAAAGAGGCAGTGGGCAGGGAAACAACACTAACATGTCAAACTTCTTGATCTGTGGGCCATTAAGCCTTCAGATTGTTTTTAGTTAGCAACATTTTACCATGTAAATGATGACACTGCTAAGGCAGGGAGGTGGGAGAGAGATAAGGTGTCTGAAATGATTAATTGGTGTTCTAGTGACCCTGCTATTTTGTATGGTGTTGGACTCCGATGTACATTTCCTTGTCTGATGCAAACAAACACAGATGTATCCTCCTCCCTTTGCCTTTCATTTAATTATGGTCCATAACAACTAATTCCTTTTCCTAGCCTGAGAGCAACCTCTTGTGAAACAGAGGTTCTTCTCACTCTTCTCTCGCTCAGGCTCTTTGTGACACTTGGTGGCCCTTCAGTTAAGGCATGAAGGCCACACATGCACCACTGCTTGTCCAGAAAAGCACAAAACCCTCAAGGCAGACAATTGGAAATACTGATCAAGTTCTTTCAAGGTGGGTGTCAGTGTTAAGACCTGATAAAATTGCCTGTCCTACTGCTCTTCAGCTGCACAAGAATGGTGCATTCAGTTCAAAGCCAGCACTGGATCCAGGCCATATAGAGCTGTTGTCAGCAGGCTCAGCAGAGAGCTCTCACACTGCTGGTGCTCAGATGATCAAGTAGTCTCTGCTCCCTGGGAGGTGTCCCATCCATTGGGCAAGCCAGGCAGGCTGAGGGGTAACATTTGAAGGCTGACACCTTGCCTATGCTTTATCTATCTTTTGGATTGCTGGAGAACTTTCATATTCTCTTTCTGCTGCCTTTTTCCAATACTTAAAAACCACAAACCTTTTGGAGTGCACTTTTAGAGTCTCACAGCTCCCATGATTGTGCATGTCCAGTACTGTCCTGCTGTTCAGTGCAGATGTGATGCCACTGTAGGACAGTGTTGTTCAAATCAAGGAAAAGATCATGTCAGTGAACATAAGGGGAACTTGTAAAAAGTGTGGTACCCACAGTAGAAGAGAAGGATCTGAAGGGTAAGCCTGGGCTAAGCATTAGTAAGCAGATATTCAACTGCAGAAGAAAAGTACTCAAAGACAGTTGAGAGCAGAATCAACAGATGCATCAGTGAAAGTTTTCAGAGGTTAATTCTGCAAATGGATTTGTGTCTAAGCTTATTCATATTTTTTTTTTATTTTCATAAGGAGTTTTGCCTGAATAAGCAAAATTGATTGAACCTGCAGTTGTTGCATTACTGTTAGAATTGTTGTTTGCACTATGTGTGAACTGGACATTCAGATCCCTCAGGCAGCTGGGAAAATGTCAAGCCCTACCTATGTAATAAATCCATTCATACTGACCTGCTGCAGGACATTGTTTCCCCGTGTTCCTGGAGTGCTGAAAGACACTGTTATTGCCTTCCAGGATAACTCTTTTGATCTCTTAGTTTGGGAAAAAAGAATGTATTTGTGTATAAAAGTCATAGATTCAATATGTCCAGATATCCTTTGTGTATAAATGCCCCAAAATAGGTTAAATCAATCAATTTTCTAATGAATGAGCCACACAGACAATATCTAGGTAAAGGAAGGAATCTCTTCCTGCTGCATCCAATTTATAATATGCTTATGTAAATTTAAATGTCTTTATACTGATGCACAAGAGACCCCTGAAATTAAAAAATAAAAAAGGTAGGCAATTGATGGCTGGAAAGTCTGGAAAGGTTCAGTACTTGGGCTGAGCTCAAGAAAATAATCTGAAAATATATCCAGAGTTTGTTCAGCGTACCTTCAACATTTTGTGGAGTGAAAAAGCTGAGAAATGTCCTGTTGCCTATGTTTGCTTTTTAAGAGCCAAGAACTTGACAATTCAGTGGTTTTGTCTGTGTAGGTGCTTGTCTTCTTGTCTGTATTCTGAAGAGACGTGTATTGTTTTGTATGGCTGCAATAAGAGAGAGGAAAACATGGGCCACAGCTTGAGAACCACCTGCGAGTAACTTGCTCTTTCATTTTTAGCTCATTTTGTTTTGTGATATGTTGGCATGTATTGATTACATGGGTAGATTTTCAAGATGATGAGCTAAAGAAATTGAGCAGCACATGCAGTGAGAACAAAACAGTTTGATAAAGAATGATATTTGTAATTTCAATTTAGATGCCACTTGCTTTGTGCCATACTCTGTCTTTACCTGTTCACTGTTTAGTTGCTCAGTTGTAATCTTGAGTCTAAACAAATCTGAATTTAGGATCATAAAACACATTGTTCTTGCCTTTTTTTATTTTTGGGAGGTTTTTTTTTTTTTTTTTTTTTTTTTTTTTTTTTTTTTTTTTTGTTTTTTTTTTTTTTTTTTGTGCCATACTCTGTCTTTACCTGTTCACTGTTTAGTTGCTCAGTTGTAATCTTGAGTCTAAACAAATCTGAATTTAGGATCATAAAACTCATTGTTCTTGCCTTTTTTATTTTTGGGAGGTTTTTTGGTTTTTTGGGGTTTTTTTTGTTTTGTTTTGGTTTGGTTTTTTTTTGTTTGTTTGTTTGTTTGTTTTGGTTTGGTTTGGGTTTTTTTCTTTCTTACTTAGCTATAATTTTAAATTTAACCTGACTCCTGCACATCTTTCATGAATTTTGATTGTGAAGGTTGATCTCTATTAATTCCAGCTAAATGATGCGGAACAGGAATGGTAGGATAGTCAAACTTTCTTGGTTTGGGGATTAGGGGGGGAGTGAATGACAGAAATTACAGGAATACTTAATACTGCAGTATAATGCAAGCAGAGATAATTAATGGAAAAATAGGAATTTTTTTCTCACTGCATTTTCTCCTGTCACTGAAAAATCTAATTGAACATGAAGAGAAGAATAGCACTAAAATATGTCAATAGGATAATTTGCAAAGGACAGAACATACCTTTTCTCAGGGGCATAGTGAACTTCAGGAAAAATACCCACCAAACTGAAGATTACTGCCTATCTTTAGTTTTTTAGTTTTGTACTGTTTTAGGTCTTTTTTTTTTTTTTTTTTAGACACCAGGAATGTTGCTTGTTTAGTTTTGTACTATGTTTTAGGTCTTTTTTTTTTTTTTTTAATTCTTCCCACTTACTTTTCTGTTGTTATTGCTCCAAAATGAATGAAGTAACTAAAATAATTTGGACTGTCAGAGGATTTACAGGGAATGTACTTGAAAAGGTTGTGAAGGGTGATAACTTTATTGTAACTAAATTATCATAATTATAACTACATTATCATATATGATCATCTCCACACTGATTTGGACATTTAGGTTTGTTCTTTGACAAGGCTGATGTCTGGTGCCAGGGACCATGAACAATAAATCAGATTTTTTTTCCCCTACCATTTTTCTTTCTTGCCAAGTTTCTATAGTTAAAGGCTGTGGCTTATGGGATGGGGGATTTCAATCTTTGTGGTTCCATTTGCTCTAGTGGAGATGGAATGACTTCTTGCTCATATAGAATTGATTGAAGTAAAATGAAGTTGAAGGAAGCGAAGGAGAAAAACACATTAAGTGCTGTGTGTTATACCCTGCATGAGAGGGAAGGGGGTTACAATAACTTGCACAGCCCTAAGTGCTTTAGAGAGAATGTCCTGGATTGGCCAAGTCATTTGGTAAATGATTTGCAGTCCCTGCAGCTGAGTTTGCTCAACTTTGCATAAACTGCTGAACGTTCTGTGGAGCTGTGACCAGAGTCCCTGGTACATCTTCTAATTGCAAGGGGATAGTACTGTTTTTATGCACACTGATATTTTGTATACAGTGCTCCAGCATGTTCTGCTAGTGCTGTATGTGATTCTGGGGAGCTTCAGCCAAAAGGTGAAACACTGGAGTTGGCTGAATTTCTGCCTCATGAAGCACAGAAATTTGGTGATTTCTACCACCAACCTCTGACTTGCCTTCCCTTAGTTGCTCCTTCTGTGCCAGGGCTCTCTGCCAGCCTTTTGGGGAGGAGAAATGGCTGTGGTAAAACCAAAAGAGAGGCTGGGTCCATTCTGCATGGTCAGAGGAAAGATGTGTGCTAAGGCCTTTACAAGCCGTTCCATGGGTGAAGGTGTGGGTGTTCAATGAAATGTGACATTTCTGGAGGCTCTGGAGCTCTCCACTGGCTTTGGGCAGCAGGTTTGTTACTGGGCCCAGACAAGGCTCTGCACAAGGCTGAACTCTGGGGTAAAACAGAGGGTTCAAGGGGGGATATGGGGTATCCTTCCCTCATCAGTGGGAAGGTAGAGGGCACCACTTGGCCCAGAGTTTGGGATAAATGGAGGCTGCACCCACTGAAACCCTGAGAGAGAGAAAGCCCCGTGGGTGTGTGCCCCTGTGGGCTCTCTCCCTTTATTTGAGTAAAGCTGAAGGACTCCTCTGTCTCCTTTTTGGACATAAACCTCTGGCATTTGTGGATTTTCCTGACAATAGTAAGTGTGAATGTTTGAGTGGTGCTTTGAAGAAAAATGTTGCTGAGTCTGAAGATGAGTTCTGCAAAGGATAACTAACATAGTATAAGATAGTTGATGGGATTAGAATTTGAAGGAGCTGTGGTACTGTGCATGAGCACTTGAAGTGCTCTTGGAAGCTTCTGGAAGCACCACAGGTGCTCCAGCAAAGCCCTGTGCTGATAATGGCACATACTCATTCCCCAGGTAGCTGCATATTGCAGATTATCCAGACCAAAAAGAGTTCCTGTCTGTCAGTTTAGTTGTTTTCTCCCCTAATCTTGCCACAGTGGAGATTTTAATGAGGTGACAGAAATTTTTGAAATCCTGAATTGCAACGTGAAAGGCAGAATGCCAAACCTTGTTGGGCTTTAAAAGTAGTCTGAGTTGCTTTTTGTGAAATTACCTCTAGTGCTCTGTAGTTCAGTGCAGTAATGCAGCTCGGCTAGCCTTGCTTCAGCTCTGTGCCATGAAAATAATGAAGAGAATGACTGTAGGCATAGCACTTACACTGCAGCTGTGCCATGTGGTATTAGTGTCTGCAGCAGGAATTCTTTTACACAGTTACAACTAGATGTAGACAAGACCACACCGAGTTCTCTCCCATATTCTGCCTTGCAAATTCTTTTTTGCTTCTGTGCTTAGACATCCTGGGCAGACTTGCATTTCATTAAGCTGGGCTCTGTGGCAGCCCACCCCTCGTTAGGCAGTACGAGCAGGGGGCACAAGGCACAAGCAGCCACCCTCCGACAGCCTCTGCTGCTGATTGCTGCAGCACTCTGTAATCTCGAGCTCAGCTATTGTAAGCATACCTGAGCTGGCTGGAACTGCCCTTTGTTTCAGTCTAGGCACTTGTAATTACCCCTGTGGGCCAAGCCTTTTGCTTTTGTAGTTTGCCTGAAACCAGTCATTTGAGGTAAAATCGTCAGACTTTCTGCAGTGTTTACAGATAAGCTTTCTGTGTGACAGGCATTTAGTCTACCCAACCATCCATATTTAAAAGATACTGCACATTTTCCCTTTCTATGTTCAGACAGATCAGCTGCTGATTTCAGTTTGATTAAATGTCAATTTATAGAGATCATCCTATAAGTTCACTCTCCTAACTTCTGCTTGAAGCAAGAGCACTTTTTGCTGTGCCTGTGCTAGTGTGGGGTTTTTTGGGCTGTCGCAAATTACTGGTGTAAAACTCAGTAATAAAGTGAACTAAATACCTTTATGTGTACTTTATTATGAATCCTTTTTTCTTATCACTGTTTAAAAGTATATATCATTGCCTCATGAGGTTTTTCAAATATCACTGGTTTGGAACCTACTGATATTTGCTTTATCAGTTATTCACAAAGTATTAGCTAGAGTTCATTTACAGAAAAACAATTTTTTTTTTTTTATTGCCAAGTTTTCCTAGTAACTAAATATCTGAAGTCTAAGAGTGCTTTAGTATTTATGAAAGGAACCAAAAAACTTTAGAAGAAAGCTGGGACGGAATTCCTGTGAGCACTCTCCTATAGTGAGATGGTTATTATGTGTCAGGGGTTAACTGAGTCATTTCTGGGATGGGCAGTCTGGGTAATCGAGAGCATTTGGGAGATTTTGTGTCCTAAGAAATTGAAATGGGTGTTTTTGATGTTATTCATTTAAAATTGGATGAAAGCTAACCATTGATAAGAGGCTTGCTGTGACCTAGAAGTAAAAAAATGTGCAAAGAGAATTCAATGAGTAGAGGTCTTTGGGAACTGTTTTGCTCATCTTGGTGAGCTTTGTGCAGGGCATTACCTATTATCACTCCCTCTGCCATCTAGGGTTCTTGCTCCCTTTAAAGAGAGTGCATTCAAAAGACTTTATACCTTTTCATACTTTCTTTTGTAAAAGAAACAGGCAGTAGTTCAGATTTTGACATTTCAGAACTCTATCCTTTATTATTCAAATAATTCCAAATGATCTGTAGGAATATCAGTCTGCGCCTCATGGCAGTCAGATAATATGTAGTTCTGAGGGTTATGGCTCTGACTATTTTGCTTGAGCAATCAAGACTTCTGCTTTTAGACTACGTGTCATCTTCTAGGTTTACCTGGATTAGAATTGTTTAAATCCATAGTTTAAATCCTTTAAGTTATGGGTCTATACAGACTTTTTAAGATCATATGATACATGACACACTGACACTGAGGCTCCAGGGTGTTAATGGTACTTTATGAGCAAGTTGACTCTTGGATCAGGTTCTTTGACCTTTGCACAGCATTTTCTTTAGCAGCATGTTTGGTAGATACCTGAGACACGGTGCTTCTGCTGGTAGGGCTGGTCTTGAAGGTCATAAATTGGAGAACACAAATTGGGGAGTTACATTAGTTCAAATTGGGAATAATTGTTCTTGATATATCTCAGTAAGACTCAAATCTTTTGCTTTCTTGATACTTCAGAATCAAGTTTTGTACAGTCTTTGGCTGATGCTTTTTGCTTTTATTGCTGTTGTGCCAGCAGTTGCATAATGCCCTTCATGTTTCATCATTCTGCTGGATCTTTGTGGGAGTTCTTATTGCTGCAGCCCCAGGTCTGAAATCTGTGTGGTGATACACAGTTGCACATGGAGAATCATTTTTGTGATCAGTTTAAAGAATTTTTAATCTGTCTTTGGCATTGTCTTTATTGTAACTAAAGCACTTCTAGCATTTTTGCTACCTTGGCTCGTAGAGGTTTGAGTGAGAACAATAACTAACCTGTTGGGGTCAGGTGACAGTTCATAAGCAAATAGATTAATTCTTGAATCCTAGCTTCAATGATCAGTTCTCCTTTGCTGTGCTATGGAAAGGTGAGAACTAAGAATTAGCAAAGGACATGATACAAGGTGCAGTGAGAATTTGAACTACAGGCTGTTAGCTTTTGCCATCAGATGTGTCTACTTTGTTTTGGTTGGAGTGGGTTTGTTTCCATTTTTTTTTTTCTGTGTTTCAATTTTATGTCCAGTGCTTGTTGTGTATGATTGCAGGGGATTCCTAAACCCTGTTCTCTCCCAGTCAAAACTGGCCATTTCCTTTGGCCTGTGAAATTATTGCTTTGACAGAATTTTGCATTATCAAACCAATTGTTTAAGAGTGGATTTTTTTTCAGGCAGCATTCAACATTGAAGATAACTCAAAAAAATATCAAGTTGTAAATTTTACAGCAACATTTTAAAAACCAACCAAGCCCACCAAACCACCTATTTATTTTAGACTTTTGGGGCTGTCTTTGTTAAAGCTGACAGATTTGTGTGTTCTTGTGTGCACTGACTTTACATGGAATGAAGTGCGGATTAATGGCATAATTCTGCGTCAGAGAGTAGGCTTGGAGCAGAACTGAGGAGGGAAAGGTGTTTGGAACAAAAAATCCATATATAGTCTGTACACATTTAGATGAATAAATAATCCCAACTCAATATGTGGAAATTCGGGGCATTAAAATGAACAGCGTCCAGTCTTGAGGAAAAAATGAAATAAAATGAATTAGGGACATGATGAACCTTAAATTATTTAAGTTCCTCCAGTGGTAGTGCTCTGCAATTGCTTTCCTTTTCTGCAAATGTTTCACAGCTGTGAAGTTTCCAAGTGAAGAGCCAAAGTGCTGGCTATTGTACAAAAATTAGGGCAAATTTCTGCCTGCCTTGATCTCTGGTGAAATCTCATCAGGGTTGCAGTGTCCCTACCTTATGCTCTCTGCAGTCAATTACACCTGTGCCAGGTGATTGTGAATTGCTACTATTTATGAGCTGATGGAATTCTTGCATTGTGCCCAGTATACGGGACCACAAAAAGTAGCACATAGTCCAGGATTGAGCCCACTTTTCTTATAGCCTAGGGATGTGTACTTGAAAACAAAGACCTGTCCAAAAATGCATGAAAACAGCAAGATCTTCAGGCAGCTGTCTGAAAGACTCAGCCTCTGGAAAAGACTGGGGGAAGTGAAGCCAGCCTCACGTTGTTTTGCTTTCACTGGATGCTTGTGGGATGCAGCCTGTTTGGTGGTTGCTTGGTCAGCCAGGACCTGCAGGGAGCAGAACTCCTTCCCTTACAGGACTTGAGTGTAACTGAACTCCTTTTGTATGTCTCCAGAGTGTTAAGTATAGGAAATCTTAGTTTTTGTTTTATTAATTTTCACTAAGTGGTCTGGAAAGTCAGCAGTAGCTTTCTGCTGCATTGTTTAAGAGTGGGATTCCTTTCAGCCAGCATTCACAGTGAAGATAACTCAAAAAGCACTTTTATTTTGATTGTGTGTGGACAGCCACCATTTTGAGAAATGAAAGATAATTTGGAGCCGTAATGAAATTAGAAGAAATGTATGATCTGTCTGATTTTCCTTATGCCTCTCTAGATTTTTCAGCAGTTCATCTAAGCATGGGAAAGTTCCAAGGTTTCTGCTTCCCCCTGACTGTGCACCCTCAGGCCCACATTTGAAACCAGTGTGATCCCAAGACTGTCCAGTGTCCCCTGTGGGATGGCAGCAGTGCTTACAACAGTTGCATCAGGTGTGATGAGTTTGCCATGGAGGTGATTGATGTAGAGAGAAGTTCAGATGTTGTGAGAGGGATGGAAAAGCACATTACTTAGAAAAAGCAAGGTGGGAGGAAGAGACACCTTTCTTTCATATGATTCCCGGCGTCAAGAACACAAAATTGTGTTTGCTTTTGGGACAGGCATGTTGTAGTACTCACATGAGGACTTTTTTTTAATTTTACTCTTTCAGCTAATACAGATTTACATTTTTCTGAGGGGATGACTCTAGAGGATGTGTGTCACTAGGGGCTGGTTATACTTCAGCAGTAAGCAGCATGGATTTTGTTGGAATTACTCAAATGTGTATGTAAATATATGTAAAACTGTGCTGATCAAAGCAGGATCTGCCACAAAATGTGACAAAAAGATTGGCTTTGCATAACTCATACCACTATAGTGATAACGTGGCATTTGACTACTTGTGCCATGTGTTCTTTTGCTTGCCCTCATAATTTCTGTAACTTTGTGGGTTTTTGGATTTTGTGGGGGTTTTTTGGAAGGTGAATAGGTGCTGTTATCCATGATTTTGAATGTTTTGAGTTGCTTGTCCCTTTGATTTTTTGAAATACTTTTGCTCTGGTGCCAGGTTAGATTGAGTAAGGTGTAGAAAAATCCAACCTAACAACTGTACAGAGAACTTAAAATACTATTGAATTGTTTAAGTTCTTTAAACAGTTTTTATTTCACTGCATCTCACTGGTGTTACAAATAAAATTGAATTAGTTGTAATTTACCACCTCTACCCTATGGTAGAATGAACTAAAAAGCTGTACATAATCAAGTAATTTGGAATTTAACTAACTTGTTTATTTAAACAGAGTGTAGTTTTCAGAGAAATCCATAGTCTACTTTGTAAATTCTTTTCAGATCTTTTTATTTTTATTGACTTTGATTAGCCAGCTAATTTGTACTAAATCAATAAGTGTGATTCTGATAGCTCATTTTGAACCCTTGGCATGGAAGGCTGAAACAAAGAAAGGATTAGTGAAGTGTTGCGCTGACATTCCAATCTATTTTAAGTGAATGCAAGCTTTCTAATAAATATTTAATGGATAGTTGCTTGTGGTTTAATAGAATTAGATAATTCTATTAGAATGCTGTTTGGAGATTTACATGTACCATAGATCACTGCTGAGGACATGGTTAATAATTTAGGCTAAGTGACTAGTAATTAGAAATACAGAGTAAGCAGGAGTGTTTTTTCTGTCTTCCAAGGATTTAGGTGGGTGTTTGCTGTGCAACTGCAACTCAGTTCTTAGGTTCTCTTTCATACAGGAGAACTCAATTGCCTAGTTTGGGACAAGCCTCAAATGTGATAACAAAGCATGAGGCCCCTGGGTTTATTTAATATCTTATCCTCTGAGTTAATGAGTTGGAAAATAGTTCACTGTTTATCTACAGTAGATTGAGCAGATGTTGCCAATTCAATTTTATGGAACGTAATCTCTGAGAGATTGTCTTCTGCCCATTGCTTTTTCATGGTTTGAATCTCTGCTGTCCTCGGCTTCAAGAGAACATTTCCCACACTGGTCATGGAGTTGTCAAAAGATTAGTGCAGCAGAACTTGGTAAAAGCCAGTTAGTATGGGGAGGCTTTGCAAAGAGAGGTTTTGGAAATTTCTATGAGAATGCACGAAATTTAAGTTATAAATGGAATGGCAAGGAAAAAGTATTTGAGAAAACACTGAGGAAAGTTAAAATTAAATATTAAATACTGTCACATCAGATTAGGTTTTCAGGTGAAGCTTTAGAAATTGTTATCTCTATGGACCATTAATTTAGGGTTAGTACGAACAGCTGTTCACAGCTTGCAGTAGGAGACTGCTTGCTGTTTAGACCTGATCTCAGGGAGTGGGGTTTGACAGGAAAGATGTTCTCATCTGCAGCAATCTTGGCATGTGAGGACAATTGGAATGCAGAGCTGAGTGAAGGGACCACGCCCAGCAAGCTCTGCATCCCAGCCATCCCTTGGTCAGTGAGATGAGGAGGTTGTTACTGATCTCCTGCACTGTGCAGGAGGTGAGCTCCTGATCTGTCCTCTGCTTATTCACATTGTAATATCACCTTTGTGCATCTCCTGGACTACAGAGTAGTCAGTTACTTCTATCCAAGTAGTGTGGAAGATGCTGACCATATCCCTGAGGCATTTGTTCTTACATGCATGTGCGTCTGTCAATACTGGAGAGCCAGAACTGGTGTTTTCAAGTTGTCCCAGCATTTCAGCTCTGGGGCAGTTTACCTCATTCAGTGTACCTTCTAAATGGTGTAGAGCAGCAGAAGAACTGTTGTGCTTGTTAAGAGTTTTGTCTCTAAAGCCTGGGTTACTTTAAGATTCACTTTTGTAAGCAGGAGAGTTCAAGAGGCCATAGCACTGCAAAGTCAGTTTGCTGCCACTTCCCTTTTGTTCTTACCAGCTGTAAGATGTGTGTTACATACCTGATAGACATAATTTGCAGAATTCTTCTTTGAAGAACATTGATTTTATGAGGCTGTGTAGTTAGGATTGAAGAGAGAGAGTTTGACAAAGGCTAAAAAGTCATCCTTCCAAGAAATGTCTTCCTTCCCAAATTCAATTTTCTTTTTCATTGAAGGTGAGCTAGTTGATGAGTGTGACTAAGTGTGTGGATTTGAGGAGTATCATGTCATTGTTCAGTTACACAGTAGTGTCAGGAAGTGTGCAAGAGGACAATTTCACAGGAATCTTCAACTTAGACATGGCTGGAAAATAATGAAGGAATGTAGAGGTATGAAGTAATGTGAGCATATTTTTCTTGTTTGTTTGGTTGAATTTTTTCTTTGCTTCATCATCTATTTTCACTTCTCAAAGGTTACTCCATAGCTCAGTTAATATTGTTGTGTAGTAAAACTGACTTGAACTGGAGCTGGGCTCTGCTCTGGACACTGCCAAGCTCAGAATTGGACCTCTTGGGGTTTGGAGATGATTTCATTCTTGACAATTGCAGAGTCAGTTCTATGGAATTCCTGTCAATCCTTGAGTTAAATCTACTGAAGCTGAGGCCTCATCTGGCCTTTAATTTTAGTGTATGCACGTGTGTGTGTGTGCATGTGTAAGGAGACCTTCCCAAAGTGCTCAGAGCAGGTTCTGAGGCATCGCTGCTTACACTGAACTCCCTGTACAGCGAGGTTAACAGGCACTGCACTGGCATGAAAGGTAGGATTAAAACTCTTCTTTTGAGATGCTTTTTCTTTAGCTTCTCTTAAATTTTTTTCTAGTCCTGGCATGGATAAAAGAATAGCTTCACCCTGGTTCCTTTGCTCATTTGAAGTTTGCTCTGTTCCAGCTGTATCTCTTATGAGGTAGTGATACATATTGTGTTCTCCGGAGAGCAGTTCCATTACTGCGAGCTGTTAGTTCCACTCAATATTCACTCCTTGGAAACAATGGTTTGATGGGCTGGGACATGGATTGTTATATTAAGCAAGAAAATAACTTGAACTGCTCCTGTAATTACTCTGCATGCAGTCAGTCTCGGGATTTCTGGCAAGCTCACCTTCATTTCTACATATATAATGTTACGGTACTTAGCATTTCTGTAACACGGCATTACACCTTCAAATTGTTTTCTAGTTATTAACTAATTAATCTCATAACACCCCTGTAAGGTATATCTGTTTGTTTCTGCTTGGGTGACTGTGTGGAGGATAATAATATGTGGCTTGAATATTAACAGAGTAGTGTATTGCATTTGTAGTTGGTGCTTTGTTTTGAGGTTTTGATTTGGTTTAACCCTGGCTGGCAGCCACTCGCTTGCTTTCCCTCAGCAGGATGGAGGAGAGAATCAGAAAGGTAAGAGGGAGAGAGCTTGTAGGTTGGGATAAAGAGAGTTTAATAGGTAAAGCAAAACTGAACAAACTATAAAGTAAAATAGAGAATTAATTCTCTGCTTCCCATGGGAAGGCAGGTGTTGAAAGCAGGACCCATCTCACATAAAGGTGACATGAAGAAGATAAGTGCCACAAAATGGAATGTCATTCCCCTTCCTTCTTTCCCCTGTTTTTATTGCTGGGTATGATGCCATGTGGTCTGGAACAGCCCTGTGGCCAGCTGGGGTCAGCAGTCCCAGCTGTGTCCCCTCCCAGGCTCCTCACTGCTGGGGCAGTGTGGGACAGGAAGGAGGCCCTGAGGCTGAGTGAGCACAGCTGCACAGCAGGTGAAACACCCCTGTCAGTGCTGTTCCCAGCACAAATCCAAAATACAGCACCAGAAGAGCTACTCTGAAGAAAGCTAACTCTTTCTCACCAAAACCAGTACAGGCTTGGAATTCAGTTACATGTTTTTTTCCTCCCAGCATCCTTGTCTCTGATATGGAATATTGACTTGTCTGTCCCCAAAGGCTGAACAGAAATGTGCTGTCACACAAGTGGGTAGTCCTGCAGGAGTCAGACTGCCACAGCTGTGAAGGAAATATTTTTCAAGAAAACAGAACTCTCACAAAATCTCCCTCTTCCTCAAAGGAAAAAAACCAAAGAAACCCAAAATCAAATCAAACTGAAACCTGACCAATTAAAACACTAAAAATAATTGCCAGCAAAAAACCAAACCAACAATCCCACCCTCCCAAATCACAACATACTCAGTCTTTTGATGTAGAAAGCACTTTATTTTGTGGCTGGGTCAAGTTCTTCTGTATGTTTTGCAGGAATCTTAGCCTGATGTTTCCCTGACCTCACTTCTAAAATCAGATAGTAATTTTTCAGCTTTGTTCAATATGGGTGTTTTCAAAATCTGATTCTTTGCCTTCTGTATGTTTGTACAGTGCCTTGTGCAGTAAAAGGATAATTTCAGATAGGCATTTGGGTTGTTATAAGAACCTGACTGAAACCAATGTGGGTTTTTTTTTGTTTTCTTTTTTAGAGTTAGTATGAATCAGCACCATTTGATCTGTCACTGAAAACAGAGGCACTTTGTGGAACTATAAAGAATTGTGCATTAACCATGGAGGACCAACAGGGAAAATGAAGAGTAGAGTGCCCTGGCTGCTGTGTTGATTATCAAAGAATACCTGTTTTGGCAGATAAGCTGCAAGTAGAGTTGCCAAGGTAGTTTGAGTCATGACAAGCATCATTAGACAGTTCTCTCCAAGGTTTTGGCTAGGTCACTGACTAACTGTGAATTGGGTCAAGGACCTGACTGGGTAAAGTAGCCTCATTTATCAGCTGCCATGGCTGAGATAACAGTCATCAGTCCATTTGACTAGCTGAGGAGGGAACAACTTATTTTGGTTTAGTAATGATTTGAGAGCCCCATCAATAAAATCACCAATACTCTTCAGTGCTGTAATCTGTCCATGTCTCAGTGGCCAGCATGATTTCTTGGCAGCAGAGAGAAGGGGGAACCAAGTGGACAAGCTGGCTTCCTCTCATTTCCGCTGAGATTGCACCTTGGAATCTCAGGACTAATTCACCAAGGTTATCCAAGATGGGATTCTCATTCTACAAAGTAGTTCTATCTTGTTGCATAGGAATAGTTGAAACCTATATAAGGCAGCAATATTCTCTGCTTTTGTGCGGAAATTGTTCCTAGAAATTGTTCCTGGAGCACTGATTGTGCTCTTCCTCATTTTGTTTAATTATAACAAAATAATTCCATTGAACTATTCCCAGCTCACTATGACAGAGGTAAACATTTATGCAGGCCAGATCAGCAGGGCAGGGTGTTTTGCTAACGCAGTTGTGGAACTCTCAAACCAGGTAACATCTGGCCACCTTGGAGGGTAGGCAGAGCAAATCTGCATTTCCTTGCATGTAATTTGCTATTGTAGCCTGCCTGCAGCCCTGTTGAGCTGCAACTGCAGACAGAGAAACACTTGGGTTGATTTGAGCTAATTGAGTTGATCAAGTGTTGACGATTAGCTCAATTTGCACAGTCCCACTTGTCTTTACTCAGAGCAGCAGCAGTGCTGGCAAATGAATTACCTCATCAGAGCTCTTGTCACCTATAGACAGTCGAGGGATGCATTGTTTCTGTAGTGTGAGACTGATTGACAGGCTTTTGAAAAAAGTTGGTTCCTTTCAAAATTTGACTGACCCTGAGAGGTGTTTTGGGTTTTTTTTTTTTTTTTTTTTTTTTTTTTTTGGCTTTTTTACTCACTGCAGAGTTTTCTCTTCTGCAGGCTGCTATTGCCCCAGATGTAGAATTTATATAGCTGCTGTACACTGTTTGGAAGGTGTTTGGAGTTCAACATATGGTAATTTTAGATTTTCATCTATGTTAATTCTACATCAATGCATTTTTTTTTCATTCATGCCCCACTTGCCACTCTTCAAAGGAATAAGTAAAAGTATCTTTGTATTTGCAAGGTGATTTTTGCTCTTCTCAGCTGACACACAGTGAAGAAGTGAGAAGCACTTCACAGATGTTATAAGCTGTACAACACCCCAAAGTGTTGGTGTTGGGAGAGCTGAGACAAAGAAGGATTGTTTTGCTTTACAGTATGCAGAAAGATGAAGTTTGAAATGGAAATAGGAAGGAGTTACTTTTTACACTGAATCCTGGGGAGCTGGCCTTCAACCATTCATTTCCTGACTGAGACTACTGTGTTCCTGTGTTTGTCTTAACACATACAAGGTCTTCCTAACATAGTTTTAGGTAACTAAAAGGGCCAAAAATTAAATGTCATTAATATAATTTTGAATTTAAACTACTATTTAATTTCATTAAATAAAATACTTTTACTTGTTTAGCACTGGAGAACGGGAGGTTTTCTAAAATCTAGTATGTCAAACCCAAAAATTATTAAATACCAGAGAAATTTTCTTCCAAAACTCCTGCTTGTTAGCTGTGTTGCATTGTTGCATTCATCTGAAAAGAATGCTGAAAGAATGTTTGCTTGTACCAAGTGAAGGGCCTTGGGCTGCCTTGGAGCAAGCAGGTGCTCACTGTATCCTCTTCTCCCTTGGCTAACTTGATATTAAAGGAGCTTGGAATGCAGCTGTAGGAGTGCAGAAACACATACTCTCAAGTGATTTTATTTTTGTCTGGGTCTTTTTCACGTGGATTATGGCTGTTGATGTCAATACAAGCTTGATTATAATATCTGGAACTTGAGGGTTGTCTTGCAGTCAGCACAAGTGGAACAAGGATTCTTTTCCCAAGGCACCTTTGAATGCCCTTCCTTGAGGATTCATAACATTTTTGCGGTGCAATGTTTCAAGTCATCATTTTGCATATACCCTAAGGTTTGGTCTATATAAAACTGAAGTGATTTTTTAGCTTGTAGCTATAAATGGAATAGGTACTGAAATAGTTTTTTAAAAATTAAGTAAAATTACTTGGTAAATTCTGGAAATGTGCACAAGGCTACATTTTGTGCTCTGTATTCATGATGGAAAGTGTTTTGATGCCTTGATCTATACTTTTTCCACACAGAGGTATTCTGGGGGGAACAAAGCTTGTATGTAATAGAAGTAAATGTTGCCATTATGCAGATATATCCCTTTTCCTGGTAAAAGCTGAAATTTTTAAGGAAAAGTTCCAAAACTCAGCTTAAAATCCATGATCTTAAGTTTAAAATTTGTACCCGAAAAATTGCTTTCGGTGAAAATTGTCTGTCAGAAAAGCAAAACCATTTGTCAAGTGACCTGTTTCACACATTCCTTTATAATGGAATATGTTTCACATATTCCTTTATATAAGGAAGAAGAAAAATCTTTCTGTACTTTTTCTCCAAATGCTTCTATGGAAAATAAAAATATTTTGAAGTCTCATGAGAGCTGACATTTTGTTGATTCACATCTCCCTTCTGCTAACTGCTTTTCCCACAATGCAAATATTTAAACACCTTGTCTATTGTGGGAGAAATATTCTGTGCATTTATATTGTCAGCTAAATATTTTGCTTCTTCCCCACTTATCCACCTCCAAAAAGGATAAAAATGCCCAGAATATTAATTCTGCATTGTCTACTGCTGCTTTTCCTCTTCTGTCTTTGCTCTCCAAACAGTTTTACTTCAACATTTATGGGTAGTACACTTACTTAATCTTTTCAAGTTCATTGTATCTGAAAAACCTTTTTCTTATTTCTTTCACTTTTTGCATTTGACAGCATTCAGTGCAAAGGCAATACAGCCATTTATTTCTCCTTTATGTCAGTGAGCTCTCTGTGGGTTTCTCTATGTATCTTTGATATGCTGGCTTGGGATACAGAAATCTTTAGAAAAAATAGGAAGCAGTTATTTTGAAAATGAGGAACCCTTGTCAGGAGGAATCAAGGGTGAATATAGTACAGAAAAGTACCTCTAACTCTACTTTAAAAAACAAATGAGTAAATAAAAAATGTCCAGCCAACCAAACTCTGGCAAAATTACAAATTGTCGCTGTCCTTTTAAAGCAAATGTAACCTCCCTCTGAAAGGAGCAGATGGCTTTGCTTTGTATGGAGATTTTTGTTTCCTGACTGGTATGTGCAGCTGTTTCTAAAAAGATTTGGTTTCTTTTAATGAAGCAGTACTTCAGAGGCAGAGTGAGATGCAATGCATGTGAAAGTTTGGGGGAATTAATTATTTGCGATTTATGTGCCTGTTGGATATCTGCATCCAGATATGTTTCTCTAAGAAGAGTCAACCCCAAGGTGAATCACAGCTTTTCAGTAACTCCATTGTGCTCTGCCACATCAAGAGGAGAGAGGACAAGAGCAGAGGGGACAGTTGTGTTTGTTCTGAGAAGATGAGGGAAGCCCAAAGGCTTTTCTGGCCTGTTGGGCTGCTGCAGGGAAGAGTGGAGCTGTCCCAACGAGCTTGGTGCTGTAACCCTGAAGTGGCAGCACTGATGAGACTCTTCTGGGGTGCTGGTTCAGGAGCAGGATCTGAGCTGTTATTTCTGATGCTCTTTGGCCCTGGGGAAGATGTTTATTTTGCCTTCTTGAACATCCAGGATCTGGCTGCCAGTGTTATGCTGGAAGTGAACAAGTGTGCTGACAAGCTGGGAGACAGCTCAAATTGGTGTGAGGAAGTTGAGAGTTCCTCTGGACTGAGCTTTCCTGCAGGGCTTTGTGCCTGCAGAACAAGTCACCCCAACTGTCCTGCCCTTGTGACACACACCTGGTTACACCTGTGCAGGAATAACTGAAGACTCAAAACAGGCAGAAAGCTTTGCACAGATGATGGTCTTATATTTCTGGGTGCCTTTTGTGGGAAATGCTGTATTGCCTTCTTGTGGTGCTTATGCAACACGCCAGAGAGCCCCAGGCACAGAGCCCTTCCAGACAAGAGGAAAAAAGTACCATTTTGTGTTTGTTAAATAAACACTGATTCTTATGAACAGTGTTTATTATGAAATAACCACAAAATATTTCACCTAAATTTGATCTTTTTATGCCTTAGAGGTGGTAATCTCTTTTCATAATTTTTTTGTTACTGTGGAACAAACATATCTTAATGTGGAACAAACAAGCAAGGCTCTAACAGCACGGGACTGTCTGCTCTGGGGGGAGCACTGCCTTGCATTATGCCTGTGCTCAGTCAATACTCTATTATTGCACATTAAGTGGTTTGCTACAGTATCCTGTGTGCAGGGTATTAGAAAGGGTCTTATCTAATTTCCTAAGCAATAATGGTATAAACAGTATGCATTTTTTATTATTAAAAAACAAACTGTTGCCTGTGCTGAGTAAATGTTTCTTTTATATACAGTTAGCACCCAGGACACTGACTCATAAATCAGCAGAATTAAATGGAAAGTGCAAAGTTTTGGAAAACTAGAATTTATTATAGGCCCAGAGTCTTTGACTCTACCTGCAGATAAACTTTAACTTGCTCAATGTAGGCACACAGTTTGTGTAATTGGGATGGGCTGGCCCAGCTTGATAGTATTTTTATTTGACTGCTGTGCTCTTCAATGATTCGATCTAGTTGATTTGAAAGTAATCCAATCCGAAACCTTACAAAACTTTAACAAATAGGAACATTAAAATGCACTGAGAGGAAAATAAAGTAGATATTTTTATATTGAGAATTTTTGTTTCTTTGAATGTTGCATCAATTTCTATTCAAATGGCCCACGAAAATACCATTTTGATAGGTTTCTAATACTGTATAGGAGGGTTTTTGTTTATGGGAGTAGTGTCTATTACTTGGAAATTCAAATTTATAAAGTTGTTTTACTACTCCTCTTCAATATAAGGACATATAAACTAAATATATTTTTGAAGATATTTTTATTAATTCAGCTGAGGTGTGTGTTTTGCTCTGTACAACTAATGTTTCATATCAGAGGAATAAAGAGATGTGAAAGCTGAGATATAAATGTCAACACAGATATTTCTTGGATTTATTACCATGAGCCCAGGTAAGGGACTCCTAATATTCCAAATCTCATGGAATGCTTTTCTAGCACCTTACCTTGTAGCTTCACTGAGGTTAAATGTTTTTCTATATTCTCCACTTCACATTATCCAACCCAAGTTCACTCAAAATTACTGCTGGAAGAGGAGAGACATTTGGAACTGCTTGCAGTTTTCTGTTTTGTAACAAAACACACTGACAAAACTCACCAGCCTGGGTTCATGGTGTCAGTTTGCAGGAGGCACTTGGGACTCTCAAAGCAGCCTGAGTTTGCTGTGGTGGCAGCTTGGATCTCTGAGGCATCCTGCTCCGTGGAGAACCTTAGAAGGCAGCCAGCCATGCAGGGCCACAGGCTTCTTGAACCCTAAAATTAGTCATAACCATGACCCCAGGCATAACCCCAACCCCAGGTGAGAGACTAAGAAATGCATGGGAGTAAGGCTGGTGCCAAAGCCGGAAAAGGAGCCACGTTCTGGCAGTTCTCTGTTACGTTTGGCATGACTGTTGCACCGGCAGTCTGCTTGGAGCTCTGGACTTGGTGGTTTTTGGAAGCCTAACCCTAGGCCTAACTCTAAAAGTAGCCTAGCAGTAAAAGCAACATTCGGCTAAGGCTGGTTCCAGGGAAAAAGCTGTGAAGAAAGGCATGTTGTGGCAGTTTTGTGTTCCCCTTGGGATGCCCTTTGCAGCTGCAGTGCGCCTGGAGCCCTGGCCTTTGTGGTTTTCAAAACCCTAACCCTAGGTTCAACCCTCAATTTAACCCTTTTCCCTCTGGGGAAGAATGCTGACCATGCCAGGTTCCTGATGTCAGTTTACATATGGGAAACTGGTTTTCTGGTGAGTTTTCGTGTTCTGCAGTTCTCCCCTACCCTCGTGACCTGATCCTCGTCGCAATGACTCTTTTGGGACTTGAGCTCATGGCATTTGACCAGCACTGTCTTTACCCAATGTTACCAGTTTTCTAATCCATTCCACCGCTGTCCTAGAAATCCATGTTTTCCTCGAGCGTTCTCTCTGACCCTGATCCTGACCCTGGAAATACTCCAATGAATGCCTAAACACCCCTTAAAACCCCCTTACAATACTTTAAAAAACAAACAAAAAAAATCCTAAGGAACCTTTAAGAATCTCCTATATATCCTTAGAAGTTGTGGAGAAATCCTGATGAAAACCTGCTCACCCTCGAAGCCCAGCCTGTTGCCCTCTAACCCTTACATGTCTTCCCTACCTTTTTGCAGTGGGTCCTGTTGTCCTCTGAGGGTTCTGTCCTTGTCCTGCTGTGGGGGTTTCTGTCTTGTCCCCCCAGGAGGGTTCCAGTCTGGCCTCGCTGTTGGGGTTGCTGTGTTGTGCTGCTGTTGGGGGGAAAGGCTGTTGTTGGGGGGCTGGTTAGGGTGAGGCTAGGGCTGGGCTGAGGGGTGCTGCACCTGAACCCTAACTTGCCTCCTAAGCTGTACCCTGTAGCCCTGATCTGCACTGGACTGTCCAGCCCTCAAGCCCTGTCCCTTTACCCCTCAGCCCCTCCCTCTGCCCCCAGCCCTCAGGCTCTGTCACCCTCCCTCCCCTTTGCCCTCACGTCCCCTCTCAGCTGCCCCTCAGCTCCTGAGTGTCACCCTTAATCCCTGTCCTTTGCCCCTCAGTCCCAGCTTCTCTGTGTCACTCTCCAGCTGCCCTGCCACCCTCAGCATCTCTGTGTGTCACCCACTGTCCCCTCCCCCTGCTCCCCCCTCGGCTCACAGCCTCTGGCACCCTCAAGCCCCCACATTGCCCCTCAGCCTCTGTCATGCCATGAAAAGACGCTAAAAAACCCTAAAAATTCCCTAAGAGACCCCTAAGCGTTAAAATGCCCTAAAAACCCCACAAAAACCTAAAAATAGCCTTAGAATACCCTTAAAATACACTAAAAATACCCTAGGTATAAAAAAACCCCTGAAGCACCCCTAAAAATCCTTAAAGAACCTTTAAAAAAATCCCTAAAAATACCCTTAAATAGTCCTAAAAGAGCTCTAAAAATACCCCCAAAATCCTAAAATGCCCTGATAAGACCCTAAAAAAACCCCTAAAAATTTCCTCAAAAACCCTAAAGATACTCTAGTCCTAAAGAATTCCTCAAAATACTCTCAATAGTGCTAAAAAAAAGCCTTAAAACTTTTTTAACAGCCCTAAAAATTCCCCAACAGCATCCCAAAAAGTTCTAATTAGTATTAAGAAAGCTTTTAAGATACCCTAACAAAATCTTTTTAAAGCCCTGAAAAGCCCTAAAGGTATCCTTAACATTCCCAGAAAATTCCTAAAAAACTCCTGCAAAACCTCCCTAAAATATCCTTTTAAAGCACTTAAAAAAACCTCAAAAAACCCTAAAAAACTACTTAGCCCCCAATCCTTACGTGCAGCTCTCTAGAGGACAAACAACATCCCTACCTTTTAATTGGGGTCACTGCCTTGTGCTGCTGGGAGGGTTCTGGGGCTGTCCCAGCATTAAGGTCACTGCCTTGTGCTGCTGTTGTAGAAAACTGCTGTCCTAGGGGTGCTGTGTATGGTGAGCTTCGGGTTGGGGTGAGGGTTGCTGCACCTGTACCCTAACCCTACCTGGTACCCTGTGTCCTTTGTACCCCTAACGCTACCTGGTACCCTGTGTCCTTTGTACCCCTAACCCTACCTGGTACCCTGTGTCCTTTGTACCTCTAACCCTACCTGGTACCCTGTGTCCTTTGTACCCCTAACCCTACCTGGTACCCTGTGTCCTTTGTACCCCTAACCCTACCTGGTACCCTGTGTCCTTTGTACCCCTAACGCTACCTGGTACCCTGTGTCCTTTGTACCCCTAACCCTACCTGGTACCCTGTGTCCTTTGTACCTCTAACCCTCAGTGTGAGCTCTCCACCTATCAAATCTCTGTCCCTCAGCCCACAATGTCTGTGTGTCACCCCAAGTCCCCAGACATTGTCCCTTGGTCCCCTAACCTCCACTCTGCACTCTCCACCCAGGTAGGGGTGGATTTTAGGGTGAGGTTAGGGGTGATGTGAGGGCTGGTTCACCTCTCACCCTCAGGCACCCCCCATTTTGCCCCTCAAGGCACCCCCTGCCCCTCAGCTTCTTGGTGTCACCCTCAAGTTCCCCACTGCAGCCTCTCAGCGTCTCTGTGCCAGCCTGGAGCCCCCTTTGCTCCTAAAGGCCCCTTCTGCCTCTCAGCTGCCCCCATGCTCTCTGTCACCCTCCAGCCCCCTCAGCCCACAGCCCCTGGTGACACCCTACAGCCCACAGACGTTGTCCCTGCCTGTTTTGTTTGGGTGCTGTCCTGGTGCCAGGACTGCACTGTCCCCGTGTTCGGCTCCCACGTGCTGCTGCAGAGTCACAGGAGGGCGGTGGGAGTGAGGGATGGGGCAGGGCTGGGCTGGAAGTACGAGTAGGGGTGTGGGGTGAAGAAGGGGACAGCAGAAGAGGGCTGAGGGGAAGAGGTAAGGATTAGGAGAGGGCACCCCAACTCTCTCAGACCAAAGCTGCAGAAAAATAAAACTCTGGTTGCCCGGGCACTGCCAAACACCACCTACAAAATGACTTCGGGAACCTGGGGTGGAGAGTTTTGGTAACCACGGCAAAGGGTTGGTGTTTGCAATCAGTGACCTTCTGCCTTCTCCAATTCCGCACGGCGCAGGATGCCTCCCAGACCGAACCTGCCACCACTGCCAACTCGGGCTGCTTTGACAGCCCCAAGCACCTCCTGCAAACTGACACCAGGAACCTGGGCTGGTGAGTTCTCTTTTCCAGGTTAATTTGGGATTTGGGAATTCCCCATCCCAAGTATTCCCAAAGTTCCTAAATCCTGGAATTCTCAAATTCTGGAACTCCTGATCCAAAATATTCCTAAAATTCCCAAATCCTGAATCCCCGAATCCCAAAATTCTCCAATCCTGGAATTCCCCAGCCCAAATATTCTCAAATTTCCCAAATCCCGGAATTCACAAATCCCAGAAATTGGGATCCCAAATATTCCCAGGAATCCCCAAATCCCAGAATTCCTCATCCCAAATATTCCCAAAATTCCCGAATCCTGGAATTCCCCAATCCTGGAATTCCCAAAATCTGAGCTAAATCATGGATTTGCAGTGAAAAATCAGATTTGTGTTTACAATATGGAAACAATATATGCTGCTAACTTGCAGCTAAAATAATAAAAATTTGGTTTTGATGTGCAGTTTTTGGAACTAAGTAACTATCATGTCAAAAATGCCCTTAGTGAGCTGGTGTAAATCATACCTTCACTTGTCAGAGCAGTAATTTGGTTTAAAAGGATGTGTGGATCTGCAAGACAAGTGAAGGTAAGCTGCTGAGCTTTATGGAACTCTGTTTTTCTCGGTTTACATGCTGGATGAACAGTTCAATCCAGCCTTTATGCTTTAATAGTAAAAGCAAATAGAAAAAAGGCTAAATACATATGAGAACCAAGGGCTTTTTGGCACCTCAAAGAAATGCCAGTAGAGGCTGCAGAAATGTCATAAATCAAACCTACAAAACAAAGGTTGACCTTAGCTCGGGATATCTTAAGTTGGCATTCTGTTCCTGGAAAAATACAGAGAACCTGCTATTAAAAGAAGAACTTTTATCATATCTATCTTTATGGCAAAAAGATTTAGTCCATTGAAAACCTGGACTCATTTTCTATTGAGTTCCTAGAGGCTAATCCTAAAGCCATTGCAGACAAGAAAGTGTCATCCTGACAAGGTCCCAGGGAAGGGCTGTCTGTGTGCAGCACCAGAATGTGCAGAGATTTTCTGGAGTTCTGGAATTCCAAATACATTAGTGTGGGATGCAGGCCTGCAGTGCCTTGAGCTGCTGGTCCAGTACTCTCTGCCCAATGCAGCCTCTTCATCTTAAAACAAAAGAACCCCCAAACTCCAAGCCAAGCAAAACACCCAACATCAGAAAATTCTGCAAAACTATGGTAAATGTCTTGTTTTAAAACTGCACCAAGCAGAAGGTTTCAAATAAGCAGAGCTGTGTTCTGTGGAAAGGAAGGAGCTGCAGCCAGCTGTGTTTATCAGCTCAGGGATGCGTGGTTACCACGGCCCACAGGACAGGGTGCAATGCTGTGTGCTCAGTTAATCACTGTACAAAATGCCTCAGCACTTGCCCAGCCTGCAGGCCTGGAACAAAGTATTGGGCAAACAGGGTCTTCAAGGCAACAGGGCTGAGATTCTGAGGCTGGGTGGCCAGAAGGCAAGTCCTGTGCTGAAAAGCCATTGCTTACTTGAATGCACAATATGTTAACTACATCTGGATTTAGCATAATCATCCTTGACTAATATGAAGAGAAGGGAGAGGGTTTAAATGCTGAATAAATAAATCACTTCATTTCATGTTATCAGAGAGGAACAGATGGTCAGTTTAGTGTGTTTTCTGATTGCTTATGTTTTCAGGAGATCAACACTGGTTTTTGCACAGAAGGTTTTCCAGTGTCAATAATTCATATGTGTATACATCAAGCAACTTTTTGCTCTTATCTTTGAGGTGTGCCTTGCTAGTACCCTTTTAGGCAACTAAAACGTCTCAACGTCATCAGAAACAAGTATTTTTTATGAGTTTCCCTTTTCCTTGTATATTTATTAGTGCTATTATAATGCCTTGTATATTTATTAGTGTATATTATAAGTCCTAGTTCTTACTAAATGTAAGAAGTGGCTCAGGACACCACACCAGAAGAGCTGGATGGCTGCATGTCCTGTCATATGGGTATTGTACTATATAAAATGTTTCTATATATCTTCATTTTTGCTTTTTGGAATTGTCCTGTAATTTTTCTGCCAACCTCTGAGAAATGCTTTCCTTGAGATGTATCTCAGATCCAGAGTTCAGTGCCTGCAGCACTTGGGTTAGTTGGCCTGGTCTGCTGTTGCTGTAGCTCTTGTCATCCAATCTTTTTTCTCTCATGAGGAATTGTATGTAGCAATTGAGTGTAGGAATGTTTCAGCTTACTTTAAAGATTTAATGATTGATGCCTACATGCAGGGAAGAGGAGCAAACTCCTTCTGTAGTGTTTGATTTATTAAGAGAACATAAACAGCAAAAGGGAAAGTCTCCATTTGTAAACCACACTGATAGAAAGCAAGTTTGTCATGGTCTTCTCAAGCAGCAATAAATACTTCTCTATTACCTATCATTTCTTAAAAGTAACACCTTTACTACTTCCCTGTGTGTATACAGTAAAAGAAAATGAAGCAACAAATGCTTGAACCCTAACAATAAGGCACGTCCAAACTCTGAATCCAGGATCCATTTATGTAATGAGGTTGATTTCTAAATTTCTGTTTTCTTCTGGTAACCCTTTATTTCTCTGCCTAATCTTGGTTAAAACAAAAATTAAATCCTCTTTTGATGATGTCTTTTGTGCAGCAGGCAGGAATGAGGGCTATTATCATGCAGTCAACTGCTTATCAGCACCCTTAATTTCCACATTCCTGCACTCTGACTTTGTAATCATAGCACTGAGGGTCAGGGTCCTGCTATTCAGGGCTGCTGGTTTTTATGTGAAAGTGATGGTTAGAGGAGATCTCTGTTTTCTGTCGTTTGGAGACAATAGCAGAAGCAGGAGAGTATCAATTTCTGTCATGTAATTGGATTAGTGATCAGTTTACATGACAGAGGAGGCTCTTCATTGAATTAACTTGAAAAGGGATTATATCAATAAATAGCAGGAAGAGGAAGGCCATGCTAGCTACTATTTGTTACAAATACTTCTTCAAACATCTTGTTCAACATCTTTATTCTTTACAGAGGGTCAGGCAATTACTGTCCCCAATTAAATCAGGTTTGCTATAAATTTTTATTGTAAGGAGTAGTTGACTTCTGGATTGTATCCAAATGGGAGGAGAGGGGAATACTGTGATGATATTTCATTTTTTCCCTATCTAAATCTTCTGTATAACTGGCAGCTTTGAATCTGCTCACTTGCAAAACAGGAAAAAAAAAAACCCTCAAAACACACAAGCTGCTACTTTGAGTCACACAATGATTTTGAAGAGAAAGACAGGTGAGTTGTCTGTGTTTTGATGGAAATATGTTGGAAGGAACCCTATTGAATAAGAGCTAATCCTCAATGAATCCACAAGGACCTGAAGTGACTGAATACGTCAGTGGAAGATGTCACTCCCATGAAAAGGATAGACCTCTGTGGGCTTTACATTTCTTTCCTGAAGGTAGAAGAATCACAGATTACAAAAACACAGTTACAAAGCATTTGCAGCATTCTGGACTCTTTCAGGAGTCTCCAAATATTTTTTTTAATAAATTCAATTTTGCCTGAAATCTGTATGCAATTTGAATTAAATTCACTATGTTTCAGAGCTCAAGCAGCATGTCTTCCATCCACGGCAAAAAGGAGATGAATTTCAGTCAGGTGTGCCCATTATAATCTGTCTCCACCTGTAGTTTTCATCAAAACTGTTGGGAAGTGCAAGGTAATATATGGTCAGGATTTGCCCACCACCAGCACTGTGTCTATTATCTTAGTTTAAAAAAAGGTGTGTGAGTGTATATTGGCTTCTTCACAATTTACTTAATTGTGACAGGTAGTTTTTATGGGATTTGAAAGTAGATCTCTATATTTTGTGCGTGTAACACATACAATGGTTTATGTTCTTTCATTGTCATGATTATTCAGGTTACTAATTTGTGGATGGATGGAATGTAGGAGAATAGAGATAGTGATGAAGGTAATCTCACCCTTAAGGAGTTACAGCTGAATTAGGAAGAGGCTTGCCCTTAATAGGCCACAGCGAGGAGCTGCCTATGAGAAATCACTAAGAAGGTATGGAGCTTTTGCAATAAGGCAACAACACTAATTAGACTGATAAAGCTGATGTTTCCAGAGATATAGTGATGTTGGCAGAGTAGAGCTGGTAGTTGCTTTAAAATGTGTTTCATAGCAGTGTTTTGTTCTGAATTTGCTTTTTATAGAAATTTTTTTGTGCCTGCCCACTTACAAATGCAAGGGCAGGGATATTAATTCAGTCCATCCGTGGGTCAGCAGCACCTCCCTGCCAGTCCCCTGAAGCTCTCCTGCCTTACTGTAGCAATGCAGGGATGTTGTGAGGCCCTGAAATGTTTCCTTCCTGCTCTTAATACATACTCTTCCTGCAGTTGGAGGATATCTACTCTGCACAGCTGATGAAAGAAGTTAAATATCCATCTTTCCTCACTGATTTGTACAAAGAGGTTTTGTTATGCATATATGGATAGTTCTTAAGCAATAACTTAGACTTGTGTTTTAGACAATGCCAGATTCAAAGCCATGTTAAAATTACTTGGTGTCTTGGCTTCTTAAGATGGCACTTTTGTTGTTTTTTTCTTTGTGACAGTACTATGATGTTTAAAAACTTTAATTAATACTTGAAGTGGTTACTTGTGTGCATGTCTTTTCCCTGAGAACAATTTTGGAGGGGTAGCTTACCATATCAAGTTGGTTTAGGATGATATAGTGTATTAATATTGTTAATCTGCTGTATCATGTGGTCTGGACAGTTTTAGGTGTGTTACTTCTTTGTATTATAAGGGACAGAGCACTTCCACAAGGGAGAAGTGAATTTCTGAGTACTGTGGTGCTGTTGATTGGGCTTGTGTATCCAGATTAGCTGTAATGGTAAAGAACAAAGGTGAGTGTAGCTGTGGTTCAGTCCTGAAAAGAGGAGGATAAAATATGGAGTTGAACAGTAAGCATGGGAAGGGAGATGTTTTGATGAGGTTAATGAAGTGTTCCCTGTTCAGAGAGACTTGACAGAGCTCCCTGGAGTTTGGCCATTTCTGATTTCCATTTAGAGAGATGGGGAAAATTAAATGGAAGATGCAAATTGTTGTACTTCAAATGAGAATTTGTGTGTCTTTGGAGTACCATAGGAAATTTGTGTGTGAGAGTGAATCAAATCACTAAATGTGAGTAAATGCTTGGCTTTTGGTGTGATTTAGTTTTGATGTGCCTTAAACACGTGAACATGGAATTGGTCCTCTGCTGCTGAACAACTTGGCATCTGCTAATTTAAATCATCTTCAGTACTTTCATTGTGGGTCTCAAGAAAGCTGCAAATCCTTGTATTTGATATTGGGGTATGAATAATAATGTTTGTTTCTGAGCTGCTGCTGGGAGGATACCAGCCTTTCCCCTTGCTCCTCCTTACTCTGATAAACACAGCAGCCCCTCTGATGGGTCACTTCAGTGGCAGTCACTGTTATCTAGCTGGAGGTCTGTGTTGCAGGCTGGAGCACTGGTGTCTCATAGCCTTGCCAGCTGCTGGCACATGCTGATAATGGACTCCTTGTTAAGCAGCAACTTCAATGGAAAAAAGCAGGTGAACTTAGGTAAGCCTGTCTGTGTTAGGCTGCATGAATCAAATTCACCTGAGGGCTTGTGAAATAAGCAGAATTCACATTTCTCTATACGCATGATGAGCTCTGAGATGGCAGCAGCCTCACTACCAACAGGCAGGAGCTGATAAGGCAATCCTCTGAACTTTGCCATCTGAAATATAAATGTTAGGAATTTCACCTTATTCCTCTCCTTATTGAGATACACATTGCAAAGGAAACCCAGCCCAAACCAAAGAATCCAAATCAATAACAAGAAAAATGAGATGGTGTGAAGTCAAATGCCCCAGGACATTACTGGTGGCGAATTGTGATGGCTTTGAGCATCCCTCAGCAGGAGAGTGTTGTGTAAGAAGTGTGGAACACAATGGTCTGAGGAAGACAAAACATGGCTACAGAAGGAATAAGCAACAGGATTGACTGGGGCAAAACAACAGGACACCAAGGAATGCAGGCTGGGCAGGACCATCCAGAGCTACCAGGACATATATTGGGAGAGTTAATGGGAAGGGGTCATTGTGTCCCTGGGCCTTCGTTAGGGTTTGGGAGGAACCTTGAGATATTAACTTTTTCTTTCACGAATTCCTCAACTTTACACTGGTAATACTGCACTGTGATCAAATGAAAAGATGGGATTAAGACAACTGTGCATGTAACTGGATTTGTCAACTTTCATTCTTACCACTAGATTGCTACAATACACCAAAGCCTAAAATCTTCAGTCAATGCATATTTTCTTTTCCCTTGGGAAGTCAGGACAGCAGCTAAGATATCCAGGGAAAATTCTGGTTCTTTCACTTTATTTGTGAATAAATGTTATGTGTAAATATCATGAAGCAGATGACCTTAAACCAGTAGAGGAGTTGTGAACCCAGTGGCAGCAACTAATGGGGAAAAAAGTCAAGAAGTACTGGCAACAAAATTAAAACTCTTAAACACTAAGAATACTCAAGTAAATATGGGGTTAGACCCAAGTGCTCAAGGTAAAAAGACAGGTCTTGAATTATTTCAAATGACCTAGTAGTCCTTAATGAAATAAATAGGGCCGGAGATCTTTCTCCTTTTCAAACAAATAAATCCCTTAGGAATTGTTTGTTGAACAGGTTCACTGTCTCATGGAGCTGAAAGCAAACTCCCCCTTAGCTATTAATCACCTGCTACACAGTAGGAGGGAGGGCAGGTTGGTGTTGGGAGCCAGCATTTCAGCGTTGTGGTCTTACTTCTTTGTTTTTGTTTGACATTTTATTTATTTTTGTTTTGTTTTGTAAGCACTTGGATCTTGTTTAGGTAGAAATAGGTGTATTGGCATTTCCTGAAGATGTTGCTCTGCCTTGTGTTCACAGGATGGAAACTGTGATGTTTTGTCAGGGTTAAATGCAAAGCAATTAAAAGTAGTATGCAAAGAGTAGATTCAGATGAATAATAAGTACTAACATCTAATGATAACTTGGAGTTTACACATCATCTGTCTTTCCAGAAATGATTTCACAATGAAAACTTCACAGCTGCTGATGTAAAAGAGGTAGCGGATGAGTGTTTTGACAGTTTCTTTTGTTTGCCAAAGCTTCTGCTAGAGATGTTCGTTCTGCTCTGAAGTGTTCACAAAGACCTGTAGTGAGGGAGTAAATTACCCTCTTGATAAAATGGACAGTCTTAAGTTCTGTTGTAATAAGTATCACTCTTAGCAACTTGAGGGACATCAATTACCAGTTATAAGTTTATGTAATTCTTAATTTATAAAAAAAAATTGAATTAAGTACACTGCTATTGAAATCTTCATACCAAGATTTTGTTTAACTTTCTTCCTTTTTAATTTGTTGCTGGTGAAAAGAAAACAAATTATTTAGAGGAAAAAGTCAGACAATAAAACCCACAAACAAAAAGTATTTTATTTTCCCTCACTGTTGAAAAGTAAAAGATGCATAGAAGTCATTTCAGCAACCAAAATTTTAATTCATGGCTTCTATCTGAGTGAGTTTTGAGTAACCACAAGTTCTGGAATAAAACAAATGTTTTTATTTAAAAAAAAATTAATTTCTCAGGCTACATCTTCCTTAGCTGTATTTCAGTCCCCCTGCTATGGCTCAGTCTGCTGCATGCAAAAGAAAAACCAAGACTTAATTTTTTCCCCCTCCTTAAGTGGTTCAAAAAAGCTATTCTTTGGTGCTTTCTGTCCTGTATAGCAAACACATGCCTATTTAGAAATTCATGATGGGTCCTGGCTCTATATTGCCTCTTCAGGTGCCTCAGTTGTTTTCAAATCCTCTCACCTGAGCTATTCTGCAGAGTTTATTTTGGTTTGTGGCTGTTCTGAAGCAAGAAGTTTATTTAAACTGGCCAGCTCCAACAGTTAATGCAGCGTCTCTGAAACTGCCAGTGAGCCTAAATTAGGTTGTCAGAGTCAACACAGCAATCTAGAGAGCCTATTAAAATCTTAATAACTTTTAAAATTGGACTGTGGGTAACAAAACATTGTCCCTGTGCATTTGATTTTCAGTAGATAAATCCATTAAACTACATCTTCTCTCCTTCCTTCTCTCCCTGTTAGACATTACCCAAAGAGGAATTTTTAGAAATCCAGTGAGTACCTTTAATGGTGAAGCTTCATAGATCAGTTATCACTGGGCTGCATTCAGTTCATCCAGATCAGTTCTGCTGTGTTATGAAAATTCTCTGCTTTTCTTTGGCTCTTACTGGTGGTGGTTGGAGGAAGGTTTGTTGTTTTAATGAGGCAAAATCAGAGGGAAGATAACTATAGTGCTTGTTT
This sequence comes from Onychostruthus taczanowskii, assembly GCF_017590055.1. Classification (NCBI taxonomy): domain Eukaryota; kingdom Metazoa; phylum Chordata; class Aves; order Passeriformes; family Passeridae; genus Onychostruthus; species Onychostruthus taczanowskii. Next base: position 12,282,317 of record NW_024498573.1, read on the forward strand.
GTTGCCTGTTGTTTCTTAGCCCATAGTCTCTCCTGATCTTAGTAAAGCAGCTATCAATTAGATTTAAAATCAGAATTCTGATCTCTCAGCTTCAGTTCTGGGCATGAGAATCAGAGCTTTCAGTCCAGTAAAGTTCTATTGCTTTCCTCCTCTCCCTTCAGTAAAGTGACAGATTACTAGATGTGGCAATATCTATAAGGCATTGTCATAAATTGGAATTTTCTCCTTCATTTTACACTGAATTGGAAGGAAAATTCTTCTGCCATGATTCTCACGTATCTCTTAAGTTCTCTTTCATTAATAGATGTGAGTGGGAGGTCAAAATTGAACTTGTTAATGTGAACAAAGTTGAAGCCTTAATTATGGAGGAAATTGTAGATTACTCATAATAATCAACTGAAGTTTGAATTTTAAGTTTGACTGGCAGAAAAACATCTGTCACTATTATTATTATGTATGAGACCAAATCCATTTGCAGACAAGTAGCAAGTGATTAGACAGAACTAGGAGAAGTAGATGGACTTTTATGAGAAACTCATTATAATTCTTTTCTTTCAAGAAGGATAATTAGTAGCCTTTTAGATATTTCAGCTAGTTGTAATGCTCTCTGAAAGCAAATTAAATAAAACCAAGCATGGTCATATATGACAGCAATAACTGAAATGACCCCTTCTGCTCTGCTATCCTTTAGTCTTTGCATTGTGTATCTCTGTGCAAAGTGGTTATTAGCAAAATGAAGAGGTTTTTTTTTTTTTTTTTTTTTTTCCCCAGCAAAGAGCTAAAGGAGATGTAAAAGGTGAGTAATGTATAGCACAGGTAGCATGGATAATTTTTCATAGTTAAAAATATCTTGGGATGCAGTTGTCAATTCCACTGTGGTGTGTCAGAATGTGTACTCTAAACTTGGACTAAAACCATAAAATGGGAATTGAGGAAGGTTGACAAAAAATATGACAAAATAGGTATGCCTGGCCTGAAAGAGAGTAATCATCACAGACTGTGAAGTCAATATTACCAGCTGCAGTCAAAAACGCTGCTAAACCCACTGAGTGATTTACAGTAGATTTTTCTGTCTTAGTGCAAAAGGATAAAGTTGGCTTCAGGTCTCTTGAGCAAACAGAAGTTTTATCTGCCAAGCAATCCAAATGGCAGCACTTGGTTATCATTAAAGCCTAATTGTCAAGAAATTTGTATCAGAGGATATTAATGACAGTGTGTTTTGTTATTTAGACAAAAAACTCCATTAGAAACTTGTGTGAAAGAGCAAAAAAGTGATAAAGACAATTAACTCTGCTAAGTGTAGTCTGTGGTACCTTATCTATGGATTTTCTCCTTACACAGTTAAATATTCCCTCTGCAATTTATGTTTCATCCAACAAAGAAGATTAGATTTCAGATAATTCTTCTTTTATAAAAGCAGTTGGTACTTTAGTCAGCTATTCATCCATATCTACTTATCCCAGAATAAACATTCATTCATGAAAGAATTAAAAATATAGCACAATGTGCAACTTCTCATTTGCAATACATTGGTAGGTAGTATTTTTTATTCTCAAACAGTTCCCTACCAGTGGCTAAAGCTCCAAGGAGATGAGTGCTATTGTGAGTTTCTACTTCTCCAAGGGAAGCATAGCTATCCTTGTACAGTTTAAAAAAGGACTGCATACTAACCTCAGTGGACACTAGAATTTTGTTTTGTTTTTTTCTCCTCATTTTTTATAATGACCAAAAAAGAAGCAACTAGGGCAGCTGTGTCTTTACAGACAACACTGTCCTCTTACCTTGTTCCTTTCAAAGCTCTCATAAAAAATAGAAATTAGCAGGAGCTGTTGTTCCTTAGATTGGGAGGCTGTTGTGCTTGATGCAAATACACTCTGTGTAGTTGATAATTTACTCCTAAAGTTTTTATAGTCTAAGCATAAAACTTGTCAATACTGAAATTGGACAAATGGCTGGAGTGGGGGAAGACGGGGAAGGGATGAGGGTATGGCCCTCAGCACAGCTTCAGTCTTCGTTGTCTGGCTTTTAGAAAGGTTGGCGTTTGGGTGGAGGAGCCTGTTTGGTCTGGGATGGGAAGTAAAGGTGGTGGTGTGTCAGGTGCAACAATGAAGCTTGCTTTTGAGCATGAGAGAATGAAATGAGGTGCGAGCAATCTCAAAAAAGTAACAACACTTTGAGAAATACAGGTTGTAAACATTGCACCGCAGTTAGAAGAAGAAAAAAACCACCACAAAAAGGACCCCAAAGCAAACAAACTCCCCCGCCCCTTACTGGAGAATCTCCAAGCAGCTTGCAAATATCCATTAATTACCTCTCTGTGGGAAATGATACAGAGATCATTTCTCTTGTTTTGGAATTGGAAATCAGTTGCTGTTAATGTGTAGATCAACATTGCTGCCATCTGTTAAAAGTAAGAAAGAAAGCTGAGCTTATGGACAAAGCATTAATTTGCAGTTGGGACGTTCACACACAGAATGTAACCATCTGACCTTGAATTTAAATTTTAAAAAGCAGGAAAAGACATTTAGTGCTTTTGAGTAGTAGAAATCTTAATAGCTCACATTTTGTATCATCTCTTTTGAAGTGAAGATTGAGCATTGCTTCCTGGAACTCAAAACCACCTGATTATGCTGTTAATGTGATCATGTTTCTGACAACCTGTGCAACTGAATGGGGTCAAAAGCTCCAAGAACTTTTCTGGCTGTTTGCATTTCAGAGCTTCTGTTGTTTTTCATATTTCTTAAGTGAAGTCTCACCCCAGCTGCACTCTTGGGCTGTCACCTTTGTGTTAGTGGTATATTATAAACCTGCCCATGCTTACTGGGATGCATCAGCTGCCGCAAAGACCTGTTTTAACAGGGCTTCACTTTTCAGTTCCTCGCTTCTCCAGAACTTGTTTTTCTGTAGGTATTGAAATAACTTGTAAATTACTTAACTGGCCTTGTCTGTGATTTTTTTATTATACATACCTCCTATTCATATATCTTTAAAGATTTGGTCACAATAGTAATCACATTCTATTTTTCTAGATTTGTGAGCATATTCATTCGGTTTTAGATTTAGTTACCGTTCTCATGATAATGACTTCTCTATAGTGAGCATATCAGTTAAACCAAGGAAAAGGTGAAATTGCCTTTCACTGCTTGAAAAACTGGGCCAAAGTAGCCAACAGATGTTTAACATCAAATACTTTCTTCCATGTGAATGAACACTTTTGTCAGTTGCCTGGGTAAATAATAGCTCCTATTAGGTGTTAGTACAAATGCATGATGAAAACAATCTCTCATTTTCTATAGAAATAATGCACTGATGCCCTTGAAATAGCTGTAGGGTATTTTTTATTGAGAAGAATAGCACAGGAATGGGGGGTGGGGAGATATCTGTATGTTACTAGTTTTTTAGTTTGTTTTTTTTTTTAAGCTGTTATTCACAGAACTACTCATCTGTCTTCTGTTCCTTGGGTTTGATTGCAAGTCTGGTGTATTTTGGGGAGAAGAGTGAGATGAAGTGTATGGTTATTATTGCTGAGCAGAGGGGAATATTATTTTCCTGACATGGTCTTTGAAGGAACACAGTATCCTTGGTATGGGCTGTTTTGTGGCTTGGTGGTTTTGGTTGGTTTTGTTTTGTTTTGGGGTTTTTTTGTTTGTTTTTGCTTGTTCTTTTTTTTCTGAGGTTTCATGAAAAATTACAACGTGCAAGACATTTTAAGAATGGGGGTGGCTTGCATGTCACATATGGTAGAAAGGAGCCAAATAAATACAAAGGTGCTGCTTTTAAAATGAACCAAGAGTAGCAATGGCTCCAATGTGGAGGATAGGGTGGCCTTGAGTGTGAGAAGTCAAATGGTCAGATCAAAATTAATTGTGGCTGTATCTGATTATGAAAATTAGGGTATCTTTGTTCACTTCCTACTCGTTACTGGCATTTGGATGCTTTTTGTCTAACTAGTAATTCTGAGCTTTACTGGCTTGAGAATCCTCTGTGCAAAGTTCTACCCTTCTTATTTTTGTGTGTGTGTGTAGATTAGAATTTCTAAAAACCTGGGCTCCCCAGTAAAAGTGAGCTGCCAAGTCATCTTATTTCAATTTACGTCAAGTGTGGCTTCTAGTGTGATGAAAAAATACACATAATAAGACCAAATTCATCCTCTCACCACTTGGTGCCACTCTAGCTTTGTGAACTGCAGTCTGACCAAAATAACAGATTTTTCTTCCTTTAGGTTTGCCAAGTGCTGTCTGAAATATGACACTCTGAGACCCATCTTTGAGCTATGTTGGTCTGAGGCAGAGGACACTGTGGCTGATGGACAGCTTTCTGACATTGCTCAGAAGGGGAAGGAGGTGGAGGATCAATGATGGGGGTTTAAAACTGAATATGTGGCTGAGATAGCACTGTAGGTTTTTGTTTTCTGATGCTGCTGTAAGTTCAAACCTGAAACAGAACAAAACCATTTCAGTGATTGCTTCAAGACTCTAGTTTTCCTGAAGAGGAAGTGAGACAGCCTTTGAGTGTTCTTGCAGGTATTTCTATAAAAAATTAGACAGAACTATAACATGTGTTACTTGCTCCTTTTATTTAAGTACTTCTTATGTACTTAGGCTCTAGGATCTTGCTCTGAGAAGTGTTGTGCAGCACATGCCATTCCTCCACAGGCAACCCCATCATCACTGTTTCCTTTCCCAAAATGAGCAGGTGTACCAAAGGAGACACGTGGCTTTTTCAAAGAGCAGTGAGGAATTTTAACCTGTGTTGGTACTGAGATCATATCCTCTCCCTTAAAACTTCTGCAAATAATGATGGCAAAACCAGAGATGATTTCTTGCCAGGTAAGAAATCTTATTTGCACGGTGAAGGCAAGCTTGCACCATCTGAACGGATGAGGGGCCAAACAGAGACAGGTGATGATGAGAACTGATAAAGCTGGCTGGACAAAAAGCACTGTGTGAGTGAGTTGGTACAAGCTGGCAGTTGCTAGTGCCCTGGGATAGTCCACCCAAAAAGGTGTAAGGCTTTTAAGAGTCCAGAGCTAACCAAACAGGTCTGTCATGAGCTCGGCTCATGTGGCGAGCCAGAGACAGGAGTGCGGTACTGCACGAGGCCAGTGCTCAGGGAGAGTTGCAGCTTGATGCTGGATGGAGAAACATCTGCTCCTATGGACAGGGCCTTTATTATCCTTCGGAGTCCTCACATCCTTTCACCAGTTTCTTTTGCCCTTGTGATCTTGATGTAGGCCTTATCACAGCTGATCTTACAGGTCATATGCTGGTTAATGCTGGTGTACATTGTTGTTGTTGTGCATCTCATGCGCCTTCTCCTGTCTCTTGGGTTTGCATTAATCTGCTCTTAAACACACTAAAAGCAAAAAGCCAAAGCTGTCTAATACAGAGTTTCATATCTGCAGTTCTCTGACATAATAAAAAAGTCAAACAAAGCCTCTGTCTTGAACCCAAAGCTGGTGTAGTTTTGCCAGATTTGGAAGTAGCTGACACCATTTTGAGCTACCTTTGAATTTCTCCTAGAGAGAATATGAATATGCCAACACCACAGCGTCCCCTGTTTCTTTGGTGGTTCTTACTTTCCTTCTGCATATACCCAAGTTACTTCCAAAGAAGCTGAACCAACATTCAATATGCCTAAACTTTAATATATTAAAGAATTGTTAGTACTTTCTAAAAGATTGTTTCCCTCCCCATGACCTTTAGCTAAAGGGAATGGAAATAAATGCTGTTCTTCTCAAAAGAAAACTTCATTTATGTCTTTACATTTTCAAGGCTTTAAATGTTTTCTTTTCCCCCGACATCTTTAACAAAAAGTGACAAAGACTTCTAAGGGTAGATGTTGCCATGATACTAAGGAGGCAGAAATCTTTGTGTTGTAAAACCAGGAGTCTGGTCTTAGTGTTTAATATTGTATAGTTACAGGGTCATATGGGCACGTTTTGCTTCTTTGGGCCCTTTTTAAACATGAAAAGTAATGTAACGGTTCTTGGGAGTGGAAGGTGTTGTAGTAATGGGTAAAATGTGCTATATATACTGTCTCCCTTTGTAAATATATTTTTTTCAGTAGGTTTTAGATATAACCTATGACAGAGAGACAAGCAAAATGTGTATTTGTATACTGCATCTAAACTAACAGGATTACCTTAGTACTGGAAGTAATTTTTTAAAGACATCACTCCAGAAGTCTTTATTACGGGCTAATTTATTCTTCATTACCATCTTGCTATGGCTTAGCTTTCCTGCACAAACTCCTTTGCTTTAATCTAATGTGGATTTCTGTATGCTAAATTCAAGTTAGATGTATGGACACACAGCAGATCTGATCCTTCCCTTCTTTTTGCCTGTGACCTTTAGCACAAAGCAAGGCATGGGCTGGATGGAGGGTGTGCCTAGGCTGACATACCTGCAGATGAGTTTTCAAGCAAGATGAGCAGAAAGCTAAGCTTCCAGACTGCCTTAATGCATCAGTGTAACTCTGGTGCAGTCATCCCACCTAGTGCTCCACGAAATCCTTGCTTTAGTTTTAAAAATAAGACTGTGATAGTATTTTTTGAACCACTTGTGAAATGACAGCTCTGAAAATTGCAGACTTTTGGGGGGAAAAATGCAAAATGTTATGCATAGCTATATAAAGCAGCATGTGCTTTTGATGATGAAAGACAAAATTCCAAAGGAACTCATGAAGTCTGTCTGACTTTTTAAGGCTGTGGTGATGAGACACATAAAACAGTAGATCTTAACAATTGAAAAATAACCTTAAAATGTTCTCGTAGGTGTAAACAAGAAGACAGAAATCTACCGTTTGAAAAACTTCTGCTACTAAATAGTTATAATAACTTGTCAGCAAAGGTGGATTTGAGAAAATGTGCCTAGATTCAAAAGAAAACTGAGTGATGATCTGTGAAAAAGCAGACTAACACCTAAAGATGCAATTGTTTTGTTTATTAGTAATTTGTGTACTCACAAAAAGCACCAGCTGTTTATATTCCTGGCAACCTTGTTCTGGCAAGCTGAGTTCAACAAGCTCTTGAAATTTAGGACATTTGATGGTGTAGCCTTAGGTGAACATCAGTTAGTAATATTGAGGTGACTTTTTGTTGGTGTTTTCTGTTTTGTTTTTTGTGGTGTTTTGATTTTTTAAGATTTTTTTTTTTTTTTTTTGGGGTTTTTTTTTTTTTAAAATTTTTTTTTTTTTTTTTTTTGGGTTTTTTTTTTTTTTTTTCATTTGAAGGAACTATTGGAACACGGCTTTCCTCATGGGAAAAAAACTTAATCTGAGCTGTCTGTCCCATCAGGCTCCCTCTGCTGCAGCAGCCCTGGTGGCAGCGGTCAGATCCACATTCTGAGCTGCTGCAGCACCACACAAGTGAGAATAAAATGAGTGCCTTTGGAGCAGGCTGGGGGGAAGGCACAAAGCTCAAAATGTGCCATGACTCTGACCTTGCTGCACTCCTGTGCTCTTTGTGAGCATCTTTCTCTGGGTGCTGACCTGCACTGGCTCCAGCATTTGTGGGCAGGCTCTTAAACAAAGAGCCAAGCATTTGCTTTCATTGTAATAACGGCATCAATGTTTGCTCACCCTGAAAAATATATTAGTTATCTGTTGACTTTTTGGTTAATGGAAAATATGTGATTTTGAATGTTGAAGCATGATGCTGCCATACTGACTTCAAGTATCATGCCACAAAGGTCAGGAAGGAATGTGATACGGTACCATATATGGGATAATTCCTCAGGATTTAACTGAGTATGTTCTAGGGGAAGAAAATTGATTTGATAAATGGAAACTAATCAGCCAACATTCCATTTATACTGTGTGCTTTTTCAAGCAACATTGCCTGTAGCTGTCTTAGTGTTGAAAAAGAATTGTTGGACCAATACACGTTTTCCTGGACAGGCTGAGTGCTTAGGAGTTTACACTGGGGATTAGCAAGGAACAGCAATTGCAGTTCTCAAACCACGATTCATTCTGTTTAGCTCAAGTGCTTAAGGATATGTGTGGATTTGTGGAAGACTGAAACTCTGTTTCTGTCCCAGAAAGTAATTATGTAGGCTGTATTGAAATAACTGGTTTTTAATACGACTTTAAAGCATATTATGCTTGTCCAAAGGGAAAGTTAAAATGGTACATGTGAGCTCAGAGTTATTGGGAGAGCAGTATTTTGATCACTAATAAAGAAAATGAAACACAGCGGTAAGCAGTAATAAATAGTGTGAGTTATTAGTTTCATAGGCCAGAGAAACTCAGAAGAGCTGTAGGGTGAATAGGGACAGGAATAGCCAGTGAAGGAAAAGACTGGAACATCAGCTGTCACGTCTGGGAGAGTACAACGTTGATTACATTGTAATCAATAAACCTCCACTGAATTGCACCTTGAATTGGTAATAACTCATCAACTGTACAGCCCAAGGACTGTATGAGGAGACAGAAATCCAGGGACAATGTAATGCTGATTATTGTGCAAGTGCTTGAGGACAATGATCCTTAGCCCTTCATTAAAATTTCCTTCCCTCCTTTGGCTCTTCTGTGGCACTTGGTGCTGCATTTGCCTTTCAGAGTTCAGTTGAGTTGGGCACTCCAATGTTGAGCTGGATCTCAAACAGTAGGAAGTGAAATGTGCATGCATAGAGACTAGTTTTCACTGCAAACTCCAAATTGTTTCCTACCAGATGAATATTACTTTCCTATTGTAAATTTAATAAAAGTCTTGATATAATTTGTTTTCCGTCGATATACTGTAGTTTTTTAGTCCGTATGACCTTCTGGTAACCTGGAGTGAAACTTCATCTAAGTGAACCCAGGTTTTTTTTATTTGAGGGAGTGTTTCTAGATCAGGCCTGCAGCAAGTTTCTCTAAGTCCATAGTTGTAAGGATGTAATTTGTCAGTCTAAAGAAGTACAAATTTTTAGATTGTTTTGGGAACCAGTTCCACATGGAATTCTCAAGAATCCTCTGCAACCTCATGCTGTAATACTGAGTATGTTGAGTATGAACATAGTTGAATAGAAATCTCATTTAGCTCCAGCTACCCATTACCTCAAATTGACCAAGATTTGTTTACAGACTTGCACTACATTTCTTTAACTGGTTGTAATTAAGCATATAGGTAGCAATTAATTACCACCAAGTTAATAGAGAAAATAGACTGTAAACCCAGAACTTTAACACAATGGCTCAATAGCTTTTACCTATTGTTTATTTCTGCCCACAGAAGTAGGAGCAGCATGTATCAGTGAGAAACAAGATCCTGAGAAGTGCTGTGCTACAGCTCACTTTGAGGACAAAATGATCTCTGTATTTTTTGTCCCTCCTTTATGTCTTAGATGTGAAAGACATCTACCATATAGGCAAGCTATTTATTACTCTGTTTATTGATTTTCTCTGCTCTCTTTACTGTAAATCTCATCAGCCTTAGTCGGTAGCTGTTAGAATAACATGAAGTTATGTTTCAGACCTTACAACATCTGTAGTCTTTGGGTTGAGATCAGCAGCAATTTTTGTTCATTGTTTACTTCCTCTTGAAGATGTGTTTTTAAATAGCATGTGGACACTTAGACAAGGATTTATTGCATGCAATATAAGTAGCACTGCAGATTTTTTGTGGGAGAAAATGGGTAGGAACAGCCCTGAGTAGGTTTGCTGCTCTGCCTTTTGCTCCACAGTCTAGGCTACATTCAATTGAAATATTTTTCAACTGCTAGTGAAAAAAGAGAGTTCAGGAGTGAACAGAAGTTCCTGTTCCCTGTCAAGCTCGTGATATTCCATTTCTCTGAAGAAAGTCATAATGGTAGGTATTTTGTAGAATTTCTAGCTGGGCCAGTGCTGGTCTCTCCAGAGAATTAGACTCCTTGTAAGAAAAAATGCATCTGTCTGCTGGTAAGGTAGAGTCAAGTGAGGAGAATACATCACCAGAGAGCTGAAACAACTAGTTCTAGATTATATAAGATAAATACACTGTTACATTATTTATACACTCTTAATATTTGGTGCAGTTATTACAGAATCCCAGTTGCAATATGTCTCTTCAGTAACAATTATAGAGATGAGGGTAGGGGGTTTGGATACTGTAATAAGGGGAATTTTCTTTGGGAAAATACAATTAGAAAAATGAATATGTCTTTCTTTTAATAGTTAGTTAAAGGGTTGTGCTGGCTTCCTTTGAGTTTATTTCAAAATATGAAAGAATAAATATTCTACATTGCATTGAAGATCAAATGGTGTATTTCATGTTGGATAGATGAGGTAGAGATTGCCCCCTTGAAAATGGAATTGATACTTTTTTCCTGGTGGTGTTTTTTTTTGTTTGTTTTGGCTGTTAAACAAATGTCATCCTTGATTGTAAATTCTTGAAGTTGTTATATGCCAGGTATGTAAATAAAAAAAACCTCAGTGTTGTCTTCTTATTTCTATTCTTATTCATTGTACAGCATTCTCCCCAGTAGAACAACTGCCTCAGGTCTTTGACACTTACCCTTCTGCTGGCTCAGGTAGTTTAGAACAGTTAATTGTAATAGCTGTATTTGTCTTACGTGGGTTAGAGTTCACTCTGTGATATCATGGTGTCCTTAATGCAATACTTTGGGATTGTTTCCATTAGGATCAACTGAATGCAATTGCTTAAGTGCTTTTAAACTGATCTAAGCTAAAAAATTGATATTCAAACCACAACAACTATGGAGGGGAAAAAAAAAAGACTGATTACCAAATCATTACTCTGATTCTGTCTTTTTTTTTTTTTTTTGAGCAAGGGCTGAGTCGTTTGCGCTGACATCTGTAGGACTGGTGTGAACAGCAAAGCAATATGTGAAGAACAATGGAGAGGTTCAATTCTGTGTAGCTCCCACAGGGAAAGATCTCCATCTCTCCATGTTTGGTAGCAGGGATTTGCCAAGAATTATTTCTTTATCATCGTGTAATACATTAAGGACTAGTTGCAGTAGTTAGAGAAGGTGTTGGGCTGTCAGGAATTTTTGTTGTTCTAGTGGGGCTTGTTCCTTCTAGAAGACATGTGTTTTTACAAGGGGAAAGAGAAGGAGGGAGTTTGGTTTTTGTCCTACCTTAGGTGTGAAATAAGGCTCCCTACACCCAGTGACCTCTCATGGTGTGGTTCAAAACTGTGCATGACCCTAGTGAGACACACCAACATCATCAGTCAGGGTAAGCAAAGACAAGGATAAGATTTCTGAGTTCTTGAGTTACAGACACAGTTCTAGGACTAAACACAAGCGTCTCTTAACTGCATCCTGATTTTTTTTGGCCCCTAGAAATAGTGTTTTCAGGGTGGTAAAGTAGAAGTGTTTGTATTGGGTTCTGCTTTCCAAAAATGGAACAACAGAACTCAAATAGTGGGAGGGAGATCTAGCAATACACATCTAAAATACCCTGAGAACCAAGTGCACAGCTATGGTCCCAATTGCTTCAAAATTATAAATTATTTTTGTCCATACAAGTCACTGTTTCTCTTGATCTTAAAGCCTGATGAATAGCAATAAAATTTTCTTAAGACACATGGCTGCCAATTTGTGCTTTCTTTTAGGATTTATGGATGTTGAAAACATTTTTTTAACTGCTTCAGAGGATTCTTCTATATGGAGGGATTTATGTTAATGTAAAAATAGATGCCAAAGTTTTCTAGCTTTAAGTATAGTTCTTCTTAAATGTTTTCAAGGAAGCTGGACCTGATTAATTCTAGGGCATTTAAAGAACTGGCTGTGTAGAAAAGAAAGTGGTATCTGGGGAAAAGCAAATATAGTACTTCAGGAGGGAATAGGGAAAGGATGAGCTGGTAATTAAAGCCCAGTCTGTTTGGCTTAAATCTAGCAAGAAATAATTGGATAGACATTTTATAAGCCCCTGCCAGTTAGCAAGATCTGTTACCAAGTAAACAGATTTCTCAAGGGCAAATTGTGACAAGCCCATTTAATTTCTTTGTACAGCAGTGTTACAGGTCAGGGGTGAGGAGAGAAGCATTTGATACAATATACCTTGATTGGCTCAAGTTTCTGGCGCTGTGTTCATTTAGTGTTTTCTTGATTCAGATGAGGAAATGTGGTCTAGAGGTGTCTACTGCCTGGTGGATATAGAACGGGTCAGAGAAAAATTAAGGAATATGTATAATTAGCCAAATGTCAGAACATGGTCATATATCAAGGAGGGCTTGTCAATATTCTATGTCTCATATTAATCAGTATTTTTATTAATGACCTGGACAGTAGAATGAAGAGTATTTTCTGAGTCTATCAACCCTGGCAGAGTGCAAGGAGCACAGTACACAGGGAAACAGGTATGGAACTCAATATTATCCGTGGGACAATACCCCTACAACAGGATGAATTAGATGCATAAATCCGGCACAGAAACATTTGGCGAAATGATATTCCCGTGTAAAGTGATTTAGAATCTTTAGAGAATCACAACCAATAGTTAAGGGTTGTGGCCGTTGAAGACTGATCTGTGCTGGAAGGAGAATTTTCCTTGCAGCATTGAATGGAGAATTTTTCAATTACATTTAAACATCCTCATATACTTCCTGGCTCAGGAGATGACTCGTTTTGATTCATCCAGATTGAATCTTAAAATTGTGCAGTAAATATCATCTGTTTCCTCCTGCTCTCTCTTCTTTCTCAGAACCATCTCCAAAAAAAACTACATGAAGACTTGTCTGGTTGATATTGTAAGCCAGTAAAGGTTAAGTTAAAAACAGCTGATGAGAACTGTAACGACTGAAAGGAGAGAATACCAATTTCTTCCTATTTCTAGTTGCAAAAATTCTTTCTCTTTAGAAACTGATCAGCAGTCCCTGGATTGCATCAAAAAGCAAGAATTTTGCTTAATTGTAAAAAGTTCTTATACCTTTTGCTAGAAGGAAATATTGGAATTTACTTTATAAAAAAATTCTGCATAAAGACATGTTTTTCTCCTTTTGTTTGCAATAAAAAGCAGGGAACAGGGATACAAATGTGCCTTTTGTAAGGAAACAAATTAGCCTTAGTAAGGCTGCACTGACACATTCATGGTCAGAAGATCTAAATTAGTATTACCTGCCTTCCAGCTGACAGTCTCTGTCTTCCTGCTCTTATAGAAGGAAGGAAAGATTTATGATGTAAGGTGAATTGGGGAAAAACTATGTGGCTAAAGCTAACCTTTACTCTCCTTTTCAGCCCTCCATCACCCTCAGTTTTGTTTCAGCCAGTTACATCCCTTGTGTCTCACTGCATTGGGCCAACACTTGCACCAGGATGAGTGAGTAAGTTAGACAGGAATGGCAACAAGATGGATGGAAAAGGGGCAGAATTACCTCATGCAGTGGCACTGCCAGCTCAGGCTGTCATGAAGTACACTTGAAACTTGGCTTGCAATTAAATGCCCAAACTATCAACTTGTGGCAGCTTTGGCTCAGCCCCTCAGACTCCCTGTGTGCCTTTTTTCGGTCTGCACAGATTTTTTAAAGTACCTGTAGCTTGCAGAAGTAAAACATGTCTTTTTAGGCTTCCTTGGGCTAAAAGGTTATTTGACTGAAGAACTAAGACAGGTATTATTAAATATTTAGGGAGCATCTCTTCATGCTTGCACTGCTGTAGGTTATGTGTCAGAATCCAGTTCCACCGTGCCTGCCCACCTTGCCCGGCACACACACCAGGCACTGCTTTGATGTCAGTGGGCTGCTGGCACAGGCTGCTCTTCAGTGCAAGGGTTGTAGAAACAGTCTCTAGGATATGGCTGGAAGCAGCAATCAACAGAAAGTTCTAATCACTTTGGATTTGACATTGTGACAGGCCCTCAACTTCTTGTATTTTTATTGTGAAAATTAGTTCTGAAGATTTAGCTTAGACCAGAGACTTGGAATTCTGACGCTTATAATGGTGCTTTATCCTAAGGAATAGAACATAGAGCTGTTAGTTTCTTCTGGAGTATGGACTGTTATTGTTTTTTTCCCTAGAGGTGCTTTACTAGAGAGCCATAGGTACTGCGTAACAACTCAAGGTTCAGAGTTCATTATAAAAGCAGTTTTAGCCTTGCTGAATTGGTCACTTGGTATGCAGCATCCATAGAGCAAAGCTATGGTCAAGAGGGTTCACCTAAATATGAACTCTGGAAAATGTATCTACATATATTTTGTGCCTAAACTGTCAGTTTATTTTGATGCCTTCTTAAGCAAAGGAGGAGGAGGAGTGAAAAACATATGGTGATGCAACCTGAAGAGGGAGAATTGAGTACTGCTCTGGGCACAGCAGTCAAGCAGGTAAAGCCAAATGCAGGCACCGTGTTTTGTGCAATTGCAGGTATTCTTTGCTTTGTCTTTTATTGCTGGTCAGCACCTCTCCTGTTCCAGTGGTGGCTGTCTTTCAGATAGTTTTTCATACCTAGACCTGTTTTACATATGCTTAGAGGAAATTATTTTGTCCGTTAGAACTTCTTCCTTCGTTTTTATTATTTTTGTTTGTGTGGGTTTTTAACAATAGGCTGGAAATCACAAAGGTAGACTTTTAATAAGTGTATGAGCACAAACAACCTCAGACTAACAAAGAAGGGAAGTGGATAAAATAAGTTGAATGTTAACTTTTTCACTTTCATGGTCTTCTGCCATAAGCAGATTGGACAGCTGGGGAGATTGGTGTCAGGATGGTACACTGTGATTTGAAAGAAATGCATGTTCCAGTGCTTGATGAAACAGTGGCCCTTTCAGCCTTGCATTGTCTGTATGATAATAGCTCTTACCACTCAGAGATTAGTCAGAAAAATTTATTCTGCTTTTCCCCTGTCCCTCAAAGTTGAGGTCAAACTAATTAGGATAAAATGCTCATTCCTTGTTATTTAAATCCTCAGTTTAACTATCTCATCTTTTGACAAACAGGTATAATTAGTTCTCTTGTATAATTTATTAACTTCCATATTAAGTGGTGTACAGATTAGTGAGGCATCAGGCATTCTAGCAAAAAAGGCTTCCAATTAGAAGGTGATAGATGGGTTTGTTGTATTTGATAAACAGGCTTTGTCATATTTTCAAATGAAACTGGAAGGAGCTGTTTTTGTTTAAATCCTGTCATATCATGAGTGACTAGTATTGAACTAGATTCTGTTTTGTGTTTTGCCATGATAGCTTTGCAACAAAAAGAGAAGATTTCAAGATAGTAATAGGATATAAAAAGAGAATTTTGACACTGCCTAAGAAGAGTATAAAAAAGGGTTAGAACAGAAGCAAAAAGTGAATATTTCATCCTTGTCTTGTACAGTTTGCGGACACAAGAACTTGTGTCTAACTGTGCACTAGAAAATGCCCAGGGAAGTGTTCTCTGAGGGCATGAACATGATCCAGCCTGTGGCAGGATGTGTGCTGAGGCTGCCTCTCAGGCTTTGCTCGGCACAGGTGGGCACAGAGGTGTTTATTGAAACAGAGCTGCAGGGATGGGAACAGCCTTACTGCCATCAGAGCACTGCCCTCTTGGGTAAACCCTTCCAGCAGAAGGCATGGCTCCTGGAATTTCCATGGAGAACAGTTCGGTGAACACTCAAAGGATGTCCACAGGGAAGGACATACCCAGGGCATCTCCAGAGGGATGGGTCTGGCTGTGCTCAAATATGTGTAACAGGAAATGGAATCAGTCAGAGTGAGTTTGTGACAGAGTTATAAAAGCAGCTCCCCTGATCCTGTGCCCAAGCTCTATTTCCTTTGCTTTTTTCTCTGTGCAACTTTATATACAAAATAGTACTGCAGGGAATAATGATAAAATGGGACTGACATGAATATACACTGTTATTAAATAATTTCCTTAGCAATTTGTGTTTGTAATTGTCAATGTTTTGTGTCATCACAGAAACAGATATTTCTGGTGTTTGTATTCTTCACCATCAGAAGACTCCTGCGCTACTGCTTTCTTAAATGAGCTATTTCCTGTCCAATTGATGATAACTGATCCATATACTGCACTCAGCTAAACATTAGGAATCCAGATCTTTTCCATCAAAAGAAATGCATTTTGATTTTAGAGAGTTGGCCTAGTGGCTCTCTTCCATCAGTGCTTGTGCAGACCTTTCTTATTCTGCTCTGTTTTGGACATCTTTTTTATTTTTCAAGTGGGACCTTTATCTGCTTTGCCAGTCAGAAATGAACACCTCCAATGCTCTGTCACAAGCATTAGAATTTAAAATAGTTAGAGAATTATTAGTTTTAATTTCCAAAGTTGTGGTTTCCTCTAAAGTTGTTTTGGTTTGTCTTCCAGGTATTTTTGTGTTGTTGCTTTGTGTGTGTTTGGTTTTGAGGGAGAAGGCACAGTTGTTAAGTCAGACTTTTATACATTTTTTTAAAATCTATTAAAACATGCCATGGTTTTCAATCTTTTTTTTGTCCTCCTACTGATGTATTGCACAGGAGTGAATCTGGCTTCCTGAGATAGTTTATCTTTCTGCTATTTCCCCTGACTCTGTAACTTTGTCATTTCCCTTCAAGAGTTTTATTTACTTTGGAGGTGTTTATACAGTAGGCAACTTTTTTTGCTTTCATTCGTACCACCAGATTGGTTTTCATTGAGCTTACAGGAAGAGGTTTTCCTTTGACCCTAAGGATAAAGGGTTACCATTTCAGCCAGTATTTCTGGTACAGATTCTTCCCTGAGGAATTTTCTAAAGGAATGGGCTTACAGTATGACTGCCAACATTAAATATCCAACCTGGAAGTACTGCTTGAAAAAAGCAGTAAAAGACCCTTGGCTTCTGC
This sequence comes from Onychostruthus taczanowskii, assembly GCF_017590055.1. Classification (NCBI taxonomy): domain Eukaryota; kingdom Metazoa; phylum Chordata; class Aves; order Passeriformes; family Passeridae; genus Onychostruthus; species Onychostruthus taczanowskii. The sequence goes on from NW_024498573.1 coordinate 12,299,034, forward strand.
TTCCTCTCTCTCTTTCTTCAAAAGGAGAGGTAATAAAAGTTCTGCCGTTTGACTATCAGCAGAAAGCTAAAATATCTGGGTGATCTGAGGTGCAAAAAAATGGAGCAACTAATGAGCTGGGCGTGGAAGGGACTTGAGGTGATGCAGGTTGTGATGCCTTGGTAAGATTACCAGTGCCTTTTCTCTTGGCTGGTCCTTCGTAAGAGTACAAAATACTGCCTGTAGAACTTGCCAGATATCTTAAAGAGAGAGAGTAAAAATGTAATAATTAGACCTTAATTTTCTACGTGACATATACTAGAAACAAATAGAGATTTTACAAGACATACCTGAATTTTAAACTGGGAGCTAGTGTGACAATAACATACCAATAGAAGTGAGTTGGTTTTGCTCCTCTTGGGTCTGTTACAGGCCCAAGGAGAGATTTTTGTCGAATGGGATATAGCAATGTCTTTTGAACAGTCTGTCTTGAGAGTTCAGACTTCCTTTTACCTTCTCCAATCATACTGTGTCTTCATTGCTAAACTTGAACATGACTTCCCTGTACCATGGGTGCTCCTGAAGAGGCTGCCCACCAGGCAATGTCATTCCTGTGGTCTGCATGTCATCACCTTGCTCACAGATAAGGAGCAGGACTGCTTTTCAAGTATAGCACAGCCCAAACCCTATCTGGGTTGCAGTTTCTCTCATTTCTCCTTGTCATGTCTAAGGCTCTTTCCAGCATATATGCTTTCTAGCATATGCTGGTGGGTTGCCATGGTAACAAATATCTATCTACTTGATTGTTCTGTTGCTGTTTTTACTTCTATTTTCTTATACATTGCCCATCACTATTGTGTTCACTCCCCTTAATAGCACAGAACTGATTTATTCCAGCATCAGACCTTCTCTCACAGCACCTGGAAGCTCAGCTTTACTCTTTATGTCACAGGATCCAGCTTGAGCTGTTGATCACACAGAAAGAGGAGTCACAAAGTCCTGTCCTTTATCAACAGGGTTTTGCTTTTTATTAGCAGTTTTCTGATAGAAATTTATTCTCCAAATACTTTTTGTGAAATATTGTCTTTTTTTCCCCTTAAAGAGACCATGGGTTCAGGGCCTTTAATCTCACTGGTTGAAAATTCCTTTGAACCTTTCTTGTGAGGTGGCCCCTAGCTAAAGGTGGACACGAGAGCACTGCCCTGTGCTGGAGCTCTAAGATGCTGAGATAATACAGACTGCCTAAGTAGCATAAATAACTAACTTGCTACAAATTAGGGCATGGGGAGTACCTACAACAAGGCTTTTGGTGTAGAGCTATTTGTAGGGATGTAATTTTTTTTTTGACAGAGCAAAGTATTCAATATTCTTGTGAACGGATGACAGAACTAATTTGCCAAATATGGCCAAATATTTTTCAGTTATGAACGTAAACCTGCCCAGTTCTTAGAGAGTTTTCATTTGGGTGACTTTAACACAGTCTATTAATGATCCTGGAATCTAATTCCAGTCACTTAATTAACTTATTAGATGCAGCTTCTAAAGGAGAAGGTAATTCAGCTAGAATGAAGCTGGCAGGAACATGGCTATTGCCTGCTTTATAACATTACTGCAGGTTTCAGAATATTCTTAGCTAAATGTATTTAGAACTTGTGTTGCAGATGTTAAAAATTTGCTATACATATAACGAAATTATACATTGCATATATATATATAATCATCAAAGAGAGCTGTTAAAGGAAAGAGCAAGTGACATCTTTGTCTTCCAAAGTAGCTCAGCCTCTTTTTGACTGTTGGTGTTCCTGCAATAGAAGCACATGAAGCACTTGTATGGTGTGTTCTTCCTGCTGCTTGGGGACAATAGTTCAGAATATCCTCTCAGAGCTTTTGATGGTTCTCATTCTAGTGGGGAAATTGTCCTTGCTTTAACATCCTAGTAAGTAGTGCATACAAAGAAAGGAAAGGGGGACTTTGTTCTGGTTTTGGGGGACAAAACTAATGAATCTCTTAATTTAGCAACTGAATTTGGAACAAATGGAAAATAGGTGGATGTGAATTTCTCTACTATTAGGTCTGAAATGTTAAGTTTAGAAAACCTTGTTCTTCACATAATCAGATACCCTTACTTCACTGTCATTTCACAGATAAATACTTTAGGGACTATGCAAGTTCTTGTATTGTAATGCTGGTGACAATGTATATATAAGGATGAATTACAAAGAAACAAATTATGAGGCAATGAAGACATCCAACCTTCAGTTTCCATTTTGAATGTGAAAATGTCCTGCACCTACTCCTAGCAGGAACTGCAGTATCTTTCAGAGACAACTGACTTATGCTTGAGATTTTTTTGTGGGTATTAACAGACTCTTTGGTGTTTTATGTATCGGTGATCTTGGGAAATAAAATATTCAGGCATTAAGGTGAGATTTTAGGAAAATTTGAATATCCCTTAAATAGGGCACCAACTACAGCAGTATGTCTCCATAGTTTTTGGGGTCTTTTTTCCAATTACTGCTGGTATTTATTTGGATTGCTTCCCTATGTACTTATCTATTAATTTAGGTGTGCCTTCTTTTCCACTGCTCCAGGCCAGCCTGACATGTTCTGAATCATTAACCCTGTGCTCCAGGGAACTTACCCTCATGGCAGCATCTTTGATATTAGGTTGGATTCCTTCCGGCCAAAATTTAATTGAGTGGATTTCTGGGGAGAGAGCTGGTTCCCTCAGTGTCTCACTGCTCCAGCATCATTGTCTCAGCAGCTGATTTAGAAGCCAAGTTTGAGCTGTTGTGATAGTGGAGGGAGAGCAGGCAGTGAATCAGAGGGTACAGGCTGTGCTTTGAAGCATAAGCTGCTATGTTTCTTGTTTTGGGGATGTATTTGCTCTAAGTGTGCTGGCACTTCTAAGTATTCATAGCAATTAACACAGCATGAGATGGATGAGTACAGTTTTATAGCACTTGATTACAGATCACAGGAAAACCTAGAATGCTGTCCATGGTTATTCAGGGAGACAATCACTGTAAGAATAATGTAATAAGGTGATGTATCTTACTTGAAGCTTGATTTATATGGCTGGGGTTGTAATTGTTGGCAGGTTTAACCTCTAGGATAAGTTGGAGAAGAAACAGAGGATATTGATGTGGTTTTGTATTAGTCATGGCTGTAGAATTGGTTCTTACACAAGTGGCCCCTCTGAAGTCAATAGATCTGTTGATAGCTATTTGCTTGTTCCAGCACTGCACTGTCAATGAGTTCTTCCAGGATCATCAAGGTTGTTTTTGACAAAATACAGAGCAGTGGTTATGTTTATCCACACATAAACTTCCATGAAAACTGGGATGTGGTGCCTTTAGTTGGTCAAACCCAAGTGCTCCCTCTTCTTTAAGTGTTCTAGGATAAAGCAAGACTTAAAGAAAAACCCAAGAGACAAAAAGTTCACTGTCAGCTTAGCTAAGTCAGGTGTAAAAAGAAAGTGAACCCCAGATTCTGCCCTTGTATTTCAGGCTGTTTAGCTGTGTCACAGCCATAGCTCAGGAAGCCTCTGTGTATCTGACACATTCAGGATTAGTTTTGTAGGTATTCAGTATTTTCACCATGTGTATAGTCTTTCACAGGACAAGACTGGTTTTGTAGCAGTATGGAGCCAGTACTGGAAGGGCTGATAAAAATGGCATGTTGTCTGCACTGCCCTTTTGGAAGAAGTCGTAATTTTTTTGAGATATAAATGGTTCTAGCAGTGTTCTTAAACTTAAAGAGAATATTAAGAAGGACAGCATAACCTAGCAAACCCTTTTCTCTGCGTTTAGATGGATTAGACTCCTTCCTTTCCTATCAAAATCTGGGGTAGTTCTGCTGTTATCTAAGAACAGTTTTCATTAGAGGAAAAAATGTACATCCAAGTAGAATGTGAAGTTGAAAGTCAGAGCTGAGATAGATCTGGTTGCATCACTTGATCTCTATCTGAATGCTACTGGTGTGATTATCACAGTGCACTGGCTCAGTGGGGAGGGAGCATGTGCAGGCAGCAGGCAGGAATTTGTAGGGGAAAAAGTGAAAAAATTTCACAGCAGTTGCTGTGGGTTTTTACTAGGTTTTGCTGAATGGTGCAAATGGAATCGTACCAGCTTTTTTTTGGTAGTTTGCTTTCAGGGAGAGGAGAATGCATGGAGAAGAGAGTATGTGGGGATAAAAATGAAGCAGTAATCTGCAATTTTCCCTGTCAAAGTAGTTTGAGTTGTGAGGAAGCATAGAAATACAAAACTGTGTTTCTTGTTACTCCCTGTGCCACAGATCTTGGGAAGGGTGAAAGTAGAATCTCAATCCCACAGTCTCTAATTTGTTTTCGTGTTCTGTCACTGGGGTGAGTGGCACACAGTGAGGAACCTGGAGCAGCCAGGGAGCCTATTTTTCTGCGAAGACAAATTTAAGTTAATAAAAGAGGAAACAATAGTAATCAGAGCAACTGTGGGGGATTAAAAGGAGAGCAAAAACCCAAACCAACAAAACAATCACCCCTAAAAACCAACAGAAAATCACCCTCCTATCTAAAAAAGAGTCCATCTGCTTGGAAATGCTGCTCTGTCCCAGGCTCTCACTGTGTGTAGGTTCTGCCTTCCTCTGCCTTTTCTCTTTGTTTTTCCTCCTGTATCCCTTTCTCACAGACTGACCACAGTCCTGCTCTTTACAATCCTTGCTCTCTCCAGATGTGCCTTGTCCTGGCCAAGTGAAATGGGCAAGGTGTCACTAGGCAGGAGAGAAGGACTTCAGAACTTGCTGCAAGGGCACTTGCTAGGATTGCAGTACAAATAACATTCTCAGCAGCTTGCAGGTGACAGGGGTAAAACTACTATCTTATTTACTGAGCTCTTCAGAGGAGTCTCTTGGGACAAATGAAGGTCTTCACCCAGCAAAGGTCTTGAATGTTTTCTGAAAAGCCTTCAGATATTTTTCCCAGATAACTCCCATGTCAGGACTTAACTGCTGTGCTGCTTCCCTCCTGGATAACACAACCATACACAGTTCTTTAAGGCTATCACTGTAAGGTCTGCACCCCCAAATTTCCTGAAAGCTTCTAAATTAGATGTTTCATCCCTGTCATGACTTGTGTCAAAGCCTCATCATTTTACACTAACTCCCATTTCTTTGCTTCCTTTCTTTTACCACAGCAGCTGTGAGATTTGCAGCAAGAAAGGGTGTCACATACTACATCAGCTAAGTGAGGTATTGAATATTTTATGAATTTAGGTCTTCAGTGTTCATTTCTCTTGCTTTTTTATTTTCATTTAGGAAAACAAATGGTGTCACTCATGTTGCCTAATGTTTTACAGCAGCAACATCTGTTATTTTTTCTCTTTTCTGTTTCTGAGGATATAGACATATCACATGTGGCACTTAAAGCTGCATTTAACATAAATTACAACTGATACACAATTTGTATTTCTCTGCCTGACTTTTTAAATAATTCTTAGAGATTAATCCATGCTCACAACAATTTTTTTTTTCCCCAGTAGAATTTCCTTTTTTCTCCCTATGCTTATGTTGTGCCTCTGATATGAGGTAAAATCAGCAGCATTTGACTCGAATAAGAAATGTGCCACATTCAAAATTGGGCAGTATAAGCTTGTATACCCTTTCCCATTCTTTACACTAGCACTTTTAACCAGGCTCTCATAACTTACCATCTGAATTACTGCAGCATCCTTACAACCTGCAAGCAAAGCTATATCCCTCTCTCTTCCACTGTAAGTGAAAATGCTGCATCTCTGAACATCCTGCCTATGATGCCTTCCCCTAAATGAACCCTCTCTTTATGCTTCATTAGATTCTCATTTTGTTTTATCCTGTTTACATCTTCTGCCACTCAGTTTCTTTTCTTATATAATCTTTTATTGCATTGTTCACACTCTTCCTACTTTATTAATGGTCATCACTCCTTCCTTCAATTTTCTTTTTTTTTCTTTTGAGCCAGTTAACTGTAGCTTTCTGCCATATTACTCTATTTGGAGATTTTCTGTGCAGCATCTCAGTGTTACTTATTCAAAATCCATACTGAGAACCAGTCCTTCAAGGAAATTCTGTAGTGTTGGTTTCAACCAAGATAACTCAATAGTGCAAAACATTTAACTTCCCTGGATAATAATTTAATCTTACTGTGTTCCCAAGAATCTTCCCCTTTGATCTTCTGAAATTGTCTTCTGTTTGTTGACGCTTTCAATCACCTCTGTGATCCTGATGTGGTTCTGGGCTTGCTGCAGGTTTGAGCTCTGTGTTCACATGGAGTCAAATTGTCTCTAATGGCCTTAGTCATAGTTTGCAGGTGTGTGTCTTTATGGGCTTTTCCTAATTTGAATTATGCATCTTTGCATTATGCTCTTCAGCACTGAAACTAAGAGAGAATACTTATGTTTTAGTAAGAATTAAGTTAAACTCATGAGATGGTAATGCTTCAGTATCTGAAATGCTTTAATGTAGAAATGTTATTTGTAATTACCTCTGTTTCCAGGACTCTGATTCTAGATTTTGTAATATACTGTTGAAATACAGAGTTTTTTTTGATAAGGTATGAATGAAATCTGAGTTTTCTGTAACACTGAAAAATAACATCAGGAATGGTTTATTATTTGCAAAATAAATGGTCTGATTTTGTACACTCTTGAAGACAGAGCCTGTGAAATTTTCATTGCTGCTCTCCAGGACTGACCTCAGCTAACACTCATCAGTGAACTTTAGAGCTCCACAGTGCTGTTCTGCTGCTGCTGCCAGTGCTGTTGAGTTGGAATTCACTGTGATATGAAGTGAGCAGGAGAGCTTCTGGCTTATGACATCTTTAAGTTCAATAAGTGCCCCTTATGACATGGGAGGCCATTGCAATATCTAAAGAGAAAAAGAAAGAAATTCCTGCAGCCCTCTCTTGTTTGTACTTCTTATTATTTTACTAGAGCCCTGCTCTGAATTTAAATTGTGTTCATTGCAAGTGTCACAAATCAGCAGTTGTTAGAAGTAGGATTGTTGTGGTTAAGCCCCAGCTGGTAACAAAGCCTAACACAGCCACTGGCTCCTTCCCCCTCCCAGCATAAAACAATTTCTCCCCACCAACCAAATGATACCCAGACAGTCCCAGAGCAGCAGCCTCTGGACAACTTTGCCACAGTTTATTGCTGAGCATGATGCCATGGTCTGGAATACTCCTTTGGCCATTTGGGATCAGCTGTTCCAGCTGTGTCCCCTCCCAGCTCCTTGTGCATCCCCATCTTCCTCACTGATGGGGTAGAGTGAGGAGAAGGCAAGTCCTTGACTGTACAAGCCCTGCTCAGCAGTAACCAAAATAACCCTGTGTTATCAGCACTGTTCCCAGCCCAAATGGAAAACACAGTCCATACCAGCTACTGTGAAGAAAATTAGCTCTACCCAGCCCTAAACAGCAAAATTATGAAGAAATAAACATTTATCAGATGGCCTTTTGAGAAGTTGAATAATTTAGCTAGAAACATTCTAACAATAACTAAAGTGTGCTGCTGACTGACAATTTATTTCATCCTGTTGAGATGCGAGGAGTTCTTGCATGCTGAGTGAATATTGATCTGCTCTATACAGATAAATGAAATTCCACTTACAATTCTTTTAGTTGCTCACTTGTCACCAAATAAAACTGAAGAGTATGGTCATGCACCAAAAATATTAATTAGCTCTCTTCAGAGAGCTGCTGGTTATCTGCTGACCCAAGAGGCTGTGAGCTGGCTTGTTGGAGCCAGCTGTGTCTGGCCTTCACTCCATGCAAGAGCTCTTCTCTGGCTTCTAATTCCCTTTCTATTACCCTTTGTGATGATGATGAGAGTAGTAGAGTGTAGACAGGTGGGGGAAAAAATAATTACTTGTTCCTTCCTTCCCCTACTTCCTTTCAGTTTTATCTGGTTGGGTTGTTAGTCATTATCTTTTTGGATGTATTCTAGTCACCCTTTCTCGCTACTACCTGTGGAGTCAGTGGTCACAATTTAAAAGCTGTGTCTTTACTGGACGTGCAACCATGCAACAAGGTATGAAGTGATGAAAAAAACAGCTGTACTGGAGTCAAAAATGAACTTTGAAGTAAATTATTTGTTCTCTGGATTATGAGATTTCAGAAAGTCACAGGACCCCTATCAGGAATAGTAGATTGTCAGGAAGTGGGAAATATTACAGGAGGAGGAGAAAACCAATGATAGAATGAAAGCTGGGGAGTAAGATCAAAAGGAGCCCTGAGTTTGCTGGGAGGTGTTTGGTCAGCAGACCAGCTGGCGCTCCTTTGCTGATGCTCCTGCCCACTGCTGCAGCAGAGCTGTAACACCTGCAGGCAGGTTGGGCAGTCTAGCATTAAGAAGCAATAATGGCTCTCCTAATAGGAGTCAGGTTTCTGACTTCTTACCTTTTCTCATGATCAGGGGTTCTAAAAATGCCTTCAGAGAAAAGGCAGAAAATAAATAAGATGATGAAGCTGTATTTTGAGCAATTTATTTTGCAAATCCTGAGTGGTTCTGCTGACACGTAGTTATACAGGTGTAATGGAGATCATGATCTAGATCTTCATCTGAAAATGACATTTCAGTGTTTTGGCAGCTCTAAAAATACTGGCATTTCTAGTAGTAGGAGAGCACAAAAATATTGATTCAGCAACAGAATTGCTTTGTAAAGCATTGATGGCTGGTTTTGAATAGAAGCATGTTGTTCTAGGTTTTATAGTACATTGCTTTCAAGAAAGGAGTAAGGCCATTGGAAAACAAACATTTGTAGGTGAGGAACATTACTTAAGAAATAAACTAAGCTGCAGCTTTCTGACTATAGATCCCATTGTCACATAACTTGGGAAAAAAGTGTGTTGAGAAAACCAGACTTACCCTATAGTTTAAGCTACCCTAAGGCAGGGGAGGGGACTCCAGATTTCTCTTCCTCAGGGAATCTTTTAAATAAGCCCACTGGATGGTAAAATAAAATCCACAACATCTGAAGAAATTAAAATGACAAAATGCCACTGGACAGAGCAAGCTTTCTTGTCAGTGTCAAAATTTACATGAACCTGAGACATACAAAACAGAGCAGAAGCACTTGCTAGTATTTACAGTATGTGGGCAATGTAGTTATTTTTTCATAAAGAGAGCAGTAAGGAGAAGAAAAATCAACAAACCTTGAGGAGAAAATGTGCTTTGTTAAATGTGTTTTGTTCAGAAAGAGCTTATTCAACAGCCCCTGTCATGCTCTAGCAAACACTGAAGTAGAGGAAGAGCATTTTGGGAGCTGCTGTGCCTTGGAGTCTGTGTGTATCAGAGTAACAGAGGCAAGCCCAGCCCTGAAACAGGCAAGTTTATTTCTCTTGTGCTGGTAGCCAAAGAAATGAAGGAGAGATGAGGGTGAGGAAGGAATCCCTCTATTGTGCTGTTGCCATGCTCTTGTAACAAGAATTAGACTGTTAATGTTGTCATGTTCACTCTTATTTCATAGACTTCACTGCATTTACTGCTCAAGCAGGAACACATCCTAAGCATGTTTCTCTCCTGCTCTCTCCACAAGCTTTTGCCCATTCTGCTCCCATCCTGTCCTCTGGTTCATGTCTGTTTCATCACCAAAGGAAAAAAATACCTACTTTTATTTATTTTTTTTTTAAATTTGTGTGTCTAGAAGGATTGCAAGCCTTCTTTTAATTAAAAAAAACCAAGAGAGTCCTTCATTTGTTGATTCATTTGCAGAGAAGACAAAGTTAGAAGGCCATCTGTCCTTCCTGCAGCTGGCAATTTCAGGGAAGGGAGAGTGTTCAGGATCATGGCACTACAATTTTGATAGGGAATTCACTTCAAAACCCCCTGAAGAGGAAAACTTAGACCAAGTCTAACACCAGCTGATGCTATTGTGTTGGAGCCTTATCAGCAGAGCAGTTGTGTGAATCTGTTATTTGAATGTTGGTATTATCAAGACTCTGCAGGTTGTTCATCCAAACATGAGCATTAAAATATCTGTAGTGTGAGGGAAGGGGAAGAGAGACAGGAGAGTGAGATTCAGCTCCTGTTCCTATGGTAATAGCTAATCCTCCTGGTATGTGGACAACATGATTGCTCCCAAATCAATAATTTAAAGCTTGATGAGCCATCAATGAAACTGCCTTGCAAGTAGCTCACAAATCGGAAGCCAAGCCAATGGTTCTATGATCACTTCTTTCCTTCCTAAAAGTTTCTTGCGTTTTAGGGACAAGACACTGCTGCTGCTGCATCACTCTGCTACTGCCGCTGTGGCTACATAGAAGGAATTTACTACTTCTGATTTATCCCCCATTTGATTTAAACTCAAAAGCAAAAATATAATTCCATTTCCTTCAAACCAAGTGTAATATTTCAGCTTCAGTGGGAGAGGTGGTATAAGCTGAATTTAAGGGAAATCATCTGGATGGAATCTAAAGCTGAAAAAGTTCCAGTATTGTACCAGTAATCCAGTACTGGGAGTGGGCAGGCTGTGTAGGGGAAGCTGGAGAGCTCCTCCAATGTTTCTTCCAGTTCTATATATCAACAAACTTGTACTTCTTCAGCCCATACCTATTGATATTCTTATGAATAGCATATTCCAATATGGGTTTTGATGTTCATCTAAGAATATACTGACCACATCAGGCCTTTCGTCTGGAAATCTTGGTAAAAGAAATTCCTGGGAAGCTGAAGGAAACTGAGATCCCAATAGCTGTTTTCTATCAATGGGGCTGCTTTCTGGTTTGCACCCATATAGCTGAGGGGAGGCTCTTGATACCTTTTCTTGGCCCTAGAATTATGAGCCAGACGCAGTTAAGGGGCAGAAGGGTTTTTACCTTGGTATTTAATAAGGATCCTTAGGTGCAACAATTGGTCAAGGTGGAAAATGCCAAAATATACACCTGGTGTACTGTGTATACAATTGTACAGACCTTGAAAAATATCATGTCTGACAAAGATTCCCCAATGAGAAGCTTAAATGTATGGCTTGACATCTCCCTAAAGTGTTATCCCCAGATGGGACTTAATCCTGGTCTACAAAACCTGTTCTAGAGAGAACCTTGGTTTCTCAAGACAGTGTAAGGCTTTCTGGCCTCCAGCTGTGAGGCCTTTAGAGTGTTTGGTCTTGCCTAGCAGAATAGCAAGACTATGCTAAAATATCAGACTTAAAGAATTACAATGTATGCTAAGGGTATAAAAGAGTATATAAAAACAAAAGGCAAAAAAATCGTCATGACATCACTCTAGTCTTGTACCATATTGGCGTCTGTTGCACTTGGGATTGGAAACTCAGCAGTCTCTTTTTGTTAAGAGAACTTTGGATACTGGAGTTTCATTTAAAATTTTACTCAAAAAGGAAGGAAGAAAAGCTCTTTCAGAAAAAAATAACTGCATTTTCCCCAAGATGCCAAGGAAGTGGGTTCAGAAGCATACCATGAAATTGAAATTTCTCAAAGTGCCTCTTAAATCTTTGCTGCAATTACTGTAATTCACAATAATAGATTCAGTGCTATTTTTAAAAGCTTTTGAAAGTTGCAAGTAGCATCCATAAATTGTGGGTTGTGGGCAAGCTATGAAACCATAGGTTTCCAGGGCTTTTATTTGAAGGAGAACGAGAGAGAAAGATGTAATAAAAGTACTTATGAAAAAACATGAAAGTTGGCATTGTGATGAACAGTAACTAAAAGGTAGGGAATGATTTAGCCTTTGTAAAAGTTGTCTTCAGGTTGGGCATCATCTTGTAGAGCTGGGAATGAGCCTCTTTTATTCTAATAGTTGCTTTCTTTGAAAAGACTGGTTAAAATGGTAGCTCACTGGGCAAGAAATTGTAACAGTTTGAGAGAATATGAATATACACCTACAACAGCCAGAGGAGCCTGTTTAGGGTGCTCTCTATAGGCACAGACTTTGGTATTCAGGTAAGGTAGGTGGATGGATTGTGGGGATGGGAGGAAGGTCAGAGTGGAATATTGGCAACAAGAGAGGGAAAGAAGAGAAATGGCCATCAAAAGAGTATTAACACTGGTGATATTCACAAAGGGCCAAACAATTGTAAAATGCTAAATAACATTAGGAACTGCTGATAAGAGAGCTATTTTTTCACTTGAAAAGGAGTGTATGAGAAAGCAATGTGTTTTTTATATACTTAAATGAAAATTAGTTTTCTTTCTAGGGCAGAGAACAGCTCTGGAAAGGATTCAAACTCAGAGTTGAAGGATTTGCCTGAATCCTAGTCTCACCAGCCCATCTCTGGAAGCATAAGAAATTATTAGTGTTTTGACAAGGAGAATAATACTAGTAATGACGACTACTTGATGAGAATACAGTGGCTATTAAAAAATACACAGTTTAGGAATGGTATTGAATTGTTGGAGGTAGTTCACAGAACAAAGTCAAATACATTTTATACTGAGGGGTTCAGGGATTGCAGTCCACTGTCTTTACCCAAGAGAACTGGAGAAGAATTTAATCAGTGTGTACATAAGGGCTGAGAAAACAAAAAGCTCATTTATATGACTGTTGTCTGATGAACAAACTGTCTGAAAAAGCAGGAAATTATACATACTGGAGCCAGTGGCAAATGTGAGAATGGATTCTGTGAGCTATACGACTGCAACATCTTGTCAAGACAAACCCCAACAAAATGCATCACCCCAAGCTGAGAAAGTATCATAGTTGTTGACAGTAATGTGGTACTGTCCACAACTGTGCTTCAAACAGTTCTGTGCCATGTGACTGCTCATTAGTGGTGCAGTAGGATGTATCAGTCAGTGTGTGGCCTGCCAAGATGAATTTGAAGGACCTGTGCAGCCTTCAGCGAGGACAACCTACAGAACAAAAAATACAGAATCCTGTCCTGACAGCAGGCTTCTGAAAGCAGCATCTCTCTATCCACCTGGGCTGATGCATTGTGTTAGGGCTTGTCTTGACACGATGCTGCAGTCACACAGCAAGGCATGAAAGGGATGTCACATAACTCAGTTGTTAATGAAGCAGCTTCTCATTGAATGCTACAACTCATCATGTGTCTTCTCTGACATGGTTTGAAAAAAGGGGTTTTATTTGAGAAAGAAGTGCCAATGAGAAATGAAAAAGATGCTGTTGAGTAAAATGCATATTCCTCAGTGTTGCCTGTTTTGCTGTACCAATTCATTGCAGGTAATTAGGAGACTCATTTAAAACAGAGCCCCCACCTCCTCAGGTGGTTTGGTAGGTGGGTGATTGCTCCCAGGCTTGTAGGTGAACGAATTTCTCATCAGCCATTTGGCTCCTAGGCAGTGATGTAGATCTTCTGACAACAAAATCAATTGCATTGCTAAGTTTCACAATTTGATTACTTTATAAAAAGTCTCTAGAGCAGCTCTCTGTGTGATTATATAGACTTCTGAACTGCAGGCTTAGTCCCACATGCTTCACAGGTCTAAACAATTTGTAGTAATTATTTTGATTAGGCATGTACTGAAACGCAACTGCAATAACGAACAAGGCGAGGTGCAAATTATAGACAAGAATATGTATAAAAGCCTAAAGATAAATAGAATAAGGCTAAATGCAGCTCTGGAATTGCTGCATGAAGCTTCCTGAGGTTTATGTTAAGTTATGTTTTTGAGTTCAAATCCCTTGTCAGCTTGGATATCTTTGCAACAAGAGTAGTTTTGCAGATGACATCTTCCATTTCTCTCATTTCTGATCTGTTTTGAGTGATTAAGTATCAAAAATAATGTACATACATAAGAAGTGGTAAATTGGGTTACTGTTAGTGATGAGCCTATTAGAGCAAAAAAGCTGCAGACATTTAAACTCACTAAAAAGAAAATATTGACTATATCACAGGGAAGTAATCCAGCCATCTGGAGCTATTAGACTGTTTAATATCATGCTCAATATTAAAGTATGGTTAAAATAACAGAAATTAGCCAAATTAACTGCAGAGCTTTATGTTAGTAGGAACATATTTTTTGGCCTGTAGGTCAGGCCCTGTATAAAACCATCAATTGTAATTAATAACAAGATTTTTGAATGTCATTTTTGGAGAGGCTCAAAATTTACCTGAGTAAGATCCTAAGCAACCTGAGATAACTGGACCTGTTTTGAGCAGGGGAATGGGTTAGAGAGCTCCAAACTTCCCTTCCAAACTAAACATATTGTTCTAGGGTTAACTGATAAGACTTCTTGTGTGACGAGAAGAATGAAAAGCACTTGCCTGCAAGAAAATAAGTTCATTTAAAATAAGTGGGAAAAGACAAATATCGATGAATTAATAGTTTGAATATATTGTGTTTTGGGTTTTTTACTTCTTTCTTAGAGCCCCTATATAATTTGTTCTCTCACTTGAGATGTACAGATCTCCCTTTAATGAAAAACTTCACAAACTGATTTTAAATAGTGTCTAACTCTTGTATGGAAAAGTGTCAGCAGAAATAGCAGGAGTTAGAGGGAGGAGAATATTTCTTTTGAAGGCCCACTTTGTTTGAGAAATGAGGTTTAATGACTACTTTTTGTCCAATTCTATTTATTTCCCAGCACAGATATGGAATTCACAATACGAGAAAATGTGAGCCTTGAAAGTAGGATGAGAAGTGAGACTATGCAGTGTGGGCTTTCCACTGAATTGAGGGTGGAAAGGATTTTCAGAAACCAGTGGGGGAGCATTAGTTCCTATTTTAGGTGACAACAGTGTTGGATAATTAAGGTCCTATTTTCTCAGCACTGTGGGAGGGTGTGGATATTACAATGCCTGCACATTTTCTGTATCCTTTGCTTGAAGGTTGCACTCAACCTTTATTTTATGTGTGAGAGAATGAGCCTAGTTTGAATTTATGACAAGTTCTTTCTCCATAATAGTCTGGCATAAGGCATAATTTTTGCCTTCTCTGCATAAAAATCTGTGCATAGCTTCTATTTTACTTTTTCTTTGCACCGCTTTGTAAGAAGGAGAGCGACCACTGCTCTTTGTATAGAGGAAAGTTCAAATACCTTTCATTTTTAAAGGTGACATCAGTGGCAGTGCTGAGTGATTTGAGAGTGAATTACAGTGATGCAGATTGACTGTCAGAGCAGAGATTTGTGAACTGTTTCTCAAAATTATTTCTTTGCAATTTTCCTGGGGTGTGGGGTGTATTAATTTTATTTTTATTAATTTTATTTCCTATTTAATTTTAAATTTTAGGTCACACTTCAGGGCCAAACATGTTCCTCCTGTGCTGATAAAGAATCTGCCTATTGTACATTGTTAGATAACGACAGCTATGTTTTTACTGAGTGTCTTTTTCTCTGAGGATACATTTACCTCCCTTAAGAAGGAGCTAAACTCTGTTTAGTCCTGGAGCATGGTCTGCATGGAAGCTCTGTAGCTACAAAAATGGCACTTCAGTCCTTCTATATATAATTTTACAGTGGCCCTTTACTATGTGGCACATTGCTTTTGGCATTGAGATGTATTAGAACTAGTTTTGGTGACCCCAAAAAAAAAAAAAAAACAAAACAAAACAAAATTAACTTTCAAGTGGCAACATGAACATTGTCAGGATGGATCCAGGAAGAGATCATTGGGTCTGGAGCAGCAGCCTGTAACAATGCATCATTGTGTAAAAGCCAAGGAGAGAAATACAGAAAAGGAGTCTGATCTGTTTTTTTAAAAATGGCAAAAAAATGCATAAAAATTATTAGATCCAATCAGGTTAGCATTTACCAGTGCTTTTTTTCATCCTGTTGGTACTTTTTCAGATAGCTCAACTCTTAAAATATCCCAGCTCTACATGAATTTTATTTTGATAACTTCAGCCTCTCTAGTGGCACACTTACCCTAAAATCTCATGGCAGAAATGGGAACATTGAGACAGTAGATGTTAAATGGAGGAATAGAAAACAAATACAATTTTTTAATTTCCTTTCTTCCAGTTAGGAGGTCTGTTCACTTTTCTTCCATTTCACCACAGTTGTGTCAGGCAAGGAAGGAGTTAAGGAGCTTGGCAGGGTTTGGAATGGACTGGGCCCTGCACCATTATGTGCCTGTAAAGCATGTTGTACATCCACTAACAAGCCTGCCATTCATTTTTTCAATAAATCCTGCACAGAGGTATTAGGGTCTGTGAACTGACAATTGATTTGCTGCCTGGAAAATTATTCTTTATTGATTTATATTACACAGCAGCAACCACAAATCTATAGCAGCCTTAATCAGAGAGAAAATGCTAAAGTTAGTGTCATTCTTACTTAGTCAGGCAATTACAAGTAGGAGAATTGGTTTAGTACCTCTAGGTGACATCTACATATTATTCAATTATGAATCTCAGTAATCCATGAATTACAATACATAAAAGTGTGTGAGATCTGGCTAATTAATTTTTTGTAATATGAACAGTGCCCTTTGTGCAAGAAAGTGTTTTAAATGTCAACCTTGCATTTAAAGTGAAATTTGGCACCAGAAACTAAGTATGATTTTTAATGAAGATTCTTGAGATCTTTCTTGTGCCTGGAATTTTTCTCATATTTCATGTGAACTGGACAAAATGAATCTGAGATATTTACAGAGTTTGTATATGTGATATTTTTTTAAATTAGTAGATATTTGATTTTTTTTTTTTATTCTGAGCTCAAAATGTATTGTGTGTGACAGGATGGAGCCATCCACAGACACAGTAACTGTGATTCTGGGTTGGATGTTCCTGAACTGTCTTGACAACAGACTGAAATCAAACAGCAAAAGGCCAGAGCTCATTCTGGACTGAATTTTCTGGCCTTACATTCCATTAACTCTGCAATCTGTCTCAGGTACAGCTGTGTAGACATGGCTGTCATTGCAAACCCCTCAGTTCTGTGGGCTGGAAATTGGGGATTGCTGGACAGACACATGTGCCAAAAGGATTTGCAGAGGATGGGGCTGGTACTGAGGAACTGGAAAATAAGAACTGGATGGAAAAAGCCTCTTGATGATGGGGTTGGGATCTCCTGAGTTTGACTGCAAAGCTTTGGGAACACATCTGAGATGTGGAATTTAGCCCTTTCATTTTTCTCAGAAAAGTATGTAAAAATAAATGTACCTCACTCTATTGCTAAAATAGAGATGGATCTCTGTGGGTTTTGAGATGGGTTATTCAAAGAGCATTTTCCTTCTCAGGGAAGAATGTCTGGGGATTAGAGATGGAAAACAGACTGTGTTGTATTATGTATGGCTACAGTCTTTAAAGTTATTTCTCCTGTAAGAGTAGAATGAAACTTTCTCTCTGGATTTTGTATTTGTTTAGTAAGTAAAGGACATTTTTCTGCTTTGCAGGCAGTGGTATCTGGTGTGGCCCAAAGTTTTCTATGGATCTGGTCCTGATCAACATGGCATCTTAATTGAAATAGTTTAGAAAAAAATAAAATACTGGTTTAAGTATTGTCTCTGAGGCTCATTATAGTGAGGTGTTTTTCCAGGCAGTGTGAAAGCACAGCTTCTTCTATTGGAAGAAGAAGTATCTTCAATACTTAATGGATCTATTTCCATTAAGTATTGAAGACCCTTATAAGTTTGTCTGCTGTGTTACTGACTTACATAATTGGGAGTCTTGAAAAAATTCCAGAGCTCAGTTATTCCATCCTGCTGGTCACTGTTAAGTCCCTGATCCAGAAGGCATAAATGGTGAAATATGAGCCAGGTGTGTGCTGTGTGAGGCTTTGTCAGTAGCCAGGCAGGAGAAGCACAAAGCAATTGAGAGCCCAAGCCTCCTGCACAGCCTGTGCTGCTCTGTTGTGCTGCAGCTTCAGCTGCAAAGCTGCTGCTGCTTGGCAGCTCCAAGGGATGGCAGGCTGTCAGTACCTGTGTCCAGACCTCCTTGTACAACACAACGTGCCACCAGTGGTTTGTTCATTCTGTTACTTTCTGCCAACAAACATACTGGCTTTTTAAAACCAGACATTTTGAAGGGGCAGTGGTGATTGTTGCTGTAGACAAGGAGGTTAATGAAGATGTTACTGAAATGCCTTTTCATCCATGAAAACTTGGAAATCAATCGCAAAAGCCATTCCCTATCCCAGTGTGGTTTTGTTATGTTTGACCAGGGTGTTTGGTAAGCATTAGTTCTTGCTGAGAGCACAGAGAAAATTTTATTTCAGGCATTTCTTTCCTGTGTTTGCAAAAAGAAAACCAGGAGGGCACTTAGACCTGTGAGTCTGATCCTTGTGTCCAGGGCATGGGCAGCTCTCTGCAGCAGGGCCTTGGTTGGCAGCCAGTAATGTTAATAAAGAAATAACCAAATATCTTTAGAAAGTCCTTAGGCTTCAGGAATTTGTTTCAAAATGCCACGTTTGAAATATTTACTCAGTGTGTTCATTGTATCTTTTTCTTGTATTTTTGTGAAGTTTAGGGACCTTTTAAGCATTCTAACTAGAGTACAGTGTAGGGAAAAAACAGTTCTAGCTGAAAAAGGAGTTGCTGTGGGTCATGTAGATCTCACCACTGGCAGCATCTCTTTGATGGAAGTGTTGTAAGAAACAGAGGCTGCTGAATAGCCATTTATAGTTAATGTGTATTGCAAGAGATGCAGGTGATTTCAAAGTCAAGGCAAGGACAGGAAGAGCACACACAAGCTCTGATTTATGGCTGGGGTGTAGTAGAAGTGCTCTAAGGAAATGCAAGAGAGCTGGTTTGTCTAGAGCACTGGAGAAGTGAACGCTCATCTCTGTTGGACTTCAGGGGGACAAATTTAGGTACCCATGGTCCAGCTCTTGTTCATGGTTCAGAGTCTGAAAGGTCAGCAGGGCTGTGTTGTCACACAGATACAGCAGCACCAAACCCCCTTTTCCTACCTTCAATGCCCACCTTCCTACCCTAGCCTGCCATCCTACCCAGCCCAGGCTGAAATCCCAATCCTGCTGCTATTCTCTTAAGGAAAGAGTGGGCAGGTGTTCCCCTGGATGTCTCTGGAGTCCCTGTGCTGTTTGTTCTGGTGCTGAGTTCCTGGGCAGTGACAGGATGTTTCCTGTGCTGCTATCCTTGTCTCGAGGCAGCTCTGAGGAAACAGGCAACTATGCTTTTCCTTCTTAGGGAGTCAAATCATAAAAACATAAGCAAATCCAACTATGGCAACTGTGGCACATTTGCAAAAAAAAAAAAAAAGTCATTAATTTATTTCCATTTTTTATGCCTTTTTCTTAAATGACTTGTGAAAAAAATGACAGTTTAAAATGATTAATGTATGACCAGAAGGAAGTCTCAGAGATGGTCTTTTTGGTAAAAATCAGGAGAGGGTTCAAACAAGCCATTTATGTCTCTGGACTGGAGGTTTTTTTTTTTTTTTTTTTTTGGGGGGGGGGGGGTTTTTTTTTTTTTTTTGTTTTTTTTTGGTTTTTTTTTTTTTTGTTTTTTTTTGGTTTTTTTTTTTTTTGTTTTTTTTTGGTTTTTTTTTTTTTTGTTTTTTTTTGGTTTTTTTTTTTTTTTTTTTTTGGGGGGGGGGGGGTTTTTTTTTTTTTTTTGTTTGTGTGGGTTGGTTTTTTTTTAAAGGCAAGACTTGCATTTCTTCAGCTTTGGGGGATGATTTTTATGACAAAGTTGTTGAATATCATGTGTCACGAGATAAGATGATAATAATTTTGTATAAATATCTTAAGTAGGAAAATACTTTATTCCCTCTGTACACTTCTTTCCATTCAGACTTCATTGCAGTAACCCCAGGTAAATACTTCTTAGGAAAATCCTCTTATCCCCTTCTTTCTTTAAACCTAATAATTAATTTACTACTGGACTGTGGATTCAATAAAGGAAAAATATTAGAGGTTTTTCTTGGAATTAAAAAGTAGGCAAGTAATAGCTTTGTCTTATGCTACCTAGCTTGGGATTGCATCTCTCAGATATGGAGCTAACTATTGCCTCCTCAATGTGCAAATTAACTGTTCCCAGGAGGTGCTACTAAAATTTTAACTGATTGATCACACAGATGATGTGCCTTTTTATTTAAAGCTGTCTGAGAAATCTGGATTTTAGAGTGGAGTTGCTCTTCTGCCAGTGCAGTGGGCTGGGGTGGCACAGCATTCCCTGCATGGTGCCCAGCACACGGCAGAGAGTGTCAGGTGTGCCAGAGCCTGCACAGGGGTTTCCCTCTAGTGGGACTCACATTTTCAAGGTGTTGTTTCACATGTGTAGCCTATTCCAAGCCCCAGCAGTACAGCACTCTAGAATAGCTAGGCTTAATATATAAATTTACAGCGATCAAGTTGAGTTATTACTATGGATAAGCTTTTTTTTTCCTGCTTCAGATCTGAGGCTTTTCTTTGTTGCCCTTTCCTAAGTAGGAATTATTAACTGATTGAGCAATAACTGCTAGCTGTCCTTTGATTTGGTATAAAAGGGCCATCTACTGTATTTAAAATATTTTTTTCATCCCCTCATGTCGCGTTCCACTGTGGAGAACTGTGAGGAGTTCTTTTAAAAATAGATTGCCAGGAATGAAATTAAGTCAAAGGAGATGTGAAAAACAAGTTACGCTATTCAAAAAATTTTATAAAAGTTTAAAAGGGATAAAGGGGACAATATCCACTGCTGGGGTGCGTGGCAATCTGTAAAAAGCACAACATTAGCTTAAAACAATGTTCTTATATACTTTGAGAGTTATACGTATTCAAACATTCTTGTGAGTTTAGATGTCTCAGGAATTTCTTTTGCTTGGTTTTAACCTTTGACTTGTTTGCATGCCATCCTGTAGATTAAATTAATATATTTAATTTCTTCTCGAGGCTCCATTCTGTTGTTTTGATGCTACCTGATGACTGAAGAGTTGGCAGTAAATTTTTCTCTTGGCGTCTTGGTTTTTGTCACTGTTATCTTATCATTCAGCTAAGATAGTCCACAAATGTGAGAAAGAACATGGCTATTTCACACCATTATCTGAGTTAGTTACACAAATAAAAAGCATTAAAAAATAAAAGCATTTTAAAATCACATCATTTTTATTTTAATATTATTCTAAGCCCTAAAATACAATATATATTGATCACACTACTATTTATATAAGCTATACTGTGCATATTTAAGCTGACAGATTATACTATACCAAAAAGCAGTTAAAAGGAATTACAAATTGTACTACATCAGAATCTTTGTGACCAATAATAACTTGTAAAAGCCAATACATAAATGTGAAAGGCAATAACTGTATTTATCATTTATAACATGAGAAAAAACATTGTATCTGAGAACCATTTATTGGTAATGGAAAAAAACCAGAACAAAATAAAAAGGAGTTACTAAAGAGGGCCGGAAAAGACAGAGCAAGGGGAAGAAAGGTGTGGAAGGAATGAGGGGAGAGAGAGGGAAAAGGGCGTTCTGGGGAGCTCGGGCAGTGCTGGCTGTGTCCCGAGGCAGGGCTGGGCAGCAGGAGCACACCGTGCTGCTGGGCAGGGTGGCCCAGGCAGGGACAGAGCAGGTGCTGGTCAGGGACACAGGCACCAGGCCGAGCAAGAGCCAGTGAGGGCAGCAGAGCCAAAATGCAGGCTGGGGCCAGGGCAAAAGGCGCCAAGAGTCAAAAAGTGCCTAAAAAGACAAAAAACATAAGCTCCAAAAACCCACAAAAAAGCAAAAGACCAAAAAGTTGCAAGCCAAAAGCCTACACTGAAAAGACAAGTTGGGAAAGCCCCCAAGGCTTGTGATGCAGGTACTTTTTATGGCCCTGGCTCCTCCAAGGTCCACCTGCTGACAGGACACCACTGGCCCAGTCCAGTGTCCAGTGCAGGCCATTGGCAGGGACCTTCTGCCATCGACTGCAGAGCACCTGTGTCGTAGTTGAGATGGTCACAATACAAAGCAACACACTCAATTTGCAGAAGGTTTCAAACCTGTTTTTATTCTACCATGCATGCTTTTTATACATTCTTACAAAACTCATAAGTTTACGCTTTACTTATTGGTCACGAGAGACAAAGTGCTTATTAGAATAGGCAGTTGAAGGTTTCTCTTATTTATCCTTCTTTCTTTCTTGGTTTCTATGTCAATGACCTTGGTAGAAAATTCTTGCAGGGACTGGATCCTCTTATCAAACTTCTCTCTGGCTCACAGACATGGCTGTAAAACCTCTTGCACATCTCTGAGGGCTCAGTGTCCTTGGTGTTCCCCTGGTGACGGCCTGTCCCGTGTCAGACGGGAGCTGGTGGCCAGGCCAAGTCCCCCCAGAGACCAGGCTTTGCTCCATCTCCTCCTGGGTGCCCCTGGACGTGGCACCTGTGGAACCTGTGACCAGCAGGGTTGAGTCGGATAAATGGGCTGCTCACACACAGGAGGCTGAGCAGGGCTCTGGGTCCTGGGCCCTCTGCCAGCCCTGCTCAGAGCCCTTCCAGCTGAGCACCCCTGCCCCTGGCTGTGCTGCTCACGGAGCCCCTGCCCCGCAAATTAACACCCAATAAATAACGAGAGGGAGGGCCTTTTCCATGACTCATCACTTCTCCACAGCTCACTGCTTTCTGAGCAGCAGTGCTGCTCGCTGTGTTAACATAACATTAATTTATGATGATTAATATTGAAATATTAGGAAATATTTTATTCTATTTTATTGTTCTGGAAAGCTTTGGGGAGAGCACTGTATGAATATATAATTAAATCACGTGTAGATTATGGCATGATTAGTTTCTTGCAGTCAGTATTGCTTCGTTCAGTCATCTGAACTACTTTGGAGATAAATTTCTATTAAAAAATCCTTATTTTCATTCTAGATAACAGCATTTGATCTCATTAGCATGGATCATTTTCTCTAAACTCAGCTAGACTGTAGTGTAGCAACAAAAAGCTCCTTTTTATATCAATTAAAATATTTTGTCTTTTTGACCTGCCATATAATTAAGATCCTGTTTATTAAAGTTACTAGCATGTTAGAACACTAATTGCATTACAAGCTTACTTTCTTATTTCTGAACTGTTTATGATTTAATTGACTTGATTAAACTAATTTTCATGTGTCTGTACAATTAACACATTAATTGAATTTATTTACACATGCAAATACTAATATATCACCCTCTGTACTAGTAATGATTAAAAAAACCCCATTAATGCCTTAATTGAGAGAAGTCTTTGGCATGCATACGCAATCTGATAACACTGCAAGTTGGCTAGCACCACTGAGAGTGTACCTTCCTGCAAAGAACTGAAGTTTAAAGAGGGCAACACACATTGTGGCTGTGGTGCCTAAATGATATTTCATGTACACAAGAATAACCTTGAAAATCAGGTAATTTTACAATTTTAGCAAGCAGATCCCTGATTCTATTTGAATATTTTTGTTATTGCTGTAGAGACTTGATAGTAAAAAAGCATAATAGAAGGAAGATTGTGGAAAGTATCAGTGGATCAAAATTAGTATCATGTAACATCTAAAGGAAGCTTCTTGCAAGTTGTCATCCAAAGTCCAGTATTATCAATAGCTCTGTTCCACTGGTTTCAGGTGATTTTAATGTCTGAAGGAGATAAAAGTCAGAAGTGCACTTTTTCAGACCATTTTCAAAAAATAAAGGATTTAAATCTTACTGTTACATTTTAATTTGACAAACACAAATACTGGCCTAGAAAAAAAGATGTAACACTACTTTTCAGTCCAGAGAACCCATAAACTGGAGAAATGCATTGTTTGATCTCTTATCTCTTTTAAAAGCCTCAAAAATGCCTTCTCTTTCATGCTCCCACTCTTTATTTATGTGCAAAGACTTTCTCGAGTGGCTAAATTCCCTAAATAGCTACAAAGCTATTGTGATAAGAACAGGAAGTGCTTTTGGCAATGTGTCATGTATCAAATATAGCCCAGCAAAGGCTTTAGGGTGCTCAGGATGCAGTTTCAATATATGATTTCATGCTTGTAGTGGTTTGTACTTTTATTTTAGCTTCTAGCTATGAGTTATAAAAAGAAGGAAAAATAGAAGCATTCCTTAAATGTATATTTGCTTTAAAACATTGTTTATTTTTGACAGTAGAAATGCTGTTTATGCAGATAAGATCCATTTCTTAAAATAGTACCTTTAATTGTGTATTGATAAATGTTTATTTATAAACATAGTTTACTAGTGAGCTGTTTTGAAGAAGTCAAACAATGTCTTTTTAATCTGTGAACAAAAATTTTATCCTGAAGGTACTCCAGTAAACATTGTCAGGATAAAATTACATTTTAATCAGTTGCCAGTGGTTTACTGTATAAATAGAGGACCAGTACTCCTGTGTGAAGTGCAGATCCATTAAAAACTGCTTTGAAAAGTGATACACACTTTTAATGTTTTAAAACTTTTTCTTAAAAGGAAAAACTCTCACCCAGGTACAGATATACCTTGAGACGAAAGAAAAATACCATTAATATATATTGGAAACAAAAGCACACCTGCTGCACACCAACAGAAGGTGATGTGTCTTAGTAAGTTAGTTTGACTTGGATCATTTATTTAGATTTTTTTTTCTAGCATTTTGTCTCCTAATTAGTCTGTAAGTGTCACTGTGTCCATAAATGTTGCTGTGTTCTATATGACTGTATTAGACTGTACCAGGAGTGTATTGGCTGGGGATTTATTTCAAGTTACCATCTCCAGTAATAGAACTTT
Source organism: Onychostruthus taczanowskii (assembly GCF_017590055.1). Taxonomy (NCBI): domain Eukaryota; kingdom Metazoa; phylum Chordata; class Aves; order Passeriformes; family Passeridae; genus Onychostruthus; species Onychostruthus taczanowskii. The sequence continues at coordinate 12,323,549 of NW_024498573.1, forward strand.
TGGAAAAGGAAGGTTATCCTTAAGCTTGTATTGCCAGGTATCTCAGCTATAAGCCTCAAAACTCAGATCTTGCCAGCAGCTCACCATGCATGTGCAAATTCAGTGTTGAATTTTCAGTTGAAGGTAGATATGGTGTCACCTATTCTCAAACTCTTCTCTTGGAAGATCACATTTGTAGGGATGCTGCAGCAAGGAGTCCACAGGGATGGACACAGAAATCCTGTGTAAGGATGCTCAGGAGAGATCTACTTTTATGTAGATACACCTAATGCTCACTTAGGCTGGGTTGAGAGAAGGTGAAATAATGCATGAATTCATCAGATAGTCCTTATCAAATGCAGATGGAAGGGCACTGCAGTGTGGCTGAGTACAATTCAAGATTAATCCTAAGCATGAACTGTTTTAAATGTACTGTGGCATACAGTGGAGCAGTGTTGGGAGGAACCACACTGACAAGGGAGCTCGAATCCCTTCCAAAAACCTTGTCCTTTTTTAACTGTGCCACTACAGAGTCCTCATTTTCTGCGTGGGTATCCAGTCTAGCTGTGTATGATAGGCCTCTTTTCCAACCGTATCTTCTGGTAGTGGGTTTTACAAGACTATTATTTCTTGCATGGAGAAGATGAAAGATCCAGTTGTGTTGATGGCTAATTAGAGCTTTCTCTTTCACAGGGGGAATAAACCTCAGCCCAGCCCTGTGTGCTTCTACCCTGAGATACTCATACTGCAGGGAAGCCTTTTCTAGCTTCTGAATTCAATTTACAGAAGGAAAAGTGCCAAATAAGAGCAAATGTTTTAATTATAAAGAAACACTTTTCTTAGGTGAGACAATTGCTATGTTTGTGAAATGAATTTAATGTGCTACACAGTCTACCAGAGTTTTTAATGAATGCTAAGTCAGAAAAAACTGCATGTGGTAGTGTTTGCATATTTGCTCAGGATAATTGATAGAATTGTTCAATTAAATATTGTAAAAGGCAGTAGCCTAATACACTCTGTGCGAGAAAAGTAAAACCATGAGATTCAGTAATTTGTCTGATTGAACCTTTTGTATATTTAAGCAGTATGTCTCCATAGACAATGCATTTCTGAGTCATTTTAACTCAGCTTGGGTGGAAATGGGAAAGTTCATCATGCAGAATTCTGGAAAGGTTTTACTACAGCTGCACTTCAATTAAAACTTTCATTCCACATGACCCTAAGCTTATCTGTAAATACAAACTCAGTTGTGGCTTCTCCTTCTCTGGAATAGTATCCCAAATGTGTTATTCAGCATGAAATCTGTTTCACAGATCTTGATTATACAGTCATGTGTTGGTGTGTATTGTGTATGATATGTATATGAATATGCTAGCAATCAAAAAGAGAAAACAACAGAAACCTAGAAACCTAGAAAGTAACATTTCTGAACTATTACAATCATGTATTTTGTATCTAACCATTTTTCCAAGGAGGAAAAAGAACAACACATGCTCTAGAATATCCTCTGCAGTTGCCTAGTTTCCCTGAAATAACTCTAAAAGGAGAAGTGATTGATTCATAGACCTTGAGCGAAGCTGGTGTGTGAAAAGAGAGAGGTAGACTTACTGAAGTCATCAGGTGAAATTGGCTGGCCAAAGTTCCTGTACTGCCTCTCAGATCAGCTGTGTGATCTGGGTCCTGTTTAGCATGCTGAAAGCTGAGGAGCTAATGATGTGCAAGTGATGAAATATCTGTAGGATACAAGAGGAAGGGGTTTGAAACACTGATTCCAATCAGTTTATTTATGATTTTCAGTTATTATGGGGACAAAAGAACTTACTCTAAGTGAAATGCAAACACAGAGTGTTTGAAATCCTTTTCTCACTGTTTCCTCTGGATGGCTTTATGTTACATATCTTACAATGGATACCATTATTTACAAGACTTATTTAAATGTATTTTTAATGCAAGCATTATGTATAATATGGTGTGATGATAATTTATAGTTGTAGTCTAAATAGTCACTTCAATCATCAGAGCTGTTTATTTACAGTAAAGAGTTAATTTGATCTTGTAAAGTTATGTTTTATATGAGGCTTTCTTCCAGGATTCTGTGTATTTTTAATAATAATTTGTTTATTATGTGTAACACTTCTAGGCACAATACGGAATGCTGTGCTTATTAAGGATCACAAATCTCCGAGCCAAGTGACTTTTAGAGCTGCATTTTTTTGTCAATCTGAAAAATCGCCTGATTTCTTTATGACCATGTGGGTAGACAGCTTCTTAGTTGCCTAATTCTTCTGTTTGATTTTGATTTTTTTTTTTTTTTTGACTGCTGGTGTAAGATTGCTCCTTGTGGTGGAAGGTCATGGAGATATGTGCCAGCACACTGAGTGAGGGTTGTATATGAGTGTGACAGCAAGGGTTTGAAGTAAGAGTCTAATTTAGATGCTCAGGTTAGGAGACTGGAGATTTTGGCACCTTGCAGAATTAGTGATTTTCTAGAGCACTTGGGCAGCATTCTTTGATGTGCAGCTAGTCCTTCCCCCTTCAACATATAAATAATGGCTTGAAGTGAAACACTGTAAATATGCTTGTCTCCTTTCCCACTCCAGGATTGTTGGGTTTTTTTTTTTGTTTTTTAATTTTATTTTATTTTATTTTTTTATTTTTGTTGGGTTTTGTTTTTTTTGGAAGCAGCAGGCAGCAAGCATTTCTTTAATTCTTCATCCTCTTTCTGACCATTTAAAGAAGATCTTGGAGACAGGCAGTTGCTGTGCAGATGGTTTCAGTGATGTATGTGCTTGTTTTCCTGTCACTGATCAGAGTCCTGAGCCTGCCTTGCAGAGGTCAATGCAAGTTGCTAAATAGTGCATGTCAGTCTTGGAGAAACACATAAAGTGGAGTTGGTGCAAATGGTGCTTCAGTTCAAATGAAGTCAGTACCTTAAATCAGACTTTTCAAGGTTGAAACAGGTCTTGGACAATTCCCAATTTAGAACCCAGTTAAATGTATTGGAATCAGCATTAGGGATGGAGATACTGTTTTATAGGACAAAGACAGCAACACTGTTTGATTTAGTTAGGATTAGGGATGCAGAATTTGCAGTGTTGTTGAGTTCCAATTCTGACTTTCTGTTGAAGATTTTTCTGCATTTATTGCAGCTTTTGTAACCAGCACTTTCTGATACTGTTAACTAATACACACAAAACAAAATTGCTAGGCTATAATAGTTCCATTTCTCTCATTTTCCCGGGTTCTCATTTTCTCATTTGTAATCCTTACATTCCTAAAACTTAATCATCTCATATTTTTTCAAGAGGTATTTGAGACTACACAGAAAAAAAGGAAATTCATCTCTGCAGAGAGCCTTCAGGGCAGCATGGTACAAGTTCACTACTCTTGGTGTCTTTCCACCTGGAATTTAATGGCTAGTTTAAGATTCCCTTAAACTTAAGATTTTCCAGTTGGTCTAAAGCTAATGGATGAAAATGACAAAGAACTTGACATCCAATTCCATACAATTGGAAACTCCCTAATGTGGGATCCTGTGATACTGCAAATCCACAATTTGACTCTGAAATGTAACACAGACTAGTTCAGGGACAGGTGTGTGTCTTGCTGCTAAGGCAATTACTGAAAGGCCAAGGTCACCAACATGAAATATATCTTTTAGAACTGTTTTGTAGTTAATACTTTATTTCTTGGATTCTTTTGCAAAAGAAACTGCATAGATGATATAACTGGAATTTTATCATACTATATCAGATTTCTTTTGGGATTCAAGCTACTGTTCACTTGCCAAATGGGGAGTTCTTTGTGGAGTAAATGCTTTTTGGAGTGTCTGCTAAGATTTATGGACTGTTATTAAACAGGTATAGTATATTTAAAAGAAAAAATTAATGACACAAACATTTTTTCCCAAGTTGCCTAATCTGGTGTATCTGTCAGGCTACAGACACAAATTTTATTTTAAACAGGTTTTTTTTTATTAATAACACTATGTTGTGACTGTTTTTCTAAAGCTTATTTACTTTTGAAAAAGGAATAGAATACATGCAATCTGAGTGATTTGGCAACTCCCTGGTGCTATAAAAATTGTATTATTTTATTTTCCCAGGAGGAGTTACTTCAGATTTCAAAGGTTTCTTAAAAGCCTATGGTGAGAGAGATTTCCTTCACTCTCTGCTATGTCATATCCCGTTAGGAAATGGAAATCTTTTGTTTAATAATGCCACTAAGATGATTCTAAACATATATGGTATCCATCCTTTAAATTATTACTTTGGGGTGCAATTGGATGGGATGCTCTTTGATTTATAGCCATTGCAACCCCCAGGTCACTGGACACATAAAGAATACAAAAATGCAACGAAGTTGATTTAAACATTCCAGTCTGAAGGATGAGCTTTTAGTATGCTTCCCATCTCTACAAAATAGAAAACAGATCTTTCATTATCTGGGCTAAAGGAAAGACCAGTGTAGTCGTAGGTAATTATGAATCATTTTGTTTTTTCTGTGACACTAAAATAGTGTCTAGTGATGAGAGTCTTTCTTCTTTTCTAGTGACTTCCAGTAGTAAAGGAAAAACTGAAAAGGTTGTTGAGCAGTTCCTGTTTGGAGTACTGCAAAGCCAAGAAAAAGGTGTACAGAAGTGTCTCCAGGAATACAGCCTGCTCAGATTCTGAGGATTTGGAGTTAAAGCTGAAGCTGTAGGGTAAATTCTGAGAAAGGACTTAAATGGCTGCCAGTGCATTTTAACTGCGCAGGGGTCTGTCAGGGCTCTGGAGCCCTGGGCTGCCCGAGGCCCTGGGGACTGGAGAGGAAAAGAAAGAGCAAAGCTCTGAGACTGCTGCTGCTGCTTTTGATGAGCATTTGTATCCCTCTTTAGCCTTTGTGAAGAGAAGACTCTGTGAAACGTCTGGTGTTCCAGTGGAACACTGACATAGTTCAGCAGTGACTTTACCTGTGTGACAATGCAGTTCCTTCTGCATTTCCCAGCCTGTGGTTCCCCTGACTGAGCCTGTGAAACCCTGTTGTTGAGCACACTTGTACCAATCACATACAGTATTTCCCATAGCTTCACAAGTATTAGTGATCCTTAGATGAACATTTTAGTGATCACGTGTGAGGTTTGATTCAGAAATTGTAATAGCACTCATTTTACAGTTACAATTTACATGCTGACCCAGGATGTTTAATGTAGGGTACTGATCATATCCTCTGCTCTCTGAAATCTGATACTTGGTGATTCTGGTTTTTGTGTGTACTTGTGTTGTTCTGGTTGCTTGGGTTTTTTTTTGGTTTCTGGTGCCTGCCATCTTTCATTTACCAGTGCAAAATTTTAGGGAGCTAAAATCCAAGCAATGAGAGGGACCAGTGTTCAATGTCAAGACATACTTGAACACAATGGGAAATATGCAAGAGAAAGGGAAAATTTGTGCTACCATGATGATTTTCTGCCAAATCTACATGAGTGAAAGGGCAAATATGCACAAACATACCTTGGAAAACAAGCCTAGTGGACTAAATGCTGACCATACAATGCAGCCTGGGGTTCTTACTTATTACTGGGAAAGGTTTTTTAGATCAAAAGATAAAAATGTAGGGTCTTGAGCTTAAGGTAAGACCTGCCTAATAGGGAGGGGCTGGAAGAAAAATTAGACATGAAATGCAAACACTGGCAGGAAACTTTTCCCTCTGGTACCCTCTTTGAGTGATGAGTTTTGACAATTGTGAGATGAGGTGTAATACGCAGGTACAACCTCTATTAGTCATTGCTCTGTAAATCTTTCTTATTTCAGTTCTCCTTTTTTGACACTCCTTGTCTAAGTCCAAAGCTACAAGCTATGTCTGTTAACTGGTTTTTTTCACCCTTGCAGACTATGCCTACACATACCCAACTAATAGGAAATGAAAAGCAACAGCATGCACTTAGCCAGGGAGGTCAGAAACCTCTTGGAAATTCACAATGAATGTGAAGCTTTGTGATCCATTTTTGTAAATAATGAATAATGACATTTTGTTTTTAAGGACAGAAGTATTTCTCTGGCACTGTTTTGGCAGGCTTTTAAATTGTAGGAGCAACTTCTGAAAGAAAAAGAAAGAGATGCAGTTAGTTTGCAAATACAAACATGGTTATTGAAGCCACATCATATTTTGGTTTATTAAAATGCCATAAGACATTTTAATGCACAGTTTTGTCCACTTGTGAACAACTAGGACTGTCAGCAAAAGAGGTCAGTTGAATGTTTATGTTAAACTGCATTTTTTTAGGTGTTCTCTTGGATTGCATTTGGAAATCTTCCTTTGGAATTACAATCACAGCCGTTGACTGGATAGCTGAAGTGGCAGGGTCTAATTATTCCTGAAATCCCTACAGCTATACCTCTTTAAAATACATCGCAAACAACTAAAGAAAGGATGGAGAGTGGATGGATTGGTACAACAAAATGTTGGTAATGGAGGCAGTCTTTGAGTGAACACCTGCATCTAACAATTAGAGCCAGGATTTCTGCCTCAGCATAGTCTCTGGAAGAGATGGGAGAAGACGTGGCAAATGAATGTGTTTGGATTTTTGCCTCTAAAAAAATGTTCAGGAGTGAAATGGAAAAAAAAATTATACCTGGTCCAGTGCTGCCATTGGTCAAGTAGAGGCAGCTTTGCTAATTGATTCACTGTCAGTTCTGACGTGTGTGTGTATGTATATGAATATGCATTTTTGAATGTATCTTTTCTCCACATGTTGCCTACTGGGAAGTCAATGTTTAAACTAATGAGAAACTTAACCTATTCTTATAATTTAACCTCAGTATAAAACAAATGACTTAATGTGATATCTTGTAAGCTGAAATTCTGCCCTGACACATGCCCAGTGTAACCTATTGATTACTATGGTGTCTCACAGGATATGTGCTGAGTTATCTGTGTGATTTATGTGCCAGTAATTCAGATTTGAATTAACAGGTTAGAGCTTTATTTTGACCTTTTCTGACTTTTTTTTTCCTATACTCATAGACTTTTTTCGTGTCATTATAACACATTTTCTAATGACAGTAAAATAACTGCTGGAGATGGGCTTAATGACCTGGAAGTAATTAGAAGAGTCTGCAAACAAAGATAACTGCCACATCACAAACAGAACTGATATTTTATTCACACAAGCTTCTAGCTACTGCAATAAATCTAGATCAGTGACTGTACTCATTAAGTAAAGAGATAATTAAAACTTGAAGGAGTCTGGATAAACCACCTGGCAGAATAACACCTTTTATGAAGGGAGACAGGAAGCAGGTCTGCAAGTCTTGAGAAGGCTTTATTAAAATAATCAAATGCCACTTGAAAGATGCCCATACAATACCATTATTTTTCTGTGTGGAAGGACTGCATATTCTAGTGAAAAAAATAGAGCAAAAGAATCCAGTTCTGTGAAGCTCATCAGCTCTAGGCTTCACTCTGTTTCTTACATTTAGCTGCATGAGACTAGGTCTGTCTGATTGTTTGCTGTTCTGTGGTGGCCTTATTCTTCTGTTGACAGGTAAATGAGATAAGGGACAGTAAATTCTAATGTGACACTTTGAATTGAGGTTTAGTAGAACATGAATGTAATGACCATATAAAAATGTAATTGCATGATTCTATTTTTGTTGAAATATCTCATTGTTTTTCTTTTTTTAAACCTCCTCAAGTAGTCAAGTAGATCTTGGATATGAGCTGAGTTCTGTTCACATCATCAGTAACATCTGTTTTACTGCAAACAGTTTTTCTTTGTCAGACTTCTGTTTTCAGTCTACATCCACACAGACAATCTGAAGAAGGATATGGTGTCAAAAGAGGAAAACAGCTAAAGCAGCCTGATTGATATTATGTCATATAGCAGAAAGTCTTAAAACTGTGTGTCAAGGGCTGATTAAATACAGAAGATTGAAGACTGGGAAGATAAGAATTCAGTCACTCAAAATGTTTCCTGTTAAACGTTTTAACTTTTTCAGAATATATGTTGAGTGGGCATCTAATCATATCAGCTCTCTGGTGCATTTATCCTGCTTGTCTAATAGCTTGTAGTTAGAGTTTACCTATCTGTCAGCAATTAAGGGGCAAGCACTGATTTTCATGTAGTGGGACACCTTACAAAGACAGCCATTTGCTGGGACTTTCTCTCTTTAAAGGCAAAGCCAAGTAGGAAATCAATTGTGCTTTTCACTGGGTCAGTAACCAGTGTAATGTGGGTTTTAGTATAAAAAACAGCATCAAAACCAAACTTTGTCAGTGTGCAGTACATCACTGTGGCATGTTGCACAGGTATAAAGGTGATAACAATTTAAGTTCCATTTGAGCAGACAAGTCATGTCACAAATAGTTAGATAGGACTTCATTCTTGTAAAAGAGTTAGAGGTATGGGTTCTTCACTCTGATTTTCTTAATGTAATGTGTTTTAGAAATGGGAATGTAAATGTTTTGCAAAAAATAAATTTTGCCTGAATAGCTTGCCTGAGATTTTCATCAGTAGGAGGAAAGAAGATTTTTTTGTTTGTTTGTTGGATTCTTTTGTTGGAATGAGTTCAACACAAATGAAAGGAAGGAGATTGATAACTAGGACCAGAATCTCCTCCCAAAAAAATCCTCAAGCCCACCCAACACTGGCAGTGCAGATTTCACTCAGAGAACTGTGTGTTGGCACTTCACTGTTTGTCAGAGGCTCCTTTTCTCCTGGTGTTCCTATCAACTCTATTTAGGACTGTCCAGATGATGTAACGTGAACCTGTCACTGATGACCATCAGTACAGAATTGATTTGATTATTTGATTTGGTGGAGAAAGTATTTAATTCTTTGGATAGGAACAGCTCTGTCTAGGCTGTATTTGCACTGTTTTAGTGTCACTCAGCACTTGATCTTCAGGGAGAAAGGCACACGTTTAGTGCAGACAAAGAAGATACAATTTATGCATTACCCTGATATGGCTTTTTTGGTCATAGATACTACCAAGTTAAGCCATTTCTCCTAAGAAAAAAAATTCAAAATGTAAACTGAAAAAACCAGCAAGGTTTAATAACTTCTATCAGCCGTGCCACATGCATTCCTGGAAATACTTCCATTGCTCCTAGTTAGCAATCAGTATTTCATTCTTTTATAATTTGATCTTTAAGCCCTGATATCATCCAGGATAAAAAAAAAAGTTTTAAGGTCAATTACAAAACGAAATTGTTTTGAGAACATACTCTTTGAAATTACTTTCTGTACTTGAACCATTTTCTGAGTATAGTAGTTAGTTGTACCACCTCTGGTACCAGTCTGTTCAGTGCACAGCAGTGCTGCTGACCAGCTGGGGCTGCAGGAATGTGATGAAGTTGAAGGTGTTCTCTGTGTATTTTCTAGCATTTTTTCTGCTTTGTTTAAAATCAAACAAAACCAAAGCCCAAAGCACAACAGCAGAACTGAAAGTACTGTAGTATATTTCTGAAATTGCTGCATTCCTGGTTAGTTTTGGATCTTCATTTAGAGCTGTGAATTGATCCAGTGTGTTCACTTCAAGACTTGCTTTAGTGTAAACAGTCCAAACCCTTTTAAGTCAATGCAAACTAATTTTGCTGTGTGTAATCTTTGAGTTGGTGTACTTACCTGTTACTTGCTTTGTGACTAACCTAAGCTATAAAAGAAACAAAAGGTTTTCTCTTATTCAGTGATACAGTCTATGCAATACAAGCAAAATTGCAAACTCTCTATACTCAATTTTAAGATAAGGATGTGATGTCAATGTTTTAATCTATATTTACAGGCACATTTGTGCATCCATTTTCCTTGAAACCTGCTGAGAAAGCAGGAATCTGTGCAGAATTAACTCTTTAGAAAAACAGCCCACTTAGCTACAGGCTTAAACACTTTTCCCTAAAGTAGCTGGAGTTGATAGCAGAAAAGAAGTATTGTATGCCAAATTGAAGAGGAAAAGCTGCATTAAAGAAATTAGTTCTTCAATTTTAGAATTTAATCTCCAATGAGTACATGAAAGTGGGAAGATGCAGTTAAGTAGGAGAAACTTGCAGCAATTGTCTGCCAATAGTTCAGAAGATGCAGAACATATTATCAGTGAGAAGGGCTCTCTGCTTAAACTCTGCTTGTGAAGTTGAGGAAACCTTTCATCTACGCTTTCTTTGATAAAGGGATTTACTTTTGCAGAGGGTTACACAAAGAGCACTCAGTGTACCTGTATACTCCCAAAATGCCCCAGGTCTGGGGGTGAAGGGAGGACAGTTGTGTGGGTTTTTTTCCCCTCTGGGTGTTCCATTGGCTGCATTTCATGTTGCTTTTCATGTACATTTGTGTTGTGTGGAGCCATGACTCCTGTCCCTGGCAGTGCAGCAGCCTCTCCCTGCTGGCCTGCAGGGCTCTTGCCCATCCTGAGGTGTTTAGTGGGACTCCTTGGTTTCAGCAGCTGATGTGATGGTTGTGTGCTCTGCCTCCAAAGCATCAGAAAGGCTCTTCCCCTTGACACTGAATTCAGATCAAGATTCTTAAAACCAGTATGAGCAAGGGGAAAGCATTTTGAACACACGATGGCTCTAAGGGCCCTTTCTCATTTTCAGTGAGGCAAGGTTTCTCTTATTAGGAGACTTCATTAGAATGGACATGACACTTAGAAGAGTGTCTGGGACAGTGTAGAATTGGAGCCTGGCTTGCAGGTCAGCTGAGACTGGGACTGGGCTGTTCCTAGAGTGTTAGAGTGTGAGAGGCTTTGATTCCTTGCTAATCAGAACTAGCTAGCAGGCTCTCTCTTCTTCCCTGGGGAAGATAGCTTGTGTGTTCTGGGTAAACAAAAGTCTGAGATAAACCTAAGTTAAGAATAAACTTCCATAACAGCTAACTATGGATTTTTTTATTGTGAAAATATTGATGTGTTTCATTGCTTTGGGCAGTTGCTGCTTAGAGAGGATTTGAATCTTTCAAAGGCATTCTTAAAAATAAAATTATCTAAGCTCTTCAAAGTAAAACAGATTGTCCTTTATATTATGAGTATTTAAGCAACATTTTTCCTTGTAGCTGAACAAAATTTTTTATTATTCCTGGTTCTCTGAATAGGCACCTCTAACTTTGCTATGTGAATGGGAAACCTCCTGCCTCACTTCAGTGCTAGCAGGTGTAGGCACTTAGGAGAAAGTCCATGCACATGAAGTGTATGTATTCAGAGGCAGAACTTGCAGTGGTCCCAGATTACACAGTCTATGATATAACCTAGTTTGCTGTTGGTCCCATACAAAAAGAATGCATGTTTTAAGAAAAAAGGAGCATTATCAGTAGGTACCATCTGAGAAAATCTACATGTCATGTAGTACAATGCAGTTCCCTAAAGTATCCTCTTGTGAACCTTTAATAGGTTGCTCTTTTGTACTGCCCTGTCTCTCATCTGAATACTTTTCAGATGGGCTCTAATTAAATAAAGCTACTGCAGAAGAGTCCAGATAGTGGACAATGTATCTTGGAGCAGTGTTACTCCTTGCTGGTTAAACCAGGCAGTTCGTTCAGCCTTACAGAAAGAAAACCCAAAAAATTGCCATAATGGTCAGCCATTCAGTGTTGCCTGAAGTTCAGCCAAATGCAGGTTTTTCTTTGTACTCAAAGAGGGGCTTTGGTGAGAAGCTGAGAGTGGGACTGGATAAAGAGACCAACCTCTGGGCCATGCAAGTCCCACACTTTTTTTTCTCCCCATGTCCCCGGCCGGTTATCTCGGGGCCTTCAAAGCTCCTTGGCCAACACAAACTTCAGAGGACTTTTGTGAATTCTGGGAGTCTGAATAATAGCTTAAATGCCAATCTTTAATGGCAAAGGAGAAGGTTGACAGACACATCTGCCGTTTGTTCAAATAGCTTTCACATGCTTCTACTTTAATACACAATACCATCTGTTGAGTTTTCTGCAAATGGAATTCTTTTCTTCAGTCTACACACAAACTTAGTTATGGATGTGAGGATTGTAGAGGCTACCTTTTTAAATATACAGCCAGCATTTCTGGAAAAAAAAAAAAAATCTTCCGTTCTTGTTTGCGTGAATTATTTAACAGATGGCAAAAATGCATTTCCAATATTACCCCTGTTCCTACTGTGGAGGAGAACAGCGTTTATGTAGGGCTGGGTTTTGCTGTTGACAGCATACAGCACTCCTTGGCATGCTTAAATGTGATGGGGTCTGATCCACAAATCTTTCTTCTGATTATTTATTTGAAATTTAACCTATGTTAAAATGATGTACAAAGGCAAGGGCCTTCATTATTTTAATGAAGGCTAAATTGCATCAAATGACCTGCAGGGTGCAAGGCCTTTTCACAGAGGACTGCCAAGGATAAGGTGATGTAACTGTAACCTGTTGACCCTTCTAAATACTGAGACTGTGAAGAAAGAATTGTTCAGTGAAACTCTTTCATGGGAATTAATGTTAATATGATTTAAAAAAAAACCAAAACCACAAAACTAACAAGATATCCCCAAGCTTTGATAAAATTCATACTCTCTTCTTCTGAATAATTTTTGCCTTGCTGGATGAATTCCTGTAAATTTGCTTTCAGCTGAAGTGGCTAGAGTTTGAAGGGTTACTGAAGTATCTTATTTTTTATTGCTACCAGGCTTCCTCTTCTACCTGATCTAATCACTATTGTTTAAGCTCTAATCCAGCTATTATGCATCTGAGATTGACAGGAGAGCTGAGAAGAAGAGAGCAGACTGTCAAAACCAGCTGTCAGGATAGATAGGAAGAGTGTGAAATTGAAATAAAGCTGGAATAGCCACAGCATCTGTTCAAAGATTTTGGAGAATTTGACCAGTTGGCATCCACCCAGCCCCAGCTGAGTGACAGCATTTAATATCAGTCAGATACCTTTGTCTTTCATCTGTATGATTTATATAATGTCAGGTGCTGTACACTGGAGAAAAAAAGCTTTAAAATTACAGAGGAGGATTTAAATCTGACAGTTGAGCCAACAGGTGATTGGAAATGACAGTAGTTACTGTATTGAGGGCAAGGCTGCTTGAGACAATATTTAACTTGGGCCTTTGTAGAGACTACAAGAATTTTCTCTCTACTATGATACATTTATCAGTGGACAAGCAAATAAGGTAATCAGATGTCCTGTATCTGATATATCATTGCTCAGTAACCTCTTCCTGGCACTGAGAGATGCTAGACAAACAGAACACATATTTTGTGAAAGAACTTGAAGTTTTGCAAAATAATCTGGAAAATGTAATGTATTTGGGATTTTAAAGCTCAGCTGTGAGAATGTTTGTAAGTCAAATTCACTTTTACCCCTAGTCTGTGATATCCAGCCATTGATACTAAAGAGCACCCTATTTATTCACCTATCAGCAGCAAGAGGTGAATGAAAGGCCTGGAGAAATTCTCATGAGTTATTTTGTTCTTCATTTGGTCTCTCCTAAAGTCTTAGTTTGGGATTTGGATCTAGCTCTTTGTTAGTTCATCTGCTGCATTGCCTTTGATTGCCCATATTTCCTTTTGCTAATGTGTAAGATGCTAATCCTTCTTTTACTGCATTTCTTCTCTTTCTATGTGGTCCTTTATTCTGTCATTTTTGATGTTTTTATATTTTTTTACTCCATCTTTCTTCTCCTCCAGCACCAATTTATATACAAACATATTCTCTCTAAAAAACATTTTGTATCTTGTGCTGTGAGGTCCCAGTAGACAATTACTCTACATTGCTTCATTCTGTGCTTGGATATTGACCTTTATGAGAATGTTCGTCTGTGTAACCATCTTGTTTCACTTACTCAACTATTGCACAAACCAGCCAAATGCTGACAAAGAACAAGTGGCTTTGCCCATTGTGTCAACTGAATCAGCTGCAAAAAGTTAGAAGACAATTTTCATCAATGTCAGCAAGCTCTGTTCCATTCTTACTGTGGTGGAAGGAGAGTGTTAAGCAAAGTGGAGGGAAGGTTTGGGGGTAAGGGGGAGCCTGAATATTGGCCAGTTCTATGTCCTTTAGCATATGGTTTTCCCCAGTTTGCATCTATCACTATATTACAGGGACAAGCAATAATAAAATGAAAAAGATATTTGATATAAGTTATAGGAGATATTTTAGTACTTTAAGATTTTGTTGAAGATATTTCTACCAGTGCTCATGCTTGCCTTCAAATCCACTACATTCTGGGTCTCAGGGATAATAAAGCACACATTTTTCATTCTTGTGTAAATGTGTTTTCTGCTTCAAATGATTTGTCGGGGGTCTTTTTTTGGAAAACAAACTTTCTCCTTGGCAAAATGACTGCTTCATGCCTCACAGCTATTCTTGGGTATCAGGAAAGAATCTAGCTAGAATTAATCTGATTGACATCTTGCTGACAGACCCATCAAAAGGGCTGGAAAAGATGTCATAATCTTTGGTTATGTAAATATCTGAATCAAGATTGCTCTGAGGCAAACTGCAGAGCAGATGATAATATAGACTTTCTATACTACGTAAACAATCATTTTGACAGATGAATTTGAGTGCTAATATTTCATGAATAACATATTGGGAGGGAGGGTAGAAGATATTGTCTGCAGTATGGAAACTTATCACCAAAACACATCTTTGTGTTGGTAAACTATGAGCATTTTTCAGTGCTCTTTAACAATTTGTTAAGGAAAAGCCAATCTTTTCTGTCACTGCTTGTTTTGTTCATAGCTGCTTTTCTAGTCCTTCCCTGTTCAGAAATGGTACAAAAAGCAGAGAGGAGAGAAGCCTAAATCTGGAGTGTGATTTAGCACTGTGGTGCCAGTGCTGATGGCTGGATGATATTTCTCTGAAATCTTTACTGCACTGCTGCTGGCTGGGGCATTGTTGTGAGGGCAGTGTTCATCTGCTGAAGGATGTCTTGTGTTAATTCACATGAAGTCCTCAATACTACTAGTCCTCCTCTACGATGGTAGTTTTGTGATTGGTAAAAAATAATTGGTGATTTTTCCTTTCATGCTGCAATAATCTGAGAAATGAACACTTGAGGTCTCCTCAGAAGGGATTAGCTTTATTTTACTGGAAATAAGACAAGCAGTGATAGCTGGTTTTGTGGGGGTTTTTTTGTGGTTTTTTTTTTTTTTGGGGGGTTTTTTTTTTTTTTTTGTTTTGTTTTGTTTTTTGGTTTTTTTTGGGTTTTTTTGGTTGGATTTTTTTTTTCCTGTGGTAGTTGAGACATGATTTCACTTAAATTGAGTTGCCTCTAATGCTGATTTTGAACCACTTTCTAAGAACAGCCTGGAAAGTCTTCCAGCTCCTTCCAGCTTCTGTGATTCTGCCATTGGGACTTAACGAATGATAAAGCATTTTAATAAGCATCTTGCAGCTGTGCATCTCCACTTAAGCTGTTAATGCTCATTCTTGATATCCAGGCTACTTACAAACCTTGTTTTAGGCAGATGTTCTAGTGAGGTAAGATCTTTCTATACTAGAATCTCAGCAGGAAAGAAAGGACATTAGAATTCCCCTATGCTGTATTCAGAATCTACTGGAATGCATAATTTTTATCAAGAGTACTATTACTTTTTATTTTCACAGATTTCTTTGTGTAGCACTTCAGGTCTCAGATATGCTGAGGGGCAAAAGAAGTTAAGCTAGCACTTTTGCATTTTATTTTTGTCATCTGTTTCTTTCAGTCATTGGTGCAGGTGACACCGCTGGGACCCGCTGAACAGATCAGGATAAATGATGGCTATTTACAAATAAGTGAAAGTGAGCACTTACCTGTTTGGGAGATAAGTCACCTTGAATGCCATCTGTTGTTCTCAAAGGGACGTCTGCTATTTATTCCTATAGCAACTGCATTTTGTGCCTCTGAGAGCTCTTTAAAATCATATCAATAAAGCTGCTTTGATTTGAATCTATAAAGCATCAGAGAGGTCATTGCCCTGATAATACTTTCTGCCTTTTAATGCTCATGCAGTCATCCTTTGAAACAACAAATGAGGTTGGATACTTTGCAGGGAGTATTTTCTGATAGGATTGGCATTTCCTTTCTCTCCCCCAGCTACATTTAAATAAAAATTTTCGTTGATATATCAAAATAGGTCATGGGAGATTTGTTAAAAATACAACTTTTCCCCTCAGTGCACTTTTTGTTACTGTCTTTCTACATACGTGTGTTTTGCTTGCAGGTCTAATGTTCGTGCCCTCCAGCAGCAGGAACATGCAGAGAGAATGTCAAATCTCTTGCTGCCAAATAATAATGGAGATTTTCTTTAGCTCAGGAGAGAGATCTTTGAGGATCTGAGTGTTTTCTCTTGAAGTCAAAGCAGGGGCAGATTTCAGAAAGAGGGGCTGCATCTGACACCAAAGCTGTGTTATTTTTAGATGTCAGTGTATATCCCACCTCTGTAATGATGATTTCCCTGAGGGGTTCTGAACCCATGCATCACTCCACTTTGGAACAAATGTGGTTTTACACAAGCCTGAGTTTTATGAAAACCTGCCTCTTTCTGCCACTTCCTTTCTGGGAGAAAAAGACAAGACCTCCTGCAAGCCCCCCGCCCTCCCTATCTTCTGCTTAGTAGGCCATGACAGAGTGTCAGTGGTGTGTCAGATCCTGGCAGAGTAATGAGCATGTGAAAAACTTTTAAAATGTTGTGACTGTCAGACTTGGTGCTCAGATTTATTCTGCTGGCATCTAATCTGAAATCAGAACACTGTATTCCACCAATACTGCTTTAGTGCTGCTATAAGTTAATCAGAAGTTTGATACACATGGAATTGGTGTTTTTACAAGACTGTTGTCTACTTGCTTGTGTGGGGGTTTATTTTGTTTTGTTGGTTTACTTTATGTGATTTTTTTCTTGTTTTGATAGAAGTATGGGCTGAACTGTTTTGTTTGCTACAAAAAAAATATTCTTTGAATTATTTAGGTCTATGCCTATGAGTCAGACCAACTGACAACTTGTGGATATTTTTCAGGCTGGACAAGAAAGAACCAGATTTTTTATATTTAGAAAAGGAAGGTGATATGCAAGGAAGTATTTCAAACAGTGAAGTACTGGTCTCTGTGTGGTGTACAAAAACCAAGGCCACAGTGCTAAATGCAGAGGGCAGAAAGGGGTTCTGCCTGCCTGACTAAATCCTGGATCATTAGGAATCTTCTCCCCACTACCAGAACTCTTAACCTGAGGCACTTCTTTGAGGTGCTAAAGTAACACCTTTTGCTTTCTCCCAGCTCCTTGTGTGTCATCATTCTCTGGGGCTCCGTGCAGGGATCTGAGGGGAAGGAGCAGCTGCAGGTGTGGGATTGTGACACGGAGCCATCCCTGCTGAAGAGAAAGGGTTTCAAGTACTGGAGGTGGGAGAGGAAAGAGGAAAAGAATTCAGCTGCCATACAGAGAACTGAAGCTTTCACTTTCAATCTGCAGTCATTTAAATCTGTATTCAAATATAACATGGCCACACTGATATTGGTAATGCTGTCACTTCCACCTATTTAACTGAGCTGGTGTTTTATGTTTGCAATTCAAATGCTTTTTGTTTTTTTAATTTTTACCCACTAACTGTTTGGTGAGAGATTTCTTTTCCTGAAGGAATTGAAAAGAATTTACTGGACCCACTGATTGTACAAGAATGTTATATTCATGATTTCTGCAGGAGTAAGCTACCCAGGTGTCTGAAAACACTGTTTGGGTTATTCTCACCTATCTAAGCAATACTTGAAAATATAATGCTTTATCTATCTTATATTTGTAGCATATTTACTCTTAGTTACCACTGGCAAAATTAAAGAAAGAAGCTAAAATTCCAATAGACTTTAGAATATATACTCAGTTTTTGTCAACTAAATTTATCAACATCTATATGTGCTGTAAAATTACTGTGAAGTACTGGATATCCAGCTGAGTATGGGTTTTATTTTAATGAGCTATAGTGCATGTAAAATGAACAAGCAATTATTATACATTCAGCTATTTTCTACTTAAATGGAAGTTGTTAAGCCTCTGGGAATAAACCTGGATATTTACATAGGCAATTATAAGATTGACAAGGTTTTGACATTTGCAGAGACTTTATGAAATTTGTTATGGTTTGTTTCTTTAATCTGCTTTCTATATCTTTTTCCTTCTCCCCTCCTTGTAGCAATTGGGACTAATTACTTGTGAAAAATGATCAGTGAGCAAATTAATCTTCTTCAGACAGTCTCAAAAGTAAGTTTGTTTTTCTTTTTTTTTAGCCTTCTTTGAAGCTGTTAGAGCAAAAGCTTGTGGGGAAAAAATGGGATGAAAAAATTAATCTGTCCTTTGCCTTTCCTTTGGGCCATTTAATCATTAAAAGGGAAAGGGTCATCCTTGTCACTCCAGGGGCAGGGATGCCAGGGTGCCATGGCCATTCTGAAATCCCTCTGCAGGGATGGGAGGTACAGCAGGGAGGGCTGGGAGCTGGCTCCTGGTGTTTTCTAGGTGTTCATCCTCTGGCAGAGGTCTTCCCAGAAACAACACTAACATCTGAGAGCAAGAAAAACCCATTTTCATGCTGCTGTGTCTGACACTGAGCAGTGGTGGGATGTTTTGAAACCTCTATCTTGTTAATTCATGTTCAAGTGTTACGAGATGAAACATCTGCCTTTTACCCACTTCCAGTCTAAAATTAGTTACTGCTGTCTTGCATTGCACCAGTCAGCAACTGAAAAGAACTGGAGTTTCCATTCTGAGCTGGTGCAAAATGCTTGAGTCCTCTGCTTTTGACTCTTGAACATTCTTTGAAAATATTTCAATAAATCATTGAATTACTGGGGGGAAAAATATCCCAAGCTTCAGCTTTATGCTGAAGCTCTCAGTGCAGCCCATATGATGTGATGCTGCATTCCACCAGTTTGGTTTTAAATTCCTTTATTTTGCCCTCACTTCTTCAAATATATTGACTCCAAGGAGGAGTGTGGTAAAAATGTTTTGTATTCATGAGCACTTTGGCAGCATTTATGCCTTTCCGTCATGTACATTTATGTGTTGATAAACATTTAGTGGAGTCAATAGGTATAAAAATAACAATAGGAAGATCTTTGTTTCTCATCCTTTGAAATATACATGGGTATTTCAGAAGAGAGTGGCCACAACTGCAGCTTACTGCTTATTTTTTGGGAAGAAGCTGTATAAAAAGAATAGATTTGGTCCTCTAAAGGAATGCCAGAAATTTTGACAACCCATGCTGCACCCAAGATGTGCAGGAGTTTGCTATTATGAAAAATGCAGTAGATACGTCTATGCTCTTTTTAGTTTTTATTCTGTCTCTAATTTTATAAAGAAGAATCACCTAACAAAAATCTATTTGTCTTCAAAATAAGAAGATAAGATTGACCCAAGTAAGGCTTTTAAAAAAAAAGCAGAAAAGCAGAAAAGATGACATTGCCTCACATTAATTGCCAGCCAGTATTTGTGTGATGTCTTGCTAAATAAGTTTTACATCTCATGATCTTGCCTTCATTAACTGGGAAGAAATCTCATTTTGGGTAACACACGCTAGTGTATAAGATGGAGGAAGAAAGAAACTTTGACTATTCTAGAACAGACTCTTGGCCCTGCATTACTGTAGAAGCCTTTTTTTTCCATACACAGAAAGCCTTTGTTATTTCCCTTATCTGTTGCAGTCAAGTAGAAAATTTATTTAAAAAAGGTTTCATAAAATCAGGCCTGCTCTGTTGGATCGTGGCTGGCCTGTTACTTCTTTTAAGTGCAGTTAGCACTTTGGAAGTTCCCAGGTGAAAACAATTCTGGTGTGAAGAGTTTGTTAAGATAACAATCTATTCCTGGGTGAAAAACAACCGCCGCCTGCATAAACATTAAATCTGTCCCATGAGAATCGGTGGGGAAAAAAAAAAAAGTAAACAATTTAAGAATAGAAAGACTTGATGGACAAGTAAAATACCTTTTACTAACCAATAGAGAAATTGTCAAGAAAGCTGCTGACCAATTGGAGTCACACACGAGGGCTGTAAAACCATATAAAAATGAGTTACGTGAATAAAGAAGGTTTTTTTCCTTCATTAAGAAGATGGAGTCTCCCGTGTTTTATTCTGACAGTTATCTGTCTTTTTGTTTTTTTAAAACGGGGTAATATCAAGGTTAGTTTTCAGTTTATTAGTAGTAAATCTCCTGTGCTGAAATGTTGATCTGAGTTGTGTCCCTAAATGGAAGGTGTGACACTGCAGATCAAAGAAAAAAGTTGCCTTCTCTTTTTTTCATACATGGAAATCAACTTTAAAAACTGCTGAATAATCTGTTTTTATAACCTCAGGTCTTACTGTCTGTAGGCAAAGGAATATTTCGGAGTCACATATTTCTGCTATCATTTATTCTCCCAGCACTGCAGCAGTTTTGCTTTTGTCTGAATGGTCTGATTTGATCTAATCTGTTCTGTCTTCTTATGTTGAGATTAACAAGCCATATACCTTCAGGCATAGGCCAGATCTACAGCAGCAGAGCCCAAATGAACTTGAACACAGGGTCAATCAACTGCACAGAATACATCACACCGTTTTTCCAAGGCTCATGCTGTGTCTGTAATTGGCCCTTGTTCTGTCATTAGAGCTCCCCCACAAGTCATTATTTTGAGTCAGCAGAGCTGCAGGGAACAGTCAGCCTGATGGTTAGTGTACTGCTGAAGAGATAATATAAATATCTCCCAAAACAGAAATACAAGGGGCAGGTATTGAGATTAAACATTATAAAATGGCAAGTTTGTTAGCCCCTTTTTGACTTTGAATTAAAACAGTCCCTAAATATACCCACAAAGCTCCAGTAAGGCTGTGGGTTCACTTGGCCTCTTGAAATGGTGATTTTCTTTCACTTAGTGTTTCCCAAAAAATACATAGAAACTGGGCAGCAATTATGCCATGAGGTTATGAAAACCTTACTGAAAGAACACTTAAGCCATGGAACTGCTGCTTTGGAAGCACTGCTCTGTCTTGTTGCATAAATCTTAAAATTACTCCTGTTGGGTAAGTTTGTTTGAATAAGTGGTTTTCCCACTCAACATCTATGAGTCCTGTCAGCAGGTGCTGGACAGATCACTGACATTCATTGTACATGCAAAAATTTTGCTTTTTAAGTACAAATGCAAAGCGATTATTGGTGACTGAGGGAGAGGACGTGGAGCAAGTACTCCAAAGCCTTGGTGTGATTGAAGATTCAAGAGAATGACACACAAGGTGTACATTTTCGTGGAGAAACTAATTCCCTTGTACAGTCAGCAGAACTCCCTTCATGGAGGGGTTCATAGAACATCAATCATACAATTACAGAATTTTTTAGCTTTGAAAAGACCTTTGAGACCACAGAGTCCAGCTGTTAACCCAGCACTGCTGAGTCCAGCACTAAAGCATGTCCCCGAGTCCCACATGTACACAGCACCTCCAGGGATGGGAACTCCACCACTTCCCTGGGCAGCCTGTTCCAGCTCCTGACAGCCCTTGCAGTGAAGACATTTTTCCTAACATCAAATCTATATTTCTCCTGGTGCAATTTGAGGCTGCTTCTTTACAATCTTTCCTCTCTTCTTGTGGAAGAGAATCAGGGAATATGAAATTTCCAAAGTTAAAGCTGGGCTGTGAAAGCCCCAGTTTCATTTTCAAAAGAAACGTGAAGACTCAATACAGAGACTATGAATTTGAGGAATGATGGCTCTGTAGAAATTTAGAGAAGTGAAGCTTTCTAGATAAGTGAAGGGCAGATATGTGATTAACAGGTTCATCCATGTTTCTTAACATAGAAAATAGATTCACAAAGTCACAATGAACACAAATTATCCTCCAGAAGAATTTGGATAGAAGCTATAGACTTTTTGGCAAATTGCTAGTCCTCAGAATCCAC
Source organism: Onychostruthus taczanowskii (assembly GCF_017590055.1). Taxonomy (NCBI): domain Eukaryota; kingdom Metazoa; phylum Chordata; class Aves; order Passeriformes; family Passeridae; genus Onychostruthus; species Onychostruthus taczanowskii. Next base: position 12,345,333 of record NW_024498573.1, read on the forward strand.
ACTTGGATAAAAAATGTCAACCAGTGATTAGTTCTTACTGTTGTAATCAGAAAAGTGGACATTATTTGAATTATACTAAAGCCAGGCACAAGTTTTCCAACTGAAAATAATAACCTGGATTGGCTGGTGCTGCTGAACTTGATGGTCTCTTTGCAATCTTACTCATAACAAATGGGTACATAGTTGCAATAAAGCCAAGTTTATGAAGAAAAGCAATCTTACTTTTCCACATAATAAATACCATTTTTCACTGTTCTGCAATAAATGATAAACCAACCAAATCCCAGCTGGAAAACTGGAATACAGAATGGCACTTAAGCTGTTCTTTTCCTAGTGATTTCTTTGAGCACAGGGTTTTGTCCATAAGACTTCATTAGTCTTGTATATTGGCAAGAAAAAATGTAGTTTGTGCAGCCAGTTAAGAGCAGGATTAGATTTATTGAGATTATAATCTGTAAAGAAGATGGTCCTTTTTACGCAGATCCTGATTCCAGGAGGATCTACAGGAGGTATGGAGGAAAACCAACACTCAGATTTTAAACAGGGCCCTAAAATGAAATAAGATGTGATTTGATTGCAAATTCATGATGACTTGCTCAGGCTCATTTTTGGAGCAGTATTACTTCATGCAAGTGGAAGCTCCTGAGAAGGAGCTGGTTGTGTCCAAAGGACAGGCATCCTTTAGAACAGAGGCGATGATGTGTCTGTCATCACAAAATCACCTGCAGTGTGGTCAAACCCAAACCTTCAAAAACGTTGGCTCATGTCTGCCTAAAATATGACATTATTTTAAAGCCTTGATGTTAAAAAAAATATACATACAATAACTTATCTTGATTTGTTTCCCAGCTTCTCTATTACAGCAGGTATGAGAAGCCCACTTATTAAATGAAATCAGAAAATTATGAATATAGGAAGTGAAGCTATTAATAAAGCAGACCAAATATTTTGCATATATATGAAGGAGTTGTGAGCATCACGAGTGGTGAGGTTTCCCCACAGTGATATTTTTATGGTACAAAACAATTTTTGTGTGTAATATGTAGATGTAAAAAGCTGACTATTCATGGCACACATTCAGCAAATGTTATTGTGTCTCCAGGTTTTAAAAACCAAACAATCAAACAAACAAAAAGGCAGATATTTGTACCCTAGTACGTTTTTGTAACAAGCCTCAAAGTAAGATAAGGCTCCTGGCAGTTTATTTTAGACTGGAAGCTGAACACTTAATTTTGCACAATTTATAGGATTCTGTAATTGTTACAAAATTGATCCATAAAAAACTCATGAGGGGAAATGGAAATTATCTGTGATGTATCAACTACTTTTGTAATCATAATGCATGAGAAAATCATGCTTGACTGGGATAGAAAAATGAAATCAAAAACCTTGGCACAGAGTATTTCTACTGCTTGCTATGATTGGTCCTTATTCATAAATACATCAAATTCCTTTGAAGAGTTGGGAATCCAGCATTATGATTATATTTTTCATTAAAATTTTTGAATTGTGATGAGAACTTAATTAAATGTCTCATGGAAAACCATAAAAATATAGATCTATTTTAGAGTTGCGTCCATTTTTAATGGCTTAAAATGCTCCAAATGCTCTACCTTTCTACACCCACTGGGTTGCTGATCCTATTCTTGTGTATCAATTTATATTTCAGAAATAGAACATATTAAGATTATAAAGTGTGATGAATAACACAGGAGTCTAAAACATTTCTTAAGTCTTGTTTCAGAACTCTTAAGACATCCTGTGCATGGGGGCTGTGATGGTTTTCTCACCGAAACTTGACTCCTAGAGAGAAATTCTATTGAAAGCATCCTGTATAAAATAGAATGGCAGAGTTTAGGACCCATGCTCAGCTAAGTTTCACTCTCTTCTTTTCATATTATATATCACAGTAGTAATTCTCCTGAACTCATGCCTTGTTGTAATCTTTATGGATTACTTCCTTGTCTTCTTACAAGACTGGTCAATATGTGCTTCATGTTGTTCAGAAATTCAAAGGACACAGATGTACCCAGGTGTTCAGTCAAAAGAAAGGGTTCACTGCCTTAAAGGGGCAAATCTGTGCCTCACTGTAAGCTTCAAACTGGCAGCCCAGCCCTTGATGCCAAGACAGATTTTCTTCATTTGTGTAGTCTCATTTCAGAGATTATTAGAAGACTGGAAAACCTGTATTTAATTAACATACAGTTGGGCAGCTCAGGCTATGGATGTTGAAGTGGAACTGGCTTTCCAACCCCAAAAAGCAGATGTCTACATCGGATTTTCTGAACCTTCTCCCCTTGGAGTTTGCAAAATTGTCACCTTCAGGAGAGACTATGAGTGCAGTTTAAAGAGTCATGGCATTACAGAAGTCATCAAAAAGATGAGGCAGAATTTTCTTCCTCCACACAAGTTTCACCTCTGCCATTAAAGACCACAGAGAAGACAAGAAAAAGATAAAAGAGGAAATGGATTGTAGGAATTTAAAAAAAAGGGGGGGGGTGGAATAAATGTAAGACACAGCATAGCCTGTAGGAAAACTAATATAGTGGCATTTTGTGACTTGCTTATAATATTTTGAGGTGCAATGAATTAATGGGTGACAGACTCTGCTACTGGAAGAAAAGGAAAAAGGTGCTCTCACAGACTTGAGTTTTCCATGATCAATTGAATCTAAAAGACAGTGTGCTTCTGGGAAGATCATAAAATGTGTTTTTATGTGTGCATTTTGGATACTTGTTTTGCCTGTCTGGCTCTGCAGACCAAAGCTGCATATTTTGATATGTAACTGAAGTATTCTCTGTGTCACGTTATTTTTTTTAAAGAGAGATTGAATAGTGCACATGTCAAGAACGGAGAATCCTCTGCATTTTCTTTCAAGCCTTTGTGTACATGATGAGCTAGAATAACCTCCCTGAACTGAATTATCCTTTCATACTATGGTTCAGCGAATATCATTATATTTCAGCACAGCTTGAGTGATTTTTAATGCCAAAAACATCAGCAAGAAATACAAATGTTACAAAAATATTGAAACAATACCATAAAAAATACTGTGGCATCATAAATACTTTACTTTGCAAGGTCTGGAAGGTCAGCATAGCTATAGTGTGGAAAATTAAAATGCTCTCTGTGTGAATGCCTTTGGAAATATAAAAAAAGGCAGTGCTTTAGCCTAGAAATGCAGTATTCCTATCTGAAGCTGGTTAAAAATAAAAAGCTATTTTTCTGATAATAGAATTTGATGAAATTAGTCTTTGATTTTTTCTGACTATGTTAGCTGCACATTCTTAAATATAATATAATTAAATCAGCATTAGAGAAGGTAGAAAATCAGTGGCAGTTTTCATGTCAGTGTTGCACTGCACCAGGTAATGTACATCAGCCTAAGATTTTGACAGAATGAAATCAAATGTGTACAGGCAATAACTGATGCTTTTGACAAGCTTTGAATTTGGAAAGCTTTCCCTTTGCAGGCAGGTGTTCTGCCAGTGCACAGCCAATGTGTCACAGTGCACAGGATCACAGGGAGTGGGAGAGCAAGGACAGAGGAGTTCTGCTGCTGATTGCTGGGGTGGAATTGAACAATTAATATTTTACACAATCCTACCTGTGGAAACTTGTCTTTGTCCATTAGTCTTAAGTCAGCAGTTGTTCTCTCCCTTGGAGATCTTGCTTGGTTTCAGTGTTCCAGTACTTAGACATTCCCACCCAATCTGCAGGCCCCTTTTAAAGAAGCACTGTAAATTTGTGGAAGTGCAACTTAGCAGAGTTCAGCGGCAAGGTTCGCTCTATTTCTTAGTGCATGGATGAATCATACATTGGAAAATAGGATTAGAATCAATTTTGAACGGTTTGCATGGATTCAGGCTGAAAAGAGTAAGGGTGCAAAGGATATGGATACAAAATGTAAGGATTCAAAGGGATTTAGCAGCACTCACTGACTAATTGAATATTTAATAACTGATTTAATAGGATTTGCTACAATTATAACTGTGACTTAATTGTTGATTCATGATAACAGTATTCATGCCATAATCAATTCACACACACAGACATGTGTACGTCTGTATCTGTGTGTGTAAAGGTACCTCTCAGAAGTCCCCCTTGGATTCAGTGAAATACTCAGGCCAAATCCCTTGGTGTTTCTCAGCAGGCATGGGTTGCACCTCGAGGAGTGTGTGTGTGTGTGTGTTATCAGCTGTGACTGATTTTTTCAATAGACCTGCTAACAATGGGACCATTTCACTTGGGCTGTGGTTCAGGTAAACTAATTACCAAAGTTAACAGTATTATTTTCCATCTCCTGACAACATAGCATGTTCTGTTTTCTAACAACATCATCTTACAGTGTCTTAAACATTTGCCTTCTGGGTGCTTTCTGCTTAGACATCCAGAGGAAGAGCTATGAGAAGGATTCAGGAGCAAGCCTCTTAATACAATATATTGAGATGCATATATATGCTGTATCTGAGAAAAGCAGCTAAGTGAACTGCTCTACTTCAGAAATAGCCATCTTTATTTGCAATATTATAAGAGGCAACAGATTGCTTTTAACTTTTTATTTTAAGTGGATGTTTTTAAACCAAAGATGCCTTTGTTCAGCCTTTGGCTCAGTTCATTGTCTGTAAGCTCTGGTGTCCCTGCAGCAGCATTCCAGCAGTTTATGCAGTAATACTCACAGTGATGTGGGTAACAAGGCATGGTATGATCTGCTCTGGGGCTGGAGGAGATGAGAAGGTGCAGCCATAGTCTTGTTCTCCCTGCTGACCTCTATAAAAGCTGACAGCAGGATGTTGGAATGAGAGCAGTGGTGTTACTGGCACTGAGGAAAGTGCTGTGCTGGTGGTGTGGTAGAGACAGACCGGAGATAAGAGCAGTAAGAAGCCTCAGTAGTGTGCTTGTACATCATTCTTCACCCTGGTTTGACCACCATCAGTATTTTTTTTCCAATATTACATTGTAGCAACAACAGGGAAAACCCATAGTTTTGGGTAAAATACTTTAAAATGAGTAACATTTTCTGAATTTGGCTGAAGTCTGAGCCCTCTATAAGGCTGTCCAACCTTGCAGACAAGCAAATGATTTAAAAATAGCATGCAGGTGTAGAATAACTTACCAAAAAGTTTTTTTCCTCTTTTTATTGCTTGGAAAATGCAAGTCAATTGCTTCATGAATAGAAACTGCATTAAAGGGAATTTGAAATGAAAGAGGTCTTTATAGCCTCAGAAAGATCCTTTCTTTTTGCCTTAACCTCCTCATAGTAACACATTTTGCAAACGCTGGAAACCTTCCTGGCCTTTTAAACTAAGAACTGTAGGCAAACAGCTGACACTGTAAAATGAAGCAGAGTTTAACTTCTTCCATGGTTGCTTCTATTCTGGGTAATTATGCCATCAGTGGGAATAACATTTGCTGCCACTGAAAGTGGAGAAAAGCCAAAGGTGCTGTCTGGGTTCTAAGCTGCACTTGCTGCAGAAGGCAGCACACTTCTCACAGGTACCCTCTGTTGTGTGGCAGGACAGACAGGCACGTTACACCAAGTCAGCTGCCTCATAAATTACTGCAATTTGTGAAGTTGTTCTGGCAGGAGAACTTAAGTACAGTTTTCCTTCCTGCTCAGATAAAAATTAAATCTCCGATTTGCAAAATAGAGCTGTTGGTCTTTTCTAAGTACGCCGTGACAACTGTTCAGGTTGCAATAATTGCCTTTTAACAGAACTCACTTTTTCTCCTCTTGGGCTCATATGAGAGAATTTGTTGCTTACCAGCTGTATGGTGAAATTATTGCACCAGCTGGTATATGTTTCTTTGTATCATATAAAATTAATTACCAGTTTTTTAGATCTTGGAAGGACACAAGTAATTACTTTGCATTTCAACCTTGTGAAACCTGGTAGGTTTCATTAGGGAAATCCTGTATTTTTTCCAAATCCCATATGAAATAGATATGCATAACTATTTTAAAATGCCATGATGCTTATGCAAATAAGGGCTATACATGGACAACAGAGATTTTATTTTTCTTGGCTTAAGATACAACAGGCACTCAGAAGGGTTGAAAGCCATTGACTTCTGGTCATTACTAATTTAATAAGCAGCCCTCACTGTTCCTGCAGATACAAAGGAATCTGACTTTACACGTGTAATGTGCAGTGTGCAGAAAATACTTAGTACTGTTCTCTTTGAAACCTAGAGGACAGTTATTAAAGTTTTATGGTTCAAATTAAAATTTAAGATTAAAATACAAGATCAAAAGAATCAATTTTTTCCCCTCAGTGTGATTAGGAATAAGACTTTTGGAATAGAGGGGCTCAATTGGCCTAAATGCTATGTCCTCCTCCTTCTCCAGATACCTCAATTAGAAATAATCACAGCTCACTACAGGAATTTTTTTTTTTTTTTTAAGAAAGGAACAAGCTTTTATTACTTTTTAATGTATTATGCTATTGTAAAGTCATGAACTATAAGTGCTGCTTGGGATCCACAGTGAAAGTTCTTGAAGAAGCAGTTTGTTTCGTGAGCAGGAGGGAAGTCCACAGCTGTGGAACTGTTAAAATGAGTTGGAGGATGCCAGAGGATTTGCTTCTTTGTCAAAGGGGAGCAAGGGGAGGCTCATGCTGTAGCTTGGTCTGATTAATAACTATCAGAGTGCCCATTTTTCTGAGGTTTCATGCCATTAATACGTCTTCCAGTGTCAAATTCACTTGCCATTTCTCTTGTAAGACACTTTAATAATAAACTGCAAAATCAATGGCACACAGAAGCAACCTTATAAGGAGAAAGTGCCCTGCTATATCTTAACTTGAAACACAAAGTCACAAATCTCCTTTCTGGTTTATGTATTACTTTGCTGAAACTTTACCATGGTGCTGTACCCTCGGTGTAGCTCAGTTTTAAGAACCTGTTTTTGCTGTTCCTGAGCAGCTCTTTGTCACAGGGAGGCACACTGGAGCCAAAGGCAGTTCTGTGCTACAGATCACAAAAGAGGTGGCAGTGTTGCTTCATTTCATCACGGAACTGGCACAGAATTGTCCTGATCCCTGGAAGTGCTGCTGCTGACTTCAGCAGGATTTGGTTAAACCCCCACAGGCACAGCTCTTGTGGGAGGCCTTTGGAACAGGATGGAATGACACTGAACGCTGTGTTGGTTGCATTAACTTCAACAGCTGTGCCCTGTGCTGGGGAATAGACTCAAGCTAGAATGTGCTTAGGGGATCTCCCAGCCTTGAATGAATGAATGAATAAATAAATAAATAAATAAAGTCTGTATCTATCTGTATCTGCAAAATTTACTATGTTCCTGGGCAAACACTATATTTAGCAAACCAAAACCTCACCAAATTCTGTCAGCCAATAAAAGTTGTTCACCTGTTTTTATGCAAAATGTGCAAGCACCTCTTGTTTTTTCCCATGATTTTAGGCTGAACCAGGATTTGAATATTTTTTAAAACTGCAGAAATTATGGGATTGATATCATGTAAAGAAAAACAGTTTTCATGAAACTGATCAACCTGGATTAAGTCTTTATCTTTCATTTATAAACCTTCAAATCATAAGGCAATAGAAAATTAAGCTCCTTTTATTTCACTGAGGAGCTTAAGATGACTGAATGACCAGCATGAAATGCACAGTAGCATTAATTGAACAAATACAGAACTGGATTACTCCAAATCTGCAGAGAACTGCAGAATAAAGGGCATTATCAAGGATTCAGTGGCAAATTCCCCTTATTGACAAGCATTTGTTATAACATTGAAAGAAAAGCACTGCATGAAAACCATAGGCTGCAAAATTCATTAAGAAAGATCCTTTTACAATGAGGCCTAGGAGACTCTGTCTTATCACAGAAGCCAAAACGTGGCCATCTGTGGTTACAAGCTTTTCAGACTTGTGTGTTTTTGAAGCTAAATAGATGAAGAGACTGACTATGCCAAAATGGAGATAGAGGAAATAAAAAGAATAAATAGGAGAGAGAAAAAAACCATTGTTGACTCTATATACAAGGAAAACAAGAATTGACTTGGGGAAAATCTGGGGAGAAAATACATTTACACATTATAACTCATGTAGGGTCTGTTTTTGTGTATATAACACTAGGCATTGCCATGACTTTCTATAGCAGGATGAAGATCCAACATGTCTTTCACAACATCTAGAAAATCTGCCTGTTACCAAACAGAGGGAAAGCCCATCAGCTGTGAAAGGATGGCTTCCCTCCTACCAGTGATCATGGAGAGGACATGCCTCGCATGTTTCAAGTGCCATGGACAAAGTAACCCCCATGGTCTGGTTTGCCATCCTTTCCCATCCAAGAAAATGCTGAGGAGCAGAAAACTTGATTGTTTTTCTAGGTGAAACTAATTTAATCACAGATTTAATCACAGGCAGGTAGAGGATAACAGAAACTGCAATCCATTCAGCCTCTAGTTCCTTAGAGCTGATGGGAACTATTTAGGATTCAGGCAAGCTCTGGTGTGCCTCACCTTTTGAATTAACATATTTGCTATTTTGTAATTCAAATGTCAGCAAGTTTCATCATATTATTGCTACATGACCTACTTTACTAAGGGGATGTTTTTAATGACAACCCAACACTGAGTGCTGCCTCTCTGAGTTTGATGGAACTGCAATTAGCTGGTTCAGTAGAGGAAAAATAGCATTTAGATTTTTTTCAGATTTTTTTTTATTTTTAACCATGATATCTATCTCCACTACACTTCACTCTAGAATTTATCTTTGTCTTTGGCCTGGCAAAAAGAGATGCCACCATTCAACTGCGTAGGCTTTGAGGAGAGTTTGACAGTCTGACCTGAAAAGCTCAGAAGCATTCAGGAAGGCTGGGATAGGGACTGTCAGTTCCCAGGCATTCACTAGCTCTTTCTGAAGCTCTAGTGGAAGAGGTTTTGTTTATTCGTTGTCTATTTTGTTTATTATTATTATTATTAGTTTATTATTTTGTTTATTATTATTATTGTGTAGCACTTAATGTACCAAATGAAGGTTGAGCCTTCCCCTCTGTACAGCTTTGGATACAGAATATATATATATATATATGTGTGTGTGTGTGTATATATATATATGTGTATATATATATATATACATATATATACACAGTACAGCTTTTGGATATAGTATGTCTATTTTTCTTGTCAGGAAAAGTTTCCAATAAAGTGATGTGTGATCCATGAAAGACATTTTACAGAATACTTACAGAACTGTTATATTCAGTGTTAGGCAGTATGGGTTTTGTTTATTCAACAGGTATTTAAATTTAAATTTGAGTATTGTTCCTCTAGTTTCTGCAGCAAGAGGCAGCAGCCAGGAGCACCTCGACAGCTGCAATACAGTGAGTTTAGAGGATGGGCTAGAAAATACAGTATGGTAGATGATCTCTGTGGCAAGATGATGTGGGACCTGGAACATGGAGATGGGTTAAGGCAATATTTGTATTTTCTGTGTTTGTATAATAGAACATGAAAAAAAGGAAAATAAAAGTGACTGGGTCATAGCAAACAGCATCTTCCTCCTCACTCAGGGGCTTCTGCTGCTAGAGTGGAGCTGTTACAGGTGAAAAATGCACATGAGACCTTTTTGGGGAGTACCAATTGCATGCACCATACAAAATTAATACGCAGATGGAGTCCCATAACAACAACTAAAACGTAATCGAACATTTTGATAACTGAATTGTCATTAACACAGTCAGACTTCACATTGCTCTTGAAATCACTGACTTTAGTGGAAAATTAACCTGCTCAATATGGTATGCAGTAGCTCATTCTTTTGATTTACACCTAGCTATTCCCACAACAATAAAACATTAATACTCTGAATCTTTCATTTGGAAAATACCCCGTATAAAAAACAATGCATTAAGATATCTGCTTACTTTTTTATTCTCTATCTCTTTAGAGTTTTATTTCATGTAAGCCTGTTTTTAATTTTGTTTTTGATATTAGCTCTCCAGCAATCCATTTCTCTTATAGTCTTCCTATGACAACAAATTTTTGTATTGCTGTCAAAGAATGTCTGTTGAAGTAGCAATTAGTTAATATTTTTAAACCCCAACCTAGTGGAAAAAAAAATTACTGAGAAGGAGAAACCCTAAAATGTGCTTTGTTTTTGGTAGATTTGTGTTGGTTTTCTCGTTTGTGAGGAGGGGGGTTTTTTGGGTTGTGTTTGGGTTTTTTTTTTTGTAAATTTGTACAACGTACTCTCACTTTTACTGAATACACTATTGAAAGTTACCAACATAATTTAAAAAAGTCCCAGCTTTTACTGATGTTTACTAGAACTTTGGTAACAGTTGAACGACAATTCAATATCTGATGCTGATATGGTTTGCAGCAAGAATTTAAAGTTCTCATTTTCTTCTTACACATCAAGCAGACTTCTCCTTTCACAACACAAAGTATATCCTTGCAGAGATTTGTAGACAGAAAAATAAACATAAGATCAATAATGATGAAGTGGGCTGGGCTCAGCTGAAGGCCATGAAAAGACAGAGGAGGGAAAAGGTGAACAAAAGGAATAAATTAGGAGATGGCAAAGGGAGTTTTAGGACATGTTAACATTGGCAGCAGCAATCTGCACAGCTCCACGTGGCACATTCCCAGTTACCTGCATCACCTCTGAACAGCTCCTCAGGAGCACCAGAGCCTGCTCTGAGCTGGGCTGCTGCCTGGCAGGGAACCCCTTCAGGATGGCACACTGCTGTAGCTGTGCTGCTCCTGCTGTCCCTGACTGGCTCCTGGGATTGGCTGAGGTGTCCATTAGTCAAAAACCCTCTCTCCTGGTCTTTGGCATCAGTGCTGCTAGAAAATTACTCCAGTGATTAAAAAAATATCTGAAAACTTCATTTATTCTCAGAAATTCTTCAAATCTATAGTGGGGTTTTATAAATAAAGAGGTTTTTCAACTATATTTGCTATTGATTTACATAGAAAATATAGTCTTCTCAAATGAAAAAAAGGTTGAATTAGTTCTTAAGACTGTTGAAGAACGCGGAAAACTTAAACTCTAGAATCAGTGGCGTCTGCATCAAAATTTTAATTGGTCCTGCTGCTTGCTGTTTGGAGAAGGATGGTGCACAGCTCTGAGAGACCAGTGCAGAGCCCTCGTGCAGCTCAGTGGGTGCTGGGCTGGATCCCTTGCCCGGCTGGGTCGGAGGGCAGGAGCAGCAGGAGGAGCTGCTGGGCACGGCGAGGTGGTGCCAGGCAGAAATGCAGCGCTCACCACGGGCACAGCCCTGCCTGGGCGGGAATCTCCGTGGAGAGAGCTGAAAAGAAAATTGGGTTTTACATTTTCGGCCAAAGAAGCTACTTTGAATACATTTGATTAAACAGAATATTTCATTTTACTGTTTTAATAATAAATCATACACACTGAATAAATGCAATATTTGTAATACCATTAAAATGTAATTTCTTTTGTACTGTGAGTGAATTACATGATAGGTGTAACATACTTTTTCTTTGTTCTTGGTAGAGTTTTAGCATGTAATTATTTTCCAATTATTTGACTGTTTCTTGAGCATGTTAATCCTTTTTGGAAATGGCACTGAGGAGTTTCATTTCAATGGGAGTAAGAGCTTTAAATGCCACAAAGGTGTGGGCTTATTTCTGCAATTCTTGGTTTTCATTGGCAAATATGCAAAATGCATGGCCCCTAAACACTGACTATTTTCAGTTGTTTTAAATTCATGATGGCACAGTGCAGCCTGATGTTAATTATTTTCTTTTCATCAAGATAGGGATGCTGGTTTGCATGTACTGAGACCATAAGCTCATGGTCCTGCTCTGGGTTGTGCTCTGGTTTTTAGGAATGGTGAAGATGCTGTGTATTTCAAAAAGAATTAAACTTTTCTTCCTGGAAAGGCAATCACAAATTTTGGTGTCCAGCTTTTAATGATGCTTCTTCCCTGCTCTGCATCTTGGAATCACTTGAGTCAATACAGAGAAAAAAAAAAAATAATTAAAAAGTGACTTTTATTTCTATCATTACTGTGGGGATGCAGTTTGAAAGTGTTTGGTTGGGGGTTCTAATTTTATTAGTTTTTTTGAGAATTCCTCTAAACTTCTGAAATGGAACTGATATGAGTAAGCCCTTTCTCTTGACTGACACAAATCCCATCTATGACCACAGTGATATTAAAACATTTTTGTTACCAGCTCTTTGTTGATCTGTTGTGTGGAAGCAAGAAGAGTCCACAAGTTAAAAATTGGAAGCATAAAATGAAAATTACTTAGGGAAATGGAATGTTCTGACACTGGACATTTTATAGTGATCTGCTTTCTGCTTTTCTGCTTTCTGAACAGCCCAGTATCCACAGCCTTGTTACATGACAGTGATCAACATCTTTGTTTTCCTGGGTGAATTTCTTACCACAGAGCAGTCTGAATCTCTCTTTTGCCTAAAATTAATGTGACCTGATGGCATTTTCAACATCTGCCACCCCTGTGGTGTTGCCTTTAGTTGCCAATGCTGCATCAGTCCCAGCGGGCGCGGGTGCAGCAGCGGCTGGTGGAGTGTAGGTGCTGTGGGCAGGGGACATAAAGGGCTGGAAGTGACAGGTGACAGCTACAGGCTTTCATGTTCTCTCTCAACTCTGCATCCACCAAAATCCGAGGAACTTGAAGTTTTTATCAGTGAAGTGCCACCTGATGTGAAGCTTGGCATTAGACCTTTAGCAGGGTGTAAATGACAATACATGACAATAAAATGCTCTTTTCCTGTTATAGGTAGCATGATAGTTTGAAATGAGTTGATGCTATTTCCTTACTGCTCAGAATTTTGTAGTGGTGAGGTTGCTGATAACGTTGAATAATTAATATATTGCTTTTAAAGCTTTATTTATTTAATTCCCTAATGGGATGGCTGAAGAAGAGGCTGCCTCCCACAGAATATCTTTTACATCTATTTTAATTTGATTCCTAATATCCTTTATGTTTGTAAAGCTTGTCCTCTTTTTATGTTTTGGTGTTTGTAATCTGTTTGTGAAATTATAGAAAAATAACAACCGTGTATTTTTGTGGTTTTCAGTTTGTTTGTCAATCTAACCATGAAATTAGCAGACTGCATTTATTAAAGTAAAACAGGCCTTTGCAAATTCATCATATAAGTGAAACAGAATTCTATGTAGCTTTAATTTGTAATGTTATGAAAATTATACATTTATAAACTATAAAAGTCATAGTCACAACAAGAATGTTAAGTTACAGAGCAAGGACAGCCCAGACAAAAGAACTATATGGAAACAGTAATTGTATTTGTAGAGATATCAAAGGAACTTTTAGAAAGAATGAAGCTTCTTCATCTCTAGATAAACTTCAAAATAAAATTGTCATGGTTTTCAACTTTTTCAGTACCTCTTCTTTTCTTTATATCTATCATTGTAAAATCTTTATTTTTGTTATATTGTCATAGTCATTTGTGTTTTCATTTTAATACTAGAGAAAGATCTGTCTAGTAGCAAGTTAGTGTTTCCTAGTAAGTACTTAAAATGAAGTTAAATATTATTTTATAAAATTTTCAATGGGTGTTCAAGTACAGCTATTGAACAACATAAGGAAATAGTAGGTATTTATTTGTTGTTCCTTTAGAAATACTTCAGAGAACATTTTTTCCTTGTTCAAGGGCAGTCATTACTAAAATAAATAAGGATCCTTTATTCTGTCAAATGAAAAATGGAAACATTTTACGGGATTGACACTGTCACTACAGCAACACTGGTTAAATAATTAGTTGTCCTTACTCAGCTATGGGATCATTGACTTGGTGGATATCAGGCTGACAAGTCAGCCTGTTAAATTTCAGTTTGCTACTTCCTGTTAAAAATTATTTTGATTGTTCTCTCACAACTGATATACGCATATTAAGTTCCTGATATCAGTTACACAGTTGGATTTTTTTTTGTTATTTCTGTTTTCTTTTACTGTAATTCACATATTAAAGTGTATTTCAGAACTTACCATGTATTTATAAATAAGAGTGTTCTGAGTTTTTATCTCATTTTTTCAGAGATCTTGTTGCTCTATACAGACAATAAAAAAACAGACTCTCTTGAAAATCTGTTATTCTTTTGTTTTACAGAAGAAGACACTGAGGGCAGACTGTTTAAGCCCCAGACAGCCAGTGCACCAAGTGGGTTTTTGGAGCCTGTGGGACCTGATGTGTGCTCAGACACAAGAAAGGCTTCTCAGCAGAGACCGGTGTCTCACTCAGCAGAGAGTGGTGCCTCACTCAGCAGAGATGGGTGTTTCACCCTGCAGAGACTGGTGTGTCACCTATCAGAGACTGGTGTCTCACTCAGCAGAGAGTGGTGTCTCACCAAGCAGGCAGAGCTACAATATCCTTGGGGGTGGAGGGACAAATCAAGTTTAATGCATCCAGAGACCTTAAAGCATTTTTTGTTTGTATGAGGCTGGCACTTGCATATGGAGGGATTGGCTTTGGTGGCCTTGGGTTATGCTTGCAGACATATTCTTACCTTACTCTTTTGTATGTATCAGGTGATGCACATAGGCTTCACTTCCATACAAGTGAATTTTCACTTAGGTTTTTGACTTGAGGTTTTGAGTTCTGGATGGAATATTGCTTCAAAAGACAGTCTAATGAACTTTCAAAGTGGGTAAGAACCCTACTATTTCTCAGGCTCACTCCCTTCACAGCTCAGCACAGCAATTCCATCCATACATCCTGTAGAAATTATTTCCTTTAAAAAAAGTTGAAAAAATGTCAATTTATTTTCATGTTTGAAGCGCAGGGGATACGTCATACCTTTGCAAAAGAGGTGTCTTGTGAATTTCTAACTCTCATTTTAGCTGCTCCTTGCAGCAACCTGAGATTTTTGGTTGGTCCTGACAGAAGATTTTGGGAAAGAGCATCCATAGGAAAGAAACAAAAGGGTTCACAGAGTACCACTGTGCTGACAATGAGATCAAACCCACACTGCTGACTGTAAGGCCTGAAAGAGGATGATACTAAAGAGGATGCAGAACCAAATGACTTCCCATTCAATGCTATTTTTAACAAAAAAATGAGTTAATATTAAAAAAAATAGAAAAGTAATTTTTCCTTGCTGTTCTCCTATTGTGTCTTCACAAATGTGGGTGATGAGCTGTGAGCTACAGGTGCATGAGGACAAATTTCCAAAAAAGCTATTTTTTGGTACATTCAGTTTACTTCTGCTGCATTTGTCCCTGTGATCCTCTGCTAGGAGTTCAGTCCTAGGAAGAAATCTGGCTGCTTGGACTGACAATTTTTATGGATGTTCATGGTATTCAGCTGCCAATCAGATGCATGCAGATGCAAATTGGATGGTTAGATACACAAGTACTTTGATTTGTCTGTAAACTCCTCTTGAGCCTGTGAAGTCTCAGTAATGATTTTTGTGGGTGGAATTTGCACTTTTTAAAAGGACCCTGAACTTTCAAAACACCTTCACTTAATGGTTGGTTGGGTCAGTTTGTTTATGCTTACTTTCTTGGTGATGAAAATCTCAGAAGCCTGAAGCTCAGCCTGAAAACATATTGCTGAGGCTAAAAATACTTGCAAAATAATGTAACAGATAAAGCTCTGAAGAAACAGATTTTATTTGATAGTCTTGATTTTTTTTTTCAATGACCTCACAAAAACATTAAATGGGAATAGCCTGAGGAAGAGGCACTAAATCAATAGGTACCAGTAAATTTGTGAAATCAATTTTTTGCTTTTCACATACACGAGGATTGATGCAGTCAATGCTGTGTAACTCCCATTAATTGCCCAGGGCGACAGAAGATTTATCAATTGCTTATTGACTTCTTTGAAGCCATGGGGGGAAAATGGAAATAGCTGCAAAGTTAACTGAGTAATAGGAAAGACATCCTTCCCCACCTGATGTAAATAGAGGCACAGCAGATTGTCTCCACAACACATTTGATATAATTTCTGCAGGCAGAAGCAGAAACCGCGTTATTGTAGGGGCAGCACAGCAGAGCTGGGTGTGGAATGATGCCTGTCCTGCCTGGGACACCTGCCAAGGGTGGCACAGGGTACAGGGGGTGTCACAGGGGTACAGGGGGTGGCACAGAGGGTACAGGGGGTGGCACAGGGTACAGGGGGTGTGACAAAGGATACAGAGGATGTGACAGGGGGTATAAAGGGTGTCACAGTGGGTACAAAGGGTGTCACAGTGGGAATAAAGTGTGTCACAGATGGTACAGGGAGTGTCAGAGGGTGTCACAGAGGGTACAAAGGGTGTCACAGGGTACAGGGGGTGTCACAGAGGGTACAAAGGGTGTCACAGAAGGTACAAAGGGTGTCACAGAGGGTACAAAGGGTGTCACAGAAGGTACAAAGGGTGTCACAGAATACAGGGGGTGTCACAGAGGGTATAAGGAGTGTCAGAGGGTACAGAGGGTGTCACAAAGGGTACAAAGGGTGCCACAGAGGGTACAGGGGTGTCACAGGGTGCCACAAAGGGTGTCACAGAGGGTGCTGAGGCCTGGCACAGGATGCCCAGAGCAGCTGTGGCTGTCCCTGGACCCCTGCAAGAGCTCAAGGCCAGGCTGGGTGGGGCTTGGAGCATCCTGGAATGGTGGAAGGTGTCCCTGGCCATGGCAGGGGTGGAACTGGAGGAGCTTTAACATCTCTTCCAAAACAAACCATTTTTTAATTTTATGATGTGTTACTATGTAGTAGTCACTCAGTTTTTACACACAGTTGGTTCACAGGAATTCCTGTTAAATTTAGTAGGATGACTTGTGAAGAAGTTACTCTTCCCCACGACTAAAGGCATCTTGTCCTCACTTTGAGCATTTTAAAGTGGCCATAGGCTTCAATTTCTCTGCCATAAATAACATATTTCACATTTAACAGCTAAAAAAATCAGCTACTGCTTTTAATGTGTCCTCTTCAGTCTTCTTGCTTCCCCTGGGTATGAGGTGTGGGAGAGCTCATTAAATTTCTGAGTCAGAAAAGAGAAAACAGTAAATAAAAATAAATATATAAATTAAAAATACACCATCTGTGGTATAAACAGGGCACTCTGAAATGTTAGTTAAAATTTCCATAAATGTGACACATGATAAAAAGAGCAGTAGCACAAAGGAAAAGAAGAAAAAGACTTTTAAGGCTAATAAACTTAGCACTGTAAAGTGACACCTGACACTTCAAAGTGAAAGAATGGAGAGTTATTTATGTGTTTTATCTCTTTAACAGAAAACAAATTAATAGTCCTTTTTTCAATAATAAATTACTTGCAAATCTAGCATACCTATGTAATCTACAGTAGAGCCAAGGGTAGAAGGAAGTTTTGGCATAAGCTAGGTTTTTTTTTTTTTCCTTTTTTCCTAAATACTGTTAAAAAACCCCTTCTTTGTCCTTCAGTGTCAAGCTTATGTTCTTCCTTTTATCTTTAACTCCCTTCTTACTCCTCTTTGAGGAAATAAATCCATTTAATACCCTTAGCATGAATGCAGACAAGCATCCTGGAAAATAAGTCCATTCTGGTCTTTCTTTCCATCTTTCTTCCCTGTTTTCTAGCCCAGTAGCTAAATTTCAACAAATTGAAAATAATCCTCTGTAACAACATTTTAATGGTAATAAATTGCAGCTTTTGCAAAAAATAAGATCACAAAAGTACAAGATTATTGGACAATATACTGAAAGAAGTTAAATAGATTATTTGTAGGTGATGTTTATGAAAAGAGAATGAAGTGGTTTGCAGCAGTTGCAGGCATTAGGTTAGCAGTCAGCACAAAGTCAACTTTAAATTTTACAAACCAAATAGCTGGTAAAGATACAACTTCTATTAAAAAGGGAAAAGATAATGATTCAGGATTAAAAATCAGTAAGCAACATGATGCATTATCAGCAGACTCATGAGTGTTTTGCCTCTAAACCTCATAAGTAGAAACTACTTAAAGCCCTGGCTGCTGAAAAGGACAACGGAAATGGTGAGGGAGGAGGAGAAGAAGCAGATTTGGCAAGCTACATCTTGATGAGCTATTAGGCTTAAGAGTGAGGAAGCAAGAGAGTTGCAGCTGAAAGCTCTGTCAACCTGCTGAATACTTCAAAAGAAGCAGATTAAAAAAAAAAAAAAAAAAAAAAAAAAAAAAAAAAAGAAAAATCAGTTATATTTGGAGCTCCACAGCTGTGTAAATAGAGATGGGGAATGGCTGGGGAATGCAGTCTGGATGAGTTCCTCCAAGGGAGATCAGGAGGTTCTTAGTGGAATTGGTGGGTTCTGATGTGATTTGTGACTGCCCACACTGGGCTCGGTGTGGTTTGGCTCCCTGAGCAAGGCAGGGTACAGGGAGTGTCACAGGGTACAGGAGTGTCACAGGGTACAGGGAGTGTCACAGGGTACAGGAGTGTCACAGGGTACAGGGAGTGTCACAGGGTACAGGGAGTGTCACAGCCCTGCCTCTGTCCCCTGTGCCCCTGGGTACCTGGGGTACCCAGCTCCAGGATGCTGCCAGAGGGAAGGTGTTGGAGCCCCTGTGCATGGCCAGCTGCTCCTGTGCTATCCTTTCCCTCTTGCCAGCAGCCTCCCCTGCATCCCTTCCCTGCAGGGCTGCTCTCTGAGCTCTGAGCTAGATAAGAGAGGGAAAGGGGAAGCTCAGCCAGCTCAGACACTGCCCTCTGGCCTGTCAGCACACCTGAGGGGATGAAGTAGGGGCAAAAGGGAACAGGTATCACAACTGTGAGCTGCTTGTTTGGCTTCTGGATGCTGTGAATGTACACGTGTGTGGAAGTGTTAGGAAGACACCCTTTCACATGTTTGGTGTTTGGAAGATGAGATGTCCTCCAGCAGATCTGGTGTGGGTCACTGAGGGTCTGATGGGAGCTGTTACTCTGAGACAAGACTCAAAGGTGTTTTTTGGGATGTATCTGTGTGTTGCTGCATATAACGAAACCCTGAGTTGTGCCTTGAGCCCCTGAGATGAGCAAAGAAAAGCAGCAGAGAGCACAGGAGGCACAGTGTCCCCACGGCAGCTGGCCCTCAGAGCTGTGCTCCTGAGCCTGCCTGCTGAGCAGTCAGTTGTGCAGGAACTGTCCTTGTACTCCCTGTCACAGTGACTTTTATGGACTATTCTGAGTTTGAGGAGTCCCTGCTATGGGATGCTAAAAGGCAGCTTTTGTTTTGAGGCATAAATACGTGCTTGGCAAAAGTGATGTGCGAAGTTTTGATGGTGTACTGATAGCACGTGAAAAATAAGGGACTTGATGTTGTCCTAGAACTGAGACATTACATTTTAATAATGAGACTGATTTGCCCAACTGAAAATTTACTGAGAAATGAGACAGAATATGAATTCCTTAATGTGCCAAAATCAAAATGGGCACATTTCAAAAGATAGCTGGAATAGATATTAAAGGATATTAAAGGCTCACTTCAGGAAGAAGTTGGTAAAAGACTGTGGTTGTCAATATACAGGAGGTCAGACTGGATGATAATAATGGCCCATTTCAGTTCCTATAAATTGGTGGGTCTAATAATTTCAGTAGAAATGCTGCTTCTGAATGTCATTTGTCCTGTGACCTCATCTATCTGGAGGTGTTAAGCAGCTGAAAGTAGATGAAAGATCTACTGACTTTGTCTACTTTCTCCACTAGGACAGTAAAAAGGGGTTGTGTGGAATTAGGATTGAAAGCTTTATACAGAAACTTGTCTGCAAGTTTGTGGGGATGGGAGGAGGGAGCCCATCTAGCCTAGATTCGCTTTTATTATAGTTTATGTTCTCAGGTCCCACATTGAAAATAATATATTCTCTGCTGGATGTAAAAGAAAAGTCACTCATATTTTTTTTTCATTGTTTTTATTCAGAGACAATGTTTTTGACCCAAAGATGAAGCAGATTTTCATCTTTTGTGGCCATTTTTCACCTTGAATCTTTTCCTGTGTTCTTTAAAATAGTCATACTTGCATTGAGAAGCCAAATTTTTGAAGGTGATCCTAGGTGAATAGGATTAAACAATGCAGGTCAAACTACTTACTTAATCACTGTATATTCCATGAAATTGGCAAGAAATTACATTTCATACAGCATTCTTTATAGTCTCAAATTTTAGTATTCTGAGAGGTGAAAAATGAAAGGCAAATATCACGACCTTTTGTATCTCAATGACCTGGAACTGGAGATGGGTTGCAATTTAAATACAGAATTCAATCCTAACTTTAAAGTATCAGTAGGCACTTGTAAAAAATGTCTAGGACATTCAGAATGGAAAAAGATATAATATAATATCCTTCCAGGGAGAAGAGCTCTGAAAATTGCCATTTTCCCTTCACACATTAAGGCACTTACTGATTAAAATTCATGAATTTGATTAAGGAAAAAGTAATAATTTTTCCCCCAAGCAAAGTTGTTTTTCCATTTAATTGTTCTGTTTGTTTCTAGTGCAGGAGGGATAACTCATGTTTTAGTTTTAAGCCAGAAAAAAATGCTGATTTTTTTTTTACTGTTTTCATATGCAGAAATGTTTCATTTTTTAGAATTATCATTAGTGACACAACTATGCAATTTATACTCAGTGTTCTTTAATAGAATGAATTCTGACAGCCAAACATCAGAACTTAATCTAATAATGAGTGTCACTAGGCAAAAAAAATCAGACTTAGCTGAGGTGTTCTCCTTCTCTCTCTGAGCATGTGCTCAGCCCCACAGGAATCAAGAAAGGACAATTGTACCTATAGCACAAAGAGTAAAATTGAGGAAATGACGGACCTGCAAGAATGACCTGCTTCCCCCTGAAATTAAACTAATGAAGACTTTCCTTGGCCGAGCTGCATGGGCTGAGGTGTCAGGAGGGCAGTGGGACACTGGGGCCGGTGCAGGAGCCCCAGACAGAGCCTGTGCTGGCCAAGCTTTGGCCTTGACATTGTGTGTCAAGGATTCCTGCAGCAGGGGAGTATGACAGCTCCTCACCATATTACCTTTCCAAATGAGGGATAAGGTTCTCAAGTCTGACCATTGACTTGAACTGCCTCATGCTCAGAAGTACCTACCCTCAGTATCCTTACAAGATCCTTAGAAAGTGCTGAGCCCCTGCATTTTAAAAATCCTGATTCATTGGAAGTTTTCAGCATAAGGGTTCCAGTTTCTTGTTCATGCCAAAGCCCTGACTAAAGATTATTTTTTGGAATGGAAAAAGAATGGTCCAGCTGCCCAGCAGAAGCGTAGCTGTGATGGCACAGACCTGCATTGAATGATCTGAAGTGATGCAGATGAAATAGGCTCAAAACTGTTCCAGCTCCTCACTCAAAGGTGGAGGAGAATTGTGACTGGCAGTCATTGAAACGGAGTTGCAGTTACTTCTCCTTCCCCTCTGGAGCCAGAGAGGCTCTCTGTCACTGGGCTGGAGCAGCTGTGCTCACACAGCTCTGCCCAGCAGCAAATCAGGAAACCTTTCATGATTTTTCTGACCGGAGTGGAGCAAAGGCAAACATCTGGACTCAGCAGGAACACGATGAACAAAGGGAAACCTGCCAGCAGTGTTTGCTAAGATACGTGTGCCTTAAGGAAGAAGTCCTTGTGGGGAAGGTGTTATAAGCAGCTCTTGCTGTTTGTTTCTCTGACATTCCACTGTCTTCATAAGATCTGCAAGGGCACTGCACCAATAAACACTGTCAAGTCTGTTTGTGCAAGAGCTTTCAGTGAGCTTGTTTTTCTGGGTATGAGATACCTGTGAATCCAATGTCAGGGAAGTAAAGGTTCTCCAGGTGAACACAGGTATTTTTGGTAAAATTTTTAGACCTCATCAATGTCTAGCCAGGATATTAGTATTTTTTTTTAATGCAGACAGAAAATACCAGAGTTAAAAGCAAGATCTTCAAGGAGGTTTTGTAATTAGTGCTGACCAGCATAAAAATCCCAGGAATAACCATTAAGTCACAAGTGCAGGATGTGAGACAAGAGGAAGAAGCTGGTTGGTCCACTTCAGATTCTGGGTTTTGTTGACAAAATTTTTCTCCTCTAAGGCATTTTGTCTTTAATATTCTCTAACAATTATTTTCTCAGTTTTCATTTCCCTGCAATATTTGATATTATTTGTAAAGCTCCAGCTGCCAGGTTGGTAGTATTTTGCAAGAACCAGGTTTTCATTTTTTAAAATGCTATATTTGGTCTTGCTTCTCATTGTTCCAGAGAAGTTGAAAACATGAACCATAATACCAATAAAGAAAACTAAAAAAAAAAGAAGGAAAATAAAATAATGAATACCAAAGCTATTATTTTGGAAACAAGATCTTTAGGCCTATAACAATTTGCTTATAATTTGGAGGGAAGGTGAGATTTTTTTATCCCTCCTAGTTATTCTTCTAGGGAAGAGCTATAATACACTATATATGGAGCATGAACTGTGGTTGACTTATTAAAAACAGCACAAAGCAGAGTGAAAAGCAGAAGTGAATTGTAGAAGAAATAATTTTTCTCTGTCTCAGTTTACCTTTCTAATAGCACCCAGGCTCTGAGAAGTGTAAGGCCAAGGAAAATGATTGCATAAAGAAGAATGCCTAAAAGTTCTGTGTTTTTTCAGAGGTTGGGACTTTCCCCCCTGTTTTCCACAGACCAGCATTTTTCTTCCTGTAAATAGAACAGCTTATATGAAGAAAAATGTTAAGTCTGTAACTCTTTGGCCAAAATTGCTATTGAATGTTATTCAAATGCTAGGTTTTTTGTCTTTTCCTATTTTTTTATCAAACTTATTTCACAAAATGAGATTCAGTCTTAAAAAAGTGTTTTGAGATTTTGTAATTAAAACCAATTGTCCTAGAAGTATTAGTTCTTTAAATAGAGGTTTATCTGTTATGAAAATAAAGACCAGCATAAATAATACAGTGAAAAGGGTAAGATTGTCAATTGTTCCTGTGCTTCCTTCCTTAAAATTGAATTATTCATTATTTCCTTTAAAAATGCACAGAAAATAACATTTTTTTCTAACTTGACTGCCACTGAAGTTCCACATTAAACAAAAATAAATCTATGCCTAGACAGCTTCCATGAATTCTTACTAATTACGTCCTTCAAGAGTTACCTGTTTTGTGACTTCTCTGAGTTTATATGTGAAAGCAAAATCAGATGCCATTTCCCAGCTGAAGTGCAATTCGTTGCAATTTCTTACAAGTTTTTAGATTATTTCTTTTTATCATGTTATATTTTGGATAGGGAGATAATAGAGTTTTGTCATATTTCTGGTTCACTCATGTCTGTATCACCTGATAGGAAATTACCAAATAAGTGAATTTAAAATTTTATTATCCCAAAGCACCTGTCTGGGAGGCTGGAGAAGGAGCAGCTGTTACAGAACGGCTGCTTTGGGAAGGAGGTGGGCAAATGGCCTTTGTCTGTCTATGAACTGAACCCTAGTTTTTAAAGCTTACCCTTAGAAATATGTGAAGGATACAATTCAGGATATACTAAACATATTTTCTGAATAGAATATTTGTATATGAAAAAATCAAACCCTCTGTGACAGTGTTAAATAACTTGTGTAAGGTCACTTGGCTTGAGGTCAACCACAGGTCTGCTAACCCAAAAGCCACAGAGAATTTTTATCTTTTGTGACCTTTCTTCTGTCTGTGACCTTTACAAATTCTGTCATTTGGCAAAATCTCTCCACAGGTTTCAGTTTGCTCTTCTCTCTGTCTTGCTGGTCCCTGTAGGGTGTCATTTTCCCTCTGGCTCTGGGGTGGGGAGAGGGTGGAAATATTTAGGATACACAAGGCTGACCTCCATGGAGAGCTTCACATAATGGCATTTTCCACTAGTACATTTTCCTGGGAAACCCAGGAAAGGATGGATTGTATATATTTCTGACAAAATATTCTGCATGTGAATTCCCTGTTTTCAAGGAAGATGATTTGGGTTCTTCAAAAGGCTTGGAGTAGATGTGAGCAGGGCACTGGAATGTCCTGTCTTGAAGGCACCGTTTTCCTTGGCCTGGGTTAGATTCTAAAGCTTTTATAGCAGGGAAACCTGGAGCTCTTTGAAGACTGAATCATACCAGTGCTTGTAGAAAAGAGGTGACATTTCACACTGGAGGCAGATGGAAGAAATACT
The DNA here is from genome assembly GCF_017590055.1 of Onychostruthus taczanowskii. Taxonomy (NCBI): domain Eukaryota; kingdom Metazoa; phylum Chordata; class Aves; order Passeriformes; family Passeridae; genus Onychostruthus; species Onychostruthus taczanowskii. The sequence goes on from NW_024498573.1 coordinate 12,369,380, forward strand.
TATTTGGCATGCGGATTCCAAGCAAATGATGGATGTTGTAATCTGTTCACGGGATAGGAATGTTAAAGCCCCAGGGAACACAGAATGATCTGGCCAGTGAGGCAATAAAAAGGACATAAATAATTGATTTATTATATGTTTCTGCAACATTGCACAAGGTTTTCACCTTCACGTACCAAGATACATATTTATTATCATATATGATGTTTCACATAGGTAGAGTTAATGCATACAAATGAATACCCAAAAACTCATGAATGAAACACCATAAATATATACAGAGAACAAGCAAATATACTAGTAAAAGATTAGGAATCAGTATAGCATTTCACATAGATGTTTCTTAGGAGGAAGGGGACAGAGCAGGAACAGTAGGACTGGGGAAGTGCTGCCAGGTCACAGGCCTTGAACTGGGAAATTAAAAGCTCTTCCTCCTCTGCAGTGGGCTGTCATAATTTCCTTTCCATCTGAAGAAAAATTGTTTTTGTGTCATTGATATTCAACCTTCACAGTCGGTAGTGAAAGAAACTCCATTTGCATCTTTAGATAATCATCCTGCTATTTTTTCACCAAAGAAGCAGCTGGTGCCTTGTCCATTGTGCAGAGGAAAACATATTTCATCTCTATTAATGTTCAGAGAAGGTCTTGTTTTAATTTATGACCTATAGTGTTAATAGCCATCATCATTTTAATGAACTAACTAGATTAATTACAGTTATTGCACATTATTATTATTATTCTTACCATAATCACCATGGGGGAAATTTTAAGTATTAGAAATCAAGAATTGTATTATTACAACTCTAATTTGTAGTGTGCCAATATTTCCTCAGTAGGCCCCAATTGTGTGGCATAATAATGGAATGATTTTAATTCATAATTTAGCTACAACATTATGAAGAGGGTTTCTGATTTTTCAGTGTTTTGAAGTTTTTGGGTTTTTTTTAATTCTTCAGACTTTTTAAAAAATATCATGGCAGGGTGAACGTTGAGGTAAAAATAATTTAGTCCCTTGCTTTGTATTATTAAGATGAAATTTGGTTGCTTGTTATCTGAAGGTGTTTAAGCCCAGTGTTTCCTTTGACTGGAAGAGTTGTATTACTGTGCTTTGTGGGCAGCAGGTATTCACAGATGCTTGTAGCCTGTTTCTCATAGATATCTATACCTAGGTTTGTGTTATTATGGTCATAATAAAATTGGGATTTGGATTTAAATATTGGCTTTTATGTGAATAACTTTTAAGTGTGTGTGTACGCTCTGTTTCCTCCATTTTCTTTTATATAACTTTACAGCCTTATGTTACCTTTTTTTTATGCACATAGGAGGATCACTCTTTGCCGTGTTTTTCATGAAATGGATATAAATTTGCTTTTATAAGTTTAAAAAATTCAGGAAAAAACCTGAATACAGATGTCTCAATAAATGAGACATCTTCCTTTAAATCAAGAAGAACCTAGAGTGATTTTTCAGAACCCATTTTTACAGCCTCTTTTACAGAGATGGTCTTTTGGCTGAATGTTTTGTGTGTATGTGTTCAAATAGAATGGGACTGTCACCCCAGGATCAGTTTTTCAAGTAGCAGGAATGGAAATGATGATGATGATCATAATTAGGGTATTTCCTTGTGTTAACACAGTTTTTCCAGTCCTGTTGAGATGCTCCAGTCCGATGTCACAACATGTATAAAGAGGCACTGTGAGAATATGTTCAGACTGACAGCAAGGAAGCTGGGAGCCAGAGAACAAAGGAATGATCAAAACCTGACTTTGCAGGGAAGGAGCAGTGGAAGGAGTAGAAAATTCAGACCACCCCAGACAGCAGGTGTAGCTGCTCATTTCTGAAGAACAGCTAAAAATGCGCCTAGTGAACAAAGATTGTGTCACAAGGCTGTGAGGGCAAATCTGCACCTGAGAGAGGCAGGGGAGGAATCATTCCAGAGAAAATGGGTGAGGCAGCAGAAGTTGTGCTTTTCCACTGCTACTGAGAAAAACAGTTGGGGCATAGGAATTTTGAGAGGAAAGCAAAAGTCAGACCTATTCGACATCCCAAGGATCCATTATTAGGGACTAGACTGACTGAAGTAAAACTCATGTAATGCTGAAAGATTAGTTACTTTACTTTGTCCTGGTTCTGCCTCTCTAGTTCATGAGAAAAAAATTATACTTCTTACAGTTTCTTGCCTCTGATTTTAGTTTAAGAGGACAGGCTAATTTTTATGTAGTCTGAGAGGTGTGGTACAAACCACTTTCTTTTGCCCCTGAAGTCAATCATGCTGATGTTGGAACCTGTGGGGGTTTAAACCACAGGAAGCTCAACACCACAGAGTTGTTTGCTTGCACCCCACCCACAGCAATGGGAGAGGGGAGAGAATTGGGTAAAAAATTTGTAAAATGTTGTGGCTTGAGATAAAGACAGTTTAATGGGACAGAAGTGGAAGGGAAAAAGATTGGTCAGTTGGAGAGAAGGTAAATGTTAATAAGATTGATGATTCCTACAACAACTCATCTTTTGTGTTTGGCTATGAAGATAATCTCATGTTGAAAAAAGCTGTAAAATTAGTTGGTAAACTGATGATAAAACCCTAAAATAAAATAAAATCTGTCACAAAGTTGCAGTGTCTTAAAACTGACTGCAAAGAAGCCTTTTTATGTGCAATTTCACTAACACTCAATAGGTAAGTAGAACATATTTGATTTAGTTGTGCCATTTTCAAGTTGTGTTATCTGACATACTTAGTACAGAATACATAATTAGATCATACTACTGTGTTTATGGTAATGAATGCTACATTCACAATACTTGAAGCTGCACATTAAGCAGGTATTTAATTTTTTATGGTTGTTTTTGACAGGTAACATTTTTATCCTGAATGTAAATCTGTCAGAAATTCTATTTGTACTAAAGGCTTACATGTAGTATAGAAAAATTTTGGTTTTTAACTGGCAAATTTGTGCAGGCATTTGATTTTCTAAGCAAAGTAGCTTTAAAGAAATTCATTGTAATTGCCATTTCTTTATTGTATGACCTCATTAACAGTATAAAGCAGGCTTTAAAACACTTAAAATTATAGTATTTATCAAAATGTTATGTATTTCACAAGTAAAAGCCACTTGATACACAAACCCCCACTTTTAGTTGCTGGCAATTGATAGAATGTGAATGAGCAAAAGCAAAGAATTCAAAGCTGAACTCTGACAGCTTTGAACTGATCTGGTAGATGAAAGTGCCTTTATGTTTCTATTCAGGTTAATTTTACTGGGTAGTAAAGCAGTGGGAAACATGTCACAAGAAGAAGAGGAGACATGAGAAAGCTCAAACATAGCACTGAGTTTCCTATCTAAATGTGGGATTGTGGGTTCTAACACTTTGCCGGAATTGCCTTGTATGTTCTGAATGCAATGTAATCCTTAGAGTTACTGTTCATTGCTCATTCATTAATCACAATACTGGGTTTGCTGCCCCCTCATGCTGGCCTGTTTGGCTGGAGGAGGAGAATATTATGAACACATATGTGTATGATACCAAATAGCTCGATTCACAAAGCCAAATTTCTCTCCTACAGAAACAACATAATCTACCTTGGCACCAGACCTTATCTTCTCTTTATTATTACCAATATGAATGTAATGAAAAGAAATTACTTTTGGACACAATGCAGAAAACAGTTTTAAAACATGTAGCTACTCTAATCATAGTCTCTGCACTCATGATCTCTCTGGTGATTTTGGTTGCTAGCAAAAAAAGGGAAATAGCATGGAAATCTCTGGACAGTCCTTTTGGCTCCTACAGCCCCAGGCTGCATTTACTTCAGGAAGATAATTTACAATGGGGAAAATAACCTGTCCTTATTGCAGTTGTGTGTGAGGCCTTCATAACACGTGTATCCTCTGCAGGGTGAATAATGGGGGACAGATGTGAGCAATCAGATGTGACTGAATGCGCCCTGCACTACTGGAAACACCCAGGCTGATTTAATGTGGACATTGGATCAGGCTCTGAGAGCACAGGGGAAAGCCTGGCCCAGCAGATGAGGGTTTAATAGACCTTCCTTCCTTTAAGAAGCTCTAGAAAGTGCAGAAATGCACACTGGGGAGCCTGGAGAGCACACAGATAGGTGTGTGGAATAGAGGCTTATCTACAAATAAGTCCAAGAAGAGGAAGATTATATTTATCATAAAGCAATTGGGAAAAGCAGTGTGCCTGTGAATCAGACACTGCATCTTCTTCTTTATCTGCAGACGATAGTGGAGAAGCACAGATGTGCCCTTTTCTGTGAAGTGTGCATTCCTGCCTCAGAATGGAAACTCTCCAAATCCTGTGAAAGTGACACCAAAGTGATGATTAACTTTATAGGCTAAATCACCTTCATTAAGTTTCATCTGATCAAATTAAAGCTTTTCTTTTAAACACTGCTTTGAAAAGGAAACAATTAACACAACGACTCTGGGGCCTTGAGTATAGATACTGCAGTCCCTAAGATCTGATGCTGTCAAAATTTACTGCCTGTATCATCTAAAATATGAATATTTTATTCTAAATACTTTGGTTAAGGCTTGCTTCTCACGATGTGATAGAATTTAATGAACATGCTTTCCTAAATAATTTTATGTTCTGCAGTGCTTTAGTGAAAAGGTAGGAGCACGTAATTCTCAGCTGCATCAAGAAAATGAGTTGTGCCAATTACTTAAATTGTACTTTGAGTAATTTGTGCTGTATCTCTGCAGTTAATTAATAACTTCTACACCTGGCTTTTGTTAGAGACACCCCCAACTCCACCCCCCATTTGGTTTCTCATCTTTACAACTGTGCTGGGTGCATTGTTCCTTCCAAGACTCTTTGCTGTAAATTTGACAAAGATGAACAGCCAAGATGAGTGCAGATGGACAAAGATGATGACTGCAGGTGGCAAATGGGGGTCAGAAGCATAATGGGTACAATTTCAAGGACTATTCAGTCGTTATCTGAAGGAAATATTTAGATAACAGTGTGGGGTATAACACTTTCATCCTGCTGGATGAAAAATAAGAAATCATGTTGATGGCTAATGTGGTCTATTTAAATGACACCTCTCTTCATGTGCACAGGATAAAAGAAATGGGTGGCAAGGAAGCAACTGTGGGACAAGGGAGACAAGTGTTGTGTGGCCTGGGAAAGCTCAAAAAGAGCCTATTGAGGGAGACCCCACCCTGCAAGGGAGCACTGTCAAAGTTCAGCCCTGGAGTGTAGAGCCAGAAGGGAAAAACAGCTCTAGATTTAGTAGAAATAGATCTCTCACTTTTACTTCATAGGAAAAAACATTCCTGAAGCCAGGGGAAAAAAAATGTGCGTGCTGGTATTTCAAGTATCCTGGGAGCTTATTGTGAGCCTGGCTCAGGTGGTGGTGGGGAAAGCCTCATCTCTGGGTGCTGGTGGGATCTGCTGGCCGGAGCCAAAGGAGAGAGGATCTCAAGAAGTAAAAGTGTAGTATTGAATTTTATTTAAATGGTATGCTCTGTCTCACCCCTCCAAAATGTATGGCGTATCCCAAGCCTGTGGTTCTGCCCTGAACCATGGTGTATCTGTTATCCCATTAGCCCAAGTGTTATTCCGCGCCCACTTTCAATCTCCCTCTCAAACCGTGCGAGCGAGACCAGGCTCTCTCTTAGTCTTTCTCCTCTCTTAGCCCCTTTTTCTCCCCTCTTGTCCCTCCCCTAGGCCCTCTCTCTCCCTCTCCCCCTCAGTAACCACCATGCTGTTCCCAGGGATGGGACCCCCAATTAACCCTCTTCTAATCAGCACCCTCAGAAGCCGTGTGGAGTCTCCTTTCCTGCCAACACTCACCTTAGGGAGCTTTCCGGGGACTCCCCTCCCTCCAAATGAGTCACAACATAAAAGCACAACCCAAAACCAAACCCTGATAAATGTGGAGGCTGGTCTCACTAGCAGCTGGGAATGGTCAGCCCTTCTGACTCTTATCAGGCTCAATTTGTTTCTCCTAAAATCTACAGGCCAAAACTGAACCAGACTGTGCCTCAGAGGCAGGGGCACTATTGGACTGTGGGGCACAGAGGAAAATTGGAGGAGTTCTGTGAAGGGAATTACTAAGAACTAATGAGTTATGATTTTTCAAATCTCACAGCTCCTAGCTGGCCTAACAGCAGGTGATTGTCACCTGGTTTCAAAAACAGAAAGATGAATTAATACATTTCCAGACAGTCATGTGGCTGATCACTTTTATTTGCTGCTTGTTTCTTTCGTTCTTTCTTCTCAAGAAGCTTCCTTGCTCTTCACTGTTAAGAAACATTTAAGCAAGTCAGTTATTAGACATTATAGGATTAAATGCAATATTCAGGTTTTAAACTCTTTAAAGAAATTCTCCTTATTAGGAAAAATGTGATGATGTATAAAAAGGAAAACCTCAAAATTAATTGGATTTTGATTTCAAGGTTTTGATTGTGGGCTGGGTATTTTAAGAAATATGATCAAGAATGTAGAATTTCAGATACTTGTCAGAGCTTTTTAGAAAATCCTTAGTAATTAACAGTAGGTTGGATGTCTCTGTAAAATGTATTTTTTCAGAAACCATTTGGTAGTAATTTCAATTTGTTTCTTTCTGTACATTTATGCAGGCAAATGGGATCTCAGCTAGTTGGTGATTCTTTTTCTGAGAAATACCCAAATGAAGGTAGAGTTTAGTGCTATTTTTTTTAAAGTAAGAACCTTTATATGAGCTGGTGAACTTTTAAATTATTTCTCTATTTTAATTTTTAGCAATTCTCTGGAATGGTTGCAGGCTAAGTAGTGCACCTGGAAGAGTGCAATTATGTCCTAATGAGCTAAGTAGAATATGTCATATGAGCTCTAGTAGAATTGCTAGGAGTGCTATTTATCAGCATTGCAGTCCCTAAGCCTTGGATACTTCAAGGTATAATAAAAGTAATCCTGTGCCATTTCCCATTTTCCCGAGGTGCAGCATTATCATGGATACAACTTTTTTCTTGTAACTGCTTTAATGGGGAAGGGAAAGAAGGAAAACGAAGGATGAGACGGACAAATGATAGGAAGGAACCCTTTTCCCAGAAAGGGAGAGGAGCAGATGGTTTGCATGATCTTGCTCTTGGTGTCCTGGTGCTGCTCTAAGATCCTGTTCAGCTCAGGACAGAGGACATTGTGTGTATTTAATTGTCAGGAGCTGTTCAGAAAGTTGTTCAGGAAGCAAACAATGCCAGTCTTGTGGTAATCTGTCAGGGAGGAGCCAAAAAGGACAAATCTAAAACATTTTCTGTAGCTGTGCCCCTCTCTCAGATGTGCTTCCTGAGCTTCACATACACCTGTGGCACTATCTTGTCCTGCTGCAAAAAGGGGAGTTGGGGAGGATGCTTTTTGATAGATTTCTTGGATGAAAATAATGTGGCAATATTGCATCTGAGAACTGTTTACTGATAAAGAAGGGTAAGTGTTCCTAACGAAAGCTGATAGAAAAGAAAAGCAGAGAGGAGGAAAAGAGAGCCAGAGAGAGAAAGAGAAGACAGGGACAGACCCACCCCTCCAGAGGAACAGTGGAGCACTGGGCTGTCACAGTGACAAGGCACCTCAGGCAGGACAGGTGTGGGAAGGGAGCACAGCCAGGCAAGGAGCAGGACCACAGAGTAAAAAAGGCAAGGGGGGCAGTAGGGCCAAGTGTGTCACAGTTAGCTGCTTTTATGTGCTAAAGCTGCTCCCACAGCCCAATTTCCTGGGATTCCAGGTGTCTGCCCCACCAGCAGCCGGGCGCTCGCTCACAGCCTGGTCATGGAAACTTTCTGTCCCCTGATCCGCTGCCAGGCAAAGCCTCCCTGGGGACAGGGCTGCCAGCCTGTGCACAGCCCCTAGAGCAATTCTTCACATCAGGTATAGCATATGTTGAGGCATAAATAAAAATCAGATTGGTCCCCTTCAGGCACAAGGAGTGGAAGAAGATGGCCTGTGGCATATGTATGCTGCAGACAGGACCAGCACAAGTTTGGGATGGTACAAGACACAGATCTCTGGCTTGGGAACTGCAGCATGCCAAGAGAAGCAGAATAATCCAGGCAAAAGAGGGAAAGTGGGTAGAAACCCTGATGGACAACTTTCTGCACAGGGTCCTTCTTGCACACTTAACCCCCAGTTTGGGAAGGAAGTACATCATTTGTTATCTCAGTCTTCAGAGGATGCAGAAGAATGTGTCAGCTTAAAAGGCCTCTTTCCAGGCCATTTGTAATTTGGCTACTACAGCTACTTCTTTCTCAATTGGGCTTTTCCATTGCTTTCTGCAGCAATTCAGAAGCAGAGCCAGTTCCAGTTCCAGCTGTGTTAAGGAAGCTTAATGGCTGTTCTTTTATTTTTTTTTTTTTAATTTTTTTTGTTTGTTTTTTTTTTGTTACCATGCTGTTGCAAAGGACTGCTTGCTGGTCCCTTATGTTCTCAGACAACTGTTTATTTTCTTGTCATTTTCACTTCACTGGTTGAGGAAAAATGGCTCTAGTAAACAGTGATGATTGTTGGTCTGGCAACAAATCGCACTCAGCTTGGGGGTATACACAACATAGGCCCCCAAACCAGCCCAGCTTACCTCCCAGAGGCTGCTCCCTGTCTCCACTGGTGAGATGCATCAGCTCTGTAATTCTCAAACACTGCTTCATCACCCTTACTCTCCTTGAGGGTTTCTCTGTGCTCATACCATGAATTTCTGCTCTCCTGGTCCTCACCCAACAATCTGGTGAGGTGCTGTTGGAGTGGAGTGTTCATTCAGATCACAGAGATCAATCAAGAAGTAGATGGCAGGTACATAGAAGAGAAAATGTTATTAGTTTTTGGGGGTTTCACTGATTACACGCACACATCACTTGGGTAGCTTATAGAACAAAATGTCTCTCTGGATGTTATTAAAAGTTGAAAACAAGCTGTACATTTGAAAATCTCTGTTAGCAAAGAGTGCCCTCAGGCAGCTCAACTTTTTAATCTTGATTTTATTTATTGAACAGAACGTAAATAACATATCAGCAAGATTAAAAGGAGTGAAAGGCAGAGAAAACTCAGTTATGGTATGCTTTATATTAAGTAATTTGTTCAGTCAACCAAAACACGTTTCTTAGAGCTGAAGGGAAGTTAGACATTGTTTTGGGTTCTATTTTTGAAAAATATTCTTACTGTTAGACATATAGACATCTGATTTAGAGAAGGGATGGAAGAACATTGTGTTCAGACAAAATAGTAACTTTTCAAGCAGTGTTGTCTGCATCCCGTGATTTTTCATTAAGATGTGTCCTTACTGAAGTGATGAAGTATCTAGATAAATCTCCAGACATGAAAGCCTAATTTTTGATTAAAAGCAATAAATTCATGAAAATATGCTGCTGATTTGCATTTGTGATCAAAGAGTAAGTCATGCATGAGCCTGTGAAATGTGAGTGAATGGCAACTCTAGTAACCTTCAAACTTAAAGAAAGTGGATTAAACATTCTCATAAACAGCCAACAAAAAAAAAAAATGAATTGCATGGAAAATGAGAAAGCTTTTGGGAATATCAATCCTGCTGTAAATAGGAATGTGATACATATATGTACGTACTTGGATGATTATGTACGTATCTGGGATGTGATATGTATATGTAGCCAAGATTAATACAAACATACTGAAATTACTGGTGCATGTTGAGCCTCTACCACGAGAGCGTTATTCAGTAATCTTTTGCTCCTATCTAAAAATTTGAGTGATTATTATAGAACAGAGGAATGATGAAGCAGACTTAGAAAAGTAAAATTTCTTTCACCAGAGTGAAAACTTTCTAGTGCTACAAGTGGCTGATATCTGCCTGGGGGCCAGTTAGCTCAGAGTGATGGTGTTGGAAATGAACCTGTCACAGGACCAAAACTGCTGTAGCCCAAACTGATCCAGAGTTTGCCTGGTGGCCAGTGAGGTCCAGTGGCAGTGCTTGGAGAAGCACTGTCTGCTTTAAAAACAGCAGCAAAGAAGACAAAGAAGACATCTCAGATGCACCAGTAATCCTGTTAACAGGCAGATGATAATATATTCTGATAACTTTCTCAGATGCACCAGTAATCCTGTTAACAGGCAGATGATAATATATTTTAAATGAAATGTCTGGAATCTGAGTCACATGTTGTGTTATATACATATGACTTTTTGTTTAGCTTAACTTTTTTTTTTTTTTTTTTAAATTCCAAATGTGTGAATCATTACATAATTTGCACTTGAAAAGATGTTACCTGAGACCCTATCACTAAGATCCTTGGAAATTACAAATTCTGAAAATAGGGTGGCATAAGGGCTTTTCTAAGTGACCAATATTTTTGTCTTTCTCCATAAATATATGTGTAGTATGACATTTATACATTCCCTTAGCCCTGTAGGTGTGAGATACAGGAAAACTTAGCCCTTTGGATCTAAGTGAAAGAATGAAAGCCTGTTGTGTTTACGTGGGCATCTGTATCACCAATATGACAAGGAAGGGATAAAAGTCAATTGAATGTTTATGACTGCTTTAGAGAGCAGAGGAAAAGAGGATGAAGACTGTGAGTCAAGTAATTTTTCTGTCATAGCTAACGAATGTTCTCTTTTACTTTGCATTACGGAGCCCTCTTTTGTGGTATGGGAGAAGTAGGTATTGACTGTCCTTGTATATGTCAGAGCAGCAACAGATTGCTATAGAAAGACTGAGAAATATGGAAGCTTTATCTATTGGAAATCAATAATAAAATACACGTTATTTTTTTGAATAATAGAAATGTAGAAATCCATTCCTGGAACATTCTAATAGCGTAGTCTAATAGCAGCACCAGCCTCTTGAGCAGAAGCACTGTGGCTTCTCTCTTTTCAACTACGGAACTAATTAACTGTTGCTACTTCCAATTTTTAACCTCGGTCTATTGGTTCATTTCATTTTTATTCTGTCTTTAATCGTAGCACGTCCATCTCAGCTTTATGTGGCATCCAGGCTTAAAATGCTGTGAATGAGTGAAAGAGCAGACAGGAATGCCTCCAAGCTGAGCGTACCCTGTGTGAAGGTTGTTTTCTATGGAATCGCTGTAGACACCCAACAGAGACAATTAGAATATATCTACTCCAAAATACCCTCTGGTAGAGCATTGGTGACTGGCTAATTAGAGGCACTTTTACAGCCCATGGAGATAATGAGACTCTGCTGCCACCTCAATAGAAGGGCACACAATGGGCCAGAAAATTCCTTGTTGCTCAGCTTACAGAGGGCTGAAATCTGGCAAAGGACTTGTTTCCTTTTAGGGTTATATCCTTTAATTCTCACACTGATGGCTCATCTGGCTCATGGGCTCTACTCACTGTCCTTTAGAGCCTGCACGATTTTCTTCTGCTGCATTTCTGCTGCACAACTGACTTAAAGAGGGATATATCTGCCAAACTCTGCTGTTGTCTCTTCTACTGTACCTCTAGGACTCTCCCTTGTTATTTCAGCAACTTACTCCCGAAGATTTGTGTTTGAGCTTTGGGGCTTTTCTTTTGCTTTATTGTTCTCCTGATATATTAAATTCAAAATAAAAATTAGGGATGATTACACAGGCTGTGATTATAAATAATTGATTCTTAGCAGCTAGTAGTACAGATTAATGCTTGAGACATGAGGTTTGTATCAAAGCTTGTTTATGCACTGGTCCACTAGAATTTGGCCAGGATAGAGATTGACTCAGTCTTTGCAGGAGAGTGTTTAAGCTGGAATGGACTCCTCAGGGCACTAATAAAAGGTGTGGCACATGTCTAAAGCTGCAGAGTTGGGGACATTTTGGTTCATTAACGCAGCAGTGAGACCTGAGGCTCCGGTGCACCCCCTTGTAAGCTGACTCCTGTGGTACCAGGGCTGATTCCCAGTCAGAGGGCAGCTGCCTGTATCCTGCCTGGGGAATATGGAGTGAGAGCCTGAAAGTATTAACAGCTACATGTTAATAAAAAGAGGTGGTGGAGGCTGAAATCTTGCCTTTCCCACCAGCTTCTTCATGTATTACAAAATGTGTGTCTGGAGAGGCAGTACAGGGACTCCTGCAATAAATCTAGATTGGCCCTTGGCCAAGAGCAGTTATTGAGCTCAAGGATCTGGGCTTCTCCTGAGGAAATAAAAAAGCCTCAAACTCTCGTGTTTCTAGTTGCACAGTTTACACTGAATTAAAATATGTTTCATCTATTTAGCAGTCTGAATAATAAAAGCTGTATACAGCTGCACTAGCACTGTGCTATGCATTTTAATGACAAGTTTGTGACTACACTAGAATTGTAACTGCAATTCAGATGTTTCTTAATGCAGCCCAAATATTTGGTTAGGTCTTCTTTTAAGTACGCATGCCAGAGAGGGAGGGGAAAAGAAGAGTAAATAGCATTTAAGATTTTAATAATCCTTTGTTAAAGAGAGTTAATGTAAGGGAAATATGGAAATTGTATGTTTTCAGACTGACAAGCATAATAATTTTGCCACAACATGATTAAAATGACTGTCTAAATATTTGGAGTGTCTTCTAATAAAAATATATTCAACCTGTTTTCTATGCTCAGATTAATTTGAAAGCAAAAATGACATACAGTTCAAAAGAAGGTATTAAATCAGAAAGGACTACATTGTTCTCTCATAGAAACCGATTTAATATTCAGACTAAAGTCTTAAATGTTTGTGTATTTTGCCAGCTGCTTAGAAGCTTGAGGCTCTTTGAATAGTTTCAACAAAATGACAATAAGACTTGGGCAAAGTAAGATTCATTAGTGGAAAAACCAGAATACCAGAATAAAATAGACAAATATCACATTTTTTTTAGTTTGAAAGGAGTGTTTTTGTACAAATTGGAAATAATTTTGCACACAAGGGAAAACCTTTAGACTAAAACTGGATAGTTACATGTGGCTTGCAGTCCTCTTAGTCTGTGGGAAGAATGGCAGTTCCTTATGATGACTTTTCCCTACAAATACAATAGGCACAAGTTATAAAGAGAACACAGCTCAGCTGTAGATGTTTCAGGCTTTAAAAAGTATCAGCTGCTTACTGCATTAGTTAATAACAAAGCTTTATCCAACTAACAGTTTTCATGATAGAAATGGATGGAGTAGAAGGTGCCACATGTTTTAGTACTTCATGTGCAACCAGAGATTGAACAACAAAAAATGGAGCTTCACCTTGACTCCACCTGTGAGACAGTGTACCTGTGACTTGTGGCCTTTTGGTCTCAGACTTGCTTTGTTTCTGAAGTGCTTTATGTGAGCACATGAGGTAAATATTTTGAATTTAAAATGTATTGGTTGTCTGCAAATACAGAACACTGGCTCAGGATAGTCACCTGACAGTTCTTTTGCCTCACAGCTTTGTGTTGTGCATTCCCTCTGATCGTGTGTAGTGGAGTTTATTTGGGCTGCTCCTCTTTGGTTGTTCTGTCAGGTTTATCTTTTGTTGAGGAAGGTTTTGGTACTTAAGTTACCAAACTGTTCAGTTAAGACTGAAAAAATATATGTCTGTAGAGAGGAAGTGTGAGAGCATTTGTACATGATAAGGCCAGTGGAGGCCTGAAGCCACCCTGGAGAGCATCAGGATAGGGCCCTCTTAGTGCAAGGGAAAGGATAATAAAACTTGTTTAGTTCTCATCACATTGTATTGCAACATTAGATAAACATAATAAAAATTGCATAATTAAATCCATTGCCATCAAACCATTGAAGCTATTCCTCACTTCAGGTATTAAGACAAATTTAGAGTTCAGACTTGAGGCAATGGAAAGCTCAGGTTTAGTTTGCTCACTTAGCCTGGGAGTTGAATGGTCTCTGAGGAATGTAGATTTTGGAACCCTTTGAACATTCTGTATTTAACACTTCCCGTTACCTTTCCACTCCCTTTGTATGCAGAACACGTATGTGCTGTACGTGCGCACCACACCCTGCCCCCCGTGTTTCTGTTAGGCTCCAGTGCATCACAAAAAATGCCTCACCTGTGCCTCCCTTGGATGAATGAGGAAATAAGAGCACCTACACACCTGTCTGTTCCTGAGTCTGCTTGCTAACATGCAGCGCAAGGAGAGCTCAGTAAGTCTGAGCCTAAGGCTGCGTCTGAAGAAGATTTCTGGTGGTCTGGAAACACGGGGAAAAATGCTGAGGTAGTTTTAATGTGGTGGTAAATTGATAAAATCCACTGAGGGCAGGTCATATTCAGTCATCATCAGTTTTCTTTACCAAGGTAGGGTTGGCCACTGCCAAGCCAGGAAAGCTGTTTGGAGCCTGATGTAGGCAGCCATCGGATGTCACTGTTGCACTGCTCAACCCGGGCTGAAGGATCGGTTCTTTAGAAAAAATTCTCTCTCTTAAGGAAGATAAATAGATAAGAACTGGGGGAGGGGGATTCCAAGTCAGATTCATCCCCGTGAGTAAATTGAAGCCAGGAACTTACAGAAGATTGAAACAAGATAGGCAGGGCTTTTTCCACCAGCGTCGAAGGCAGCAGAGTCCATTAAGGCACAGAGGCGAGCAGTTGCTTGATTGTAATGAAGAAAGGAGAAGACTCTTTCTCAGTGACAAATCCTGGCTTGATTATTTTTAATTTTGATGGATGTATGAGAGACCAAAGCACAAAAAGCTTTACTCAAGGAAGGGAAGAGGGACTAGGCAGTGTAGAGTAATTCTTTTCTTCCTACTTCAGGATGAAGGCATTTTTTGTGCAAAATTGGAGTCTGTCCTCATCCTTCATTCATTCTTTAGGAAACTGAAAATAGATCATTTGGGCTTATTTTAGTCCCCCCACGATTACTGTATCTTTCACTATTGCTGACAGTGGTATGCTTTGGATCATAAACTCTTAATTTGTGTCTTGTTAACATGTGCATATTGTAATATTTTTCTGATAAATTTGATCAAAATAGTGTCTAAATGTGTTTGTGAGCAATATGTATTTTGGATCTATTAAGGAAAGAACAGATTTCCTAGTGTCATTATAGGTCTATTTATAAAATAAGCATAGGTCTAGTAATGCAGGGAAGATGAACAGCAATGGCTGGTTGACAAATCTATGTCAAAGCTGATCCCCCGTAGACTCCACTGGTTTTATGTTTTGTATTTGCATAGTAACATCCAGGAGAAGAACCTAATCTTGTAGGTTGCCATAGCTTACTTGTGAAAAAATAGTTTAAATTATCTTAGAAATGAGCACTATCTGTCACAAAAGTTGGTAAATAGATTCACTGAGTTATATAGGGAGATATGTCTGAGTTTACTGGCGCACCTGGTTTTATTTAACACCTTAATAATCCAGAAGGTACTGTAAGCAGCATGGCAAATAAATTCACAGCTTGTATTACATTTTGGAAGAGCTGTGAGATAGGATGATAACTTAAAGATCCTGCAGTTAGAAATAGAACAGAAAATAATAAATAATGTCAACTAGAAAGTATGCAAATGGAGAAACTAGTGTTTAATGTAATAAGAGAGCAATACTTCAACACAGAGGAGATGAGGTAGTGGAAACAGCGTGGTTTTAGAATGTGAAATGTGTGTGAAATAATGGAGAAGGGATTGTCAAGGAATAGTTAGAGGACTATTATGTAATAAACTAGGCGTAGAATAATGGTGAAGACTGAATTCGTACAGTTGCTTCGACTTGCTTTGGATTTGGCAAATGAAATTCAAAATCATTAGTATCTTCTTTTTTTTGAAAGCTCCTATGTTTCTGATGCTATTATAAGAGTCTCATTTATTATTTTCAATGGGTTTTTAGCTTCTGGCATTTAAATAAGAAAATGAATTACCTCATAAGACAAGTAAAAAGAAACTGTTGATTATTAGAGAGATTCCTCTGCCTGAATGAAGGTGAAAATGAAGCCAAAGTCAGTCGTACAGATTTTATTTAACAAGAAACATGAGGTAGGGATAGAAATGAATTGAAAAATAACAGGTAGTGGGGGAGAAAGAGTTGCAGGGAGATTGATTTAATAGAAATATATCACTTCTCATGGCTTCAGATAGTGTCCTGTTGGTTCTCTTCTTCTGGGCTTCTGAGTGGTGGGGGTCCCACAGAACATAGAATTCAATGGGTTCAATATGTTCAGGTGTACCTGGACTGCCCAGCAACCCCACTGGGAGAAGCTTTACACCGTCTTTTACAACACACTGGATGTGTTATAACACTTTGGGTCATGTGCAGTCCTTAGGTGGAAAATGAGCTGGGGGTGTTTTGGGCGTCTTTTGGTGTTTTTTTGCTAAAATATGACAGCTGCCTCTCACATTGTAGCTGAGCCAGTTCTGCTCCTTCAGAAGGGGTGAATGCCCTTGGCCTAGGTGGGAATGTGAATGTCCTGTGTTCAGGGGTGGGGCAGTTTGATGGTCACAGACAGGGAATTGCTTCTTTCAATAGTCTGCTACAATGGGCGAAGTCCTCTGGTGATCTTGAACAGTGTTTAAGGCATTTGTAATCTCTAAGTCTCTTACAGAATTTCAAGTATTTTTTTAAGCACTGTGTTTTTAACCTTATCTTGGTATAGTTGAGACTTGTAAATACTATTTGGCAGTACTGATCTCTTATGCACATCAGAAGTTGACATTGGTTACCAAAAGTGAAGGTGCAGGAGAAATTTCAGCAAAAAATTGTTGATTAAAGAACAGGAATTGCTAATATAGAAAAACCAGTGCAATTAATAAATCATTTGCCAAAGTGATGATAAAACATGTATATAATATACATCTGAGAACACTGAAGGATAACTAGGTTTAGAAAACATGGCAGCTTGCTTAAACCATGAGTAGGAATAATGGATGCTGTGAAACAAGAAGAAAAAGAAATCAAACTATATTTATCAAAGTAATGAGTGAATTATTCTAGCTGTTATAAATAACTTGAGGGTGGAAGTGGGTTTAATAATTTTTGAAAAGGCGCATGGAGTGCAACCAACATAGCATGAAATCCAGAACTGGTAGGGGGCTAAACCAGACAGGACCTGTCCTGTTCCTAATACTGCCTGCAGTGTGATGGTCTAAGGCCTTTGCACTTCTGCACTATCATAATGTTTACTATACTTATATTGTGATGTGTTGTTTTTCCTGAAAGAATAGAATTTCCTGATCTTGGTGAAGACTACAAAATTAGGGTTGTTGTTGACAATGTGATTACAAATGAAAGTACTCCGAAGGCTAAACTTTAAAGTCTTTAATAGGAAATAATTTCCAAAAGAAAAATCAGACTACTGGAAAAGAGAGCTCCATTGTAAAACTAAGATAATCCATGGGGCTTTGGAGCTGGTTTTAAGATTTCATTTCAGTCTTTTCCTCTATTAGAGGCATGATTTCTGTCTGCCACATTCAAGAGCAGATGGGGAAATCCCAGAGATTGGTTTGTGCCAGCCCTTTTCCTGTCATAGTCACTTTTACACATCAGCACTTTCTGGGCAGAATTGTAACCTTTGGTACATCAGTTGTGTGTACATTATGTGTCTTTGGGGGTGTACCTCTGTTCCTTTATCTTTCTTTGAGAGGTCAAGGACAATGTCAAGCAGCTCAAGTTTTAGGGCCAAAACACCAAACTGCCCACTGTGAGAGAGCCAGCTTGGCTATGAGGAAGTTGGCTCTTGGTAGGCTGCCAAAGACTGGCAAAACCCCATGTTAAATATTCCCAAGAGGGAACTTTACCACTTAATGACAATCAGTGTAGAGTATAAAACATCATAGCTGCATATACACCCAGGAGTGTGATGGCAGGGGACACAAGGGAATTTGTATATTTTGTAAAAAGGAGATCCATTTTCACACAGAATTGTAAATGTTGGCCTCAATTACATGCAATGATGCTAATAAGTGCTAGCAGCAGGATTTCTATAGGTGGCTCTAGAAAGGACAGGAGTTTTTTTATTTAATTAATTTTTAGAGTTGACAAGATCATTAACAGTTTTTTTATTTTTAATGTACCTGTTTTAAAAGACTGCTTCCTGCTACATGCTGGTGACATTTTTTCTAGCCCCATCTGGAGTGTCTTAATTGGTTCTGTGCATGTTTAACTTGTTTTTCCTTCCAGTCAATTACTGGAAACTTCCACTAACGTCCAACTGTGTGTTCTTCTCTCCATTATACCTTCAGCTACGTGTGTTCCCTCAACATATATATTCAAATTTATGTTGCTAGACAGTTTTGTCTCTGATTACAAACACAACTGCTTTTAAATGTGTCAAGTAGCCTGTTGCAAAGTCTGAATGTGTGTATGCATGTATAAACTAGAGGAATTCCTGGGTAAATGTATAATGATTAGGAAGGAACCTTTAACTGAGCCAGAGAAAATGGCAGATGTGCATTTATAGGCTCTGATGCAGCAAAGTGTTTAAACACCTGTTTTACTTGAGAACACAGGCAACCCAATTGATGTTAATGGGACTATTCACGCTTAAAAATAAGCACATAGATTGAAGAGTTGGATTGGAGCCAGGAATATTAACAGGCAGCAGCCATGGTATTTATGAATTGTCTTTCTCTCAGGCAGTAAGTTCATAAACTAGTATCTCTAACAGTGGGACTGTTTCTGCTTTAGGCAGCCACAGAAATGGAAGGATGGGATAGTTTTACAGAAAGGAAATAAAAGCCACTGCATTAGAATTTTCTGCCAGACATTGAATACTTCAAAGATTGAAGAATCCACTTGAAAGTTATGGATTTGGATCAGGCTGGCCACTTGACTCAAACACAGATCAAACATACCAAGGCCTGAAGTCTCCCTTCTATTAGCTGTACTTTTATGATATCAAATTAAAACACCCCATGCCAAAATTTCATGTTTTATGTGGATCTATCCTGAGGCTTTTAGCTGCGGAGAGAAGAAACCTCGATTTGGTCGGAGTGGAACTTTGGTGGGGCTTTTTTTGCTTTTCACCCAATGAAAAGTGCCTTTCTAGCATGGTATCTTTCAAAAAGCTGTAAGGCACGTGTGTGTTTATGCCCTTACCTCTCTTTGGGTTAATGCTGCATCTTCAGACTCATTTCTACCTACTGCTCAGTACAAATGCCTTTGGCTGTCTTGCAAGCAAAGAAAGTGATGCTGATGAATAAAACGAAAGAATTTTCTGACTCTTCTGTCTGAAATCACACCAAGTACGAATGGAAATGCTGGGTCTGCTTTGTTGGAAAGCAACTCAACACAGAATCTCCACTCTGTGAATCACCCATTCCCATTGGTAATGAAGAGAAATATCTTTCCTTACATCCTAATAAATCTGAAGAACATTATGCAAATTGAAAAATGCACCTTGGTCAGAATGCTGTCAGGTAGCACCTTTCACTCTGGAGAACTATTTGTAAGCACAGGGAAGCATCGAGAAAGTAGTAATAAATTGCTCTGGTACACTGTTCTGGCAGCTGTTAATAAATCAATGTGAAGGGGAGTTCTGAAGGGCAAAATGTTGCTGTCGGTAGGTGTCCAATTTAATTTTGCTCAAAATTAATATTTCGGATATGATAAGTGAGCTGGCAGGAACAGATTTCATGATTAATTCTATGGAGTCAAAAATGCTTTGATGGCACTTTAATAGCAGCTTCACTGATCTAAAGTCCCTTCAAGTAGATGGTGTGCTTCAGTTCCCAAATTATATTATTAAACCTCTTTTGTTGGTTTGTAAATAATGAAATGTTGCATGTTAAAATGTGAAGTTTATACTGCTTCTAGTTCTATCCATGCCAGGTGGTGGAGACTTGACTTGGATGTATAGTGGTTTAAACAAAATCAGGTAAAGGTCAACCCTTTTAAGAAAACAACCATAAGTTATTTTGTTAGGTACCTAATTCTCTTGACCCTGCCAAGACCTTGATTTTGTGCTGGAATGAGCTAGAGAATGTTTGAAGGTTCATTACTATCTACTTAGGGTGGACTGGGAAAGCATTTAAATGTAGAATGATGTTAATAACAAATGTGTGTTTTGTTTCATTGTGAAGACCTTTCATCTCTGCATCTCGGGGACCTTTGCAAATGCTAATCAGTGAAGATTTGCTGTATCCTTGTCAAATTTCTTACCTAACATTTGTATATACAAACCCATTTCTGTAATGGAGTTGTCCTTTGTATTGGACATTTGCTGATATGCCAGCTTCTGAAGGAGATTCTTCTATTATCATCTTACTGATAGAAAAAACAAGTTACAAAAGGGCAGGTTTGCATCTAAGTTAAATGCCTCCTTGAATCTGTAAGTATTTTACAACCCTTTGCTGAAAATTTTTTCATGTAAACCACAGACTTTTTAAATCTTACGACAGGCGTGATTCTAGAAATTTGTAAGAGTAAATAGGCACGAGTAGAGTGTTTGGATGTAATATGCATATTAAAAATGAGAAGGTGCATTTATGCAATACAGATGAAAAATCATGCGGATGCATAAAATGTATAAGAAAACTGATTAACTTTAGCAATGTAAATTACCCTTATGTTTATGCATTTCTTCAATTTAGAATATTCATTAAAAGCCATAGAAACAAGACATGTTGCTAGTTGTTTCCAAAAAGGTAGCACTCAACCTGATTAACTTGTATTTTGAGGATAGTACATATATATTGAATTTGTGTAGAATTTATGGTTTGTGTCTTTTTTAGCAAAGTTTACACAGGATGGGTGAATGAATGCTTATGTCAATTTTGTCCTGAAAAGAGCTATTTAGATAGAGTTTACACCAGCTCATCTATCCTCAGATTCCTCTGTTTATGTTAGAAGCTGGATTATGCCAGGTTCAACATGGAGCCAGTAAAGTCAGCAAACACCAGTGGCAAAAGTAATTTCACTGGCAGAAGCAATGTGTGGGGCAGAGGTGTGCTCTGAGCTGCACCCAGTGAGCCTCAAACGTGGCTGACACACAAGGCACCCCCTAAATATTCCTGGTGACATCTGGGCTTGCCAGAAAGGTGTTTGCTGCAGTGGGAGTGTTTCCTCCATTGGGACACCCCCAGGGACACTACTGCTGGGGGCTCTGGTCACTCTCTGGATCCTGGCTTTGTTTCAGAGGACCTGAGCCCAGCTTTGCCAGAGGCTCACCAGTCTGGATGTTCTGCTGTGTAAATACACTGTTGCTCCTGCAGAAAGCCATTAGGAAAAAAAAAAAAAAAACAATGTAAACCCAGCATTGTCTTGCTCCTGCAGAAAGCCATTAGGAACAAAAAAAACAATGTAAACCCAGCATTGTTTGGTATCCAAACTCCATCTGTCAGGCATGGGAGAAGCAGCATTAATTTCTGAGGGGCTTTCTTATATATCTGGAAGAGTAAATGAAAAGGTGAAAATAAAAATAAATTCTCTTATATAAACGGAGCACTTGGATTATAAACTAGCCATAATGTTCTGTTTCTGTGGCAACACAGAGGGACTGAAGGCTCTTACAGTAGTAGTTCTCTGACTCACTCCTTGAAATTAATGCAGTCTTTTAATTTGAGGCTGTTGGTTTGGCAAAAGAACTTCAGAAGCAGCACTTTGATGTCTTTTTGTAGCTGAGGAAAAGCCTCTAATTAGGTCACCTAAACTTCATTTTCTTTTAAACTGTTCACTTTCACAATCCCTTTTTCCTTTCCTTCCTTTGATGTTTCAAAATATATGCCAGTGATATTTAAGTTTATTTATTATGCACTGGCAGTAAACCTTTGCTATTAACATTTACTTATATGCTTGGAAATTGATTAATTAAGTGTAGAGGGAGAATTATTCATTCATGTTTAATTTAACATTCTACATGCTTGTTGCATACATATGTTGTGCTCTGTAAGAGTAATGTGTTATATGTCTCACAGCACAATGGCCTTTGTGGTCTTAATTTCATATGTAGGCTGAAAATTAATTTTGACTAAGCCACCAAGAATGGATGAACTTTTGAGCTGAGCTGCAAAGTCAGACAGAGATCACCCTAAAATATGGGAAAATATGATGTAAAAATTCTACATAAGCTAATGCTGGAGTATGTTATTGCATTATCTAACAATTCTTTCTGTATATTGTTTGGGAGGTTCAGAGAAGGCAGATTTTGTTGGTGTGCATGTTCAAGCAGGCAACGTTTTTGATCTGAGAGCTTGCACAATTATTCTCATGCAAAGGGGAGCAGAAGCAGTACCAAATGATCTGTCATGCAGTTAGAAGGATGGAATTCAGCCTGTGCAGTGGCACAGACCATTACCCACGCTCTGCTAATGTTCTGTATTAGCAGCCCCATACCGAGCACAGTGCTGGTTGTGGCTGGATCCTCACAGAGACAGATCCAGCACTGGTAAATGGTGATGAATTCTTGTAATGCCAGTCTGCAAGGCGTCTGATGAATGAAATGCATTTGCATGAAGCATTGAGTGGCTTTTGTGCTCAATCTGGGCTGAAGAAACGGCTCCATTTGGGGGATGTTGTGTTTATGGACAATTCTTCAGCCAAACCAGCAACTGGTGGTATTTTTCAGCAGCTGGTGCAGCAAACCAGCTTCTCTTTCAAGGTTTTAACATGCTCACCTGTGTCTCACCTTGCACAGGACTGTAGGGACACGTGGTACCTCACCTAGTACAGTGAAATAATTCAACTGGTATAATAAAATTATTAGGAGGGGAAAAAATGGAGAAGACTGGGAACAATAAACCAATAGTTTCTATCAATATAGTGCTGTACTGAGAAGAAAGTAGTAAATTGTAATTCTTTCAATATTTTTAGAACTCTATTTTAATATCTCTTTTTGGTCGTTTTTTTTTCCCATTTTTTGAGGCAAATCCCAATTTAAACCACAAATAAGTTGTATATACACATGATCAGAATCAGTAAATGTGTTCCTTTTTGTTCAGAAATGTGTCTCCTTGTCAGTTCACTGCTACGTGGCTGTTGGTTTTTTATGCCCTGATGTGATATATCAGAAAATCAGAACTGGGTAGCTAATAGCAGAGCTCTATTATGCTAAGAACTGGCTTCTTAAGAAAGGGAGCTATTTAGGAAAAGTAACTATGCTTGTGCATTATAGGGTATAGAAAAGAGTTATTAGTCATCTTAATGCCTCTCTTTTTTTTTAACCAAAGCACCATTGTTCCCGGCAGAACATTCCCCTTGTTCTCTGTAGCTTTCAGTAATCCAGATGGACAGAAATCCATTGTCACTGCAATGAAACAAAACTGTAACAAAGAGCAGGATCACAGCACCGTGTGCTGAGATTTTAGTCAGGTGCATGCGGTGAGCAGGGAGGAATTGAAGGTTTTTGTGTCTGTAGGAGATGCAGAGACACGAAGTGAAGACGTCAGAGTGTGATCAGGAGCAAACATTGTTCTTCCAGTAGGTTTTTTGGTTTTTTTTTTTTTTTTTTGCAAAAAGAATAATGGAGGAGCAGGGGAAGGGGGTAGTCAAACATGAGATGAGTGACATATAACAAAGAAGGTTTTATGATCTACATTTGGGGAAACTTTGGCAGAAAAATCTGACACCTGATATATCATCTGGTGCATTCCAGAGGGGAAGAAATGTGTTCTTGGCAGTTTCTGTAAACACCTCAGAGATAAGAGCTGCCTCTGGCTCAGGATGGCATGACGGTATTGAGAAAGAAGGGAACACTTGCAGATGCAGGCAAATTAATGTGAATTTGATACTAAAATGCTAATGGTCTCGTTCACTGTATTGTAGGTTAAAACTGAAGACACACAGTATGTTGCATTTGTTTTTCCTGTTCTCTCATACTTTGATTAGACTACATAAATAGAATCATATTAATTGTATGTCATCTTACCGTCTGCAATTGAAATTCAAGGCTGTAGCTTGTTGCCTTTTGATTGAGATGCAGAAGAGCTTCTGGTAATACCTTTTTGTAAAAAAATTTACTGTCCCTGTTTTTGCAAAAAGATCTGGTTTTCTCCCCTTTAATTTTTTTCCAGTCCAATTTATTGATTTATTTCTATTGCTTGGGGATAATTTTTTCTACTGATGGATAATGATTAAAAAAGAACAAATCTTCTGCTCCAAAAGGTATTCTTATATTCCTGTTATTGATAAACTAAGGTCAGATTCAGTCCTGTACATACTGAAAAATAAATATGTGTAATGGAAATCTTCCTGCAGGTTTAGGATGATTATCATTGAACTTCTTCTGCTGTGAAAGAAGGTGAGTCTGGAACACACACAAAGAATATGGGGGAAAATATTTTGCATTATGTCTTTTCTAACATAGATTTTGTGATATTTCTTTAGGAGATGGTTTTGGAGGTACTGATAAGTGAGCCTTATTGCAAGCAAGGGAAAGAGTCAGACCTGGTTGTCAGTCCACACAAAGACGTGGGTCAATTCTACAGAAATGTTCATCCTTGTAAGGTGATAGCATGGAGCTTCTAAAATTCCTTTGAGCTTGGTGGTTTTGTGCTCTGGATATTGACTGTCATTCATAGCACGCTTTTATTTGAATTTTGTGCTCTAAGGCTGAACTAAGATCTAACTTGCATATCTGGGTTTCTGCTGAATTTTTGTGGTTTGTGCACCCTTCACAGCTGTGCAAAAGGAGAGTCTGGTGTTGTGGGGTTTGATCTCCAGGGCACAAACAGCTAAAGCCAGAGCATTTTCAGGCAGCTGCACCTGAGTTTACACCTGTGCTAGCAAAAAAAAAAAAAAAAACAAAAAAAAAAACTGTTGAGAGTTCACAAACTGAAAAGGTATGAAAAGACCTTGGGTGTAAGATTCTGCCCAGTCAGGCATCCCATCTCTGCTGTCCTGTCACGAAGCCAGCATTTGTACACTGCTCAAGTGGGTATGAATCTCTCCCATTCAGATTTAGTAGTAATTATGTACAGGATGTCAGACACTTCACACAGTCTGTGTCTGCACCAACATAAAAGACAGTAGAGAATTTAATTTGTAATCAGCCTTGATGTTTCTGATTTGTGCAGTGACCTTGAGTACAGGCTGGCTGCCCTTCCAGAGGCTTTTAGCAGACTTCTCTCGCAGTATTCACTCCCTGATGCCATGTCTGGGGAGAAGAACTTGTGGGTTTGTGGGTTGAAGAGAACCTCAGCTTGGGCAGTGAGAGCTCAGAGCCCAGAACCAGCCATGTCCTGGGCAGCAGGTCAGGGGAGAGGGTTCTGCCCTCTGCTCTGCTCTGGTGAGACCCCATCTGGAGCACCATGCCCAGCTCGGGAGCACCACGCCACAGCATAAGGATGGGGGGCTGCTGGAGCAAGTCCAGAGGAGGCTGTGAAGATGCTCCAAGGGCTGGAGCCCCTCTGCTCTGGAGCCAAGCTGGGAGTGCTGGGGGTGTTCACCTGGAGAAGGATCCTGTGAAACCTGAGAGCTCCTTCCAGTGCCTGAAGGGCCTCCAGGAGAGCTGGAGACAGACTTGGGACAAGGGCCTGGAGTGGCAGGGCAAAGGAGAATGGCTTCAACTTTTTGAGGACAGGTTAGATGGGATATTGGGAAGTAATTCTTCCCTGTGAGGGTGGGGAGGTCCTGGCACAGGATGCCCAGAGAAGCTGTGGCTGCCCCTGGATGCCTGGAAGTGTCCAAGGCCAGGCTGGATGGGGCTTGGAGCAGCCTGGAATAGTGGAAGGTGTCCCTGCCCATGTCAGGGGTATGGAATGAAATTATGTGTAAGGACCCTTCCAACCCAAACCATTCTATGGTATGTCATTTTGTGGTAGTCACTGTAACCCTGTGTGAATCTGTAACTTCTGGACTATTTTGATACCATTCATTGTTAGTGAGATTCTGTGAAATAAAAGAACAATACCCTTTCGTTCATATTTGGTTTTATTATTCCTGATAAGCTTGGACACTTGGAGCCTTGTAACTGATAAATCTTGGACAGCAAAACATAAGAGTATCTGCCCAACACAGAGGTTCTTTAATCTTTCATGAAGGATCTGTCATCTAATTGACACTTTTAGTCTGAATTTTCTGAAACCATGTTGCTCTTAATAAATGTTAACTAAGCATTAACCTGTCATTGATCTGTACATGTTGAGGAAAAGCAAAGCCAGCATGCTGAGGAGCACTTTAGATTTGCAATTTGTGATAAAGTGCTCTGATTTTTGAAGAATAAAGGAACAACACTCAGTGCCATATATCATCAGTGGCAAAACAAGTGGCACAACTGAAGGACAGGCTGCTTTCAGAATAGTCTGACTGCTGGCTCAGTCCACAGGTGGAATACAAGTCCTAAGATGTTAAGGGATGGGTGATTTTACTGGTGTGCTATACTCACATAATTTCTTGATGTTCTGGGAGGTCCTGAATGTCCTGAATATCCATTGTTTTTGCTTTTTTACCTCTGCCATCTCTCTCCAGCTTACCACTTTCTGTTACACAGATGTGGTTCAATGTTCAGCACAAGCAAGGGTAAGGTGTCTCTTGGAAATGTTAACTGCGTTGAAGGCAGTGTGTGTTTCTCTAGAGCAAGGAAGCTTCCAGTGGAAATGGACATTTTTAGCTTACAATCTATTACAAGTTGTGCTTGGAAAATAGAATTGAGACCAGCCCAATCTAGCCAAATGTTGCTACAATAGCTGTGCTGAAACATAGAGTGTTGACAAACTGTGTGGGGCAGCTGTCTGGCAAACTGGACTTTTTTGCTCATTCTTGTTTCTATTTCTTGAGGGGAGTAATTGTTTCCATTGCAACTCTGTCCACAATAAAGCTTTTATAAACATGACTAATCAATGTTGCAAAATCCTGCTCTTAGTGTTATCTTAAAGAGTCAAAATGTTTTGTTATACCTGTCCTTATTACTCTGGTCTTACAAACTGTAAAACAACTGGGCATGGAGGGAGGACTGAGGAGAAAGGGACTCACAGTTGTGCTCTTGCAGCACCAAGTAAATTTATTTTATTTTCTGTTCTGGTTAAAGTGCTGAAGAGGAAGTAGTTTGAAGTATGATATTTAAGGGAATATGCCATTTCTGGCTATTAGAAGTGTCTTCTTTTAATAAAGATTCATTCCACTATAACCACAAAAGAGAGACTTTTAATTAGACTTTTGAATCCCATTAGGAAAAACAAATATCAATACTTAACTACTCATATATGACGATAGAAAATTGCTAATGTAATTAGATTTTAATAGTGTTAATGACTCTCATTTCTTATTAGTAAGAATTAAATATAATGTAAGATTGTATGAAAAATTGTTACTGCCTGCTTTCCTGTGCTTAAATCTAAAGCAGTTGTACGTACCTGAAGTCACTTTTCTCTTGTTTTTGAAGTCAGGTGGTGCTGTGGTGTTTTAGCCTAACTGGCCTATTACAGGAGGATTTTCAAGTGAATCTGAAATGCAGAACTTTTAAAGTGCAGTAAGAGGGTTTGGTAATCCTAGAAATATTGCAGCAAGAATTTAGATGCTGTAAAAGAGAACCAAAAAAAAAGCCCTTAGGCTCAAGATTTACAGATAATCTATACTAACCAGTCAGAGTAGCTACACTAGGAAGTAGCTGTGAAAAGGTTTTTCTTCAAAAATTGTGCCAAAATTTGGCCAGTGGAAGAAAGTGTTGTGATAAGTGGTGCAGTACGACAATGCAATTTTAAAAAGAAGTTTGCACACCTCTGCTGCTGTCTAGACTTCACAAGTGACCTTGCTGAAAATATGAATTACCTATATCAAGTGATGCATCAAAATACTTTCTGGAGACAGCACCAGGTTTTGGCTTTTCAAAATCCAAATCTGAACTGTTGGAACGTGAACATAAAAATTGCAAATGGGTTGTATGACTCAGGCATGAGACTAAGGAGTAAACTATATGCC
Organism: Onychostruthus taczanowskii; assembly: GCF_017590055.1. Lineage (NCBI taxonomy): Eukaryota > Metazoa > Chordata > Aves > Passeriformes > Passeridae > Onychostruthus > Onychostruthus taczanowskii. The sequence goes on from NW_024498573.1 coordinate 12,397,065, forward strand.
AGTGGAAGAAGAGAAGATAAAAATCATAGATATTTGTATGAGTAATTTGAAACAGGAGTAGTATAACCACAAATTAGACTTCATTAGGATGCTTAAAAATCAGGATTCTAGATGCTTATAGCACAGTATAGTGTTCATTGTGGTTCTGGACAGAAAAGCATGTAGAGTTACACCCCTGTAATTCCCTTTTTATTTGTACAGACACAGATGCAAGAGACAGAAATTAGTCACGAGGATTTTATACCCATGTCCTCAATTTATATCCAAATCCAGGCTTTACATGTCACTGTCAAGGCAAAACTGCATGAATCTTTCTCTTAAAACAAAAGCCAAACACTCTGCAAAAGAAACCCCAATAACTGTGCTCGTATTTCTTTCCAGCCTAATATATTTCTAGTTTCAGAGCCTGCCATTACTTTTGCTATATTTCTTTGTGACAGAACATTGCATTCAGGCCCTTAGGCTGCCTTTCATCCTGGCATTCAATAATAATGGACAGAGTGTAAAGATCTGTAATCAAAAGGTAAACACTGCAGCATTGTGTACAAATAACTCTTGAGATATTTATCCTGAAAGACATCCAGGTTAACATTTTAGCTGAGGACACCAGGGAAAACCTTCCTGGTGGTGAGTGAGTTCCTTTTTAGTGTTTGTTTTTGTTCTGTCTGTGCTCAGCTGTTTCCTGAGCACACTGAGCTGTGCGAGCTCACAGCAGAGCTGCTGCAGCAGCGAGGCCATTTTAACGTGACAGCTCTGAAATTCACCCGCTCCTGTTTTCTTGTTCTTGTCCTGATTCCCCTTTAAGCAGCAAGTGCTGGAGGGGTCCTACTACCCTGTCTAAACATAAATGTTGTACCACTTTAGCACTACTGGTGTCGCTTGATCATTTCTGTCCTCACAGACCTGGCAGCGGATGCAGTTAACCTGGTGTACACACACATTTCAATTCCATGACTTGTTCCTGTTTGCCAAAAGGACTAAGCCCTGTGGTATAAGGTGCTTTCTAGAGGTCTGTTTATCACTGTGACCCATGTCATTCTAGGAATTACACCCTAACTTGGTTACAGTGCGAGTGTGAAAGCAGAGGAGACAGCTGTCTAAGGAGCCAACACAAATCAAGGTAGATTAAGTGGGGTGACAAAAAGCAAGAGGCAGCAGTAATTTCTTTGGTTTTGCAGAACTGTAAAATATTTGTATCAAGTGCCATGGTTTAAAGGCCATCTGAGGAGACAGATCCCCTGGACTCCCTGCTGACAGGCTCCAGGGCTGCCTTGGGTCTCTCCTGTGCAGAAGACAGGCTGCTCTATCACTTTGGACAGTGCCTTGTGCGTGGGAAGGTGCCGTGGGGACGAGATGCAGCCTTCCGGCAGTCTCTCAAAGAGGCACATTCCTTGGATGCCTCCACTTCTTTATCAAAAAATTTGCTTCATGGCCATCTGGCACTCTCTGACAACATCTGTGACGTTACCCTCTTCTTCATCATGTGAGCTTCTGCAGGGACACTCACAGCACCACCACTCATAGAGGCCAGTAAGGAACAGAAGTAGAAGCAGCTGCTGTCTAGTCTGGGCATTTTTGGGCCTCTGATCCCAGTTTAACTTTGCCAAAACTTTTGAGCCCTTAAAGAGACTTGCAGGAACTCATTACCCTCATCAGGCTAAGTTCCTTATATTTTAATGTGCTAGACCCCTAGAATCCAAGCAAGTGGTTAAAAATTCCTAGGAAAATTACATATGAGCCCAGATTTTATAAAGTTTCTTTCTTATCTGCTACCCTTAGATATTGCTGAAACAAAGCCATATGAAGAAGATTGTGTCTCTTACTATAGAATGTAGTAATTGTTTACCTTATTATTCACTTGAACTTGGATTAAATAAAATAAAAGAGTAAAGAAAGTGAGAATTTAAGTAATCTTTTCCAGTCTTTTCATTTTGCTTCTATGTTTTTTCAGCCGTTACATGCAGGGTAAAGTGAGCACTCTGTACAAAAGGTACTAGGGCCTTGAACAAAACATCAAGTGAACTCATAACAAATGGAGTTGTCTCAGCTACAAACTCATAGTACAGCTCCTAAAGATGATTCAGCTTGGCCCCAGCAGTGGGATGTGGAGCCGTGGATCTCAGTGCCCTGTGCTCTCAGTGTCTGCTTCCATGCACAGCCTGTTTCTTCAGCTTTTCAGCTGTCTGATCTTTTGTACATATCTTCTACCAGGCAGCTTCCTGCAAGTATTTCAAGATTTAGCTGATGCTTTTTGTGTCTGTAGTATTCATGTCTGTTGTGGTTTAATCCCAGCTGGCAACCAAACACCACATAGCCACTCAGTCCCCTCCTTCCCTCCACTAGGGAGGGGAATCAAAAGGAAAAGATGGGTTGAGATACTCACAGTTTATTTGAGACCAAAAAAAAAAAAAAAAAAAAAGAGAGGGAGAAGGAGAGAAGGTATGAGGAATAAAACCCAAGAGAAGCAGGTAATGCACAATGCAACTGCTCACCACCCACAGATGGATGTCCTGCCCATCCCTGAGCAGTGATCAATTCCCAGCCAACTCCCCCAGTTTATATATAGGACATATATTTTATGGTGGGGAATAACCCTCTTGCCTTGTCTTCAGGGCAGCTGTCCTGCCTCTGCTCCCTCCCAACTTGTGCACCTGTGCTGACAGGACATGGAAACCTGAAAAACCCCTGAGTAAAAGCACTACTTAGCAAAGAACAAAACATCTCTGTGCTATCAACATATTTTAACACTAAATTCAAAGCACAGCATTGTACCTGCTACTAAAAGAAAATTAATTCTATCCCAGCTGAAGGCAAGCTATGGCCCTGGAGGAAGCAGGCTCCGCAGGGTGGAGGGGGCAATGCCTGGTCCCACCTTGGCTCTGCTATCCCCCAGGGCTTGGCAGCTCAGCCCCCTTGTATGCGATGTGCTTCTGATGAGGGGAGAGCAGGATAAATGCCCTGAGCAAGGTGGAAGCAGCTGGAGAATTGTGGTGTTCCCAGGCTGCTCAGGAAGCAGGGTGGGGGAGTGCTGGCATGTCATTAGCCTCTCAGGATTGTGTCTGGGCCATCAAATCTTATTTATCACTGTTATGGCTTCCCTTTCAAGGTTTCCTTGGCTTCCTGTATCTCCTGTTTTGTTTTCTGATAAAGAACTGAAATACCATGGAGACAAACTCCTTATAAACACCAAGCAGACAGGTAGGTCAGCCAGTTTTCAGCACATTATTTTACATGACATATTGAGTGGGAGCACAGTGAAGGCTGGCAAAACATCCAGTTATACTGAAACCAATCAATTGTCTCATGCAGTGGATACAGATGATTCTGTTCATAATAAAAGAAGAATAAGCTCTCTGAGAAACCAGAAGTGACATGCTGTGTGATGCATCTCTCTGTTACGATTTGAAAAATCAGATAGATAATTAAATTATGTTCTCTCTTTGTACTGTTTTGAACAGCAGCAACTTTAATCTGCCTTTCCATAGTCAGAGATTACTATATCATCATTAATTACATCAAAGTTAACAGGAATACTTACAAATTAAAACAATACTCACTAAGAATAGTCTGGGTGAGTCACATTTGTATTTTTATACTGAAGTATAAAATTTAAAATTGGGAAAATATTTAATTCTCATAACAACCTGTTGGTGACAGCAAAGTTACATTTAAGTGCAGCATGTATTGAAAAACAAGCAGAAATAAACCAAGCTGAGCCCTGCATAGTCTCAGAGAGAGGTGGACTCAACAGATTTTCATTAAATTGCTTAATTATGTTTATATAAAAAGCACCTGGTTTCTTCTAGTTTTAAAGTGACTGTCTGACCCAGCAATGCCTTGGCTAAGTAAAACACTGACTGCAAAGAAAATTGCAGATGGTAGGGTGGGGAGAACCCATTGTTTCTTTTAGGGAAGAACAAAAATTCTTAGAGAGCAAATGAAATCATCTTTTAAATGGAGTCACTGTGTTGTCCCTCTTTGTGGGCAAATGAAAGGATTGTGGTCAGCTGTGGGGCATGAAATAGCACTTAAGTTGATTTACATCACCTATTTCTTAAAGCCCAGGTTGGGTTAGGAAGGCTTTGCTCCTGTTGTGCCCTATGCCTGAGGAGATACAGGACCCTCCTCCAAGTTCTGAGTGGACATCTAGAAGAGCAGAATTCAGGTAAAGCTATTTTACTATATACCTAGGGCATGTGTTATACAAAATTGTCTAAATATAGATCCAGTTAATGGTAAATAAGGTGTTAGGATTAGATATGTAGCACATATTTACTGAAGTTGGAAAAGAGACCAAGGTCTCTTTAAAATTGTTTTGGGCGACAAATTTGTCCTTTGCCCCCTTGAGTTCACTGGAGTTTGGAGAAGTTAAGTTGTTCATGTGAGGGTTTATTGAGGCCTGAAATGTTGCCAGTAGTCAAACATTGAACAAATATGGTTTCTTTGGCAAGCCTGGCTTAATGATTGAGTATTGAATGATTCATAATTTCTTTAATAAGGCTCTTTCCCCCCATCTTCTTTATCCCCCACCAGTCACAAGCTGTAATAGGCTGTTTTGCACAGACCCTCTGTATCTAAGCAGGATGCTGGGAGCAAAATTCAGCTGAAACATGGCCACAAAAAGGTTAATGTAAAGTTTACTGTGAATGGAGAACATCACATTTCATAAAGCTGCAGCTGACTCATGGTTGACTGTAGCTGGGATTCTTCCTACCTTTCCTCAGATAAGTGGATTGTAGTGAATGTCTTTGGAGTTAAATGTCATGAAGGAAGGTGGAGGAAAACAAGTAAAGAAACAGACTTGGCTTGGTGGTTTTTTTTAATTTTTTTTTTTTTTTTTTTTTTTTATGTGTATAAAGATACAATAAGTAGTAAAGTGAACTGATGGGAACCTTTAATTTTGTGTGATAAGCCATAGCTCTAGATTTTCATACAGATTTCCTGAAGATGAATCATCAAGTCAGCTTAAAATATGTGAAATGATTGATACCAATTTTCTGTTGAGAAAGCCACATTTAGTTAAACTGCAAGCTTCCCCTAATGAAATAATCTGCCAAAATCTGGGCTGTTGTCCACAAAATGCAGAGAGGCTGAAAAACAAAGCATGTTGATTGCTAGGAAAGACCTATTTTTGCTGTCAATCAGGGCTTTTTATTTCAAGCTGGACAAAAATTTGGACATAATTTTTAAGCCTCTTGCAACAAGTCTGTGGGACTACAAATTCAAGAACTACAGGGATTGGGTATTCAGGGGAAAGAAAGCTTCACCCCAAATTTTGTCCTTTTTAATTTTCTTTGTGCTAGTTTGAAAAGATTCAGTGATGTTTCTCATTCGTGTGGAAATAATATTTTCCCCTGTGTTCTTGTTCTCCTAGAACATTCTGTATTGACAAATCTACAGAAATGATCTTAAGAAGTCAGGGTAACTTTGCATAACCCCATAAGCCATATTACCACTCCATGTCTCAGGAGGGGAAAAACAGGGTGAAATGCTTCAGCTTTTCTCTAAGGTTGGGAATTTCTGAAACCTTCCAGTGGAAAACCTGAGACAGCAGATTTGTCAAGCACTTTTCATGTAATAAGCTTTTTTTCAGAAGTCTCAAGTGCTGAGGATGACTTTACTACTTCAATTAACAATGTTTTTAAAGGGTACAAAGACTTTTCCTGTTTCCGAACTCTGACTTGCACAGTTGGTGTCTTCCTTGTGTCCCCTTCCCTCCTCCATCAGATGAACTGTTCTGCTAAAAGGCCAATTTAGTCATTATAAAGGGATTTTCATAGTCGTGATGAGGTAAAGCAGGATGTGAAGACGTAGGAGTTTGTATTTAATGGAGAACTGATTAAAGGAGGATTGATTGCTGAACAGATAGTTCAGACAGGCATGCATATGTAAAAAGAAAATACACATATACATATGTATGGCTTTGTCAATGTGATACTAATTGATGGAGAGAGTATAGATGTTAAATTGACATCCACTTGGAGGGCTCACTGGAATGTGGATTACCAGCAAATCCAGCTGCCCATCTCCAGTGCTGTTATGCTGTCCCTGATTCTTTTCTGCTGTGAGGTGACACTGCACTGTATCAGAGCACTGACACTGCACTGCCCTGCCAAGTGCCACAGAATCTTCCCTATTGCACTGGGAAGAGGGAGAATAAACTTCTCCTGTCTCAGCTTGAATGGCAAGTGTGTTATCAGCTCCTGCAGTGTTTGAAGGGGGTTGAGAGGGTAAGTGTCTATGGTTCACTAGTTCAGCATGTCTCTGCTGATAATGCAAACTAATGTGTGGTGAAAGCTCCTAGCAAGTTATTTCTCTCTGCATTGGAGCACTGTGCAGGGAACTGGAGGTACACAGATAGACGTGGGTTATAGAAGAAGAATTATCAAGTCAATCTAAATAAAGACAATATTCATACAGGTTGGTTCCTCTTGGCAGATTCTGGCAGTGGGGAAATTGGAAGTAAATGTTCTTATTATTGCATTCACTGGCAAGTAAAATAGACTATTTTGCCTAAGTCTTAAATTGACAGCTGTAGCCCTCAATTTTGGGTCCCTGCTCCTGTAATGTAAATGATTTGGCCAGAGCTGGCGTGGCTGCTGGTGAGATTGAAGTCAAAGGAAGTGCAGAAGCAGGGAAGCCTTCACTCCTCAGTCCCACGCTGTCAGCCAGCAAGGGGAAGCAGGAGCTCTGCAAGTTAAGTGGGATAGATGTGTTTGGCTGCTAGTCTTTTGTAGCTCATAAAAAGGAAAGCAAAGCTATGAGCAACTCTGAGACAGAATGGAGGGATTTTTGATTTTTGGAAGGGGAACGATAAATGTGACTGTTTTGCTCAAGACAACTGGCATGTCAACAGAACTCTCCTTGTTCTTCATCCAGTGTTATTCTGGAGACTAGCAAATAATATTGAAATTATGTGTAAAAGTTAACTCTTGTGTGCATGTGTTGTTGGAAAGGCTCTGTGAGTTACAGAAGCATGAACATTAAATGCTGGACACTAAACCTTGAATGGGGTAGGACTCTTGTTGATGAGGCTGTGCTCTGTGCCCCTGCTGAAGGCTGCCTGGTAGGGAACAGTCTGGGTGGGAAATGAAGGAGACTGAAGCAAAGGTAACCTGGAGAGAAAATGAGCCATCATTTTATTCTTCATTTGATGAATGAAGAATAAAATGATGCAAAATTGCGAAGCTAAGGTTGCACGGGCTGCCAGCTGGGTGCAGCCTGGGCTATGTTTCTGTTTCTGCCATTGATTTATCTCAGTAGAAGTTTCAGTTTCTCCAGGTGTGTGTTGATATTTGAGGATGCAGTGATAGTTACTGTGTGAAGATGATTCTGCAGGTTGTTTTCTTAGTGAGGGAACCTGGAGAAGGTCTTTGGATCTGAGCAGAGTGCTTCTTCTGTGTCCTGTAATAACAGCTCTGGTTGGTTTGTTTTTGTAAAATCACAAATCCAAGAGATTAGGCAAGAAGAGTTAATTTATAGTTTGTTCTAATCTGTTTCCTCTATTTTTAATGTGTTTTATTGTCATCAGATAATGTAAAGATTGACTTGGAAATGTCCCATTGGCTGATCTGGTAAGGAGAAAACAGCACATGAAAATGTTTTGTAAAGCAGTATAACAGCTTCAGTGGCAAGGAACAACAGGCTTGGTTCTGCTCCAGCATCTGCCAAATGAAGTAACTGAAACTCCTGTTTATTACATAGCATAAAAGAAATGGAATAATACTGTTAAGAGTGTTATCTTTGGAAAATGACTGCACCTCACTGGAGCATGACTATAATGATGGGGAATTATGCTGCTAAAACACACCAGTTTCGTGGCACCGTCACTAAAACATATACTCTGTGGTGTTCTTTGTAAAGGATTTATTGCAGATACTCTTGTATTAACATATTGTCATGAGGCCAAAATTGGCATTGCCTTTGTCTGGAGCATTCTGGAGGGAAACCACAGTTTGTTCTGCCCTTTATCTAGAGCTTATAAATGAAAAAAAAAACACTTAGTAGGATTTGTAGCCTTCATTAAATGATTGCGATACCGGATTTATCTTGTCCTATGGGTAAATGCTGCTTGTCCTCTCCATTTCTTTGCAGAGTGGTTCACATGAAGCACTCTCAGGACACAGCAAATGCTAATGGTAGTAGGATTATGTTTTGGAGGAAATGAGACAAGACAGTTTTATAACTACTTTGCTGCTTGTCATAATAACTAGCAGAGTACTGTGGGCATGAATGTGGCTGTTGGCCACTTCTGTATATTTTCTGACTCAGAATCTTCTTAAGGACCAGCTATTCACTGTTGAAATGAAAGACTCTTTGACAGTGTTCTGATAAATGCCATTTTAATGGCAGCAATCTGTTGCTTCCCATAGCTCCAACCTGCTTCTGAAGTGTGTTCTGCCCTCTTATCTCTAGTGCTGGATGCCAGGTGATACAGTAAGGATGTACTTACTTGTAACTTCCCACAGATTTAGAACTGCATTCATATTTGCATACCATTACATTTTTTTGGGGAACATTTTTAAATGGTGCCCTCAATTTCACCACTCAGCTTTGAGGAAAGGGCCTTGTCTCACTGCTGGAAAGTAAGTGACTGTGTGCGTACTTAGTTGTGAATTGTTAGGGAGGTATTTTCTGTGCTCCACGGCTTTGAACATGCAGACAGGGGTGGGGCAATGCAGCCATGGAGCCCTGGCAGTCATTCCACCTGCAGCTCAGCATCCTGCTGCAAAATGACCAGCATGCTCACTGCTCCTTCATGGAGACTCAATGCTTTGGCCATTTTATTCTGCTCATGAAAAACAGAGAGGGATGGCAAAAATATGGTTTTTGTATGCACAAAAATTAAGGGAGGGTTATTTGTTTAGTACCTGCTTTGCTGTAGGAAAACTTATCTGAATGAAGGGCTGTTACATGGGACAGCTTGCTGGAGAAAGTTTTTGGGCTGGTAATAGGGTATCACTTCCTTGTGGGAATATTTCATGCTTCCACGGCTGCTCTGACATTTCCTCAAACCATCCCTGTACCAGCACAGGCCAAGGAAATCAATGCCTGATGCTCCCATCTGCAAGTGCTGGGCCCTCAAGGGTAGAAGTTGCAAGGTCATCTTGGAAAAGGAGCTATCTGTCTCCTTAATTTTTCAAAAGTAAATGTAACTTCTCTCTATTCTCCTACATTCTCCATTTATTTTGTGTTTAAAAATGAGCCTCTTTCCCTGCACCAGTATGTTCTGCCACCTTCAGTGATCGGGGGGGCAAAATGTAAATTTTGTTCCTTCATAATTGTCATATAGTCATGATAAATACAACTTCTTTTAAGAGTAGTGAGAGCAGGAATGGAGAAGTGTGTTATAAATTTTAAAAGGCAGTTCACCCACCCCTACCTGGGAAGTAGTAGGCAAGTTCCTTGGGAATGCTTCCTTTCCCTCCTGCTCTGTAATCTTCAGACAGGCAATACAAGACATTTGTGATAGTTATTAATAGGTTTTGCTATATCTTCCCATTTCCTTTTATTCCTGTTTACCCACTTGGCTTGCACATGCTGATCTCTGTTACTGTTTTAACAATCTTCCCTTTTGCAGTGATTTGTTTCTTATTGCATTTCCCTTTCACCTTTTCTTCCAGGCTTCCTTACAGTCTTACTTTCTGCTTCTTTCTCCTTAAATGTGAAGGCACACCAGGGCAAACTGCAGGCATAGAGGAGTTTGCAGGGACTTCAGGCTGACGCCTTCCTCACAGAAATACCAGCAGTGCCAATTCTCTGATTTTTTCATCTTCTTTTTCCATGCTGGGCATGAGCTATAGCTAATGGAAAACACACTAAGGAATTATTTTCTGGCTGCGTGTCACTTCATCCATTCCCACATCTTCAAAGTATTTTGTCTCTCACTTGTTCACAAAGGGCTGCACTAACTCAGAAACTCCTGGTGAACTATGAAGCCTTCTACCTTTTTTTTTTTTTTTTTTTTTTTTTTTTTTTTTTTTTTTTTTGCCACCTACAGAGACTTAGAACATCCTGAAGTTTCTCTAGAGGAGTATTTTCACTAGGGTGATTGTTAGCCCTAGGGATCAATAGTAGCATGAATGACAGAACATTGTGTTAACTTGTTTTCAGTGCCAGCAGGGCAGTTGTCCCTAGCTCTTTCCCACAATCATGGCACTCAGTCCAGGGAAGTCTCCTCACTTTTAGCATGTTCTGCATCCCTGTGGGCTCGTGGAGAGAAGAGGGTGTGTTGTGCTGGCAGGAGCAGCTCTTTGGGTAAACCTCTGTAAGAGCAAGGCATTACTAATTTTAGTGTGTGTTACAAATGTTTCTCTGCATCTAATGACTATTTTATATATTCTAACCTTTATTTCATAGCCTTTATCTCTATGATATCTTAGTGCTGAAAGAAGATTTTTGGCTTTGTAAGCTTTAGATATTGATTTTTCCTTTAACTGCCTCCTCTGATTCAAGGAGAAAGAGAAATATGTAATTTTAACTAGTGCAACTCATATCACAGCCAGATTCAATATTAACGTACTAGATAAGCATACATCAAATATTGCCTTTTAATACCCTTACCAGTGCTTTTAATGCACTTCTTTGTTCTGCAAGCTCAATATGTGGGGATTTTTAAAAAAAACTTTTTTTAAAAATAGGATGTTAAATGGCATTTCATGTTGATTCTTAGCACTTTAATAGGTGTCTGCTATCAATAGCAATGTCCTGGAGTCACCCATTGAAACCACACTGCCTACACCATTTCTTTAACCGGAATTGTACTCATGCTTCTGATGTGGACATGATATTAATCAAGTCAAGTCCTTGGATATCATGTGTGAGTCCAGAACTCTAAGTAGAAATGTCAGTGCTGCTGGCAGTGAGCTGGGTGTGAGGTCTTTTCTTTGTTACCCACACTAAAATGTGCTGTGTCCTTGGGTGGAGATAGTGGATGTCTTTGTTTCAGTCTCTTCCTCCCCAAAAAACAAGCTGAGTGCTTTCCAAGATTTGACATATTTAAAAAGTATTAATCAACCTTCCTAATAGTTGCTATTCAGCTAATCACACTCAAAATGGCAAATGGTTGTAAAGATGTCACAGAGATATGCAGAACACCCACGGTTTGAGCTCTTCCCATTCTCATTAAAATAAGCTCTTATGGCCCAGCTAGTGTAATCATGTGATAAAATCCTCAAATTAAGAGCATTTAATAAAAAAACATGGTGGGGAGCTTTGTTAAAAATCTCTTTAGTGTATTTTTGCATTCATGTTGAGGATATTAGAAATAATTTAATCATTGCCTGATTATATGAATGCAAGAAATAATAGGATCATTGCCTTATAACACGTGGGCTAATTCAAAGGCTCATTATTTATTTGTCAAGCATTAAGCATCAAATCAATTTGGCTTGATAATTGAAAGCAGGAAATTTAAGATGAAATTTGAAAGGAAGATTAAAAAGTAAGATTAAACCTAACAAGAGCAGAACTATTTTGCTTGCTAGAGTCAAGTCACACCTGCAAAAAGATCACAGAATAGATGGAAAAGGTCAGTCTTAATCTAATGGTAATGCATTGTGAAATGAATGGCTTATGGTTTTGGACAGAGTGCTGTTTTCAGTGTCTCCACATCTTTAGTTTTCTTGTGATCCACAGATAGTTACTTTGAGGTTTCCAAACAAATCTTTTTTTCACTTACTCTTCCTTTAATGAAAATATTTTCCTCTTCATATTGGTCTATAAACTGAATACTATTATACAAAATCACTAGAATAAAATCCATTCTTCAGTACTTTTTTTTTAATGGTGAAATGATTAGGGCTGAGATTCAAAAGCCCAGAGTTCAGTGAGTTGCTCTCCTTTTTCTGCAGCAGTGTGGATATATGTGTCTATGTGGTGCTTTGTTTTCACTACAGAAATACATTCTTTTATGTGTAAAAGCAGATTCAGAGAATGGACCTTCCAGAAACTGGATACCAAGCCTATCTGAAGGGGGAGAATAGGACAAAAGATGAATCCTTTTTTTGGTGGCTTTGAAGGAATTGTATCATTTTCCCCCTAAAGAGGAAAGAGTTTCACTTGGGTCAGGAAGATTTTCACAATGTTAGAGAAGAATGAAGATATCAGTGTTAATTATGGAGGAGTGATCCTCTGCTGGTATTCCTGGTGGATTTTTTGCTGTCTGTGTTTGAGGTCTTGATTGTGAGAGAAGATGGTTTAAAAAAAAAAAAAAAATAAGAGGCTTGAGAGAGAGTGAGATCTTGAATTTTCAAAACCCAGTTTCTTTTCCCTCTGAGTTATCCAGAAGCTGTCTGGTTTGTCTGTACACAGTTTGGACAGCTTACAAACCTACCTGGTGGTCAGTTTGGACCGCTTACAAACCTACCTGGTGGTCAGTTTGCAGCTCTCTAAGAGGCAGCGAGGTCTCTGCTTCATTTCTCCGGCTTCTCCCCTTCTCCAGCCGTTCTGCAGAGCTCAGGGTGTCCCTGCCTCTGCAGGCAGGCACTGCTGGCAGGGTGACCAGCAGGGCTGAGCCTCAGCCATGACCTGTCCAGAGCCCTGCCCTGCTGGGTCTTCCCAGCTGCAGCAGCTCCCCTGGCTCTGAAGCTCTGCCTGCTTGCCATAAGGTGAGCAGGGATATGTGAGGACTTTAAGTCCCCTGCATATTTTATTCTTGCTGAATTAATCTCACTTAATACAAGCTGTCAGACAACATTACTATAATTTATTTACATAACTTGAGGAATTTACTTCACATTAATTTAACCTTAAAGAATGTGTAACGTGTGTTTGTGCTGCTGCCCTGGGTTTCCTGGAGTCAGCCCTGCTCAAGTGTTTCTCAGTTTGTGATTGATTTGTCTTCCAGCTGCTAATGTGAAGGGTGAACCTAAACACTGTTGCTACAAAGATCTGATACTTGGAGCTCTCTTTATTGTTGCATTTATTGAATTAAATGAACTTCTCTGCCTTGCACTTAATTCAATGAAAAACATGTTCCAATTAGATTCTTTTCTTTCTAAACCAACACCCACAATTCTGACCTTGCTTTTTGTGAAGTAAAAATCTATACTTACAAGGAGAAAAACCTATATTTTGTTCAAGCAGTTTTTCGGGTGTATTAAGAGGTTGATTTTTTCCTCACTTGAGATGGACACTGTATCCTGCTGCTTATGATCACAGTTCTGGTGAGGTTAAAATGGTCATGGCATAAGAAAGTAGCAGTGGATGGGTGCCTGCAGCTCTTGGTTCTTCTCTCTGTGGGCAATGCTGCTACCCTGTGTCTCAATTTGAAGTCTTGTTGTATTTTGATTTCTTTTAAAAAAAAATCAAAACTGATTCTTCTATAGCTTCCCCCTTTCCTAGTTGTCTGCAAAACCACTCAGTATTGGGTTTTATGCCAAATCTGGGAGAACTCGGATCCTCCTGTGCAGGCACTCAGTTTGTGTGATTGGGATGGGGCTGGCCCAGCCCCATCCCCATGGCACAGCTGTGAGCAGCAGGTGAGCAGCACTGACAGCAATGAGCCATGGAGTGCCCAGGGGCACTGAGCAACACACCAAAGGGAGCAGAGGGCACACAGGGGCAGGGCGTGAGCAGGAGGGGTAAAAGGTTGGGCTGAGGAACAAGAAGGGCAGATGATTGTGGCCTTCAGAAGAGGTATGGTGTTACTCTGTATGGGCTGAAGCCTTCTGAAATTGTGTGGTGTTACTCTGTGTATCCTGGCTGTCTCCACTGTGATATATTCTGTGACACACTTGCTCTCCAGGTTGTTTCTATTTTGACCTGATGTATAAGATCTATGGAATATAGAGTTGTAGTTGCTATTGCGTTTGAAACTCTAATACAAAACACAAAACTCTAATACAAAACTTTTATGATTTATGAGGGACAAGCATGGGAAATTTAGCCTGTTGCCATACTGTTTTAGGTGCTGGAGTTGCTATTGCATTTGAAACTCTAATACAAAACTCTAATACAAAACTTTTATGATTTATGAGGGACAAGCATGGGAAATTTAGCCTGTTGCCATACTGTTTTAGGTGTGGTTCTTTGAGATGTTTGATTTGCCTTCTAAAAAAGGAAGCTTGATCTGGAGAAACAAAACTAGATTTTTAAGGAGTGAGGGCACTAGGTGATGCAGGAAATCTGTCCCTTATTTCTGCTTTTAGGGGTCATGAGGAGGAAAGGTACAAGAATATATTCAGGGTGCCACAGTTACCATGGTGTGACACAAAATAGGATTGATAGAGCAACTCCTTTCCAGAACAGAAAATTCTGTTGCCTCATTAAGGATTGTGGATATCAAATTTACCTTCTCTGAGATGCACACTGAGGAGGGAAGGTCCACTTAATGAAAACAAAAGGTGGCTTGAAGCTGAGATGGCTTCTCATAAGGGAATACTCTCACTGCAATAATAAAAATGAGAAGTGACATCTGTACAGGTCCCAAATGTGTCAAAATTCTGAAAAAGAGCCCATTTCTGATAAAATCTTGGCTCCTCTTGCCTCTGGGCAGGACTCTGCTCTCTCCTTCAGATCCCTGTACCTCTGATAGCAAGGAGCTGGCTCAAAGGCAAGAAAAAAAACTTTCTTGAAATGGAGGAAGCAAGAAAGCAGATAAGCTTTTGCACAAATCAATGTCACTGTGATCAAAATGTGGGCATTCCCATGAAAGCAATCTTTTCCTTTTTGTCCCTTTGTTGCACAGGGAAGAGGCCAGTTCCTGTTTTTGTTTATGGCATAAGCAGAGTGCTTCATCCAAAAGAACTTTGACATAGAATTAAATGTGAGACACCTTTTAATGACTCAGCTGTGGAGCTAACCCATTTTTTCAGAATTTTACAGTCAGATTTGCTACAGGAAAAAAGGGCACGAAGCTTTTTTTTGCCTTGTTGTCTGAGCCACGTGATCTTTTTGTCCATGTCCTCTGTTCCTCCTTCCCACTGGTGACAAGTTCAAGGAGAAGCCCAGGCATTCAGAGCAGGCTGAAGGTTTTGCTTTAAAACCACCTGATCTGTTTCATGGGGGAGGAAGATTACGAGGCAGTCTCACTCCAAGTGCTGAGTGGCAAAGTTTCCACCTTTCCACCAAGGTTTCTTCAGGCCTTTCCGTGCTCCCCTAGGGGAGGACAAAGTGTCAAAACCATTCCAGAGCACAAGCAGCTGTATTTTCTGGTTAAAAATAAATGAAAAAATTTTAGTGATTTCAGACCAGCACCTGAATTGTGAGGGAGGAGAAGACTTTATTAAAAGGACCAACAGACCCCAGTGGAGGGGCATGCACGATGCAGTTTCACAGCAGCTCTGCTGGGCTCAGTGGCACTGCAGCAGTGCTCCTTTTGATGGCATGCCCCACAAAGCTTAGCACTGGGAAAATGATATTGCAGGAGAGAGATTTATGTTTGCAATTCCTTAAAGCAATTTTATTGTCTTCTTGGTGGGTTTTACCATATTGGTTTTGTTGCAGCCACTGCTGTTCGTGGAAGTTTCCTTTAGTAGCAGAAATATTGCCACAACTTCGTTTCTTGCAAGTCACTTGTCAGGAAAGATTAATGAAGCTTCTGCTCATCAGGATAGCACTTAAATGCTTAGTTATCCAAAGGTGCCGTGCATGATAATTTTGAATTTCCTCTTTCTGTTTCATTTCCCTGTCTGTTCAATTCTGCTTTGTAAGTGTCTGAGTTAATTTTCATTATTTCTTTGTCTGTTCCAGTTAAAATCTTGATTTTCTTTGTCTTCTGTAGTTCTCTAGAGCATTATTTAACACAAGAAGGGGATGCTTGCCATGTCTGCTGCTGGAGAACAGGCTGCTCTTCCTTTACAGTCTCCTAATAGCCTAAAACCATTTAGCAGGGTGTGTCCCAGCTCTCCTCTGCACACATAGCTCTTAGTTAGGGTAAACCTCATCATTTTTCTTTCAGTTTTTCACAAGGTTTTTTCATTTAGAACATATTAGTTACATATGTAACTCACGCTAATGATGTCATGTTGTCCTCATACAAAGTTTGAAGTTCATAATATTGTTTTTCTTATTAGAAGAGTGAGAAATCCTCCTTTTAGTACAGTACTCCCTTGTTTATTTTGAGTGTCATGGAAGCATAGATTTATTGCCATTTATAAGTAGATATTTTGCACTATCTCTGATTTTAATTAGAAGGCGCTGTCTCTGCTGAGCAAAGGAAAGATGGACTTTAAGTTCTTTGCATAGTCCTGGAAATCTAAAATACTTTCCACAAAAACAGCTCCTGTGAGAAACTTGTTGTATTACTGAGGCTGGGAGCCTTGTCCTGCTGAGAAATCAACCTGATTTCTCAGGCTGTCTCTGTCAGCTGAGAAATCAACCCAGGGCAATGAACAGTTCTAGGAAATAACATGCTGTTTATTGAAATGTGTAGTTCTTACACTTTATCCCAGTATGTGTAGGATCAGTTTTCCTGCTTCTCTATTCTGCAGCATTGTGCTGAAATCATCTGGAGTATAGCTCTTGATTTGTTTTCTTTGGTTTAGGTGGGTTTTTTTTTATTTTGTTTTGTTTTTTTTTGGGGGTTGTTTTTTTTTTTTTTTTTTTTTTGTTTGTTTGTTTCTTTGGAGTTTTTTGTTTGTTTGTTTTGCTGGTTTTTTTTTTGTCCTGTAGAGCCATATTGAAAGGGGCTGGGATTTAAATAACTATCAGGAAAAAGAACCTGGCTTGGTCAGATTTTAGGCAAAGAAGTATTTTGAAAAGGATGAAATTGCTAATGAGGCCACTTTGAGAAAGTTGCCATTTGTAGAAATAATGTATTGATAGGTTTTATGGCTTTAACTGTGCTCTACAGATTTAAAATTCTTTTCCTCATAAAAATTTTTAGCTTTCATTCAGAACTAGGACATGCAAATCACCAGGGCCTATTAATGAGCAAAGCCTGATAGATACAGGTTGAGAATAGAAGTTATGTGTGTTAAGAGAATACAATACCTTTGTTCAAATATTTAAACTGTAAAATGTAAGGCCAGGACTTCCTTTACTGGATGTCAAGGAGGCTGGAAAAGGCAACATTTGGGTAAGGACTGGCATGGAGGAACTCTCGGGCGTTTGAGATGTGCCTGGCTGAGGCTGCCTAAGGGAAGGAAATGTTTCCCCTGTGGAGGGAGCAGTGATGGGCCAAGTGCACCTGCAAAGAGGGGCTGTGGGGCTGGGTGGCACTGCCCAAGCTTTGTGTTTGAATTTTAGACATTACAGGATAGGGAAGAGTTTCATAGCTTCTTTCAGGTTTTGTCATCAGGTTGTTTTGGGTTTTTTTTGTTTTTTTTTTTTTTTAAGTGTGATAGATCTCAAGGTGTGGACTTAAAAGATGAACACAGCCACAGAGGCACAGAGGTTTCAAATTCAGCCCACCTGCCCAGTGATGAGGTGCTTTGGCTTTTTTCTGTGACAGAGGTAGAGCTGATCCACTGTTTCTGTGAATCCTTCAGACTGCATCCCTGTCCAGTTTGGCCACTGAGATGCTGTGAAGCCCCGCTTGAAGCCTGAACCTTGTATTGATTATTTCTTTCTCTTTTTTCCCTTCTCCTTTGGTGGGAAGATGATGGCACTTCAAGGAAGCAGGAAATCAAATGCAGAGAGAGGAGAGGAGATGAGCTGTTAGAATTTGATGATAATAGCTGGCACAGAGGGGAGGGAAGATAAGTTCTTTCTAAGAATAAAGGCAATATATATAAGCAAGTAATAAACTGATGGTTCAGTCCAGTAGTGTCCAGAAGGCAGTTCTCATATATGTTTAAATTCTATTTATAGTAAAAAAATTGCTCTTGAATACTGCTTGTTGCAGCTGTTCTTGAATTGTCTTAATTTAGGTCTCCAAATTTGCTTCTAGGTGGAAGTTGGTACCAGATCAGGATTTAAAAGCAAAAACTCCTGAAGGTGGGCATGGTTTAGTGAATAATAGCTCCTTTTCCTATAGTTTCATCTTAATTAGGAGTGGCTTCTGTCTTTATAAGCACATGATTTTGTAACAGATACTGGATTTCTTCATGTCTTTACTATTGGAGAAGAAAAGGAATCGTGGGCAGTCTGGATTGAGGTGAGCTCCTGCACTGATACAGTCTGATGTAACCTCCTTGGATTTTCTTACCAAGTAAACCAAGTTACATTCTCAAATATTAGGTTTTATGAGTCTTGTGCTCTCTTTCTTTTCAAAGAATAACTGCTGAGGACATGTGGAGTGTTGTGTGGCAGTCACTTGCAGATGGAATACTGCTTTACAAAATGATGTCATAGCTCTGCATGCTATGAGAGGATGATTTGTTTTTATGAGGAATGGATTATTCTCTGTAGAAGACATAAAGGCTGACATGTAGGATTTATTTTCTAAAGGACTAATATAAATGAAATGCTTAAATCAGGCTGTATTTTCAAAGTTGGATGAAGTATGAGGCTATCCTTTCTTGCTGTCTGCTTCTTCAGCTGCTCTTTCTTTCAGTTAAAAAAAAAAAAAGAGAAATTTCTTTTATTTTTGCCTATTGTTCCTTATGCTTATTTCTAGTTTTGAAACACAAGTAAGAACATCATCGGTCTTATTCCTTCTCCTTTTTCTTGGGGTTGTCCAAGGGAGGTCTTCCCTTTGATAAAGATTATATTTAATAAACTTCAATCTCTACCATAACCTTCCCACTTTCTAATTTTTCCAGTATACTTGTGGCAGGTATACTTTGTGGCAGTTTTTGTTTTGCCCAACTCTCCCCTTGGAAATAGACTCAGCCCTTGCTAAGTTTCCAGATGTGCTGGGGTTACACTGAAAATGTTGGGAAGGACTTTGGTCTGCTTAAGGAAAGAAGTTAAGGTTTAATCTTGAACTGGTTGTGGCAGCAGGAAAACCATTTAAATTGTTTATACTGCTCCATTTTTTTATTATGCCTCAATTGATTCTAGTTGGTTTACTTTATCTGCCAGATTATCTTGAATTCTTTTTTTCCTGTTTACCAGCTGAACACGTTTCTTTGTAAATAGAAAATTCTTGCACTCAAGTCAATGACTCTTGAATTTTCAGAGTGCCTGTTAGAAGTTGCTTTCAGCTGAAGAGGTCACGGCAATATCACAGATGCACAGATTGCTACCCGATTAATACAATTATCAACATGGACAAATTATTAGTTGAGTGTTTGCATTTGAGTATAGCTTTTATTTTAATGCACACTTTGAAAAGCATATTTTAAGGAGACAAGTTTAAATTGAGAATGTTCCCAAGGAATGATTTCTGTCTTTTGTGCAGATCAAAGTGACAAAAGCCATTTAACAATTTGTCTGTCTTTGAAATTTAATGGGTTTTCTGCATTTCTTTAAATACAATAACTGGACACAAGTGTATTATTCCTTTTTAATGCTGTAAAAGCCAGTGTTACATTACTTAGTGTTCTTAAGACTTTTACAATGGAGATTTTTAATATGTCACATATACAAGCAATTATGTTTGACAATTTAGATGCAAAGTTGAATTGGCAGCCACTTCAGCATTCTCAAATGAAAACCAATAAAAACATTAAGCATGTCTATTAAAAATGTTTCTCCTATAATTTATTTTTCAGCTGTGCCACAAAAACCTCCTGTCTCTTTTACAGCTAACTTCCTGCAGACTATTTCACAATTTAGACATGAAAACTCTTTTTGTGGTTAGTTTGTCATAAAAGAAGGGCCAAGTTCTGATGGTATCAAATAGTTAGAATTACACAGGAGCTTTCTGAAGATGTGTAAAGCAAAATTTCATGTCCCAAAGCATAGCACGGTCCTGGTGCAAAACCAAAGGGAGAATCTGTGGTTTGCTGTGGCTGTGCTGGTGGAGAAGGGCTCTCTTGTGTTTGCTGCCCTGGCAGGGTCGTGGGTGAGCAGCTCAGTCACTACAGGTCTGCCTGCACCCTTCATTTGCTTCCCTGTGTCATAAGGTAGAATGCAAAAATGTAAAATAAAGTAGCATTAAAAAAAAAAAAAAAATTCTCTCAAGCACGGAAGAAAAGATTTTCTAATGTGCCTTAAGCTGAAGATTTATTTTCCCTGTGTGCGATGTGGAGAATTAGCCTTTTTAGGTCAATATTAATTTTTATAAGTTATCCTTTTCTTTGATAAATTATTTAAGTAGGGCTACACTTCAGTATGTGATCATCAGTGAATAATATAAAAAGTTCTAATTCATAGTCTTGTCCTGTATGTGTGTGCTAAAGAATACACAGAAGTTTGTTGTAGTCATATAGTCATCTATGGAAAGCTTATGTGAATAAATATGATTGTGTGTTCTGTACAAGAAGAATGAAAGAGTTGAGATCTGTGAACTTATTTATCATGTGAAATGGAGGAATAAAAAACTTCAAATATAATGTTTATTGAAGGAAACATTTATTCAAATATTTCTGGGATAAGGAGGGGTGCAAATTCAGTGGCCTATCAGGGGATGTATGTAAAAATAAAATATGTAATGAGGCTGTAAATGCTGCTGAGTCAATTTTACTTGTGAAGATATTGATTTACTTTTGTGCAGTGGAGCAACTGTGTGATTCAAATGGAACACCCCTCTTTATGGCTGGGAATCCTCTATGGGAAAGCAGCTGGTGGCGAGGCTGATGGGTGGGCAGGAGCAGGTTACCTCAGAACTGCATGAATAATGCTCCCAAACAAAGGAATGCCTTGGCATGGTAGTCACCAGCCTTTTTCACATAAAACTCCAGCAGGACTAGTCGGTGTGTGTTGACTTACAAGAGTGTTTGACAGGAGTTTGAATGTTAAGAGGTACAAGCTAATTTTAAGAGGTAAAAGCTAATCTTTTTAAAGCTAAATGAGAAATCATGTGTTTGCCTCAGAAATCTGCCATTCAGAGTTACTTATTAAAAGTTCTATTTGGAATAGATTAAGAAAGACGAAATGTAACATTTGGGTACTGGAAATGTCTCAACTACAGAATGCTGCAAGGAAGGAAATTAGAGGCTGGGAAGCAATTCAGAATATGTGTTTGAATAGTGAATTCTTTTGTGTAGATAGCAATGTTTTCTTGGATATCCTCCTGTTAGGAAGAGGCATAAGATGTATTTAATAAAGGAGCAGTTAGGAACCCTAACTGGTGCTTTGGCTAACAGGTGAAAAATGCAGTGAGCTGTGCTTTGTGTCTGAGTGGCAAGGAAGCAATAGAGAAATTTGACTATGGACTGGACTATTGCTTTGCTTTGCATCTCACAGAGGGCTGCAGTTTAATTCTGAGCTGTGATGGGCAGCTCCTGTACTCGGGGTGTTTGGAAGAGAGAGTAGCAGAGAGAGCTGGGTGCTTGATGGTTCCTTCCAAGCCTCTTTTCACCTCTTCAGTCCCACACCTTCCCCATTCAGAGCATCCTCTCTTCTGTGCCCTATTGCCTTGTGCACTGCTCTAACACGTGGGGCTGAAAGAACATGGTTATGCATGTCCCCAAAGCACATTCCTAAATCTGAGGCAAGATGGGAAGAATTAGCACAGAATATTTTAAATCTTCAATGAGAAAATGCTACACTCACTGTAACTTCCAGCTAGTTATCTTTTCTCAGTATGCTATTAAATGATCTTACTCTGAGTCAAACTTGTGGAAAGCAGCAGTCTCATGAGTCCTGATTTTATAAAATGTCAATAACAGAGTGCTCCAATAAATGAAATTTATTGATGATCACCTTTTTCTCTCTGTAATAGCATATTTCAACTCAATTTCTTAACAATTTCTGGCTTTAATATGAAATGTCAACAATATCTCCAGCAACCACCTTGTTCTTATTACTTGCTAATCTTATTTTTGTAAAGATCATTTCTGATGCTTTGTATGTTGTAGGCTTTGTACATTTAGCCAGTGATGAAAGTTGTATAACAATAAACCATAGTTTAACACGGAGTAACTTAAATGTATTCAAGGTAGTAATGTTATTTGCAGATTAATTTGCCAATTCATTCAGTGCTCGTTTCATATCAAATAAATAATATCCAACAGTCACTCAAACACTGATGACATTTCTGCTTAGAACCATTGGTAAAGCTCCATTTATTGGAATAAAACAGGACAGCAAATTGAATTTGTATATATGCAGGCATTGGGTTTGAAATTGGGGGGAAATAGTTTCAATGTGGAACTGTAGCATCATCTTTATAGGAAGAAATACTTGTGTTGTGCTTCCTTGAAAACTGACTCAGAGAGGTGGGCTTCCCAGGGGAACTGTTAAAGGGATTTACTGTGTCTGCCTGAGCTGCTGTAAATATTTAACTGTTCTTATATATGTAAGGACATGAGATGGTGGAGAAAACAAATGCTGAGGAAGAGAAGAAAGGAAAACAATGGAAAATAGGCAAATGTTCTGCTGCATTTCTTCTAGTGCATGTAAACCAATAAGCCCCAGTCCTCTAGAGCTTCTCAAGGTTCAGACAGTCCATGGAAGGTTTCTTCAGTGCCTCCACCCCCTGTAGATCTGACCTTCCAAGGTGTTGCCTGATGGCTGAGGTGGGACTGCAAGGTGGAATTTTCATTAAGAATTCTTTTCGTCTTTTTATTGTAAGAAATACCGCAGTGCTGTAAGCAAATCAGCTGCCATGCATGTGTTTACTGTGTATCAGCAGATGATATGAATTCATCTCTTGAGTGCTCTGATTAAATACTTAAATACTGTTAATTTAAGTGTCTGGGATTGAAACCTTCCTTTTTCATTTTAGAAATAAACTTTTTTTTTTTTCCTAAAACTTAGCAGTATTTATAAGAAAACATATGGACAACTTCAGGATGAGGATCTTGTGTGTATGGTCTTCGTGATGTGTCCATCCTTAGAGTGACCTGTGTCAGCAGCTGTGGTAGCTGATCTTTCTTCAGTCCTGAGATCAGGATGGATTTCCTCACCATGTGATCTGTCCTGTGTGAGTTTTCTCACTTCAGTGCTAAGTTTATGAGCTCTGCTCTTTAGGTCAAATCAACTTTTAAGAAAGGTAAATTGTGGGACTAGGAATCAGTGTTTTCAAATATAGAGGCTTTGTGGCAGTCAGGACTCTGGAGACCTGTACATTTTATATTACCTTCCTAGATGTTTGTTTTAAGTAACTTGCTTAAAAGGGAGAGGGGTTTTTATTTTAGGTTTTTTTTCCTAGAATCTGTTTTACTCCCACCAATGATTTCCATGCTACTCCTCTCTTTTTATAAAGCAAATGTGATTTGCTACTAGGATGCTATCTGAAGTTCCTACTATTGAGATAGATGATTTCAAGAAAGACCTGTTGTGTGTAACACCTTTAGGAACTTCAAAGGTTTTGAACTGGCCATTGGGATCATCTCTCCACCTTTTTTCAATATATTTTGAGAGTTCCAATTATTTTCTCCAGCTGGAAGTCAGTAATAAATGTTTATGTCCTGCTTCAGAGGCATCAGAAACAATTAAATAATCAGTACTTTAAATAATCTCAAGGGGTGATATGCTTGAGTGTAGATCAAGGGAGACACCTTCCTTACATTTAACTGTGATTCTGTGAAATGAGGTTTTATTGTAGCAGACTGTGGGAGGAAAAGAGAGGGAAAATAGCTGTGAAACCACTAATTTGCACCTTATGAATATTTATATGCAAAAAACCTTTTGTGGGTGTTTGTGAAATAGATGGTGAAATCAAACCATACCCACCAGCAAGTGCAGCTGTCAGTAGGTGCTTCCACACACAGAGAATCGTGGCTTCACACAATCCTGGTTCAGGCACAGGCATGCTGGGTTTGCTTTTTGAACACTGATTTTCTAGTACAGTCCCTCATTTTAGGAAACCTTGTCATCTGTGTGGAAAACTTTTACTAGCATAAATTGCTGATAGCAGTCATCAAGGTAAGCATCTTGGTTTTGTAGAGACAGTGATCTGCATGTCTGTTTGCACAAAATAGATACATGATTTTGTCACTGAATATATATATATGGCTACCATAGCAGTCTTGCTCTTTTTGACTTTTGAAGGTTTTTGAATTTTGTTTCTATTTTTAGTGATGAGCTTTTTTGTATTTTCCCCTTACCTTGTGCAGTATTGCTCTGTCAAGTTAAATACCTGGGATTACCTCTGCCAGACAGTGTGGGAGAGAAGTTTTTGAGCTGCAGTAGAGGGAGGAAATGCAGAACAGAGCAGGAAGAGCAGCTGAAGGAGTTCTTGTGCTAGTGGGTGATGGATCTAACAGGGATGGATCTTTACAAGCCAGAAAGCTGGTAAATCCATGCAGGTTTTTTAACCAGGTCCAAATAGTAGCATTCATCTAGGTTAACAGTTTAAAATGTACTAATTAGATATTTGTAAACCTTGATGAACCTCCTCCCTCACTACACTGCTTGTGTAGTGAGCAATTTCCTGTCCTCGTTTTCTACCTCACTAGTTTCAGCTTGGACATTCAATAGAGTGTTGTCAGGTGCATCAGGGAGGAAATTTTCATTTCCTTCCTTGTTAAATAAGCCAATGAAGAAACATAACTTCAATCAGTCTATTGCATTGAGTTCAAAGGGTCTAGACAGTATGATGTAATTTTTATAGGTGTGTGTTTTTCTTATTAGACTTGTTCATCCTAAATCCTTTTTCTGTTAGTTCTATATCCATAGTAACCAAAAGAAACCCAGAGTGTTCAGGGAGACGTTTTCTAGATGCTCTGTAAACAAAAAGGAATACTGAGCAAGTTCCATGGCACTTTTGAGCTACAGAAAGACAATGAGGAAAATGTGATAAGGAGTTAAGTGAAGATTTGTTCATATTTAATTTGTTAAAAGGCTTAATGAGGGAATATGTGAAGGTGAAGTGGACAATTTTGGAGCAGGACTGGATAAGAGAGGAGAGCAGCTAAAGAAGGCCCTGAGAATTTAGTGGGTGGGGATTAGACAGCGAGGTTGCCTGTCTGTCTCAGTGGG
The DNA here is from genome assembly GCF_017590055.1 of Onychostruthus taczanowskii. Taxonomy (NCBI): domain Eukaryota; kingdom Metazoa; phylum Chordata; class Aves; order Passeriformes; family Passeridae; genus Onychostruthus; species Onychostruthus taczanowskii. The sequence continues at coordinate 12,421,923 of NW_024498573.1, forward strand.
GTGGGTGCAGACTGCTGAATCTATGGTTCATTTCCCTGTGCTGCTGGTGACTTCTGGGCGACCTTCTGCTACTCCAGAACCCATATATGAAAGTATGAATCTGCTTAGTGCTCTGAGGCATAAAGTTTATTTCCAAAAGTATCTTAGTTAAAGAACATCTGCCTTGATTCAGAGTGGTTTAAGCTTGCTTGTGAAAACAAGCAAGTGTTTGTTTTGTGGAGCCAGAAGGCATTCATATGCCTTTTAATACAAACAAACAAAAATCCACCAACCCCCCAACCAAACAACAAACCAACAAACCACATTAAAAAAAAAAAAAACAAACCAAAAATGCCTCAAACCCCAAAGCAGAATCATCATCCTTCTGCTTAATCTGTAAAATGTGGATAACAATTGTTTGTTTCACCAGGAGTGTCCATACTGATGACAAACCATCTCAGATGATGTTGTATGATGTGTAGGCATTGTAAGAGACACAGTAACTGAAGGAAATATAGTTATAGTCTATGAATTGTTCAGAAGTCATCCTTAGGTAGTGTCGGTCAGTGAGAATACTGCAAAGCTTCCAGCCATGGAGCAACAATTTCTGGAATAATGGTCATAGAAAATCTGGTTATGATTTTGAGAGTAAGAGATGAAATCTGAATTATGTCTCTTAACATTGTTGTCTTTTGATGTTTTGGGGATTTGGGACAGGGAGTGAAATCTTCTCTTATTCCTAAGAAAATTATTCCAGAGAGAGCTATAATGATTTAAGGCATCCAAAGATAGCTCCCTCTCTTTCACAAGGCTGGCTATCACACTTAATTAGCTGTTCACAATCTATTTTATGTTTTTGTTGAAAGCCTTTTCTGGAGCTTTAGAGTGCCAGGCCAAAACTTGAGACATTTGCAGTTAGAGTGACTTTATATTAAAATGATAAATGAACTGTGACTGGTTATCCAGATTTTGTCTAAAAACTAAATCCAAAATCTTCACAGAAGAAGTATTTCACAGCTCTGAGTTTCTCAGAAGATGGAATAAGTGCTCATAAAATTATATATTTGCATGTGTATATAGTTATCAAGGGCCTAAACTTCACATTTGTTATTGCTGTTGAACAAATTAACTTTTCAAGACTTCGGTTTTAATTTGTTAGAACAGCAAAGTGGCAGCGTGTTCAGCTTTTACAGGTCCTCACCATCTGCTGGAACAGCAATGAACCAGCAGTGTAATCTTGCTGTGTTGACAACCAGCTTAGTTAGGGTGATTTGGAAACTGGAGCACTGCTGAAATAAATATTCTGCTTCCCCTGGGCAACTCATTGAAATTCTTTCCATTGCTTGTAATTTATCCAGCAGAAAGCTGGGACTGAGTGTTTTGTTGATGTTGCATGAGTTAGCAGTGTTGCACAGCACTTCTTCAGGGCCCTGACAGTGGCTGGGAGTGAGATGGGAGCACCTTATCCAGGCTGGGGTGATGCAAATGCGAAAACAATGTCTATTTCTTCATTTAGGCATTTGTTGAAGAACCATTGTGGGTGAACAAATGCGGGGTGGCTGACTCCCAAACAGTAATGTTTATCTTTAATGTAACAGGTGAAGGAGACCAACACTAAACACATCTCTGCCATGGAGTTGTATGGTGTGCTCTGGAATGAACAAAAAATAGTTAGATGTTGTTCAGGAAGCATTTCAGAGTTCACTAGAACACTGAAAAAAGAGCCTGGAGTCTGAAGACTGGTCAATGAGAGATAACTTTGGTAGAGATAAGCAGATTCTGTTGTAATTTGGTATTGCATTCTGAGAGGATTCTTTCAAATTACTTCAGAATTAAATGATTACAGAGGAAATTAAAAACTCATGAAGTGACTTCTTTAATTTTATCCAGTCATGTGTAACCTTCTAATTTAAGTAAACTCTGCTGCGACATTTAATGTAAATAAGACTGCAGATATGTGACATTGATGGGGCTGGTGAAGATTGGTTAATCTTGCCATCTTCAGTATCCCAATGCAAAACCAAGGGATCTTTTTCCTTTGCATTCCATCAGATTTTACAAACAACTATTTTTTTACAAACATCCATAGATGTTACAATAATTCCAATTCATGTCACAGAAGAATTTCCTTTTAGCAAACAAAAAAATGGATCTAGCATTTCAAGTGAGCATGTTCCTCAAGCTATTCTGTCCACATCTCAACAACCCCAAGGTGCTATGCGTCCATAGCTTGGCATGCTGGCAATAGAACGAGTGTTTACAGCTCATCAGGACTTTAGGCAGGGCTTGCTGTAGGGCAGGATGCATTTCTGCCTCAAAATATGGATGTGCAACACAGGTGTAATAATAAAATTCCAGATAGGACTCATGATGATTCATGCATTTAAATGATTTTTTTTTTGTTGTTGTTCTCACATTTAATCTCTTATTTTGTATCTTAGTTTTCTTAGCATATATATAATGATTAAAGATTTTACTGATGTGGACAGCTCAAAAAGCAAATGTTAAGCTTGCATGTTTTGAATACTTTTACAGAAAATTTCAGTATTACTTCCTATCAGCAGTTGAAGCAGGAGCTTCATTTATAATGTTTGGGGTGTTTTCCAATTAAGTAGAGGAAGGAGTGACAGCTTCATTTTTTTCTGTATAAACAGTAGATTGGACTTCAAAGATATGATGTGTCAGAAGTTGTTTGGTATCAACAAATAAAAAAAAAACTAGTTTATAGTTAAAGGAGCTTAAAATAAGAGAAAATGTTTGGCATCACTGAAAAGGTCCCTTGGAACAGAGGCTGTTGGCTAAAGGACTGAATGATTAATTAATTTTTTATGTTGCTTGGTGAGAATTGCCAGTGACCCAGTTGTGTCCTCAAAGCCCCAAGGAAGTGCCAGTATGTTCACTGATTTCACTTTTCACCAGTCACTGGTGAGGTTCCAGCAATCCCAGATCCACAGAACTCCTGAGAGCGTTCCAGTTCCACTGACTGTGGTGAGGGCTGTTCAGTGTGTGCAGGGACCACAGGGAGCTCAGGTATCTGTGTGCTCTGTCACTGCATACTTTGTGTAGGAGGACATTGTGTTTCACTACTAAACAACATTTAAGACCTAGGTACACACAGCTGGTTGTGTAACAGATGACTTGGTCTTTTCAAGTTTACAGGTGTAGATAAAATGGGGGGGAAAAGGTAATTCTTGTAATTATTGGAGTTCTCCACATTGGATCACGTGCAAACTCTGTTATTTACTTTTCTGATTAGGACGACATGACTCTGGTAAATGAAGAAGAAAATAAATTTAAAATTTCTATAATAAAGTATTTTCTTTGTGATTCAAACTGCCCCATCCCCAGCTTGATAATGTTGTTTCCCAAAATTAAGGATGTGTTAGAATGTAATTGGAACTATTTGCCATGGCTGGCTGTTAGAATGAGAGATCATGCATTTGCATCTCATATAATCAGAAATTAAAAATGAGGGACTGGCCACTTGACACCATTGTAGTTCTTGAAATAAAGCCTGTTGAGCTCAGTGTGTTGTGGCTGCTGAATGACTCTGCTCACCAGTGAGAATACATGATAAAATTCCTATTAGAAGATGGTGCTATAATAATTAATGGCATAGTGAAAGTGCCTGAAACAGAAATACTGCTCTGGTAACCATTTTTTTCAGAACAGAACTTTAAAATGGAATTTTTGAAATGCACGTGTGTCATTTGTTCTGACCTCTGGAAGGGTTTGGATTTTTGGGTTTTTTATTTTGGTCCCCTGTACTGAAGAGAGCTGTGATAATTTCAGTCTCTCAACAAGGTACTCAGAATCATACACTGTATTCTGTGGATGAATTGTTTTGTACTCCAGAGAAACTGCTGTTTCCCCTCAGAGCTGTATAAAAAAGGAAAATGAATGTTGGTGGTAAGGCAGTGATAAAATGCATTGCAGGCAATTAGAGGCAAGAAATACTGAGTTTCCACTACCTAAGAAACCATACTGATAGAAGAACCCTTACCTTTACATCTGTTTGGAAACTATGTAAACTCACACACATTTTTCAATTCTCAACCTGTCCCCTCCCTAAGGCTCTAATTATTCTTTATCAGAAGCTCTTAATTCATGCTCTGGGATGAATTTCCATTTATGTGCCTGTGTCAAAGCTTAGGTTCCTGCATTCAAGAATGCAGCTTTGAAAATGACAGTTTGTTGTTTTTTTTCTATCAACTACTTTAATTTTTCTACAAAGCCACATTTCATATTCATCAAAATAAAGAGTAATCAAAAGTAGTATTTAAAAGTGTCAGTCAACAGACCTAATGTTGCTAAATGGGTTAGTCTCTTCCATTACAAATGTTTCACCCTCTTTTTCCTATTTCTCACAAAGGAACTCAGTGCAGGTATGTAGGATATAATTCTGTTTGAGTTTTTGTATGAAGACTTCATTTTTTTCTTTCTATGTAACGTCAGTTTAGCATCCCATGTCCCCAGTGTGTCTAATGCATTAAAAATCTGAGAATTTAATGCTGTAATAAAGCTTAAAAGAAGAAGCCCATTGAATGCACTTCAGATAAGGTTATCAGCTTTACCTTTGCAAATATGTTCTATTATAGAAGCTGATTTCCTAAAGAGTTTTGTCGCGTGCATATTTCTGGCTGAGAGTGGCTCTTGCTCACTAGGGTGTGAATAAATTATTTCCATTGCTCTAATGCATCCTTTTTTTCATTGTGGGCCTTAGTCTTTGCTTTTACTTAAAAGCATCATTTGGCTGCTGAATTGAAAACTCTAAAAAGAGAAAAAATGAGTATTCACATTTGAAACGCAAGAACCCTTTCAGGTCAGAAAAGAGCTGCAGCAAAGTCTGTCCTATCTCTTCTCTAAACAATCAGTATTGCAACTACTAATCAAGTTGAATGTGATTAATAGAATTTTAAAAATCATATATTGATATTCAGAGGAATTAGATATATGTTTTCAATAAATTAAGTTATTTTTCTGTACATGCAGGACTTTAACTGTCTCAGGTTCAAGTATTATGTACTTTTGGGGGGTGGTGTGTGTGTATTTATATAATGACCATATTTTCATATTCACTGGCCATGGCTGGAAGTCAATCAGAATGGCTCAGCTGATGCCAGTTGTTGTAAGGAGATTTTGTTAAACTGCAGTGAGGGAAGGGGGCTTTCCAACACACACAACCATTGGAACAAGGTGTAGTCTACAGAGAGGAATAGACCAATGAGAGCCAAATGAGGGCACAGAGAGCAGTTTTGCATTTCCATTCAGACAGTGCAGGAGGGCAAAGGATAAAACAAAGTCAGGGAAATCTCTCTGGTAGCCAGTTCAAAATAAGTGAGGGCATCCTGCTGAACATTGTGAGTTTTGGATCAGATTCATTCCTGCAGTACTGGCCCCTGGAAGCAGTAAAACATTGCAGTGCTCGGGAAGGGGTGACACTATGGAACAAAGGAGTGAATTGTGCAGCTGCCAAGGCCATCTCTATTGGCAAAGGATCTAACCCTGTGAAGAGTGGCTGCCATGGGGCTCTGACTTTGACACAATCTTCAGTGTGCACTTGCATTGATTTTTCTCACGACTGAAGATGTGAATAAGTCTGTTTAGAAAACTGGGCATGGAGACCTGTCTTCTCTAAGGCCTGCCCAGCAGGTCATTTCCCACAGGCCAGAAATTATTCTCCAAACTGTAATGAAGAAGTATTATTACCACGTTCCTTAAAATATCAGAATAGTTGCTGGATGCCTTGAACGGTGTTTCTTTCTATAGTTGTACTTACTTTGAAGTCAGTGAAAAATGTTTCATTGATCAGGTTCTTAAGTGCTGTTCCTCAAGCCATTCAGGTGCCAGTGAATTTTAGACTGTATTGAGCCCTGAGATAAACACTGAGGTGCTCTTGAATAGACAAGCTCCTGGGAAATGAGTAGCTGAAGGCTTAGTGGCTGCTCATGCCAGCAGGTGCCTGTGAGAGGGAGCATAGCATGGGAAAAAAACTTTGGAGAGGTCTTCCCCCTGGAGCTTTGTGCCTGGGAAGGATGCCACAGCTCCTGACGGTGAACATAGGGGTGCTGAGCTTGGCAGGCTGCTGCAATGAGCTTTCTGAGGCTGCTCTCTCTCTGCTCAGTCACTGATACCTGAATCTTTTCTTCCCAACTGCTATTCAGCATTTACAGGGTCCCTCTGGCCCTGGATAACTCCTACTTTACTCAGCAATTACTAATGCAGAGTGAGGCTGACTTAGGTTATTTCTTGCCCATTAAGTGAACTTTGGTCCCTGCTATAAAAACAGGTTTTATAGAAGAATTAATTTGGGTTAGTTTGTTGTACTGTTTAGAAATGGTTGTTAATATATGTTGTTTTCTTCTGAGGGATCTAGTATGTGCTAGGAGGGGAGGAGAAAGCAAACTTTCATGATTTGGATTTGGGTGTTAAGATTCATGACTTATTCATCTTGCTGGGCCACTGAAGACTGTAATTAAACCTGACAGCACTTTGCAGTGATTAAGTGATAAGCATTACATGGCATGCATTAAAATGAATATTTTTATTTCTTCTTATTTTGAGATATTCAGGTCCCAGTATCTCTTAAAAAATAATTAAGAAAATGTAGATCTTGTGTGATTATTTTCTTCACCTCCCGCTCACATGCCTAAAAGAGCAGATAATAGGCTTTCTGCACTTTAGAAATGGCTTTTTATTCAGGTCAAAGTTAATCTTGCTGTAGTTAAAAATGGATTATCAGACATGGAGCCCTCCCCACCATTGGTTGGGAGTCAGAGCTCATCTGGCAAAACTCACCTTTTTTTTTTTGCTTTTCTTTCTGCTGATCCCTTGGGGTCCTGTTCCTAGCTGTGAGAAGCAGCATGCCAATTTCAATTAACATTTCCTTTAAAACAAATGTTATCATCTGCTTTAGCACTTGTGACTTTCCATTTGTAAGGAGGATAACAGGAGAGTGCAGAGGATGGCTTTCTTTCGTTCAGGAAAAATGCTTTCATTCAGTGTCACTGCTTTAGTGAGCATCGTTAACCATTATCCATCCCTGGCATTTCTTCGGCTTCTTGGTGATTTTTAAAGGTCAAACCAAGTCTTGGAGAGGGAATTCTCTGTGTGACATAAGTACATTTCTTCTCCCCTAAGAGAATAAAGGCCCAAGTCCATTGCTATTAAACTCTTGGGCTGCTTTCTCATTGTGACCACCAGCCCAAGGCTTTTGGAAAGTGCTTTGCTGTTGCAGGTCACAGGGATACTGATTACATCTGTGTGAATAAATTATGTTGTTAGATTGCTGATTCTGCCAGAGGAGAAGGCAGCAAGAAAGTTTTGCTGAGTTATCCTAAATGGTGTTTTTCTCAGGCACAGGAAAAGAGAAATAATTTTGAAAATCATTTTGGGTTAGCAGAAAATACATTTCCCTCTGAAAATCCTCATTTAACTCTATTAAGTCTTTAAAAATTAAGATACATATGCATTTTAAAACAAAAATCCAAATACTTTCTTTTGAGAATTTTGACCACTCTAAGGTTTTCAGTGCTTGGATTTGTTGCTCTGTGGAGTCTTGTTTTCATCCCTTCCATCTCCCTCCCAACATGACCCCTTGTAATTTTGCCTGCAATAGTTTGCCTGTTTCACTCCTGTCTTTTTTTATGACTCTTTCACTGTACATCAAACACAGAGATATCCTAAAAAGTTGTTGTGACAGTCCAAATAACTGTGTGCACCCACATGTTAAAAACCTGGGAAAAACAAGACAGAAAAATAATCAGTTCCTGGTCCAAAACAAATAAGTACTGGGCTTCTTCCTTCTTCAACGACAATAAAGTTCCAATTCCTTTTGGCCTGAAATGAAAGCAATATGTCTGGGGTGGTGAAAAATGGGAAAGCCAAGACTTTGTTCAATTTTTTTAAAGAACATAAAGAAAATGGGTTGAGGGAGGCCACAGGCCCAAAATATACACAGAGAATATTTCAGTCGCATGTTGTGTTCCAAATAATCCTTTATTAGTGGTTCTTGTCAGCTGTTAATTTTTCATGGTTATTTATGCTGCCAGAGCTCTATGGAGTGCAGTTAGCATCCAGGCAGGTCCATGGTGCTGCATTCTGGACAGTGCTCCAGATATTTAAATGTGTTGTTTGAATTGTTTCAGAAAGATAAATTGTTGATCTGCTGACCAAGGGCTCAGGAGCTGGGGTTGGGGATATTCCTGTTCCGCCTGGTCCTGGAACCTGTTTTAAGCAGATGCACTTTCCTGCTGCTTTGCAGATTATCTGAGCCTCCATAATAAATAAAACAGAATGAAAAAAAATTGAAAATAAGACAGTGACCCCTCTGAATTCACAGCTCTAGGTGGTCAAGGGTGCATTTCTTGTCAGCTTTTGAAAAAGGCTCAAGAGGGCTTAAGAAGCTTTTGAAGTGGTAACTTAGAAAGATGTGCAGGTATTCAGGCACATCGTTTAAGAAAACATCACTCTTCAGCTATATCTTTAGGCCCTTCTCAGTGTTTCACTGAATTTAATAAATAATTCTTGATATTTTTGCTATTTTTTTTCTTACAAAATTAGTGTCTATCTCCATTCAAGTATTCCTAATTCATTTATTCTAAATTCCTTTTCAGCTACTTGAGGAAAATTGTATTTTATGTCACATTTGGAACAAGAAATGTAGAGCACTGGGGAGTGAAGGCTGTTATCTTATTCACATGACAAAGGCATATATTATTCATACTGTAATACTCAAACTGCAGGAATTGATAGATGGGGCTTATATACTCTCAAGCAAACTAAACTCTTGAGCAAACTGAAAACATTTTTTGAAATAAACTGTTTTTTGAGTGTTTAATTCAAAATCAGATGGATTACTGCAAGATATGCCATGTGATTATTTTTACTGTAGGGACTCAAACTACCGACATAAATTTTCTTACTGAGGCTGGAAAGTCTTAATGCATTTATTTTTCCTTCTGTTCAGGTGATTTAAAATCTGAAAAAGGGACCAGTGGATCAATAATTTAGTGCAGTCAGATGAAAACTGTCTTAACCTGTTGGTTATTGTGGAGGATATTGTGGAGTCTTACATACTGTACAACTGCGTTTAGATTGTATAATCCATATTGAAAATAACATCTAGTGGAAGGAAAATTAGCCTTTGTGGAGGCAGTGAACATCTGTGTCTGCTCTTTTTATATTATATAGAAAGATCTGATCAGCATAAAATATATTGTGGGATTATTCCTCACTCGTCCTTCACCCCACTGTGTTAAGGTTACAGTGAGAAGAAAAGAAATTTACATTTTTAACTTTAAGTTAAAAACACAAGGTTCTTAAATTATGGCTGTCACAGAGACATTTATGGAAAATAATATCCCAAATCAGTCTGGCTAGATCTCCTAAAATATTTTCAGTCAATGACCTTACTAATGATTTAGGAAGAGATTTAGAAGAGTCAGTGCTGCTACTGCAATAATGTACCAGGTAGAGTGAAATGAATTTCTTCTTTCCTGTGACAGATATCTTGTCTCGTATTCACAGAGGTGACTTGGTACCTTTGCTAGCAAAGGTGGCTTATATCTTCCTACATGGTTGAGGCTGCCTGTGTGTTGAAGTTTTTCTTTATTTTTTCCACAAGCAGACCACTTGTGCACGTCACAGAGATCAGGTAGTGATCACCTCTTTTGATCCATTAGGAAATTTAATTTCAGATTTTTTCTTGTTTTCTCTCTGCAGTTACAGAAAAGAGCAATCAAGAACTGGTCAAGTTTTTGTTTTCTAAAAGCTAATTGTCTAAAACCACGGTTTTTATTTAAATATTGGAATATTGTATCCATAATAACTGACTGTCTAGTTCTAGATCTATTTATAAAAGGAAAACAAGCAGATTATTCCCTTTTCTTCTTAGTTTTATGTTAAAATTTCTGATTTGTCTTGTCATTTGGAAATTACAGCAAATTTGGAAACACACTAGTTATGTTTCACAAATGCCCCTCCTTGATATCTGTCACTTGCCAGGTTCTTATTGTGGTGGGGTTTGAATAATTTGATTTTCTGATGAAGGGCCAAAGCAATAAGAATGGTTCTCACTGAATCTTCTGTAAACCTGCGTGCTTCAGTGATGGTACATTTAACCACTGGTTAACACAGATGTTATTCATGTGTAATTTCATCGCCCATAGCAGCCAAGGAGATGACAAATGTGTTGTACAAACCAGTATTGATCTGTCCAGCATTTGGTTTTAAGATCCTGTGCTAACTTTGATTACAGCTGTTAAATTCCCACTCCCCTTTAATCTCTTTTCTCTCAAGTGGAGAGCACCTTTCTTATTTCTTAATTCTTAAAAAACTTTCTAGCCCAAAAGATGTAACTTGCAAAAAGTCATAGCATATAGTGTGTTTTCTGAGCATTAAGCTCAGAGATGAACATGACTGAAAATCAATATTGTGCTTGGCCTGCAGCCTCGTCATTTATTGATTTACATGTCGTTTGTCTCCATAGAAAATGCAATTATTGCTTAAATACAATACAGTATTTTGCTAATAGGATACAAATGTCACCACTGAGTAAAAAAGGTCACACTTGCATGTAAATGATTGTCAACCCAATCCCACGCTCGTTGCTGCTGGTATTTTGAAGAGGCTGTCGAGAAGGGGGAGGCCTAGGTGTACTTGTGCTGGCATTAATGGGGGCTTAGCTGTTGGTTTAAGTGGCACCAGTGGTTCCAGTTCTCTGGAGCTGCACAGCTGCTTTGTGCTGCTTTAGTTTTACAGACCTCAGTCAGGTGGGATATTCTTTTTTTTTCTTTATGGCTTTGGAGCTATTGAGAAAAATCTTCACATAGAAGAAATAGAGGACAAAAAGAAGCAAGATTGCTGAATTTGCTGAAAGACCTGAATGACCAATGCCATGCAGAGAAACAAACTTTCACCTCTGTTATAGTAGGATGTGGAATGGCCTTAACTCTTTAACAGGATAACATGGTTATCACTTGATAATGTGCCTAGGTCTGGCACGCCATGTTTAGTAGGGGAACTTAGATACCTATGAAATACACGTACCATCTTCTAATAAAGGAAAATAACCTAATTCGCTTTAAAGCTTTGGGTGTCCTGAATAAAATTTCCCTTTGTGAATAAGAAGTATATTGACATTAATAGCAGCACATTTATATAGAGCTTTAGGAATTTGCTCCTGTTTGCACAAAGATCCTTTCCCCCAGTGTGACTAATTTAAATAATCAGGAATGTCAAGCTTTGTAATTTAATGTACCCATTTTAATATTAATTTAAATTCTAAAGAACTAGGATTTAATATCCTCGGAGGTCTCTCTGTTGCCCTTGTTGGTTAAAGATTCAATATCTATATGTTAAAAAGCACTGAAAGCTGATTTCTTTTTTTTCTTTTTTTTTTTATTGCTTAGCATAATTAGCTTCTTAGCTACTTTGCTCTGCAGAAAACTCTTGACTACTCAAGCACCAGGAAAATCAGTACTGTTGGTAACCATGACTTTTTGTTTTTCTCTTGGCCAGCTTCCAGGATTCCCTTGGCTAAAATATCATGAGTGATATTGGGCTTTGTACTTCTGACTGCCTTAGCTCAGTCAGTATTTCACTGATCCACTGACAGTGTAGTCCATGGTCAAGTCCATTTCCATTGGACCTTCAGCCCAATCCCCTTTGTTCACCTGCCCCTCCAGATCCTGGTCATGGTCAGAGCAGGGACAGGATCCCTGCAGGGCAGCAGATCTGAAACCTTCCCAGCAGGCTCAGGAACCTGGGCCTGAGCTGCAGCTGCAGCATTTGGAATGTCAGTGGGGTGTTTTCTCTTTATTTTCTTTGTCAAGGGTGTTTGATAGGTGTACGTTTGAGATTTCACTATTGAAATAAGAGCTGAACTTCTATATGCAAATAATAACTATGCAAAATGATAAATTGATGGGCAGTTAATAGAGTCTTCAGTTAATTTCAGTGTTCTGACCATCTGGGCCTTTGAGGATAAGGCTATCAGTATTCAGCACTCTCTCCTTAGCTTTTTTTATGGTAGCAGAACAGATTCTTCATAAAACCATTTATTCTATTTTCTATGTTATTTTTTCATTTCTTCTTCTTGTTTTCTTTTTTTTTTTCTCTTTTATTTATTTTTTTTTTAATGTCTTCATTTTCCACATCAGATTTGAGCTAATTGAAATCAAGGAGCAAGGTGGCTGAGACCCCAAAGTCAGTAATTTCATATTCTCCTCTCAAGGGTGGTGCTGTTTGAGTGGCTGTGATTCTAATTGCAGCAGTATTACACGCCGTGAGAGCAGATTCAACCCACCCAGGTCTCTACATTTAAAAAGAGGAAACAAAAAGGAAAAAAGCCCCAAAACAACAAAGAAAGAACCGCCCCCCCCATCCCCCCCAGCTGCTTGGTTTCACTCCTGTATATGTCCTGTAACACTGATTAAATGGCCAAAGGATTTTCTTTTACAAATTTGTTGCCACATTCAGTTTTGAATTCAGTTTCCAAATGCATATCAAGTGCTAAGGAAGGTAATTCCATGTGAAAAATATCAGATTCTTTAAGAGATTTTCATGCCAGCTGTTCTTTTTTTCTAATTTTCCTTAAGGAGAACCAGTCTAGAACTACTTTCTCTACCCATTGGCTGCCTGACTGTCAGTAATGTGAAGCAGATTAAAAAATAAAAATCAAAAATAATTCCTTCTCTCTGCCGGCAGCGCATGCACACACACAGAGAAACCTCTCAAAAGTAGGCAAGTGTGAGCTTTATACCAAGGCTTCCTTCACCAGTATCTTCTCATTATTATTTCAGTTGCACCTGAATTTTTTTAGGGATAAATATCCTCTCTCTCTCTCTGTGTGCCTTTCCCACAGGGCCTTCTGGTGAGTGTAAGCCTTAACAACATTAACAAATAGAACCCCGTATCCCACTCTTATGTATCCTGAAGGTCATCCCTGTCTCTGTGAATTGATGGCTAAGTATGTCCCAAAGAGAAGTCTCTGGCCCCCTGTATTGGAGGAATACACAAATACACTGTCAGGTTGCCAGTGCAGACCAGCCCAGGGTGCAGCTGGGAGCACTGGTTGTACTGGTGGACTGGACCTGCTGTGTGCTCAGATGCCACAGGGTGCAAGAATGAGGCATCAAAATTACATGGATTTTTTTTCTTGGTTTATCAAACAAATTATTTATATATGTATGCATGTTTGCAACTGTAACGGGGGTGTTTAAAAGAAATTCATGCACACGTCTTGTAGCCTGTCATTCATTAGAAAAAAAGGCCAAACCAATATAAAGATGTAGTTTTATTGATGATGCAGTTAGATTTAGAAAAAAAATATTTTGCCACTGATGAGATTTTCTACTCAGATGACACTAAATGTAATTCTCTTTGAGTAAAGTGCAGATTTTGAAATCAGTTCTAATAAGCTGCTGATAGAAATCGTCTTCTATGGATCTGATTTCATACCAGTTTAAGTGTTTTTCTCAACTGGATGCAACTTCAAAGGAAGGAAATAAGCAGAAGAGTAGAAAGCATGAAAACCTTGCAATATATTTCACAAAACCCTTCTCTCTTGCCCTTTATCATGGTGCCATTGGGCTCAGCTCTTCTCTCACTGTGAGCTCCAACCCAATCTGAACACCCACCACAGAGGCCCAGGTTTGTCTAAGATAAATTATCTTCTGCTATGTTGAAAGCAGCACTTAAAAATGTCTGTAGAGTGGGAACAGGCTCTTTCCTCTTACAGTGCTTGGTGAGAGCTGAGAAAGTCACAGAATATTTCAGACAGCTCACAAACATGAAAGATGTGTATTGTTCTCCTTCATTTTAATCTGCATTCACTTTTGATGCTGCAAGACTCTGCATTTATTTGACTTTATTTTTGTTTCCCATTAACTTAAATTTCCCATTTCATCAAGCCCTACTTTCTATTTTAATTCCTTCTAATTTTTATTTTTCCTTCTTGCCTGTTCTTCTACCTATCCTGAATCATTTTCCCTGTTCTAGTGCTCGTAATTTCCCCCCTGCTCTGCTGTTGCAGTGCGGCTACAGAACCTGCTACCAAACTGGCAAAGGGAAGAGCAGGGGGAAGGAGCCAGCCAGGAGCCAGGCCATGAGGCTGTGCCAGTGGATAAAGAAGTCATCTTGGCTTTGGAGCAGGGGCTCCATGCCAGTGGCTACTGGCTGGTAGATGGCAGTTCAAACTCCAGCAAATGGAGCTAGAAAAGTTGGTTTAAAGCACTGTGCATCTGCTAGTCTCCAGTCATTCATTTTGGTGTCGTGCGTGTGGCTGGCAGTCTTTGATAGAGGTGAAGAGAATACAATCAGCAAATTAAGATGTGCCATCTTTGAAGGCACCACAAAAAACATTGAGTTTTTCTTCTTTTTCTTTTTAATGGGCATTGGTGGTATTTGGCTCACATGAAGAAGGGTATTAATGTGCTAAAGAACACCTGTTTTGTAGAAGAATAATTTGGCAAATTAAGGTTTGTGTTTTTTTTCTTGTTTTCATCATATTCCCAAGAGTTTGTACCTCTTTATAAAAGCAGTTTGATAAGTGCCTGGACCTGTTCTTTTTGAACAGCATCAAACACTAGAATAAAAGTGAATATCTTCTTTTGGGTACTCCGTCGGCAGTATAAAGTTCTGCTAATATCAGTATTCCTTCACTATTTCAATGGGGATGTTTGCTTCAGTCCAAGTAATGGAATTACATGGAGGTAGCTGCAGTAGCAGTGAGAAGAATCAGGCCAAGGCACTTAATTTTACTTTTGCCAAGCATAGACATTTTTCTACCTTTTGGAACTTTGTACAAGTTTGTGAGCAATAATTTAGTCCTTATTTTAAAAAATGCTATGCCACTACTTAGTACAGATTTAATATATATGAGATATACATCAAGGAAAAAATTGTATTAGACAAGTACAACTCTCCAATTTCTCAACACTTAACATAAATAATTGCTGTAGTGTGAAGATTTAAATGGGGATTGCCACTTTTATAATTAATACTTTTTTGTTTCATCCTCCTTACTAATTGAAAATGGGCTTTCAATGCAGAATGCTTTGAAATTGTGTGAAGAGATGGAATTGGAAATGAACTTAATTAACTACAAACTGTCCAAATCAATCAGTGTTTCACAGTGCCTTTGTAATATACAGAGTTCATAATTGACTTGGGACTTGCCATAATACATATGCCATAATTGCAAAGTAATCATGCTAAGACTGTCCAAAATTTAGTGTTGTGCTCTGATGCTCTATTGGAATGAAATGTCTATGTGTTCACACACCAAAATGGATTGGGGGCAAAAGGGTGTGCTTTTCCATTAACCAAACTGAGAACTCCTGTGAATTAGGGCATTTCTCCAAGTGTGGCAGGGCTTTCAGGTGTTAATAGTTAGAAAAAATCCTTTGACTGCAATGTTCAAGCAGTCTAGCATTTCAAATGGTAGTGTTCTTGCTGCACCATCTGTGATGTTTGCAGCATGAAAACCATAACTTGATATAAGATCAGGGAAAAGAAATCCTATGGAAAAACACTTGGCAAAATTTCTGTAAGTTTTCAGAGAGCTTCTGCAGACTCAAGGCTATTCAAAATATCTGCCCGTTATTCTCTATTGGGGTTGAAGTTTATCTACAACTTTACAAAATATTTTTCTACACAAATTTAGTAACTCTTTACAAGAAATAGGATAGTGCTTGCCTTTGTACCTTGTGAATACCTTGGTTCTGCCTGTACAGTCACTCTGCTTATGTTTTTGGTGCTTCTCCTAGAAACTTTGGACTTCATGCATTTCTGTGCTGCTAAGATTATTGACTTGGTAATGTAGCCTGGGGTGGTTATACCTGGCTTTCCCCATCAAACCTTACTTGATTTGAGCAGTTTTGCATCTTGAAGATTCCTCTTTGTGTTGTTCTTCTCCATTTCAATCACTATTTTCTATCCTTCTTTTGTCTTGCCTTTAAATCTCTGATTTCTGTTAAACAAATATTTTGTATTGGGGGTTCCAGAAACTCCAAAATTATATGTCTGACTCAAGTCTCAAAACTTCTGTGTTTCCAAAGTTTCTATTTTAATTTCTCATCTTGAACTGAGATCTTCTAGAAAGTTGATTAACAAAATTCTGATGGGCTAGTAAAATATATTCATTCTGAATGCTTCAAGATCCTACTGTCAGAAATCCTTTTGATTGTGACACAGCTGTTACTGATAGTCTCTGGCCATAAGATACAGGACTACCAGGAATCTGGGACAGTGCTGACTTCTGGCCTTTCTGAATCAGACTATTTCCAGTTTGCATGTGAGTTATTTTTTTAATCCTAACACTGATGGTGTATTGTGATTACTCTGATGTGATAGGTTTGCTGTTTGGCTGGTGTGAAACCTCCCCTGTCCTTCTCAAAGACAACTTCTGAAAATGGACCCATAGTATATTTATTGTAGATGTTTTATGTATTACTGAAATATTATATAAATTAAATGTTGCAAATTTGCAGAACTGGAGAGACAATGCTCATTAGTGATAGCTGCCCCGGATACCACAGGTATCTGCCCAGGTATCCTTGTCATGCTTAAAGCCATTTTTATTATGGTCAGTGGCTGATGTCTGGGTCTTTTTCATATGTTGTGGAGTTATGAGGTGTGTTATGCTGACACTATGGAATTTTGAAGTGATTCTTGGGTTTATTATTTGAGATTCGGAGGGTGACAGCACTGCTAAACTTAATTGAAAGGGTTTTTGCCTGATTAATTTTATGGACTATGTTAAAAAGATTTGATTTATTTTTTTTTTTGGGATCTGGCTTAAGATAATCAGAATATAGTGTTTTGCCCTTGTCATTTAGAGAACAGAGAGTGCTGTTTTATTCACTTGTGTAGATTGCTTTGCTTGCTCTCTTTGCTATTGTAAGAGAACCTTCTGGTAATGACAGTGGCCTTCTTCAATGGGTTCTATTAACAAGACTTTATGAAAACAGAGAAAAACTATGAATAATGTACTCAGACTTGCTGACTATTTAGAGAAAATAAATGCTTTCTAAACTATGGAACAATAATATAAGAAAATTAACTGACTTGTGCTGCTATAAAAATGGTAGTTGCAAGGCTAAAATTTATCCTCCTTTTCCATACCAGGAAAACTATTAAGCATCCTCTTTTTCCCTTCCCAAGTTGTATTTTATATATGTACTCCTGGAGCAGATATCTAAACAAACAGGTTGGTTTCTGTGGCTCTCCTCTGTACTCAATGTTCATATGGAAAGTAAACCTTTAACTCTAAGGTTGCTTATCTTGAAATCTGCTCCTTGGAGTGTCTCCTTCCCTCTCTCCTCCTTTAGTTCCCTCATTTGCCTCCCATTAATTTCTCTCTCCAAAAGGATACTGCTGGGCTTGCTGAGGGTGTGATGCATCAGTGTGAATGCAGTCAGTTGCAGATGTCAGGAGCCCCACCTGAGCAAAATTCCTGCTGTGTGACACAGCATCCCCTGTCAAGGGTGGGAAAGGTTCCAGGAGAAGGCTAAGAAGCTAACGAAGTAAAGCTTGTTTGATTAATAGCAGAGACCAGGCTGATGCCCTGACAGGCCCCAGACAAGGACAGGCCAGTCAAACACATCTTTTATTTCCCCAGACTGTCACCCTTCATGGATAGAAAATGGAAACAAGGCACTTTTCCCCTCCCTTCCTCCATCACTTCTCCAAAAGATATGCTTTCTGCTCGTGTCCATGTTCTCTATTTACATGAACAACACATTGTTCAGTTCATATCCCTTCTTTTTTAGCAGAAAGTCTTGCAGGATGCAATTCTTGGGATGAAGATTTTTCTTGCCTCCTTCAACATCTGCAATCATTTCCTGGGATCACAGGAGGAGAAAATGCTGTCTGTAAATATTCCAAAGATATCCCATAGAACTTGTTGCTTATTCCACGGACCAACATGAAGAGTGATTTGTGCCTCTGGAGGAGATGTGCCTGACATTTTTTTCCTTGAAGTCTGTGGTAGGGAAGGTTTTGATATTTGGTAACTGGAGGGTGCTGCCCCTCTAGAGGAAGGGTGTAAAGCTGGGCACTGGTAGAACTCCAGCTGGTGTCTCCTCCTGGCAGTGAGGGCTCTTTGCAGTGCTCTGGGCATGCTAAGCTGGCCCTGAAAACACCCAGTTGAACAAGTTCTTTTTCAAGTGGTATAGTAGATGAGCACTTCTCTTGTTCCAGCCAAAATCATTATGCTCGGGCTAGTCCCTCCAGACGTTCACCAAAATCTGCCCATGTCTGTGTTGCCAGCTCCCCGTATGTCAGGTATCTTTAGCTTGGCCCAGCAGGGATTAGCTGGCAGGATGAAGTCAGCAGGAGCTGGACTGGCTGTCTGCAGCAGTGTGTGAGGAAAATGAGAAGTTAAATATCCAATAAGTGGGATATAAAGTGGTGTCCAGAGAGCAGAGGTCAAAGGAGCCAGCAGGCACAGAGAAGGGATCATGGGGCTGCCAAAGAGAGCTGACTGTTCAAGGTGTGTAATTCATATTTATGTAAAAATCACTATGCAAGCTGTCTGGACAGGGAGGCCAGTGACAGCTGAGCAGACACATACCTGGACTGAGCCCAGCCTGCAAGCTCAGGGAAGTTTCCTGGGAAGCAAGTAGCAGCCCCTTTTTTGGAAGGATGATAAGGTGGCGCTCGCTGCGGTAGGACAGCAAGCTGCCCAGTTATTAGGAACTGCCAGCTGTCCTCAAGTGTGGCACTGCTGCCATCACAAATAGAGAAACTTTGCCCCTGATACCAATAAGCTTGCAAACATGAATATTTGGAATATTTAGTGTCCCTGTTTACCACAGTGTTGAGCTAAGTGCTTGGACAGGTGAGTGTTCCCTCTGACAGTCAGTGCAGCCAGTAAACAGATATTTTGATGAACAGGCAACTGAGCACTGCTGTGCATGGGCAAGTCACTGTTGATTTAGGTAATCTCATGCCATAAAGGATTTTTTCATCACTTGCTAAGAAACAAGAAGCAGAGGATAAAGATGAGTTTCATCAGAAGGAGGTCATTGCTGGAAATCCGTTCCCCTTTGAGTCTAATGTGTGAGAAAACAGACAAGTCTGCTTAAACAGAATAAAATAGAAAGCAAGATAATACCCATAAAGCTTCCAGATGCTGCTTTTTAGTCCATAGAGCTCCAGAAACAGATGAAGGGCAATTCAATTGCCCTTAATGATACTCCACTACATGCTTTATTTCAAAAAGCCACCTGCTCTAAATGCCACTGACAAACACAATGTAATGTACTAGTGTCAGTGTCTGTGTAAAACTGTGCACCATTTTAGGCATTTTGTGGCTTGTAAGCATCAAATATTTCACCTTGATACACAACAGAAAAACTGACTGAGCGTAACAGTGATATGGAATACTTCCCTCAAATTTGTTTTTAATTCCAGATTTATTGGTGCCATACAATCGCAAAGAACAGTAATAGTTGTGTGTTTATTTTAATAAGCAAACCTATGCAAAAGAATGATTTTTTTTTTTCTTTGAGGTTAAAAATAGAGATTTCTTTGAAATCTTACATTGTGTCTATAGTCAGCACTGGTGAGGCCATGTCTTGAGTACTGTCCAGTTCTGGGCGCTTTGAGGTTAAAAATAGAGATTTGTTTGAAATCTTACATTGTGTCTATAGTCAGCACTGGTGAGGCCATGTCTTGAATACTGTCCAGTTCTGGGCCATTTATTTCAACAAGGACATTAAGAGGCTGGAGTGTGCGCAGGGAAGGCCAATAAAGCTGAAGGGGGTAGGGGGTAAAGCCATGTGAGCAGCAGCTGAAGGAGCTGGGGTTGTGTAGGCTGGGAAAGGGATGCTCAGGGAGGCCTTATCACTCTCTGCACTCCCTGAGAGGCAGGTGGAGCAAGGTGGGGATCAGCCACTTCTGTCAGCCGGCCAGTGGCAGAGGACAGGACAAGAGATGTGTGACAAGGACTGTCCTAAGATGTGCCAGGGGAGGGTTAGGCTGGGTATTGGGGGTATTTGTTCACTGAAAAGGGTGATCAGGCATTGGAAGGTGTTGCCCAGGGAGGTCGCCACCCCAATGGTGTTCAAGAAACACCATTTTCATGACTGAGTTTGGCATTGGATGCTGTTGACATGGTGGTGACTGGTCAAAGGTTGGGCTAGATCATCTTGGAGGCCTTTTCCATGATTTGGAGGGGGATGGATGGAGGACTTAAGGAGTGTATGTGTCATGCTAAGCTGATGTCCTGGGGAGATTTCTTCAGGAAAGAACCCTGTAAGGTGGAGCAGTGTAGCTGTGGATGGGTTTGTATTCATTGTGGTGCTGTAAGCACACATTCATGTGGGAATATTGACATAGGTTTGAATGTGAGGTTAAAAGAAAAGTTCTTGTCACTGCATTTTAGGAGATTAATATTTTATGTAAACTAAATTGGCAGTTGCTGTGCAGAGCTAGCAATGAACCAATACTGAGGCAAAAGTTAGGAACTCCTTCACAGGGATGAGTTTCTTTAAATCTATTGTGAAGGAAGTGCTGCAGATGAGTGTTTTGGTCTCTCCTTTGGGTCAATTTTATCTTAGCAGGCAGAGCTGAAGCCTTCTGTTACTGCAGAAGTGCTAGAAATATTTTCCTTCGCAAAGGGTGAATTTCTGCCTTCCCAAAGATTGTTGAATCAAACCAAATCCCTCAACATCTTCCATGCTAGCTCCAGTCTGGGAGCTGTGATTTACTAGCAAAATGTTGTATTTGGAGACAGTAACATTAAGAAAGTGATTTCAGATGTTAAATAGGTGCTGTATAAGAAAATAAACTCACATCACTGAATTTCATATTAAATTTCTCTTGCAGCTTACTGTCATTCTCTTTGAGAAGGCCTTACACACAACTGAATCTCGTAAGAACTGTGAGAGAATTAGCTGAGAAGTTTGTTTTCATTATTTCACATTATTTCACTCATTTTACTTTATCACTTCATTATCTCAGTAATTGTTCTCCACTTCATTTAAACTAATCAACTATTTGTTACGGTCAGTCTTAGTATAGTTCTCTCTTAGGAATCCCTGGGTTCTTTAAAATATTGAATTGAGCTAAATGTCTGGAATAGCAATAATGAAGGGAAAAGAAGAGTTGAAGCCAGCAAATATTCTTTGTGCTGCTCTTGGGCATTTATGATCTGTAACTTCCACTGAAATTAGATGCACTCTGGAATTGAACTTCTAGGAATGAATGACTGTGACAAGGGCACAGAGTGCATCTCAGGCACTCTCACTTAAAAGCCTTATCAGCCAAGAGTGTAGGATGCTGGTGACTGTTAGGGTAGGTAGAATATACATATGTGAGCACTGTAGCACCCTGTTATCTTTAAAATAGAGTGGGTTTGACTATACTGATTTTACAAGTAGTATATTGTATCATTTATTTGGGAGTCCAATGTTACTGTATGTACAATTTTTGAAAGTGAAAACACAGATCTTCAGAGTGCTCTACAAGCAAATTTCAGTAAATCAGTACGTCCTCTGAGTATGGCAAAACAGTTAAACTGTTGTTTCAAATTCTAGATCACACTGTTTTCACCACTCTAATCTCATATTCTCCTTTAAATCATAAATTGCCCAAGTGGCTTGGACTAAGCCAAGGGAACTTTTGGTATGTATTTAATATGGTTTTATTAGCTTTACTGGAGGCTCAGGGTATGATTTGGTGTGTTGGAGACATATCTATATTCAGTGATGCTTCCCTCAGGATTCATTCTCTTTTAATGAACAGTGAGAGACAGTGGCAGTGTGTGATGTACGTTTTAGCATGGTTGATGAGTTTCTGCAGTTAAAAGTATGTCATTGTTATTTACTCTGTGTTATTTACACTGCAAGCCTCTCAGAGGCCCCAGCCCCATTGCACTAGGCAATGAAAAAGTGCAGATAGTATCTGTAGTTTTTAGCTGCTTTTCCTGAGAATTAGAGGCAAAGGTAAGACTTGAAAGAAGCGTGAGTCAGGACTCCTCCCTCCTCCTCAGGTGCAGTTAATGTTCTGGGGCATGGCATTGGCTGACATGTGATTGATGGTGGGGTGTTTATTTCAGGGGTTCTTGGCATTCTAGGAATTGTAACATTAATGGGTTCTTTGCTGACTTTGTCTTCATGATCCCATTTTGCTGTTTAGCTCAGGAAAGGGGGCTGCTATGTAAATTCAATCCTCATTAAATTCACTAAAGCTTCAGGAAACAAGACTACATGATGAAGGGAGAGTCTCTACAGCAGAGCTCTGCAAAGCTGATTTTATGTGATAATAAGTTTAGATTTGAATGTTGTTATTGGAAATTTGGTCTACTTGATACAACATCTGTGAGTAATGTACTTTTGTGTAGCCAAAATCAGCCAGTTTAGTAAATTCTGAGGTGTGTTTGTTAAGAAATTAGGAAAGACTTTTTGTCAAAAATGCTGCCCAAGGGCATACAGGGTTTTATAAACATTTTGAGTTTTCAACCACTGTCATAGTGAGATACGCTGAAAGCAAAGCCCATGAAAACATCCTAATTTGGTTTTAATGCCATAATAAGCCATCTTCCTTAAGCATACTGAATGTAACTCAGTAAAGAACAGATACCTCAAAAGAATATGAATGCATCATAGTGCTTATTTAAAAAAAAAAAACAAAAAAAACACCAAAGTTAGTGGGGTGGAATAGCATTTTATGTACTTGACAGAGTAATTATGTCTATTTAAGTAGATGCATAGGTTTTGTCTACGGTGGTAGAATTTCTGGGTCTTTGTAAGTAATGATCCAAATTAATCAGTTGCTATGGCTCAGTATTCCTGAATATAGATTATCTTCAGGAACTGTAACAAATGAACCCCATATAAGAGAGAGTTTCGCTAAAGCATTTTCTGGTGTTTTTAGTTTTGTGTTGCTACTTTTAATTGACTCTAAGGAAAAGTTCAGCTTGAAAGGAATTATTTCGAAGTTGTAGAATATTTAGACTAACATGATATTGAATGTTGGAGCAAAACACATTTATGGTGCTCTGCTTTACAGCATTGAAACCCACTAAGATTAGTAGCTATGAAAAATTGTTATTGAAGAGCTTGACTTGGTGAGTATTATAAATTTTATGTAAAAACCTTAAAAACCATTATGCATTTCTTGTTCTCAATAGGTACAGAGAGGACATAATATCCAAATGCTCATACAAGCTGAGAGTCTTTCCACAATGAATTCAGCCCAAAGCTTTCTAAGATTAACCACAAAGAAAAAGTTAAAAGTGACTTGGCTACATCCTCTCCCATTTCAGTGGAGGCCTCCTGTGCTGGGGAGACATAAAACCAACAACTGCTAAAGTACTGTAGTGCTTTTAATACCTTCTGCATTTATTAATAGGAACTGCTATCATAAGGAGACACACCAAAACTCTATTTTGCATGGATTTCTCCTTCTTTTAATATTTTCTGAACTTTATATTTAAAGCTTTACTATGTCAAATTTTCCTGTTATATTTTTAACAATCTTCCTAATGACTAATTTAACTTATCTGAAACATAATCTTTTCCTACTCTGCTGTAAGAATTAACTTAATTTCCTAAACAGAACTTGTGTTCTCTTTGTTTGTTCTGCCTGTGATAAAATGGACTATCTGAAATTCTGGAATAAGTATATGAGGGTGTACTTTAATGCTACAGACCTAAAAGACTCTTAGAAGCAGAGTTTAGAAAAGGAATTTTATTGTGACCAGTGAAATTTATTGTCTCTTTGATAAAGCATGACTTACCATGCTCTGTAGGCACACAGTTTGTGTGATTGGGACGGGGCTGGCCCAGCCCCATCCCCATGGCACAGCTGTGAGCAGCAGGTGAGCAGCACTGACAGCAATGAGCCATGGAGTGCCCAGGGGCACTGAGCAACACCAAAGGGAGCAGAGGGCACACAGGGGCAGGGCGTGAGCAGGAGGGGTAAAAGGCTGGGCTGAAGGACAGGAAGGGCAGATCCTTGCAGCCTTCTGAAGTGGTGTGTTGTTACTCTGCGTGGGTTGAAGCTTTCTGAAATTGTGTGGTCACACTCTGTGTATGGTGGCTGCCTCAACTATGACATGTGCTGTGACATGCTCTGCACTGGAGTGAGAGACAGGAGAGTGTTGAACATGCTGTCTGATGTGACTGACACCTGCCATGTGGTTGGCCTCATCTGCCTTTCCCTGAGGAAGGAAGATCAAGCACATTTGGGAAATGCAAGAGAGCAGTTGAGAAGAACAGGCAGGAGCCCTTCCTGCAGAACAGATGTACTGCAGCATCCTCTGGTAGCAGTAACTTTCCTAAGCCCTTGCAGATATTTTCCTGGTACAGCACAGTGCTATAATGGAACAGAGAGAGAGTGCACACCTTTCTCCAGGTGGG
Source organism: Onychostruthus taczanowskii (assembly GCF_017590055.1). NCBI lineage: Eukaryota > Metazoa > Chordata > Aves > Passeriformes > Passeridae > Onychostruthus > Onychostruthus taczanowskii. The sequence continues at coordinate 12,446,273 of NW_024498573.1, forward strand.
AATCCTCTAGCCTGGTGGGGTGATGGGGTTATTTATTTTTGTGGACATGTTAGAGAAAGCAAGTATTCCATGAGCTTTCCTAGAGGTGTGAACCGAATCTTTCCATGTTTGCTTGTGCCAGCTCTAGAAATTGTAGCCTGTTGTTTTGTTAGGCTCAACTCTTTGTAGTACCTTCTGTTTCTTCTCCTTTGCTGTAGGTGAAAAGACAGATCACCACTGAATTTAAAGTAGTATGTTGTATCATCTTCTAACAGGCCAAAGGGAGAAAAAATTGAGGAAAGAAAAAAAAAAAGGCTGTAATTCTTATGCAGATACAGGTGGAGGAGGGTGACTACCTGTGGGTCAGAGTGGAGTGAAAAGGTCAGGGATTGATGGATGCCTGTAAGCTCACTGGCTGTTATCTGTGCCTCTGTTCATTGATGAATTGCATAGAAGACAGGCTTTCTCAGTTGTTACTCTGAAGGTCTGTGAACTTCTTCTGTAATAACCCTGCAATCTTTGTCCTTTCCATATAGCCACCAGTTCCCAGAGATCTGCAGGACTTACTCTTTGTGCCTGTACTTTCTCATTTCACTGATCAACTGATATCCTTTCAAGGATAAAACAGACTATTTCTTTAATAACATTTTTCTTGGAACGCAGCAGGTATTTTATGTACCTTCAAGATTTAAATTGTGTACATCTTTAATTATGACTCTTAAAATAATTGTCTTGCATATCACAGTGAAAACCTCAATGTCAAAGGTTTATTGGTGTTTGGTGTTGCTTGCTTATTAAAAATGCAAGAAAGAAATTGGCATTTCTTATCTTTTTGCTGTACAGTTCCAGATAAGTGGAAACAGTTTAATCTTTGTTTCCTGTAACAAGGTATTGGATTCTGACAAAAGGGATGATTCTAAAAGCTTAAGCATCCCTTTCCAACAAACTCTCTTTTTGGTATAGCAGTTTTTTATCAATACAATTCCCACTAAAAATAATAATTATAAAAATCAAACAGAACAGTAGGAATACAAGCTCTTGTATGCAGCCACATGGGTACATATGTATGTCAATGCACTCAAAGCCAATGACTATAGTTAGGTCATTTGCATTCACTTGAATATGTCCTCAGACTTTTGGACTGTGAGTAATAAAATGCACCTGTGCTATGCAGAACACTGAGATTAATGCAGACAGTGTCCTAATAATTTGCTCATCCCACTGAACACTTTGGAGGTGTCCCTTTCACTGTCAGGAATTGATTGCAGTGCTCATAACCTCCCAGCTGGCGTGTCAGACCTGCACTCAGAGCTGGCAGTTAGGCTGTTACACCACCAATACAACATACTCATTGTCCTGCCAAAGGGCAGCCCTCATCTTCATTATCAACACCTTTATTTTTCCTTTAGTTAAGAGATTGATTCCTTTAACATTGCAGGCTGGAAGAAATAAACTTCTTGCAGATCAATAGCATTGCACTCTTTCTTTTCTTGCCTCAGACAGTCCTGGACAAAGCAGTTTTAAATTGCTTCACTTACTGACTTAATGGCTAAGGTAGAAAGAGCAGGAAACTATGTTTTTATTTTTTTCTTATTTATTTAATTGTCCTCTGAATTTGGGCTACCTACTTGCCATTAAACTGCCTTAAAATCCCCCAGTAAGCATCATTTTGGCCACTAAAGTCTTGCTGCTATAATTTTTTTCTGTGTTGTGTTGACATCACATATCAGTAGTTTCAAAAACAACATCAGAACACCCCGGGTTCACAGGTCAAATTAATTTGAAAGTTGGATGGAACACTGAATGCTATTAATGGAAAATTGATCCTGAGAGATAAAGCTCATTACCTAGGAAGGCATAACTGGAGTATTACCTCAGTGTACACCTCTCTGTCCTCTATAGGGGTAAAGTTACCAAACACACAAGAATTTTTATTTATATATTTTCTGTAGGAGGACTTTTAGAGGAGATTGCAGTAGACCAGTGCACAAACTGTTAAATAATCTGTTTAGAGTTTGAAGGAGGAAAAGAAATCCACCCAGAATTTTCTCTAACTGAACTCACCAAATAAGCTCTGAATTAAAAACTGAGTAAACAGCCAGTGTGGGGCCTGACTGGTATAACAGCTACTCCTCTGGGGAGCAGATATCTGCTAGAAGAATTGGCATGACTTGGAGCAGAGGGCATCACTTTGAAATCTCAATTTGAACTACATAGTTCTGGTCTTTAAATTGTATGAGCAAGATGCTTTTTTGCTGTGCTTCTCTGTCAGCATCTCTGCTGGGTGTGATTTTGTGTGTGTATCTTAACCTCATCCCAGATGCAATTGAGAAGTCCTTTTGTGTTGGGCCTGTCACTCAGAAGATGTGCCACTGAATGCTATTAGCTCTGCGGGTGCCCAAGCAGAACCAGTGTGTAACTGGACTGCTTTGTCTGGAATGCTCAGGCTAACAAAGGACGAGCCATTACAGCCTATTACAAGTGCAAGGATCTTTCCCTGGTCTCAGTAAGTGGTGCAATTTGTTCAAGAACTCCAACAAAGTGTCCTAAGTGGGTTCTTAGTGCTGCCCTGTAGACTTTGGATTGCTCCCCTGCTGTGCCCCTTTGTCTAATCTTCAGTTAAGTAATGAACATAATTTGTCTTACCTCTGCCCCGATGGTTTGTCTCTGGTTTACTTGGAAAAACAAAGCATCACCCTACCAAAAGAAGGGTCTCTGTGGAGTTATTTGATTTAAAATTTGCACTAACTTTTTCAAAGAAGTCTTCTTCATACCTGGGAATAAAAACTTAGTAATTCTGGTAGAAATAATAGCACTTCTAGTGGTATCATGAATGTCTGCTATACATAGTGGTAATTCCCTGCTGTAAATTGATGTACAGCAACCAGTGTACTTCTCGTCTCTTTGACATAGAAACCAAGTTGATAAAATTCAAAACTAGAAGACTGGAATTGCAGTAAGCTGTTCACCAGAGGTCCAGACTCTGCAAACAAGATGCCCTAGGCAGTCATGATAAATGTAGACTCTCTGCCTCTTTTTGCCCAGTAGGGTCATGTCCAAATCCTTTCACCTTTAAATCACGTTGCCTCTTGCTTCACTATTGCATCTTGCCCTTGTTTCTAGTTGGTTGCTGCCTTAGAGACTTCTGTTGTTCCTGAGAGTAGAGAGGAACATTTATTAAGAGAGATTTATTTGGAAAGGTCAGGCTCTACATTACCTCAGCATTAGGTTCAGTCTGCAGAATAATGATTTCATTTAGAACACTGAGGTTTTTCAGTCTTATCACTTATTTTAAAATATAGCTTTGAGGAATCAAGCATATGTCAAAGTGTGATAAATAAGTGAATCTCTGTCAGCTGGGGGCTTCTGAAGCCCTAGAATCTTTAACATTTTGTTCATTCATTTGTATTAAATCTTGATTTAATTAAAGAATCCTGCATACTTGAGATATTTTAAAAACAGAGCACAGCTTTCCAAAATATTTTCTGCTGCGAATTAGAATTCATGTGACTTCATATTTCCTGTTTTAGCAAGAGAAAAAATAATAAACTTCCAATAGGCAGAAAATACTCATTTCTTATAACTGTTGATGTTAGTTTAATCATAATAGAAATAGCACAACAAACTTTATTTATGTCTCTGTTTTGTGCTGCAATTCATTAATGCTTCCCAATAAATTCAGTCAGAACTTCTTTTTCAGGACTTGCGCTGACAGTAATTGAACTGTTGTAAAAGTCCAGGTTTTGGGGCCAGTGATTTCAATTTTGGCTTAATTGACAAGGACCTCATTCCATGTGTTATAGGGCTTCATGCTTGCATGATTTACTGAAGTACCTGTACATGTATTTAACAGTACAGCACACAGGAACTGTGTCTCTGTGTACAAACGTCTGCAAATTCAGATCTACGCCAGACACGGTATGAACACAGATCAAAAAGACTTCTTTAAGTGTTCGACAGGGTACAACAGATTAGGATGCACAGGGACATAACAAACAGTGTTAGCTGGCTGTGTACTTATAAAAGAAGTATGGTTTAAACCATACTATGGTTTAAACCATAGTATGGTTTAAAGACCTGTTTGAAGATGTATAATGAAATTACATAATGTATAATGTTGTCCGTAATTATGGGATATCTTCCCAGTGTTAGAGCAGCTGGGGAGAAAATGCTCTTGAAAAATGTAACACGCAGATATAAGATGCTGGAGTCATGGCCTAACCTTAGGTGGGGATTGACCTGATATTCTGTGAGAGTCAAGAGAGGCAGGCAGAGGATTAGAAGGACTTGGAACATGGAGATAAAAAGCTCGTGTTTGAGGTAACAGGGACAGGAGAAAATGTCTAGATAAACTGTTTGTCCTGTAGACTCTTATGTTTGGAAAATTGTGTTTTCAGAGACTAATATGAAAGTTTGCTTAATTAAATACATATTTTGTAGGAAAGTTCTGTGAGGGTTTGGTGTGCTCTGGATGTGAGGTACTAGAGAGGCTGGATCTCTGAGGAGCAGTCTGAGCCGCAAGAAGAAGATAGAGAAGGAATGCTGGGAAGACTGTATATACTTTGGTTTATGGGAGAGAGAAGGGAAGATGTTAGGGATGGATGAGGGTTTAAGGTCTCTCTCCTAATTGTGTAGGTAAGAGGAGAGGTCACAGATTCAGTCTTTGAGTTTAAGGAGGGGTAGATCTGGAGTACAGAGAAGGATGACATGATAGCTAAAGCCTGGGTGGTGTTTGTGGAGCAAACATTGGGGGACAGAGGGGACAGAAGAAGGGCAGAATGTGGAGAGACTCTTGCTAAGTTATGTAGAAAGGTGGAGGGTAGGGCAGGTGAGAGGTGTGAAGAATAAATATCAGAAAACTGAAAGACAGGATTTGATAGAGAACAATGTTTTATGTATTCTTCTTTCTCCTTTTTTTTATCTCTCTACTTATTTTACACACTGTTGTCAGCCCTCTTTTTGAATATTTGCTTCTTGCTTAAAATTGCATCTGCTGCCTGTTCTTTTCCTTCAGTCAAGACACATTGTCCCCAAGTTTTCCTTTTTCTCTGCATTTTTTTCACCCTGCATCCCTTCTTTAATACCTTCTTAGCCTGAATTTCTTCAACAGCGAATCCAAGGGTTTTTTCACTCAATTCAGAGTTCTCCAGCATACTTGCTTCCTTTGTCTACCTGTGTGTGTTTGACCAATACTTGGCTTCCTTCCTTTCTCTTTGGCAATGTCTGTATTTGATTTAACATTTCAAAGGCTTCTTTCTTACTGTCTCATGAGCATGGAGAATCCTTCCAAGGCTGATGGATAACTTAATCATTCCTTCTTCTGCTGCTATTACATATAAGCAGCACAGAAATTACCAGCTGAAAATAGCCTTTTGCCTTCATTTTTGTAGCACTTATGGGATGCTGGAGATCGTCTGCTTCAGTCTTAAAATGAAAGCTAAATAACAGTTGTAGAACTATTTAAATTTCTGTATCAAAAGCTTGCTTCTTCACTATCTTAAACTGCATAGTCTTATTTTTCTCTGTTCAAAGTGAAAGCAAAACCATAACATAAAGGAACTATTCAGGATTTAAGTTGATGGGAAAATGGGGCATGAAACTAAAAAAAAAAAAAAAAGTCCAGCTGCCCTTACTATTAGCACTTAACAGAATGTGTCATTTTGTCAGTGGCTGAAGGAAATATTTTAGTAAAAAATAATCAAGGAGGTGCATGTAGCATGTAAATCAAAGTTGAAAATTGCTTGTTTTGAGACTGACCCTTGAAACCTTAATAAAGACAGTACAGGGTTTTCTGTTTCAGCTGGGATTTTATACCACTCCCACCACAGGGGTGTTTGAGTCTCTGTTTTGTTTAATCTTGCAATATGATTTACAGAGATTAAATTTACTTCAGCACACCTGCATTATTTACAGTATATTATGCTTAGATCAAGTCTAACACAAAAAGTGACTTGCCAAAAGCAACATAGAGGTCAATGGTTTAGCTTAAAAGTAAAATTTGGGAAGCCTCATTGCCATGTTCCTCTCTGCCCACTAGACACTACCTACTCCATAAATACGTGATGAAAAGATTGCTCTAATGCATGTCTCTACTTTAAAAAAACCCCAAAAAACCAACAACAACAAAAAAAGTAAAACAACAACAAAACACAAAAAGAACACTGGTAAAAAAGAAAAAAATCAATCTTCTTGGAACCATTTAATAACATTGGGGTGGCAATTTTTTAATTGTAAGTCAAGATGAATGAGTGTGTGACTTGTGGTCTGTGTCAGATCTGTTTTCATTCCTGAAACGTGACCTATCACAAGTGAAATATTTAGTGGACAGCCCAATGAAGTCACCAGTTATTTATGGGAACCTGTGAACTCTGATTAAAGAGGAAAACTGTTGTCCAAATAGGCACTAAAGGGAACCCAGAGCCTGACAGTCTGTTTTGTGCTGCCACCTACCATTTACCCAGCCTGAGCACTGCCTGGGTTTAGTGTCTGTTCTCTTCTTTCCCTCTACATAAAGTGTCTCTGTAAGCAAGAAAACTAACCTAGGATCCAAAAATAAGGGGCACTTGGGCTTATGAACAATTTTCTGTCAGAAAATTCAATCAAGGTTCTGTTAATCAAAACATTCATCTCTCAGACACCTATCACAAAACTTAGAGCAAACCTGGCTGACATTCCTTCTCTTCAGTCATTCTGAAAATGATTCTGAAAAGCTATCAGTGAAAGGTCATTGCAAAGAGAGGCAGCACAAATGCTGAGAGACAGTTCTAAACTTGATGAACTTGATATATTTTGTTGATCTCCCTCTGTGAGTTCAGTTCTTTGGGGAGGCAATGAAACAGATTTGGGCAACTCTAATCAATAAAGTGAAAATCACTGTAAAACATAGGCCATCCATATAACAATGAGAGTTATTTACTTGTACTCAAAACCAGGTCTGAGTTTGTTTTTACTTAAGGGAGCTGCAAAGCTGTGAGATGGCAATATCTAGAAAGAAAAGAGCTGCATTCTTTGTTTAGGTGATGGAGGAGTTCATTGTAGATTGCAGGGAACTGATCCTAGACCACATTAACAATGAAGCCATTCAGATTCCAAGCTGCTGGTTTGCTGCTGAATGGAAGCAGAAAAGACAGCGATGTCAGCTCTCAGTATTTTCAGGCCATTATTTGAGCTTTAATTACAGTCAACACCTTCAACAGGCTCTAAAACATTAGAAACAGCTCAGGACTCTGCTCTGTTCACTAGAATGTCTGCAGCCATTTTTTGATATGTTGACCTTCATAGTTGCAAGGTCCAGTGTAAGTGAGGATGGGATCTCTCCCCTCAGCTTCTTTTTCTCTTGTGTAATTTTGATTTTTCTTACATGAGATGTTTCTCTCATTTTTTTTTGCCATAATTTGTCATTTTAATATTATATGACCTTTTTCAGTGAAGACTTCTTCCAAATCTTTTTCTTTCCGAGCTAAAATTGTGCTGGCATAACAAAGTGATCTCCTGTCAGTGACTTTATCCAGGATACATTTGCTCTCATCATTTCTGGACATGGTGTTAATTAGATTTCTCTGAAGCCTATCTTGCAGCAGATGTTTTAGGCTTACCCTTTACGGTGTATCTAAGAGGTCAGAGACAAACTTTCCTAGGAACAGGGCTGTTGTGTCATGGAGATACAGTTTTTAGGCTTTTTAGGCATTTTATGTTTCAGGATCAATGGAACACTGAAGTTTAGCTGCAACATCCAGCAATTAATCTCTACCATTAATAATACGGTGCAGTGATATTGTAAAGCTCTCACTCTTTGAAGAAAAGGATAAAAATTAGGGATTTTTCCCTTTTTTCTCTATAGCAATAAACATCTGTGGACCATAACGTGTTGTTTACAGCCAGGAAATGTAATGTCTGAGGCACTCAGTGCTGCCTAAGTGAATATTTCAAGTGCACATGCTCCCAGGCTTTTGTGTACTATTTTGAACAGTTTCTCATGCCAGAGCCCTGTGTTGAGGTTGGTGCAGTGCTGCCCTCGTTGCTGTTCTCTTCCAGTCTCTAGTAAGATGCCAAACTCACCCAATGAGTAGAATGTGCAAAAATAAATCGGGACATGGTAAGGACAGAGGAAAAAAATTGCACTGCTGAGTGTAAGTGAATTAACAAAACCTAAGTAGGCTGCAATTAGGTCTTTGCTCCACCTTGGTTACAGGCTTCCTTCAAGCTGTTTTGGCAGAGCCAACAGCCTTTTTTTTGCTGCTGAGCAGGCATAGCAGGGAAGTCTATGCCAGAAAGCCACTTGTGTCTGACTGCAGATGGCCAGGGTGGCTTCTGGTCAGAGATCCTCGAGGCCACACACTGTACTACTAAATAAATTCTTTCCTGCTTAATGAAATGGGGCCCTCTATGTGACCCTGACATCAGCTGGCACATGCTTGCTGTGCTTGCCCTATGTAGTGCTTGACCTGTTCCCATTAGACGTGGATGGGGGCATCATTCCTGGGAAGGATTTTCACCTAAACCTGCTGCCCTTTGCATTGCCTTTTCTATTCCTAATGGCTATGCTTCCAAAATTTGGATGAAAATGGTTGCTGATCCCTCCCACATGGCCATATCTTATCTTCTTTACAAGTAATTAAAATCCTTCCTTCAGTGCCTACACCATTTGTGCAGCTCACTCCATGACCATCCCCACTTTGCTCTGGGCAGTGCTGGCCCTGGCTGGTTATTTTCACCCCACTCATGCTTTGGCTGCTGCAGTGCAGAGCCCTGATGGGTAGATGTGGCAGTGCAATAATTATTGCCTGGCAGTGCTGCTCCTGACAGCTCCAGAGGCTCCTGCTAACCCAGGGGAAAGGACAGAAAGGGTTGGCATGAGAGTCCTGCTGCACTAGAGACTCAGCTGCTGCTTTTTGTGTTTGGAAAACGGTACTGGGAATGGTGTTGTGACAAATTCATAGGTTTAAGGACAGAGGGCAGCCTTCTTCCAGGAGAGAGTTGATTTATATCACCAGACAAAATGTTCTGATTTTGTTCTTTAATATGCAAAAATATTGTTTTGCTTAATATGTAGCAAGAAGGTTATTTTGCCATTTTCTGCCTTTCTTTGTAAAGTGCCTGAGACAAAGTGGTGGCTTTTTTTTCCAGAGAAGGCAGTGATATTGTGAATAATGTCTCAAAAGCACTTCTTTTCAGTGCAGCATTACTTGTTTATAACTTCTGTTTACTAGAAGACTGCAGAGAAAGAAAAGGAAAGAAATAGGGATCAGGGGAAAGGAAAAGACAGCTGTGAACACCATTCTATTTACACTTAACAATGTAGCAATTGCCAGTCTTAACATATTGCTGTGGTATTCTGCTACTGCAGACATTTCTCCTTCTTCTCTTTCATGATAATGAAAATGAAATACTATTTCACCTTGAAAGCTTTACTTCTGCAGTGGGACTTCAATCATAGTGCATTTGTCCAGAAACCACCAAACCTTGATATGAATAAAAGGTTTGACAGCTACACATCAGTAAGCTCTTGTGACCTATTTTCCTGTGCTCCTACCTGCATTATATTTTGAGAGCAGGCTATACTGAATGTGTGATTATTGCTACATTTATAACGTGGTCCACCCAGAATCACAAATAATGGATCATAAGAAAAAAATATATTGTCTGGCGGAATCTTACTAATAAAATTATTTAAAGAAAGGAAATTACTGCCAGTCAACTTGTAAGTCTACTCAAACAATTTTAAATTAGCTCAAGAAATTATTTTTTTAGTGACTCACTCTGTCTTGGAAGAAAGGAAAAATTGGGAACCAGCTCTCACACCAAGCTCCTACAACAGAATATTCAACTTGAGAAAGTATCATATGTGGTATAATTTATTAGTGTATAGGTTGCCTACAGTATGTGATAAATCCTCTGTATAACTTGTTAGTGATACAAGGATTTTAAATTTTTTCTGAGTATTGATATTTCTTTTGATTTGTGAATGTGTGAAAGCAGACGTTATTGGTGTCATCTCCAACAGTGTAAAGGTGCAGCTGCACTGTAAGGCTGGGGGTGCACAGTCAAGCTGAAATGACAAAATCCCAGTAGTAAAGCAGCTCCCTGTGTACATCCATGTGAATCCACAGGCTCCACAACTCCCTGTGTAATCACTGTGAAACACACAGGTACTTCTGAAGGTTCTGAGCATATAGACAGCAGATTTATTACAGCATCAGTAGTGACGTGTCTTTTCCCATCACTGGTTCCTGGAAAAGTGCAATCTCCATGAGCTGCTGTTTTGGCTGATAGTAAATAAGTTAATGACCAAGCACAAGTGCGGGCAGACTTTGGGTGAGGCTGGTTTCTGCCAAACAGTTCAAATTTAGCACAACTTTAAGTATGCACAGTCAAGCTGAAGTAGTAATCCCAGTAGTAAAGCAGCTCGCTGTGTACATCCATTTGAATCCACAGGATCCACAACTCCCTGTGTAATCACTGTGAAACACACAGGTACTTCTGAAGGTTCTGAGCATATAGACAGCAGATTTATTACAGCATCAGTAGTGACGTGTCTTTTCCCATCACTGGTTCCTGGAAAAGTGCAATCTCCATGAGCTGCTGTTTTGGCTGATAGTAAATAAGTTAATGACCAAGCACAAGTGCGGGCAGACTTTGGGTGAGGCTGGTTTCTGCCAAACAGTTCAAATTTAGCACAACTTTAAGTATCAGTCCACAGTCTTCAGTAAGACAACCATAAGCATGCATTGAGCATGGCATTGGCTCTGTGCTAGGGGAGGAGGTGTGAGTTATGGATGGAGCTGGAGTCATAACTCAGGATTAGCTGTTCTGTTCTGCAAGGCTGTGCAGTCATCACTGACAATCCCAGAGTTATCCTTGACTGCCAGAAGTGGGCATGTGGAAAGCCCTTCCTCTGACACTGAAAGAAAAAGGTAGGAATGGTCTTTGCCTGTAGGAGATGAAAAGATTCCCACTCGAAAATGTTTAAATGAAGTTACATGAGAACTTGTAAAGAACTGTCTATTCTAACAGAAAGACAAAATCCCCATTTTGTTATTGTCTGTCAAGGGCTGTAACAATGATTTTTTCAGGAATCATCAGTCACTTCCTAATGGAGAAAAAGGTAGTTATGCACTTCCTAGCTTCAGTTAGTTAAGAAGTTTGCACAAAAGAAGTGCCAGTGCTGTAGAGAGGTACTATAGAAAATTCTTTAACAGCAGTTGGACTTCTTGTGACTGTTTGAAAGTGACTTGTAGCTTGCTGATTTATCATCAATGGGATGGATAAAGGGACTGACACAGCTTTGTAACCACTTCTGAATGCTCTTAAGGTTTGTGCCAAGAAATAGAACTTTGAACTTCAGGACAAAGTCCTAAGAAATAAGTGCACAGACTCAGCAGTGAATTATAATCACAACAGGTCAGTTGTATAGAGAGGTTTGTTCAGAAGTTTCATTTTCTGAGGGTGACTCTCTTTTCTCAAAAGTTCAATATAATGCAAATACTTGATGGTGACAGTGCTTGGCACTTTATTATTTCAGTGTGTTTAATTTTTCTTCTCACTGCTTTGGAAGTCAGTGCAAATCTCATTTAAGATGTTATTGGGCATTATGTTAGTGAGAACAGGGGAATAATAAGAAGAAAACTGAGACCTCTGAGAATAAAGAAGCTCTGGGTAGCTTGGTGGACATAGAGTAAAGTCTAGTTAGTCCTGTCTGCAGTGCAGGGGTGTTGTCACTGCCATAGCCCACATTAAAAACTTGCCTTCTCAACCAGAGCAAGCTTCTGAAAGATTCAGGAGTGCCTTCTTGTCATGCAGTAAAGTTGTGACTTACCATCTCTTTCCCCAAGGGTAGTGATAACTGGGAGAAAATTCTTATCAGAATAGATATGATCTCATGTTTTAAAGCAGGTCAAAAAAAGAATCCTGTTCTTTATACTAAAGAAAGTTTGCTGATTCAGACCCATTGCCTAGCCTATACTAATATATGCTGAAAAGATACATAAGTATTCTGAGATCAGGAGACATTCAGTGAAGAGTTCATTCTATTAATTCCATGTATTCACATTGCAGAGCCCCAAAACTGTAAGACTGTTTCTGTGCAAGGAATGAGGCATTGGTTTTGGAAGGGGTTTACAGAGCTATCAGATGTCATGGAACACCTAGAGAGAACATTGCTGAAATGTAAAGTTGAGAATTGGAAGTTAATTACTGTTAAGAGAGACTCTCAGGTTGCCAACAGGAGTCCTTCATTGAATGCTGTGCTGAGCACAGATGCTAAATGTGTTCAGTTAAAAAAAAAAAAGGCTTGTAAAAATGATTTAGAGTACTTGGGACCTCAAATTCTAGCAAGTTTCAAGGTGACTTTCATTCTTAAATCTCTTACCTGCAATAAGAGAGAGGTGCACTTTGGGGTTTCCTAAATGCAACACTGTGTGTGTAAAATAGAGAGATGAACTGGAAAAGAAAGTGGACTTGGTGCAGTGTTAAAAAATAATTTAAAACTCTTGACAAAAGTATAATAAAAGCCACAAATGGAACATTAGGATGGTGATATCTCTGGAAGCTGCTGCTTCACAGGTTGCTCAATACACAGGTTAAGATTAAGCCGTAGATAGCATGATAAGTACATTACCTAAGGTGACTCTGAATAAGCAATTTTCATATTGATGGCTTTCTTGCTGTATTGGTGAAAAGATGATTTACCGCTCTAATAGGGACATCACTTCAATTACACCAGAATTGCTAACATAGAAGCAAGCAGGTTGTTAATAAAAGTAAAAATATTGTGTGCTAACAACATTCCTGTTGGGTAAATAATGAATTTTATATTTCACAACTGTTGTTCTCGAGAAGGGAGCCAACCTATTATTGTTGTAATAAGGTTGTTTATATACTGGAATCTGTCTGGTGTATGAGAAAATGCCTGAGAGCTTCAGAAGGGACAGTGATGTCCAAATGACAGACAGTAGACTGGGTTGTCTCTTGTGATTTGTGAATATGTTGCAGTCTGGAATTTCAGCTTCTTGATTGCTAGCCAAGTTCCCTAATGTGAGAACAAAACTTCGGTTCTGGAGCTGCACATCTTAAAGGTCTGTAAGATTTGAGTGGTTCTGCTCTTTAGCCATTACATCAAAAAACCCCACAGAAAAATGTAACACTTGTTTGTATGTTTCCTTAGAAATCTTTTTTGTCAATAATCAAAGAAATGAAAATGTGTTGTTCTAATTGGAAATTTTTATGTAGTTTACACACACACATGCATCCTGCTGCTAGCAAACAGACACAAAAAGAAGGTAAAACTGTTCCTAGAGAAAAGGCTGTTTGCACATAGGAAGTCTAAAAAAATAAAGTATTTCAATCTCACAAAGAAATGCCATCTTTTGTAGAAGCTGTAGTAAGAACACAAAGAATATAAACAGAAAGTATTAGATAAGCTGGCTGGTCATTTGAAGGAGTACTTTCTCAATTATTGTAGTACTTGATATTTTGTGAATGTTCCCTGAAATATGGTACATTTTTTGACTTTGGAGAGACCACTAAATATGAAATATCAAAAGTGGCTTCTACAGAGAACCTCTTTTCAGGGAGGGCATAATACTAGTCTTTGGCAGAGTAAGTTGTCTTTTATGTTTTCTTCTGAAGCTTAGTGGGGAATTTTGTAAACCCAGATTCACTAGTCCCATGTAGTAGCATTGTTACAGGAGCTCAGCTTTGTGTTCAGTAAAGTTCACATGAGTTTTTCAGTGAATATAATGGGTTCATGTTTCCTTAGAATGTTAGTGAGTGACATTTCAAATGGGCGAAATAGGCAGCTAAACTGCATGAAAAGTTACTTCAGTTGTAAAGCAGTGTTTTGTCAGGTTAAGGACTGCAGGAAGATGTTCTGGCTGTGGGTTTTATTCTGTCCTAACCCTTTCACTGCATCTGTCACTGTGGTGTTTGGATCCTACCAGCAGTGCATAAGGTGACATGTGCTTGGACATTGTCCCACGTACAAAATGTATCCAGGGGAAAGCTTTATTTGGAAAGGACATGTGTGCATCTAGTGGAGAAGATGAGGTCAAAATATTTACCTGAAGTGGTGTGCATAGGTCCTTAGGCCTCTGGGAGTTTTCACAGCTGTAAGCTGGATTCCCCACAGCTGGCTGGTGCATGTTGCAGTGTGCTCTGTGAAAGATCCATACAGCTTCATCCAGCTACATTTCACTGGAGCCAAATAACCTATTAGTCTCAAGTGCCTCTTTTAGAAAAGCATGGAGCATTTGAAAGTAGAGTGTCCATCATTTCCAGAGGAGATAGATTCTAATGGAGCACTCCACAGTGCAATTGAATGCATTCCAGTTAATAAAAACCTCTTAATATTTCATTATTAGCATAAATAAATATTGGGAAAATCAGGCTGCAAGAGAAACTGAGTAATGTTACTGCCGAGCAGAGCTGATAAATAAGATATACACAAGTGTGAAAGCTTTGGTTTGGTTCTGGTGTTTAACTGTTTTACACTCTCGGCTCAGATATGTGCAGTGGAGCTCACACTGACCTGTTTATTAAAAATGCTAATGTTTTAAACTGAATGACTAAGTGTTAAATTAATGTTTGTTACCGATTAAATCAAATATTTATGGTACACTATCACACAGATCAATTAATGCATTTACTATCTCTTTCCCTCATTGTAGCTCATTTATACAGAATAGACTGCTGTTTTGTGATTTTAGAACATCTGATGCACTCCTGGTAAGGAAGTTAATATTCATTTCCAAGTATAAATGTACTTTTGACTTTTAAGCTGGATCTTGTTCACATCTTTTAATGTGATATTCCAGTTTCCTGTAGTGTAGCTGTACTCATAATAGCTTTCTAAGAGGAAAAACAGATGAATTTTTGCCTCACTGAGCTCTCTGTTCCTCACCACTAGAAATTGAACATGCTTCAAAAAAGATGTATCTGTTATGTCCCCTCACATTATTACAATGTTAGCTTTTTTGATTGCTTTTTGCATTCTGTCCCTCTGCCTCTAGTGCAGCTTAGAGGAGAGAGAAACACCTTGGAGTTTGTGTTTTGTGTGAGCCAGGATATTTCAGAGATCAGTTTGCCTTTCATGATGACCTTTCAATTTCATTTCGCTGTTCACACGTGCAATACAGTGAAACCATTATGGGTTTCAAGATCTTCAGAAGAAACATGATCCTATAAAGACTGTTATGTGTCTGAGTCACTTGGCTTGAGATTGTGGGACTGCTCCCAAAAGTGAGCAGCTCTGCAGATCTCAATGGTCTCAGAACCACTGTCTAAATGATTTCCAAGTCATTTGGAATTTCTTCAGTCACCAGCCTCACTGAAGTCACAGTGCCAAAGAAAAGAGAATTTAAGGTTGTTGGGATTTGATTTTGTTAGTATTCTAAGTTTCTCTTAAAGCAATGTGACTAAGGAATTCTCCAAGGTAGGCTGGAGAAGGCAACAACACCTTTTTTTGGTTTTTATTGTAGTCTGGGTAGATGTCCAGCAGAGCATGAAAGCTCTACCATGCTTGATCCTTTGTTTTCTTTAAATTCAATGAGATTTAGGTATTGTTTCCTTTAGAAATCAGTGATAATTTGGTACTTAATTCTTTTAGGCATCTCTAAAAATCCCAGTGCCAGACTGAGGGGCCTATAGGTGCATATTTCATCAGTGAGTCTTGAACAGATCAAGATATTTGTGGAATAAATAAATAGAAATGACTGTGTACTATGCTACATGCATTTTAAATGTTGCAAATAATTTCTTGGTTGCTCAGCAATGAATGTGACTTCTATGTGCTCTGTTACGTTGTTTTTAAGATCACGGGTAATAATTTTTTTCCAATGTTACTATGTAACCTTAGAAGTTAATTACTTGAGATAGATGGATTATTTTTGCTTATCTTTATTCAGCTGGGATTACATACAATTTGAATGTAGCACCATGGTAGGAGTCCACTTCAGATACAGTCAATTATATAAGTCTATCAGCAGCTATTTTATTATGGGAACAACAGAGACAGAAGGCTTGTGTTCTGTGATGAATGTAGATTAGAAAGAGGTCACCCTGACATACATAATTAGTTTCAGAATTTTAAATTAATAGGTAGTGTGCCCCCAAGGCATCCATACATTCAGGCTGAGGCTGCAGGATATCTGGTCCAGCTCCTGCCTGCTTTTGTCAGCAATGACATGGCTTAATGCACTGCTTGTATAACAGCATAAGATATTATGGCAGGGCTAAATCACTGTAAAAACAACATTTGCATAGTACTTTGGTCATACTACATATATTTCCCTTTGGAAACATTTGCACTGTGAAATTATTATGCAGATTTCCAGGAGATGGTTGGCTCAGCCTGGTGTGTCTTCAGGTGCTTTATGAGAGCTAAGCAGATGCTTAAGCAAGTTTCTGCCAGCAGCTGATTGAGGGGATCTAGAGGTGGATGAAATGGTGGGCTGGCCTGTTTTGTGAACAGCACTGGCTTCAAGTGACTGAACTGAAGGTGAATGAAAGGCAGGACCCAGAACAGCTGAATTACAGCATACAGTTCAAGCTTCTACCCCAAACTTTAACAAACCAAACCTGAGAATCCCATTTCTGAGGCACTCCACTGGTAACTCCATTTCTCACAAAGGATAAATCTTTTAAGGTTTCTGTCTGCCATTGGCAAGTGGTATAGGCAGGATCCCACAACCTTTCCCTTTCTGTTTTTTAGGGTTAAGTATGATACTTAAATTTCCTGAGCTTTTTGAGGTGCTTTGGCTTTTGGTTTGGGTTGCAAATTAATCTTAGATATTCCAGATGTTAAAATTCTGAGTGGCACATGAAATCTGCTAGCATGTGACACTTTTAAATTAATGTGACACAGATTATTTTAAAGTTCATTCAGGAATCCAACTGGAAAAAAAATTAAGTAATTCGGTATT
Source organism: Onychostruthus taczanowskii (assembly GCF_017590055.1). Lineage (NCBI taxonomy): Eukaryota > Metazoa > Chordata > Aves > Passeriformes > Passeridae > Onychostruthus > Onychostruthus taczanowskii. The sequence goes on from NW_024498573.1 coordinate 12,463,168, forward strand.
TCTCAAAAATGGAGACAATGTGTGCATGAGCTTCAAGGGATTGAAACTAATGAATTGTAGTGATACTAGAGAAAGGAAACTAGGAAAGGATTTTTAGTTCTGTGGGTTTTCTGTATTTTTGTTGATGTTTGTAATCAAATACTTAATAATCTTATGAAAAAGTTCTCAGATATCTTTCTACATCACAACAAGCTTTAGTTGAGATGCAAAATATTAGAAGCTTATTGTACATTTTTAGGTGTTTTTAAGAAGTGTTTAGGTCTTATATGTGTGATATTGTTCTAAAATATAGACTCCAGAAATCTGCAGGTGAAGATAATTGATAGTGCTAATTTGAAGTCTCTTTGTGAAATTATTTGTCTGTCAGTGGCTCTTATGAAGTCATTGGTAGGTAGAGTTGGGTTAATGAAATGTGGCAGGGACATCCACAACTACACAACTATTTTTGTTTTTATTTTTTTAATAGACTTAATGCTGATGAAATAAAGTCACAAAACAATGGTTTCCTGCTGACACTGAAACCAATTTTTATTTTACAATTATCTGTTTTATGGAAAAGAAATACTGGAGGAATCCCAGGTTATTTATTTTGAAAGTAGAATACACATGACAGCCCTCTATGATGATGTATTTACTCCCCTTATTATGGCAAATGACTGATGGATTGCAAATGGAGTCATTTTCTCTTATGGGAGCTGATGTAGTTGAGTGGTTTTCACACAGTGTTGGTTTCGCTGAATTCCTGTCTGTCCTTCCCTGTGGTCATTTCAGATTACCTTTCTCCAAAAAAGTACTTGATTTCCTGTCTATCTGTGGCTATTTCTCTGAATGTTTCCCAGAGCTGTTTTTACGTTCTCAGTCCTTTCTCCTTGTTGTCCTGCAGTTTGGCAGTGAGGGGAATGCAAATGTTCCTCTTCAGCTCCTCTTTTATTAAGACGCCTTTGAAATTCTACTTGGAAATATTTCTAGTTACTGACAGTGCCATTCCACAGCTCCCATAGAAAAGTGAATTTCAACCCTAGTGCCTATTCAATTCCTTGGATGAGAGCATGCGAGAGAACCAGAGGAAAGAATGGACAAACAAGGAAAGATATTTATTTATACTCCATATGAGGAAAACATAGGGAATCTGTAATTTCCACAGGCAGAAGCACTTCCTATAAAAGTGACTGGACCTGCAGAAACATTCATATTAGTTTCAATCTATGCAGTTTGAAAAGATAAACAATAGCAGAATTCTGAAGACATTGGCATGAATTCAGAGAAATATTTCTGTAATCTTCTCCTGAAAATAAGTTTTGAAGTTTTATCATATGCTCTATAAACAGAATTTTTTTCTTCCCCACTATGAAGTAAGATTATGTAGAGGCAACTGAAGCACTTCTTCCAAAGTGGGTTAGAATGAGGAACTGAAATATAAAATTCATTTCAGACTCTGACAAATTGAAACTGCCATAATTTTTCTTCTATGTACTTAAAAAAAGTGTGACAGGAAAATTTGTTATAAAATTATAAAAAAACCTGTGTAATGTTATAGACCTTATTAATATATCACTGATATTGTGGTAGCAGGAGAAAAGGCTGCATTTCTCAGTATCACTGCTGTAGGTATGTATTTTTAATTTCAGTCACAATTTCCCTCTGTTCCAAACACGCCATATAATCTGCAGGGATCTGGGGAATTAATTAGGTACATTTCATTTCTCCTCTAACTAATCCCCTCAATTCTCTTACTTTAGGGAGCTGAGCATACCAATGACTGATAAGCCACAAGGGCCTTATTTACTTTACAGAAGGTTCTGCAAATCCCAGCGAGACGTTGGCCTGTGCTTAAATTTTCTCCATTCAGTCCTTGGGATCGTGGCATTTCAATGTGACTCTTCAAATCAAAAGCATTATTGCACCTGGAAAAAGCAATGAGGGTAGATAAATGAGAATAAAAACCATAACAGTTTAACAATAAACCTTTTGTATAGCCTCAGGAAGGATACAAAACAAAATCTGTGATAAGCAGGATCAGCTGTGTCCACTCCAAAAATTCCAGTGAAATATCCTCATTTTCTGAATGTGGTTACAGTTGGTTAAACTGACTTTGTTTCAGTCTGGTTTTAAAATGGCCTTTTAGTTTCTGATTATCTTTTATTATCAGAGAATTGAAGAAATGATGGGTCTGAATGGTGTTAGTGCTGGTGCTGAGCTGTGTCCCAGCAAATGCAGCTCTTCTGTCCAGCACACTGAAGATGCTGAGCAGCAGGCTGGCATTCAGCTCTGCCTGGGGAGCTCATGGGACCAGGGGAGGAAGAGGGAGGCATTTGGGAATGGACACTGAAGGGAGGCAGGGGCTCAGAGTCATTTTGTCAGACCCATCTGGGGCAGTATCTTCGTGGCTGTAAACTGGAACTATTTGATTTGGGGGAGGGCGAGCTGGCTGAATAATCCCATTGATTTTGTTGAGTGTTGATTTGCTGTGTTATATTTTTATCATTTCAGGACAGGGATTATTGAGGAACTAAGTGTATAGAACCTGTAAATCCCTTCTGAGGCTTTTTGGGTTTTTTGTTGTTTTTGTGATTTTTAAAATTTATATTTAATGTCTGTTTTTGTAGTTTTGAAAGGCAACAAAAGAAATAAAATAGAGTATTTTCATTTTTGTTGCCCATTTTTGATGATAAGAACAAGCATGCAGTGTATCCTAGCTTTTTTTGAGTGTTCCACAGTGGTGGGGTGACTACAGAATAAGGCCAGTCCTTGCCAGTAGAATCTCTCATCTCTTATCATCACTGGTCCCTTCATCCAGTTCAGGTCAACAGAGTTGTCTGTTGAGTAATTTTATTTATTTGTTTCTTCTTACATCTGTTGTGTCATTTATTAGGATAGAATCCCACCTTTCTTTATTGCAGGAAATAAACATTGACTTAAGATGCACACATGGCTGTATGAGGAGAGTGAGAATAAAATCTCAAAAATACTTTTCTTGGAAGACTCCTTGCAACAGGGAAAACTACATCCATAGTAATTCCTCTAGGCCATTTCTTCCCAAGATTTAACCACTATAATTGTGAAGTGCTAAGAGACTCTTTAACAGCTCTGAAGCATTGATATATTCACTTTCATCATTAGAGTGAAACACAACAAATTTTTAGCAGAGAGGACTTCACATTAGGTTGTTATAGGAGACAGAGTTTAAAAAGAAAGATTTGCAAGCAGTTGTTTCTCTTTTCATAATTTCTGACATTACATATCCAGAATAGTTTGCCTGATAAATGTGCAATTCTTGCAGTGTTTATGATGGTTCTGAAGGTTGTATGAGGCTCCTTTGTCAAAGTTGGAGTCTCATTCTTAAGTCAATTGACTGGTTCTCCACAAATGAACCAGAGCCTGCATAGCATCTCTTCTCTTTATTGATATTTCCATAGAGCTCAAAGGAGCATCTTCATCCTGTGGCTCATTAATGTGGCAATACTGAGAGGTTTATCTGGAGAGAGTAATGATGTCATCAGCTGTGCTGTAAAACCACCCGTTCAATATTCCACATTTGAAATAATAGCTTCTCATTGCCTTCTCTTACCTCAAGTAAGATCAGAGCTAATTAGGCTTTGCTAATTTCCTTTGTTTTATTAGTTAAATAGAATAGTTCAAGTGTACAATCTTCTTTGTTAGTGCTATGCCTATGCTATGCTATTAGGCAACTGTAAAAGTGCTGAGATTTAGAGAGATCAGCTAGCATTCAATAGGCTAAGATCCAAATAAATCTGCTGGTTTATGGTGCTTTCAGTGATATTCTGTAAAGTTCACTTTAATTCAAGTAAGTAGCCAGACATCTTTGAAAAAGTCAACTGCCGTGCTGGAAAAACTGGAGTATTTCCAGGTCTGCAGCAAACTGCACAGCACATAGTAGCTGGGACCCTTCTGAGCATCACAGAACAGTGCTTGCTCTGTAATCCAGGGCTGGCAGTGACCTGCAGAAGTCTCTGCTCGTGGCTCCAGTTGAAGTGCTGAAGCTGAAAACCAGGAGCACACACTTTATGCAAGGCACCAGTGGGAGGCTGTGTTGGTGGCATGTGCACAGACATGTAGAGGGATAATCCCTTGCCTTTTCATAATGGAATTTTGTCACCTCGCTACCTACATCTTCAGTGAAAATACTAGTCCTAATTTCTCCTCTTCTACCAAGATATTACATTACACAGTAATACATGCAGCTCTGAATAAGGAATTCTTCCCCTACATTGTAACCAAGAACCATTGTTAGCATGTCAGAAGGTGTCTGACACAAGAACAATGGAAAGAAAAGAAACTGCCAGGAGTGTTGTGACCATATTGATTACTTGGAGCTTATCTTCCCTTTATGTTCTTTCCTGTCTAAAATAATGCTATTCTTTTTCCTATGAGTTGAGTAAAAGCAGTTTAGCAGTTATATACTGGAAACCCAATAAGAAAAAAATCCTCTTTTTAGCTGTAATAATTTAGTTTTCTGAGGTAAAACACATGCTTCTTCATTGATATTCTCATTTAATGCCATAATCAAAAAAACATTTCGGAGAAATAATCTATTTCATTTCATTGGCTTTGGATGAAGTCTTTATTTTTCAGATGAAAGTGTAGATGCCTGGGGGAATACCTTTATATCATTGATGTTGGTTTACTTAAGTGTCAAAACAAGCTTTTTTTTCATGAAGGACTGATATTAATGCTGTTATTTATACTGCTGCTCAATTTTTTTTTTTTCAGTTTTAGTACTGGTAATATGAACAAGTTATTTAGAAATGTTCCTCTAGCAGTAAATCTACTTGCATACAAGATTTAAGCAACTCTTCTTCCTCCCTGAGCTCCATAATGAAAAACAATTTACAATCCAGAATCCCCAGTCCCTGAGTACTCCCTCGTCCCTATCAGTGTCAATAATTTGCAGTTTCAGGATTTCAGTCTTCACACCAAAATCTGATAATTGTTGGCTTGGGTTTAGGCTGAGAAATTGGGCTGGGAAATTGGGTGGCTAAGAGCTCTGAAAAAAGACTTGGCTTTCTAAATTGCAAGACTTATCCATGTTATTTAAAATAAAGTTTAGCTGGGACACCATCTGAGTTGCTTAAAATTACACTTTGGCATTTCTCTCCAGCAAGAATTCTTCATGTCCAAGCAGTGAAAGTGTTTTGGTATTTACAACTTTCTTTTGAATGGGAATTCTGATATTTTGAAAAATTGAAAGGACCACTTATTTCACAATCTGAGGTGATAAACCCTCATGTTCTTACGGGGTTAAAACCACTCCATGTCCTCAGCAGCTTCATTCCTACCAGGAGATACATTCTGTAAATGTTCATAGCTTTCAAAGCAGACTAAAACTCAAAATTCAGTGTAGATTAATTCAGTGATCAAAGTGTCACTTTGTGGGATTGTTATAAATAAGAAATTAAGCCTGCTTAGCCCTGGTACAGGAAGGTGAGCTTTGAGGGTCATGGAAATACTCTGTCAGGTTTCCTTATCTGGTTTTGTACTCTTTGTGCAGTACCAGAAGCAAGTTGTGTCTCTGTCAGTAATCCTCTTTGCCCAAACACGCCTCCGTAATGCTCCTGTGGTTGTTTAGTGCTCGACCACAACATCTTTATTCAGATTTTGAGTAGTTTCATTTTCTCACCTTGAAGTTTCAACAATGCATGTTTATATACTTCCTGTTTTAAAATCCCAAATATGAACAAAACAATCTTGAAGTATGATTTAAAGAATTGTATGGATTATTAAATTCTCTAGACATGCCTGAAATTTTCTAGCTGAAACATGAAAAACTTACATGAGAGGTAGCAATCTCATCATGAAGCATTTCCTAAAGATTAATAAACAAATGGAGTTAATTATGCTGGGCTGTATTTTGGGATATTAGCTCCTCCCAAGAGGTCATTAATTCCCAGGAAACCTCCTGCCTGAGTCACCATTGTTTAATTAAACCATTAGGATATTGCATGTTGATTGCAGCATTACAAAAGAAAGATGATCAATAAGAGGATCATCAGTATCAAAGTAAGACTGCAATATCTGTAGTGGTTTTAACCAGAGTAGCCTTGAAATCCTGTTATGCTTCTATGGGAACCTATATTCCCTGGGAGAAACATGAAGCAGGCAGTCTGACCAAAGCAAGGAATACAGAAGTTGATGGATTTCTGCACAAACTGATCTGAATTAAAATGTATTTTTGATTTCAGCCCTAACATAATGTAATGATCTTTTGGGATGGTGTTATAATTCCATTCAGTGACATTTTATCATGTTTATGTCCTGTATAATCAGAAGTGATTGCAGATGTATCTTAAAATTCAAGTTTCACAGGGGAGGCTGCAGAATTTCTTTCAAGGGAGTGTCTCCTGCATCAGACAAGCAGAAAACTCGTAATTGAAGTGAGAAATTCCTGTTTGTTTGTTTGGGTTTTTTTCCTTTAAGAGAAATATAAGCTAGGAAATGCTTCCAATTTCTGATGCACAGAACTTTTTGTGTGCAAGGCATATAAATTTTATTGCCTCTAATTTTCATACAGCTGCATAAAATAGGCAGTAGTTCAGTCTTTCATTTTCTTGGAAACTGCCTTGACGTGTTTTTCTATCCCTGACTCTGCTACATTTTAGGGAAGGTCTTCTCTAACTGTGGTGATGGAACTGCTGGAAGACAACAGCAAATTCTTGGTTACTTCAGGGTTAAACCAGGATGTGTGGGATGGAATTGGGAGTGAAAGGTGGCCAGTGCAGAAGTTGATGAGCTCATCAAGGTCTTGCTTGAAGTGAATAAATCTTCAGCTCAGTTTCAGTCAGGAGGAATCATAAGCAGTGTAGGTAGAGGCAGCTGCTGGCAAGATAATGCATCTATGTGTAAACTATTAATCAAATTGCACAAACCCAGGGATGTTTGTAAATCAAAAAGCCATGAAAGCAGGCTGGGAAGACTGTGATCACATTTTTGCTTCAAAAGACAAAAACCACTTTGGTAGCATTTTAATTATTTTCATTGAAAATCTGTACTTATGGACTTTATCATTGAAAGTGTCTCTATGACCTGTCTCTGAATCAGAAAATATTATCTTGTTTTTCTAGTTCAATTTGTAGCTTATTCTAGCTTCACTATACCTTTTCAAATCTGTAGAATTTTTGTTAGGTAAGCCCCACAGTATTTTGAGTTTTGGCTTAATGTACCAAGAGATGGTGCTTACTGCCTTCACAGTAAAATTCTGAGAATAAGTAAAACTCTTTGGGCAGAGCTAATATGTTGCCAAATTAAGCTAAAGTTTAGCCTCCAAAAGAATCTTCCTTACCAAGAATCTTACTTCCTTCTTTCTTACCAAGATTTTTTTCCCCCTTAGCCCTGAATGTTATAATTCCTTTATTTTCTTCAAAAATAAGGTACACTATTTAAGGCAGAGATCATGTCAGATTGGCATTTATTCAGTTTCTTTTTAATTTTAAATATTTTGGAATTTTTTTTTTTTTAAATTGAAAGGGAGTTCTGCCACCTAATTTGATGTGTTCAAACATAAATCTGTTTAAAAAATTGCCATCTGTGTTTGCATCTCGTCTGGTAAAATATCTTGCCCAGCTCTACTTCATATTATGATCAGCTTAATGGTATTTAATCTCTATTCTTTAGTTTGACCATCTGCTAATTTTGGACAGTATTTCATATGTATCTCATAAAGGTATTGTGAAGCCTGTTTCATCCAGATTTTACAGCCAGTCCTTGGGGCAGAATAACCAGAATGAACTGAGTATATGCAACAAATATTAGAAATGTTTTTGCTCTTTAATGTTGTAAGATGCTATTTACATACAGATCAGTATAGCACAGGACATCAGAGCAGTCTGTTCTGCATATCCAGTTTGGAAAAAAGGGCTCCATGCAGAGTTTTAATAGCAGGTTTTGTGAACTTATTTCCACAATCTGGCAGTGGTTGTTTGTTTGGTATTTTTTTTTCCCATGAAAGAGTTCTCTTTCATTAATTTGATGTCTTGTTTTCCTATTACTTTAACTTGGTAATCTATTTAACTGTGGACTACCCTTTAAGGTGGCTCATATTCTTCAGGATCTGGACGGTCTGTCCAAGTACTTAGCCATCCTCATGGGGTTTTTTCCCTCAATATTCAACTGGAATTTTCTTTCCTCATTGTAACTTTTGTTGTACAGCTGAAGGTGCTTTTTTTCTGTGAGCTAAATGAAATTGGCTCCCTCACATAAGCATCTCATTTATACTCTTCTTGGACTCAGTTTCTCAGTTGGGTCTGGGGACCCAAAATGGAACAAAGTTCTCCAGGTGTGCCCTTCTGAGTGCTCAGAAAAGGGGAACAGGCACTTCCTTGAACTCCCATAAGTTCATTATTGAAGAGGATCATGGTTTTGGAGCATGTGGTTTGGTTTTTTTTTTTTTCTGTTTTGTACTATAGTACTTCACCTAATGTTTTTTATCACAGATTCTAATAAATATAAAACACACAGACACACAAGCAATTACCTTTGAGTAATACACTGACTTTCTGGGAAAAATACAATGTAATTAGGCAAATACATAGAAGGATAGCAGGATTGTTTTCCACTTATCAATACAAAAATTTCATTTTCTGTCATCTAGAATTGGCCTTCCTCGGACTGAAAAATAGAGAAGGAGGATAATGAGAGAAATAAGAAACTTCTTAAATTTATTTCAAGTCATACATTTCTCATTTTGATGGAAAACATTTTTCTCAAATGAATGGGTTTTTATTGATTTCCCTGTAAATAGTGTACTTGAATTACCCTTTCTGCAATAACATAGTGGAAAAATCTTACAATTTATTCAATATCTGAGTAGATCTGCACACTCTGTCTTCTGCTTTGACTAACAGCATCAAGTGTAGCACATTCACACTATATTTCAGGCATTGATTTTTTTTTTAGAAACTAAAACAATATTCTGAATTTTGTTTGCTTTTAGGAGATAGCTCATATTTTCACAGTGATGCTTGCAATTGCTGTACTTAAGTTAATTTTGACTTTATACCCTTTTTTTTTTTTTAACTGTTGCATTGATGGAGTTCTTTGACATGATGTATCATAAAGTCTAAAGTATATAAAATTTGAGGAAGGATAGATGTGATGTAGCATTTTAGAGCTACATCTGTAGATTAAAGCTTGCCAGCTACTGAAAGTAATCATTACATTGAAATTCCCCACGTTCTTGGATCTTTCTGTAATTGTTTCTTTCTGTAATTTCTATATATTGGCCTTATGTCTTCACTGCAAATATTTCAATAAGAGACCAAACACAGTAGTACATGGATCCTTGTTTAGATTCCACCCAGTGACCATACCAGTGTTTCAAAGTATAAATAGTTACTTGAAGTAAAGTACTTTTTCTTAGAATGACTAGTGCTGTAATTTTCAAATTAGGCTCTGGCTCTGTGTTGGCCTTCAGGTTAATTCATTTTTTCTTATGACAATATTAATCTCTTTTCTCCAATGGCTCATTTTTCGCATTTTCAGTACTGATAGAAGACTGCTCTATGTTAAAAAAAAGACACTTCAAATTATGCCTACTAGATTGTATAATACTTGATAGCATGGCATACATTTCATTTACATGTCTTACACAATTATTCAGTAGAGAGTAGGGTTAAATGGTTAATTCAGAGGAGGTAACATCTCAGGTGGGTTACACTTCTGAGAACTATGCTTTTACTTGCCAGCTGAAAAACTAGACCTGCAATTGTGGCTTGGTTTTCTGATTTCCCACTGCCTTGTTTTATGATCTTTATCACAGCACTTCTGCCTCATTTATCCATTATTCCAGAATTTTGCTTTTCTGATGTGTTTCTATGTAAATAACAAAATGGTTGAGGTGCTTCAGTAGAATCTGGAGGAAAGAAGTAAATAAGAAGTAGTTATTAGTACTTCCAAGAACTGAAGCTTAATTTATTAGCACACATAAACTAACTATAATAAACTATAAATAAACTAAAAGATTTTATGTATAAAACAACATGCATGCATTAAAAAGATATCACTAGAGTCAAGCTGTTATTTTCATTTCTTACCCTTATAGATTTAAATATCTTAGAAAGTTAAATGCAGTGATGAAATGAAGAAAAATATTACATTCAAAACAATTTAGTTAAGTGAATATGAGGTGGTCTTGTAATGGAGGATCAAGTGGGCAGAGCTTTACTGGCGTGATAGTCCCAGTGATTTAATCAGACCTCTGAGGAAACAAAGTATTGCTCAGGATAAAGTCAGATGGGTGGTATGGTAGCCCTAGGTCCTGGGCACCTATTGTATTTTAATAGTGCTAATTTAAATTTCTGTAGAACATATATCCTGACACCTTTTTAGATATTTGTGAGTTTCACTCCATTTGTATTTAAAAAAGAAAAATCAGAATCTGAAATCAAATATCTGGCTTGAGATGTTTGGTTTCTCTTCTCAGAAAACTCAATGAAGCTGGATGGCTGTGTCTCACCAAGAAAGTGAATTTATGCCCACACTCTACTGTTCTCTGGCTGGTTAGAATAGGCTTCCATAATTTCTAGGTAGCTAAATGCACAATACAGACTAGTTAAATTTTGAAATGCTTAGTCGTTTGAAAAAGAAGCAGGAAAAAATGCAGCCATTAGTTTCTTAACAACAGGTTAAAGGGTTGATGATCGTGCTAATCATATTCAAATGAAATAAATTTTTTAAAAAACCTACCAAAATAAAAAACCAAATCTTAGGTATTGTAGAACTTGGCAGTCAGAATTGATTACAATAATGGGGAAAAAAATGTGGAAAAGATGTATTGTGTGTGGATTTGGTTTAGCCATTTCCAGCTGCAAGCTCCCTGTAGGCATTCCCCAGGAATGTGTATCTCAAATGGTGTTTTAAAACTGACCTCATTAAAAAAAATTGAAGAGATTGGTATTGAAAAGTCAGAATCATAACTGGCTCTTCAATTCTGCTTTCCTTTTAATATTTATTATTACTGCATAAATCTTGTTCCATTTGTTTTTATTAGTGTAATGCTTTCCACATTTCTATTTCCATTAAAGGCACATTCAGAGCTATTAGTGCATTGTTATTATCCAGTACTGTATCAATTAATGGAGCCAACATGCAAAGAGGATGTAGATCAATTCTACATGTGAGACATTGGCCTTGTGGACTGATTTTCTTATTCCCTGAAGTATTCACAGAGAAGTGATCAGGAGGTGGAGGGTTGAGAATGAGAAAAAGAATATTTAGCAGAAAGCTTCAGCAAAGGCACAAATCCACATGTCCTGTATCTTAGTGGAATTGAATCCAATTAGTTCAATGTATTTTGGTTTTTAAACTTTTTTTTGTTTTTTAAGGAATGTAAGAAATGCACCATTTAGTTGCTTTCAAAATCATCCAGTGATTTCCTTTTTGTTATGCACAATGCTGGATCTTGTTCTGACCATGCACCTAGCTCAACATTTTACATTTCATAACTGTTTTTTCTGTATCTTCCACTTTTTTTGTTGAGTTGCACCAGCAGATTTCAGACTTCTGGCAAGTCATTATCCAAAATATGCAAAGGGTTTTGATGGAATAAATAAGTACCTGTTATAGCATACACAACATGTGGAGAAAACAATAAAAATCTTTCCTGCTTATACCTGTTCTCCTATAAAATAAGAATAATTACAATGAATCTACTGGAATTCCATCAGTGCAAGGAGGAGGGGAAGCAGCTCAGATGCGCTCAGTGCCTGTTAATGTTATAATGAAATGCTGGATATGTTCTGGCTGTTAGTCTGGGAGGGATGCAAGTCAGTGCAGCTTCAATCAGCTGACTTTATCTACACCAAAAATCTACAAGTAAACAACATTTCTCCTCATTTTCTGTTTAGAGTGTCTGTCCTTTGCTAGAAGAGTAAATTTCTCTTTATAAGACCCTGTATCTAAGTTTTTCTTTGTGTCATGGTTGTGATTTTCAACTGTTATCATCCAGCATTTTTGTCACTAATTATTTGGCCATTCTCATGTTTTCTTTTTGTACTGAAACATCAATTCTCTTTATTTTAGGAATAGGAATTAATTTTTCCCACTTAGTTTGTTACAAGTCCTAAGGCTTCAGATTTTATAAGGTAACAAAGTACCTGCTCCAAAACATCAACTCTTTTAATTAAAAACTGCCAGGAGGAGGTGAAAGATTATTGTCAAGGTTCACTTGATTTCATCTTGGACGGTCCACAGACATGAATACCTGTAATCTCTCATAAACAAATTCATGTTCATGCACAACTTGTCAGTCATGTAGGGAATTCACTGAGTATAATAAAGAACTCTTGTTATTTAGCATTTTATGTCATTTCATATTTTATGTAATATCCACTCATAAGATGTAATTTCTGGTAATAAAAGAAAGCCTTTCCTGTTTAATAAATAACTATATTCTACATGTTATAGTTCTTCACTAACCTGGTTATTTTCCACTGGTAAATACTTGTGTGTATTGATCAAGTTAGGGCAGATGTTTGATTACTGAGCAAGAATTAACGAGGTAATAGAGGCTCAGTGCTAAAGTAGAAAAGCTCAGAATAATAAAGGCAACCAGAAATTATTTTTCTTTCCACAGTATAGATAGGAGACACATTGAGTTGGCAGAAGCCTGCTGCAAAATCAGTGAAAGTGAATTTAATGATTTAAATTTCCATGCTGCTTGTCTTTTCAGCCTAAGGGATATTCAGAAATTAGAATCAGCCCTGATTTTCAGCATACTTTCCCCTTAATTTATATTACACATGTAACATTATTTCAGTAATGTATCATATATGTGGCAACCTGTGTGAAAAAACATTTTGAATCTTTGCTTAGATTTCAGATGTGAGTTTAAATGTGTCTGATCTCCAGAGCCTGGGTTAATTACCCAAATCTGCAACATTACTATCCAGGGCAGCCTAAATCTCTGCTTGCCTTGCTGTTTTACCCTGTCCTGAGGTGGGATCCTGACAGAGAAATTAGTTCTGTAAACTACAAGCCTTGCAGGGAGATGGAGAACAAACCGGGCTATAAAGATTAAAGATTTTCACTGAAAGGTTGGTGTCTGGAAAACAGATCTGAACCTACTGGATCACTTCATTTAAGCCACTGAATTGTGGTGATTAGAATTAGGAGGGAAGAGCATTGATATTTCAGAAGGCTGAATTGCTGACTGCAGCTTGAGCTCACCCTGGTTCTGCCCTGATCCCCAGGGACATCTGCTCACAGCACTGCAGGCCAACAGCACTGAGTGCATCACAGTCCTCCATGCTGCACACTGTCTTCCAGGAAAGAGTTTAGAAGATGTAAAGCAATGTCAATGCAATACCAGTCACTGGCAATGGAAATACCAGGTGTTAACAAATGCTTTCAGTGAGTGAAGAAGTGCCCAGGACTTTCACTTGCGGTGGTGCTTAGGGCAGGGAAGAGAGTAGAATGTGAGGTTTTGCTGTACCTTTCCCTTTTTTTTTTTCCTTTCTTTTTTTTTTTTTTTTTTTTTTTTTTTTTTTTGTCTACTGCAGTAATTTTCACCTGGTCCAGGAATTTGTTTTTATTGGTGCTTATTTTAGTTTGCCAAAACAAATCCTTGTCACCTTACCTGCGTAGCTTGTTCATAGTTTTGTTCCAGCTGCCTCTGCCTGACAATTTGGCCTGGTACCCTGCTTTTTCAGGTTGTAATTATTGCAAAATTTCTCCTGAAAAATGCCAGAGGTGTACAAGCTCCCTAAATACATCCATATTATTTATTGCTGCCCACACTCGCTCATGGCCACGAGCAGCCTTCTAGAGCCCAGCCCTATTTTAGAAAAGGAGCAGGCTCTCTTTGTTTCCAGAGCAGAACATCAGGACATGACTTGCACCCAGTTTCTGACAAGAGAGCAGTTAATGCAGATCAGCCTGTATTGTCAGACAGCTAAAATATCTTGCCTAAACATAATATTCCCCAAACACATACCTTATTTGCAGGTGCTGAATATTTGTTAAATCAAAATCTATGGAGGCATCTTCAGGCCTAATTAATGTGAGCTTTGAAAGCATTTAATTTTGATCTGCCTTGCAGGTCAGGAATTGCACTGATAAATGTAATTTATGATGCTGTGAAGGAAGTCCCCTGTAGGTGGAAATTCAGGCTGCATTAGGGAATATTGTGCTGTCTGACAGATTTCAAAGGGGAGGGAGGAGTGGACACCTTTGTTTTAGTTTTTACTTTTTGGAATTTTCTTTTCCATAGTTTTAAGAGCATAACAAAATATTTCTATTTAGTTGTTCTTCCTAAAATAAATGTTTCATTTAAATTGTTTTAGACTAGTTAGAGCAGTTAATGCAGGAATGGTGTATCTCCTGAGCATGCAGCCATTTAATAAAAGCACCAATGTGTCTAGGTAGACAATTTGGTGGCTGTTCCAAAGGTGTGTCCTTTGTGTAACAGTCAGGAAAATAGTTGTGAAAGATGCAATGGACTTCAGCAGCCTCACTCACGCTGACCCAGAAGGAGATCTGCCATTTTCTTTTCACTTCACTGTATTTATCATCTTCTTACATTTCTCAACATTTTCAAATCTATATGCCTTACAATCACTTAAGAAATATATTTGAAACTTCCATGCTAATTTGACAGCATCTGCAGATGTTTTTATGAATATGTATTTCAAGGTAGCATAACTGATTCAATAACCTTTAAAATTCCTGGCTTTGTGTGTGTGTGTTCATTGGTTTTCTGTTTCTTCTCACTGAGGCAATTTCTCGGTAGATGTTCCTCAGCTCATACAGGAATATGCTCATCAGAAATAGTGTTCCACAGCACACCCTCCTAATTGAGTCAATCACTGAAATGGGCACCAAGAAGTGATGTTAAGTGTAAAGCACATGAGGCAATAAAAACCAGATAATGTCACTAACTTCATTCTCTACCTGGGCTATATTTCATCTAGAGGAAGAAATGTGAATTTTCAGTCCCATGGCTGAACTGAGTAGATATTGTAGGGACAATTGTTGACTAAAGCTACCCAATGCACTTCTGTACTGCAGTCAGAGGGCCAAGGTCAGGGAAAGGCACGAAATATGGGGCCAAGTTGTTTGAATAACTGTTAATGGAGTATCTGTGCTGCACGTTTCTGTCTCTTCTGACAATGAAAAACATTCCTTTTTAGAGAAATTGTGTGTACCAGAGGACCCTCAGTAGATGGCAGAGAATTTCTGCAGCAGGCAGTGCAGCCCTGCAGGGGCTGAGAGCTCCCAGCAGCTCTGCAGCTGAGCCTGGCTGTGCAGAGCTCTCGCTGCTGCCAGCCCTGCCATCCACTCTGCTGGATAACGACTGCAGTCTGCGCACCACAAATGCTTTCAGGAGCTGAAACTTTGCAAAATGGGTCCAAGCAATGAGTGAGAGATGCTGCAAAAATTTCAGAGTTGGTTCTGTCGGTCAGCATTGACAAAACAAGCTGCCACTTTAAAATAATAAATAGTAAAATTGCAAACATGGGCAGAATATATGTAGCACAAATGTTATTTCAGGGTGACTGGATTAAATTATTTTCTCAGTTTTAGAGTTTATGGCTTTGTATGTAGCAGGTTTATGTATAAAATGACAAATATCATGTTTGTCCTTTATTGGCTATGTTTATTTTGTTATACGCAGAAGAATTGGTTCATCACTTTCTCTGGAGATTTACAACCTGAATTACTGAAAAGGTGAGTGATAGGTAGGTAGGTGCCCATGGAGGAAAGACAAAACAGTTCAGGAAATCTCAACTGTTCTTTTTTTGTCAGAAACAAAATACTGGTTTCAGAAAATGTGAAATTAAAACTGTAAGATTAAGGCAAGATTATTCACTCATATAATTAAAAAAGAATATGGACTTAAACATAATGTGTCCTTGGAGCTGGCAGATAGTGCCTATGATTAGAAATTTGCTGTGGGCCACATTTAAAATGAAGGTAGGTAATCTTGACTGTTTGGGTCAGTTGCTTTTTCTTCCTTTACCTACTTCTTAGGAATACCTCATAGTGACACTGATTTGATACTTTAAACTCCCAAAGCCTTTTAGATTGTGTGGATAGAATGTAAGAAATTTTACTTGGTGTCAGTCAGTAACTTCTGCTTTTCTTCAGGTTAGAAAAGGTGATTGACAAGAGTAGCAGTGCTGCTCAACACTACAGTTCAGATTGAACAGAAAATTAGGTTGACTGGCATTGGATATTTTCTTTTCCTTTTAAACAATTGAAAACAATGACAGTGAGCAGAATGCAAAGAGATCTTGATTGACCTGCTGAAGGATTTTTTTTTTCAAAAAACCTTAGATAAAAAAATATGTGTAAGCTGAGAATGTGAACAGAATCTGCTAAATGAAATCATTTGTTCCTGTTTTCTTGCATGTGTGTGTGTAATCTCTCCTGGTGAGATGAAGGAAATGGCTGAGAGTCAAACACAGCAGTGAAATGTTTGTGTTGTGCTTTTTGCCCTCTGTTATGTTCCTAGTGGCAGGCAGGCTCACATGGTGGCAGGCTTTGTGTCCCACTTGTCCCTGTCTGTCCCTGCATGGTGCAGCCTGGCTTGATCTGCAGCTCACTGGCGGTGCTGTGCTTGAGTAAGGAGGGCAGGACTGCTCCAAAGAGAATTTTAGGAAAAAGTTCTTTGTGGAGCCTTCATGAACAGATGCTTCACTCTTAAGATTCTCTGATTGTACCTGTGTTGACAGCACCTACCTGCAGCCATGACAGGGTTTGGAGGCTCAGGCTGAAGAACAGGGTGACAGTTGGCAATAAGGATTTATTTGATCACCACAAAATGGCCAGAAGACAATTTAAACTACAAATGGTGTCTGATGATTTCTCCTTTAGGCATCTTAAACTTAGGAGACTGCATAAAAGAAAATTTATTTCTTTCCCTTTTTAAAAAAGAAATTAAAATTTGGTGTGTGGATGAAATATGTAGCAATATTTGCAGTCAGGGGTACTATCCACAGCTATGAAATAACATTGGTACATCTCATCTCTGTCCTTTTGGTGGGTCAGACAATAGAGATCCGTCTTCCACTGGGACTCCAGTGTTCAGTATCTGTATTACTCTTGATGTATTACATTACTAAATGCACCAGAGGGAATTTTTGAGGTCTCAGGGCACCACTGGTGGTGAGAAAAGACCCTGAAATTTGTCTCTTTGATTTTCCAAATGAGCGTTTCAGAGGTTTGTGAGTTGACTGTGGGATCAGTACTTCATCTGGAAACTTTTCTGGCAGATTTTGAATTTCTCACTAAGTTGTTGGTTGGGTGATGCAATGCTCAGCTTTATTTTAAAAGGAGTTTATTCAATTATTCTCTATCCTGTTGAGGTAAGAGCTGAGCTCATTGAAGGATTAATTTTTGGGTAACTGATGACTGTTAGGAACCTGATAATGTTCACACCAGGTTATGTTCAGCTCCTCTTTGCAGAGGGGCTCTTGGCACTGCTCTGAAATTCTTCTCAGTTCCACATGTTGGAGGTGCTGCCTTAATGTAGCAACTGCCTAAGCAGTTATTATTTTTATTTTTCTTGCTGGATATCTGCCCACGTAGCTGGAGTTCTACAGTCAGAAAAGGGAAGGTTCATTTATGTTCCAGCATATTATATCAAGGCATGGCAAAGTGAAATCTCTTAACAGAAAAGTTTGAAAAGGCTGAGCTGATCCTGCCTTGCATACAGGTTCAAACTGCTCTTGTGGAACAAAAAATAAAATACAGGTCTCCACTGAGCTGTGGAATGATAGGGAGATGATTGCGTCATCTCTTTTTAAGGTTTTGGGGTAATTTTTAATGAATTTTATCCTTCCTGTTTTTCTTGCAAGTGCTTGAAACCACCTGTTTTCTTCTGCTTGGCTAGATATTTCTGTTCAACACATATTTTTCCCTTTATTACAAGAGCCACAGGGTTTCACAAAAATGATAGGTTAAAGACATAGTCTTTAGCAAATCTAGTGAGGTATGAAAGGAAATATGTGAAGCACCTGCTGAAAGACAACAGGAGCAGAGGCATTGTGCATGGACAGATGCCTGCAATGCTTCCTGCCCCTTGTGAAAAGCTTCCTAAAATGCACAAACTAGCCCTTGATTTAGCACAGTGGGCAAAAATCAGGTGGGCAGTCAGTCTGCCTTATTTGTTCTGTAGCAGTTAAACCAAAGGTGACTGTGTCCAGCTGAAAGAGTTGCAAATGTACCAATTAAAAGCTGAATAATGCCTAGGGAGGCGAGCAAAGAATTATCTATTTAAAATGCTTGAATTGATAAAACTTATGTTCAATTCTCTACTGTATAAACTCTATCTCCATGTCCTTGGGAAGTCAGACAAAAGAAACTAACACAGGATAGGCTGTGTACTGCAGGCTGTAGAAGCAAAGAGACAACTTAGATTCAGTGAAAGTTTTATCTGATTAATGAGTCAGACTCCAGTATTTGTCCTGAAATAATTAGTGTGAGACTACATTCATCTATCTGCACTTGGAAACATTGCAATTAGAAGGAGGAGTGTGCACTTTGTGCATTAAGTTTGTACAAAATTATTTTCTGGGGACATCACTGCTCTCTTTTAGTCCAGCCTTCAAAAATTCCTGTGTGTCTGAAGTAGAGTTGTACATCATTCCTTTAGAAATTCTAAATCCTTAGTACTCTGTTACTACATTTACAGGTCTGTTTCATTTAGTGAGCAAGACTGAAAATAAAGTTTTTACGATATTTTTTTTTGTCCTTGAAGTTCACTTTCTGTCTCATGTCATATTTATTGCCCAGTGTTCAAATGCAGCTTCCAAGTCAGAGTTGCTAATTTTCTCATGGGTTTTTAAATGGTGTTTATCATATTTATCACTAAGGTATGTAAGTGCTTCAAAAACATCAACGAACTTTCATAAAACCTCTTTGAGATGAATGTTATTAGCATTATCTTTTGAATTGGGAATGAAAGAACATAGAGATTAATGTCAGAACTCACAATGGGTGTTCTCTTACAGATATTTAACATCTTTCTCCTGTCTACCCCAAATATTTAGTGTTCTGTAGCAATTTGTACATTTAAAACTCATCTCATCATCTTTGGTGCGTCTGTGAGTACCAGAAAATGTGCACAGAATTTTGAGTATTGAACCATTTCCAGGTGGGCAGAAAGCCTTCAGATGAACCATGCCGTTTTGGAACAGTTTGAACAAATGGAACTAATAATTCCCACCAACATTGTGGGCAAACTGTCAGAAAAAAAGTAAAATATCTCAGTTCCTCATGGTACTAATCTCTTCCCTGATATCTTAATCTCTTTTATTCTCCACTCTCCAGCTTCTACAAATAGAATTTAATAAGGACCAAGTCTGTAGTCATTGAGTATCTTCTCTACTAACAAATCCGTAGTAAGGGAAAAATAGTAGCAATGGAAAGGAGTTCACATGGGATTGTAGAAGGAAATAATATAAATACATGATTGCAAACACATTAGAAATATTCAAAACAGTCAAAGGACATGTGGTTAAGAAAGACTTGGCTGGTGTACCATATGCAGATTGCCAAAGCTTATGAGAATTGTTTTTGCTATGTGCTTTAAATCAAGCTATAATGTTAGAAGAATAATTGCTTCTACAATGCCCCATTAAAAGCAAAGGAAGGGCAATGGACATTTGAGGAAGATTTCAGGTGGACTCTTGTAAAAATCATTAAAGGCATCTTAATTCTATGTTTTCAGGGAACAAATAGCAAGGTGGCAAAGTCCAAATATATAAAATAACACTCAGAAACAGTGAAACTAGACCTTGCTTCTATGAGTTGCTATGCAAAAAATGGCAGACAAACTTCAGTTACTAATTCTGAAATGATACCTGTATGTAACTTCAGAAATGCTGTAGTTTTCACTACATTATTCAGATATTTTTGGCAATTATGGAATATTCTGCAAAAGTGCCCACCTAATTAAAAAATGACTGAAAAGAGAAAGACACACTTTTAGAAGGTGGTCTCCCTCTTTAATTTGGCAGGGACATTCAGACCTGGAAAAGAGATGGAGAAGAATAATGAAATGATAAGAAGATTGGAATGAATTCCCTGTGTGGAAAAGTTAAATGGACTAGAACTTGGAAAGGAAACAACTGAACCAAGCACACAATAAAGATCTCCAAATGAATGCAAATAAGGACTGATTATTCATCACCTCTTGTAACAGAAGAGCCAATGGGCAACCACTGAAACTCCTATAAAGCAAATTTGAACCAAAATTCTCTGTTTTACATGGCATGCATAATTCAAGTGTGTAACTTGGGATTTGTATATATCAAAAGTATAAAAGGAGCATTTAGCAATTAGAGAAAATCACGGACTCATCAAGGGCTATTAAGCACTATGATGCAGATGCAAACTC
Organism: Onychostruthus taczanowskii; assembly: GCF_017590055.1. NCBI lineage: Eukaryota > Metazoa > Chordata > Aves > Passeriformes > Passeridae > Onychostruthus > Onychostruthus taczanowskii. The sequence goes on from NW_024498573.1 coordinate 12,483,521, forward strand.
TATCTCATGAGGTTGGGACATTATACTTGCAGAAGTATTATCTATATTTGTTTGTTCTATGCTTTTCCTACACTTATAAAATGTTTTCCATGCTGAGACAGGATAACAAATTATGCTTCTCATCTGGCCTAATCTGTTCTTATTTTCTAAAACTCTCCTGACAGAAACACAAAGCATGTTTTCCTGTGCATTCAGTAAGGCAAAAAAAAATTGAATACTGTAATGTGTGGTTATGCATTAGCACAAGAAACCAAATTTTGTCATCTTTTCGAGAAAATGCTGAAAAATTACAGCAGTGGGTTTAGAGGTAGTTTCTAACAGTGAAAAACAGGTCTTTAGCCAGAACTTTTGCTTTGTACTCTGGTCCCCAAAGTCTCTATGATATCTTTTTTTTACTTCTTTTCCCAAAGCTGATTCCATCTATCAGTTTATATCTCTTAAATTTTATTCCCTTACACATCTTTTTCTTGGTTCTGACATTTAAGTTAAAACATTCAGTTTCTGTTCTGTTTCATATCTTACCCTAATAGCTCTCCCCTACTCTCTGCATCATTGTTCTTCCCACTTTCCAAAGCCGACTACTAGAGGTCCACATTTGATTTGTATTTATTCCATACAGTCCTTTTTTTTAGAGATTCCAATGTGAGTGTCTGAAAATCCTACTGAGGAAGGTAATTTTTCTGATCAATTCCCTGAGGGACAGACTCCCGTAAATGAATGTTATTGCAAACAGCTCAAGTTAGGAAATATAAACAACTGAAAACAAGGCAATTAAAAGCATGACAGTTTTTACTTTTATGATTATGAATGTAGGTGCTGTTATGTATTTACGTGTGACAGATGTTGTGGCCAGAATGCTGGTAACATACAGCTGTTCCCCAGCTCATGGAGTGTGCAGAAGACTGGAAATATTTCTGGTGTGTTTTTTGCAGCTGGGGGGGGGGGGGGGGGGGTGGGGCCAAGAGCCCCGGGGCAGGTGGAGGCTGCGGGTCGCACACGGAGCTTACCTCTTGACACTTTCTCTCACCTGGGTGAGGAAATACTCAGGAGTCATCTTCTCCAACTGTGATTCTGCTTTCTCCAAATAAAAGCTAGAACTATATCTCTTGAGAGCATGGCTCAAAGAAATCTAAAGAACTAAAAGAAGAGGAAGACAATAGACTCTTCAGTTTTCTTCCCAGTCTTCTTCTTCAGTTTTCTTTCCTGCATCATGTTCCCAGTGCTATGCAGAGCTTAAACTAGGGAGAGGGGTAAGGACTGCTCTCTGATCCCATCAAAGCGTCTTACATTAGAGAAAACCAAGGAAACAAGAAAGGTGAAACACCATCCACACAGGCGCTGTACTGCCCATGCTGTGTTGGCTGAGCTTTTTCAACCCATGCAAGTGTTTTTCAGGACCATCTGCACAGGGAAGTGTTGTCAGGCTTTTCCCCACCCACACCACTCTTTGTGCAGCTTAGGCCTGTGCAGTTATTGGTTGTGTGACACCCCAAGCTCTTAGGGGGCTTCCTCTTCCATCACGGAATTGGTTTTTGCTGCTCACAGTGCATTTCAGGAAAGGTGACAGGAGCAAAGACACTCAGCTCTCCTGCTGCTGTGTTCTTGCAGTAGGTGAATGTATTACCATACACCCACCATAATCTGCTCCAGAACATTTCATTCGCAATGGAATAAAAAAACCAAACCACATTTTCATACTGTTATTGCTGTCTGGAGTCAAGTTGTTTTTCAGTCTTAGACTGAATCTACTTTAGCTGTTGCCCTCTGCTCAATGAGGGAAGAGGAGCATGCATGCATGAGCATGCAAAGCAGGCTCAAAGGGTAGTGTCCTTCAGTCAGATTCTGGGGGCTGTGCAGGGTGAGAAAAAGAGTGTTCCTTTTTTCTTCACATGCATTTCTTGGGCACAAATTTGTGTAAATTAAATAAATTTATGAAAACATTTATAGCCAGGAAAAGTGAATCCAAACCTTTTTTTAGGGGTTGGGGCAGGTGTGGGAGCAAAAAGAAATTAATAGAACTATTCTCTTTTTAGAATACTTTTGGTTAAAATTGTCCTGGATTTCTTGTCATTGAATAAACAAATGATGCAGAGCAATCAGGACCAGTCTGCGACCTACCCAGACATTTATCCTACTGCTGAACCCCATCAGTTAGGAGATGAAATTAAGGTGGATCCTACCAGCTGAGAATAGCGAGGAATGAAAAAGGGTTTAAAGTGTCCCTGTTGATTTTAGGAGAATATCAGTTTGGAACCTGACAGACCAAGACTCAAAATGTTTGAAGTTCCCACTCTAATTGGGAGGGAAATTTGTGACTGGATAACCCATGTCAATAGTTTCTTAAGCAATGATTGGGTAACTCATTAATTATTGCTGTTTTGATGTTTCTGGGTGGATTAAAGGTGACTGTCTAAAACACTGTTCAGAAAAATCAATTTTCTTATCATGCTTGTTGGTTCTGTTCAAAATTCAGCACAAAGGTGTCAGACAATAGTGTCTACTGGATAAGACAAAAAGCTGGTGAGAAAGGTGAGGACTCAGGTTTTTGTAACCCTGTGGTGGGCTGGCCCTGGGTAGCAATGAAACATCCACCCAGTGTCTTGCTCACTACACTTGCTGCTCAGGCATCTTTGAGCCAAAATTCTTTCCAGGGAAACAAACCAGTAAGGGAGTAAGGCAAACACCTATGTTAAAAATTTACTCTGCCTATACCACCCTGTGCATAGAAACAGTTGGTTGTTTCTGGTTCAAAATCTTAAAATTAGCCTAAGACACAGGAGGAATTTTGAGAAATTGTTTGTCAGCTAGCCTGAACATTAGAAATTGTTTGCCAGACACCCAAGATGAGTGGCTTTGATACTACTCCTTGCTAAATTGAGGGATGGATTTCAGTATTTTCTACTGGTGATAAAAATTGGGAAGCTCTGTAGAAGGTACTGAAAACTAATGAAAGTCTGAGAGCAGGGCTGGACTGTCCAAATGACTGGATTAATCTTCTGGGTAAGGGTAGAGCTGACAGCCTGATTGGACACCAGCAGCAGGGAAATCCAGGTGGAAAAAACGGGTTAACCTGCTATCATTAGCTTTCCATTAGTGTGGCATGGTTTGATTTATTACATCACCTAAAGAGCAGAGCTACTCAGAAGTGGATAACTCTAAAGTTTAATGGCCAGATTAACTAATGCTGATGCACAGAGGTTTAAATTAAACCTCTCTAAGCTATCTTGGGCCACTGCAGGATTCCACAGGAAGGATGCTTGTCAGACCCATTCTCTTCTGAGGTTATGCCTGGGCACCTTTGAAATTCACTTTCCAAATGCTCTAAAGGAGGTGTGTTAAAATGCCTTGGTTAAGGTTGCACATAGTTTTAAGCATTCATTTTTCTTTTGAATTATGTAAGCTTCTTCAACAGAGTATCTAGTTTCTTGCAGATAGTGAATATTGTGCTTTTGTTTTCTTTTGCTGTAGGATTTCACACACTCTTCTAATACTTGGGATTTTGTGGCTAATTTTATTCCTGTTTGATTGTACAGGCTTTTGATTCTGAATTATCCCTATTTTAAATATGCCAAAGTCACCTGGAGTTTGCAGCTGCAAATTAATCTTCATCTTCATCTTGCTTCGCACAAATAAGGGAAATTGGTTTATTTGCATTTTCAGACTAAAGGCAGCACTTTTGCATGCATTGTTTTCTTGTTCTCTTTGCAGATATGCGAGTACAAATCTGCTGCTTTTCTTCACTTTTTTATTTCTGGTACGAAATGTCAGAAGTCCCCAAAAGCTACAGCAGTCTCTTGGGTGCAGAGTTATCTGAGCTAATACACAGATGATTTAGATAGTAATGAAATAATGATGTATAATGAGCCCATTTAGCATTTCATGCTTGTGAAGGATCGCAGTAGCTCAAAGGCAGAACTGATCTTGATTTTCTTCTTTTACTCTCTAGGAATAACCAAGCTATTACAATGCTATCTGATGACCGACGTAATTGTAAAAATTTCCTTCATAGTGTTTCTCTCCTGACACATTCTCTTTTTTTCTGTCAAATGCATTGCTCGTCATTAAAAGGGAACATCACAAAAGCAAATGACAAATTTCTGTCTTTTTCATTAAGAAACACTTTATTATACCTAATGTATTTGTCTTCCCTTCTGCTGAAAAACTAGTATCCTGTATAATAGAATTGTTGTCAACTTTCTCTACACTAAACTTCAGATTTTTCCATCCTTAGTGATTTTCAAGCTATCATTCAAATTAGGTACTTAAATATTTGAAGCATACCAAGTGTAATTTAGACAGTTGTTATGCTTTTGACTATTGAAATACATGATGTTGGTCTTTTAATACCCCTTGGTTTGTAAAAAACGTTTTGCGCTATAAGTGAAAAATATTTCATTTTAGAAGAGATTTGAAAGGCCAGATACAGCAGGTTGCATGGATCGCTAAATGTACAAAAGAAAGGACTTATTCTTTGTTCTTCATCCATCCAAATACCCTTTTAAGCCACTGAATATTTCATGTACAAAAAGTATGCTGGGTTTGGCCAGAATTTATCTCTGTGTAGATAAGCAATCATTTCTAAAATAAAAATTTAAGTCTGCCATCCAACTACATCTCATATATCCCTTACAAACATAAAATCTGACAAAAGATTGTGCACTGGTCAAAGAATGACCTCTATGCTTATAAAAAGAACAAAAATATCTATGAATGAGCAGGCAGAAAAGGGATTGTGGAAAGAGGAAATTAAACTGCTCTTGAAGATTCTCTGATTTGATCCAGACACTGACTAAATGTAGCTCTGACTGGTGTAGAGCACCCCAAGTCCTCAATGGGAACCTGTCCAGCACTAACCACCTCTGGAAAACAATGGATATGGCTTAATCTGGCCCTTCAATCTGCCAGCACTTCCAGGTAGCTGGTTTGATTACTCAGGGGCCCCGAGTATTTGCTCTCTGTCATTCTGGAGCTGTGATGGCGAGATTGCTGGCTTGCAGCAGATAACCCAGTGGCATTTTCTGGGGCAGTACTCACAGTAAATAAGTTGAAAAGAAGAAAGGGAACCTCCTATATGCCTGCCCTGAGTCTGATCTCATTTTTAGTAACTCTTCAGCTCTGAAAGTTGGAGTACTGTCAGGCCTTTTTTCATTGACACACAAATCAGTAAAGTGCTCATACCTGTCAGAAATCACATGGAGTTGGTTAATTAGCTTCTGAGCTGATGTGGAGACAGATCAGATCAGAGTCTAGCAAAACAGTTGGGGGTACCTTAACTAGCAATAAACAGACTCTGTTCCTTACCTTCTACTCTACTCTTACACACTCTGTCTTCCTAGTCCTTCTATATGATGGTGATGTACAAGTCAAAGAATAACTGAAAAGAAACATTTTACATTTATAAATTCAGGAATATTAAAGAACTGGTAGGGGCCATCGTGCTGCAGTAGATAAAGGTGAAGATCTAATGGAATATGCAATTAATATATGCAGCATCATTCTTTCATGTGAGAGCATCTGATTAGAAAGAAATGATTTATCCAGCATGGGGATTTGGAAGCAGTCCTGTTTATTGTCATACTGCTGCTGATCATGGGAAAACTTCAAAAGGTGAAAGGTATGATTGTGTTTGTGCTATGAAAAGTAGGTCAGTGATAGAGGTGATGCTTTAGCAGGTGTATTCATTAAGATTACTGTGTTAGCAAGTTTAAGATACCTTGTCTCAATTACCTTTGACCCATTGCACATCCTCACCATCAGTTGAATAGAGTTAAATACTAATGTGACATGGCCCACTCTGTTAATATTAAATTAAAACCAAAAAAAAACCAAAACCAAACCAAACAAAACCCAACTTCTTCCTTACTATTTAAAACAAATTAACCCCAAAAGTTTAATTTATGGTCATTCTTGTTCACTAATTCCCCAGAGGTTCTAACTTCAGTATCTCCTTTGCAATGTAGCTCATCAAGAAATATCTTGAGATCATCTTTTCCTCATGCTACAATAACTTAATAGTGATTTGAGCTCTACTGCAGTATTTCAGATTGGAGCAGTGCCTTGCAAATAAAAGAAGCTGTATCTCATGGCTCTTTTGCTAAAAGCTTGAGATACACAAGTCCCAACCTCAGGCAGCAGTTAGGCAGATCAGACAGCACTGCACAATATTTTAACAAAACTACTGAACTTTTCACAGGAGAAAACAATAGAGTGGACAAGGAGTGCTCACACGCTCACAGAATTTATGGCATGAGTAGCCTTACTATAGAAATCATATGAGCAATCTCTAGGTTTTGGTTTTATTAGGGGTTTTTAAGTATAGTGTTTTGTGAGTATTACATTGTTTTCAGTAACTGTCCTAGCATAGAATTTTTTCTGTTCCTTCTCTAGTTCTCTTTAAAGGATTTCTCTCTTTGTTAGTAATTGGTCATTATTTATTTTGTGAAGAAATAGTAAATGAATGATTAGAAGAGCTTCTTCCAGTAACTGCCAAAAATATTTTTATTGAAATGCTTCTAGTATTAGTGATGGCTTCTTTGCTTGAAAAGTTTTGTACAGGTAATTTTATGTCTTTGAATATTCACAAATAAGGTATTTATGCTGCTCAGGACTGGATATTTTGCTCTGTATTAGATAATGGATTTATTCCTTTTAGCTTGTCATACAGAGTAAAAGAAATTCCAGGAGGAGCTTGAATGTTCTGTGCCACTGGATTTGATGCATTTTATTTTAATAAAAAGCAGGAAACATTTCTATTAAGTTATGAAGGCATAGAATAAATTATAAAGTAGTGGTTTTAATAATATTTTGTTTATTTTTCCTGCAGTTTTATCTGCAACCCTTGGGATATTTACTATGTAAATACAAGATTAATGGTGTTTTATGACTTGAGTGTGCTTCTGCTCTGGCTGGGATTCTGCAGTTGCTCAGCAAGGCTCTAAGGTGCCAAGTACTTCACTGAAAGCCAATGAGAACTAAGACCTTCCTCTTCCTCCTGGAAATGAGGTGTTAAAAGAGACTTTACCTTTTGTATGTGCGTCTCCTCTTCCTAGAGAAATGGATTATCATCTTACACCATAACACCTCTGTGTTACACAGCAGTAGAAAAGCAAAAGATCACTGATCCAGGCTTCAGGATATTTTGCTCACAGGAAGGAAGCAGCAAAAAGGCTTGAGTACAAGTGCCAGTGCTCAAGCGCCCTTGAACATTTTAACTTCTTAAACTTACAGCTGAGAGCCAATGCTTAATATTTCCAATAGGAATAGCTATTTCCTCATAAATTAGGCTTCCCATTAGCAGAGGCAACAAACTTGCTAACAGCATTCTTGGGAAAATGAGTAGATCACTGTTGTAAAAACTTTCTTGTCCCTGATATTCTTTGTTGTAGACATGAGCACAAAACTGGCATAAGCTGCCACGTGCCATTTTTGTTTCCTTGTTACTAAAGTTCACCTAAAACAGTGGCAATGGGATCAACAGCTGGATCACATTCAGTGTAAATATCAGCCTGGGAAAAATGGCATGTTTCAATGTATAGCATTTGCTATCATGTTTCTGCTAATTATGATCTCAAACAAAGCAAAATTTGATAAGAGTGCTGAAATGTCACAATAATTTCTGTGTTAGGCAAACCTAGCTCTCAAAGGAATGAAACTGATGAGAAATGGATTCACTCTGATTAGCAATGGAAAGTGCCCAGGAGCAAAGAGGTCTTTCTTCAACACCATGGGTTGTCATTGCTGCTCTGGTACAAGACTGTGGAGGTTATTGTGTGGACAAGAGAGGAGTGGCTTCATTCCTCAGCCAATGCCACTACAAAAATCTGACACCCAGAGTCATTTTGTTGCAAAGTCAAGAGTTTTGTCCAGTTTCAAGGTTTCCACATGATGTTTTGTGGCTCCATAACTGTTCACCACCCAACACAGCATCTGCAGGGCAGTAGAGGTACTGACAGGAATTGCTTATCATGTTTTCTCTTCCCTAATGTGCCCTTTCTCCCCTCAGTCAAAGAACCTGAGTGCCCAAAGGACTTGGAGATTTCCAGATGTCACAGCCAATAATGGGGGAATATTTGATGAAGAAATTCTTGTCATGTTCTGGGAAGATGGGTAGGGGGAAGGTTCTTTTTAATAACTATTACTTTAATCATATTAAAAGAAAAAGGTTTGAGATTGTTTTTTTGTTTGTTTTTCTGGTTTTCTGCTTTTGCCATCAAGGAAGGAGGCTGATAGGATTTCATATTGGGTACTAAAGCATAGGATTGTATGTAGCCATATATATGCATATCTGAAAAATGCGATATTAAAATTTACAATTTTTAAAAAATATCTTTGCTTTAGGACTTCCCACCTGCTAGTATTCAGCATTCACAGACAGTAGTGTGGAAAATAAATATCATCTTCCTAAAATAGCTTCAAGTCCATTGTTTGTGAACTCAAACCAGCACTCTTTTCCCATGTATTCAGTAGGGCTTTTGAAATTGGCCAGTTTACTGTCTGGGAACTAGGTAGTTTTCCTTCTTGTTTATTGTCATCTTCACCCTATTTTTTTCAATGACAACATTGCTAGTTTCCACTTGTTAACTATTTGACCTAAGAATATTTTACTTACAGTGGAAAAGAAAAGGGGGTGGGGGAGTAGAGAGGAAAACACTACTATTTGTGCACAAACCTATTTGGCAGGTATCCTTTAGGCCTAATTCCAGGACAAACCCTAAACCTGAAGTGTTAGTAGGGATTTTACAGGGGTTAATTGACTATAAGAAAAGCTGACACTTTATCCAGTTAGCCATTAGGAGAAACTGGGACTAAACCACCCTTTATGGTGTACAAAAATAAAAGCACATAGATAGCCATCGCCAGGAGGCAAATCAGAGCTCGTGCCAGCTGCAGAGCTGGAGGTCCCCGTGCAGAGGAGGTGCGGTCCCCAGCTGGAGTCACTGGTGCAGGTCGTCAGTGGGAGAGCAGGGTGAGCTTGTCCGGCTGCCTTTAAGGCTCGCCTGCCTGCTGAGGAGCAGCACAGCACATCCTTGCAGCTCTCACCTACAGTGGTGTGGTGCACTGGTAGAGGGCTTTGTCTTTATTCACAACACATTCAGTGTGTCTCGGCAGGGGAGGAAACAACACTGTCAGCCTGTACTCTGCCATCGTCTGCAGAATAAACTGAACTCTAACTCACCATTTAAGAGAAGGAAGGAAAGGTAAAGAGAGAAAGGGATTTGTTCTCTGCCTTATTCATACATTAGCTCTCTGCAAAGGCACAAAGCAGAAGGAGCAGCATCAGCAACCTTGCAAGCAGTGACTCTGTTTCCAATTAATATGGTCTGAGCTACTTTGAGAAGCCAATTTATTACTTACACATATCACACTTGAGCTCTGCTGAAAACTGGATGTGCCAAGCACACCTTTGCTTCTGATTTATACATAAAGGCTTGCATCTTTCACAGAACAAACCTTATCAGGAGAGACTCAACCAAGGCAGGTAAGAGATTTCTACGTAAGTGTCACCTTCTACATTGTTAACATATGTTAACAAATGCTACTTCTGACTACAGTGCCTGGCTGTCGTTGAGCACTTAGAACTACTGTGTTTGTCCTTATGTCATGCTGTCTTTAGGGAAGTTTAATCCCAAGAACATCTGCAGTATACTTTAAAAATGTATTTATAATTTTCCTTAGGCATTAAAAATGATATTGAATTGTAAACCTTAAAAGTTAAGTTTTGAGTGAAGTAATATGTTTATAGAATGTGTTTTGAGATATATCTCTTGTTGTTTCTGTATGATGTTTAATAATCAATTTGTAACATTAAAAATTAATTTCTTTACTGTTATGTTATGATGCATAGGATTAGTGCACCAATTAGTCTAATAACACATATTCCCAGGCAGCCCTAAATGATCTGGCTGAACAGTTTTAGGAGTTTAGTCATGCTTATCCAATTGGCAGAAATAGAGTTATGAGCTTTTGCACATGGCATAAGTGATTTTTTTTTTTTTTTTGTTATGGTCAAGTGAGTTGTTTTGTCCACATGCAGTTCAGTAAAAGCATTGTAACAGGACGATAATATTACAAATATAGTCTGTGCCCAACTTTGTGAATCAAGACAAGACCTGGTTATGATTTAGTATTGTGTAAATTACAACACTGCTGATTATTTGACCTGCTGGTGCCTGTCAGGTCAGATAATAACAAAGCACATTTTTGGGCAGAGAGTTAGAACCAGTCTTCTCTGCAGTCTTGACACTGACTGGTACTTGGAGGCAGAGAATAAGAGAAAAATATACTGGTAAAGGTTTCATCTTTATGAAGTTTATAGGATGATATTTTTTTTGGTTCTGTGTTTAATCCTTTGTAATAAATCATTTTTGGAACTCAGTGCTTAATATGAAGAGTAGTCTAAATGAATCACTCATATAGGATGAGAGAGCTAGAAAAACTGAAGGAGGATAGGTAATAAAACCTGCTCTAATGACACAACATTAAATTTAAACATAACTTTTTCCAGTAAGTACATAAATAAGCCTTTTCTCAAATACTTTTCAAATACTTGCTCCTGACCTGTAACCTTATTTTGCATTTCACCTGTTACCAGTCCTTTACCATGGAGCTATTGTTTCTAGTTATTTCATGTATACAGGATTTTCAGTGCTAACAGAATAAGGACTTCTGATAACATTTACTGTAGTTTTAAATTAAATTTTATTGTATTACTTCTAATCAAAGTGGAACTTAGACAAGTGCATGTGGTCATGGCTTTTATCCAGTAGTGACTTGTTGAAAGATTTGGAAGAACTAAAAATCAACAAATCTCATTGCTTGTCTGCATTTTTCAACTTTCTTTCTTTTGGATTATTTTGGTAGTGAAAAGATGTGGCTACTCCATGTAGAAAATTAGCTTTTGCATTAAATAGTGTGAATTTCCAAACCTGTGGAAAGCCAAAGACTTCCTTTAATAATTTTTCACTTGACCTTTCACATGGAAAATGTGGTGTAGTTTTGTAGGGAGGAGCATGTGGCTCTGCATTTCTGGGAAAAATGTAGATATTATTAACTCAAAATATATTAAATATCTGCTACAGCTTCCTATTAAGTTATTGCCTAAATTCTACAGCCTCAGAATTTTTACTTGTCCCAAAATAGGGGGAAAAATAGAGAACAGTCAAAGCATAAAAAGTTTGAATGTGCCTGAGTTGTTTCTCAAAAGTCTAGATCTCTGGGCAGGAGATAACTTTGGGGTACAGCCAACAAAATCCTCAATTAGAGCCCTAGAGTGAAACACATCAGTGTGGATGAAGAAGAAACACCTGGTGAGGGTCTGACGTTTGGAGAGTCACCAGTATCCACACTGGGATGCTAATGCTGTCTGCAGGTTTGCCACGGGGGTGCTGTGGGGTCTGGATTGCACACAGGGCTGGAGGAGCTGTGGTCAGGAAGGAGACTTCAGGCTGAGGATAACAGGGAGAAATTGAGGATCCTGGCATGGCAACCAGAAGTACATTGACACATCATAACACTTTGAGTCGTGTTTTGGCCAACTTTCTTTCCTTAGGACATTGATAGAGAGGGGCTGAGGAAGCTTGAATGTGCCTTAACAGCTACAGCAATCTCAGGACTGACCTTCTGGTGATCCCAGAATGAATGTCGTGATACAGGGAGCTGTGCCTCATGTCATTACAGTAAAATCCTGCCCAAGAAGTGAATCAGACCAGTCTGTTGGAAATGCCAGTTTGCTATGGAACTGTGCCTGCAGGAGAAACTTCTCGTTCATGGTTATTCCTGGAGCTTGTCTGCTGAGTGTCCTGATGGACAGAGCTAGGCCAGCACAAATCCTAATAATGACTTGACGGAGATGCATTTGCACAGTGAGGAAAATTCTTATCTACTTAAAAGCCCTTTTCTCTCCTTAGCTAGAAAGCACTAGAACAGTGAGAGCTTATGCCAGGATACTGTTTGGCCCAAAATCTTATGGAACCATACTGAGAACTGTGGTTGTACCAAATCTGATCAAATTTCCTTTTTTGTCACCCTCCTCTGTGGTCTCTCAATGCAGAGCAGTGTATGTATCCAAGTAGTTTTTGTGCCTTGGATGGGGAAATGAGTTACTCAGAACTCTTTTGTCAGCCCTACACCAGCCAAGAAGCCCTTTTGCCTAATAGAGAATGAGGGGTTTTTTGTTCTCTCTTGTCTTCTCCACTCGTGGTAGGAATAATGCCTAATGTTGTAGCCTCTGAGGAAATGCACATTCATCATGTTCACCACCTTCATCCCACCTCCATGAGTTATACTACTATTTGTCACTGGCATTTTTCAAAGTGATGAGTGCTTTGTTAGTGAACTGACACCTATTAATTCCTGTCACTATAAGTATTACACTGGACAGATTGAGAGTACTTTTATTTTTTCTATACAGCCCAAGTCTGGAGATTTTTCTCCTGCACTTATACAGAAAAATACATTTGTTTACTTGCATACCCAAATGAGCAGTTTATGTATAGGCAAAGAGTTAAGGAGCCCTTGATATTTCTGATCCAGACTCTTCATTGAGATAGTAAATATCTAAGTTTCCTGATCTGCTGTTTCTATGGCACACAAACCACTCTCATCTGTCTCTGTGGCCCTGTTTGTGGCATTGCAGGCCCTGTGCCTGGTATTGTGTGGTGTTTGGAGAGCTGCAGCTCACCCTTTGGGTGTGCAGTACCATGTGTTTGCCTGTTCTATTGCTTCGAAGTTAGACAAAGGACAATCATAAAAGCTCCATACAGTGTTTTGCACTCCTTCAGATCTGATGCCTTTCAGGAATATTTAAACAGTAAGGTCAGTTGGAAAGCATGTCTATTCCAAAACCTATTTTATTTTCACCCAAAGGATTTCTGACTTAGGAAGCATTAATCTCCTATTTTGTAATGAATTATATTCCATCTTAAAGAAAAATACCTTTTAATTAACTGATATATATTTCACAGAATGGATTAATTCAGCACCTTCAAATCATCATTAATACAAATATCTAGGAAAGGGCAAACTCTGCTGCAGTCACCAATGCTGATAATTATTTTTGTAAAGACAAAGGATTTTCTTGAAAAACAATGCATATGGCTTGCCTGAAGCATCAAATTCAGGAAAGTCTAAACTTATAGGTTACATCTAAATTTTTCTCTAATGCAGTATATTTGATTTAGAGTTTTCTTGGAATTGCTTTCTTGTTTCCAGTACTTTGATGTTTTGGAAGGCAATGATGCAGTTTAGGCATGAAGAATGGTATTTATGTTCCTTACATAATGTAAGTATGGTATTTATGTTCCTTACTGCAAGCTGGCCCTGTAGTTTCTCCTCTTCAGTCAGTGGAGAGAGACATGAGCCTCTAAAACTCTGAATGTCTATGACACATGGTATGAAGAGACTTGGGAATAGACTCTGCAGTGGCTGGAGGCAGCTACAGACGGGCCTGGCTTTTAAGCTTAGATTAGAGAGCTGGATTTAATCAGTCACAGTGGTAGTGCTACATGTAAGTACAAAGTGCCGGAGTCAGAATTAAAAATGCTGTGGCTGATGCAGGTTCACAATTTCAACACAACCAGGCCCTCCTTCAGGATATATCTGCTCTGTAATCCAGAAGCAGGCTAAGAGTTAGAGCTAAGTTAAACTGCAGTTTTGGCTGCAGGCTGATCGTGGTGGCATTGGGGAGAGTGAAAGGGATAAGGTGATGATCCTCAGGGAGCATCTCTTATCCCATTCCTCAGGAAGGTGCCCTGAGAACAGCTTGTCTGACCATATCTGACCATCCCCACACAGTGAAAAGTATGCACTGGAGTGGATGGGAGAAGTTGAAAAGCTCAGTGATACATGTGTATTCCAAGTCATTTCTGAATTTGTCTTGAAAAGCTATATTCAATGAAAGCCTAGTTCTCTCCCTCTAACTTTGCAGTTTGGACTTGCTATTCCAACAGTTCACTAAACAAGGAGATAGAATCTGCTAGCTCTGAGTGCATTCACTGATGTTCTAATTGCCTTTTATTAGCCACTTGATAAGGTGGACCTGCAGTGCATGATGCACACTGTTATGAAGTGTTCATTCTGCCCCAAAGATGTAGGTGCAGCAAGTGTTGTGATATGTGTTAGGCATAATCAGTGTGAGGGTATTAACAATGCATTAGCCAGGTGCAGAAAAATCAAGAGTTTGGGGTGGTACACAGAAGATTTTTATTTTAAAATAGTGAATTTTGGACGGTTCCTCATGGCATTTTTGTTATTTGGCTTTTCAGCATTTCTCCATAACTGCTTCAACCAGGAATGTTTCTATTTACAAAAGTACTCTTTTCATGCAATCACAGACTCCAAAGAGGTCAAGATTGTACCCTACCACTAATGCTGTGAAATAAAACTTGCTGTACAGATCATTAGATACTAGATTAAGATTGTTTTGTAACTGACAAACTCCCAATTAATTAGTTGCTGTTACCAAATATGTATATTATGAGTAAAAAATGATAGGGTTCCTACAGGAATACTGATTGAATGCCTAACAGAAAGGAGGAACTCCTGTGTGTTAGTGACTATAAGCCTGAATGTTCAGGTGAGACAGAATCAGAACAGTGGATTTCCACAGCACCCATTCCAGTCTCAAATAGGAAAATTCTTCAGGGAGGGATGCGAGCACAAAATACAACAGTGCCTGAAGGTTCAGTTGAGATCAGTTACCCAGTAAAAGAAGACCTTCACTCTCCTTAATTTCTAGAATAAAATAATTTAAAAAGTCCTCTAGTCAGAGCAGAGTACATTTTCTTTACAATGTATTTATTTTGATAAATTGAGGTATTAAATAATAATTAAGTATATTGATTGAATACAGATGGCACTGTTATAGTAGTTAAATTTTTAATAAGTGCAGACCCAGCTGAGCTATGGACCTACAAACTACTTTCAACAGACCCACATATATAAGCTGCTCATTTTCAGTGCATCCCATAAACTTTCCAAACACAAGTTTTACATAATATTTTATCAAAATGCATTAAGCAAACACAGTCCAATCTTCATCAGTCCTCTGATACTGAGTATGTTAATACTCATAACTCACAAATGATAATTTATTTTCAGTAGGAAACATGTGGTTGGTCCAGATGTTCAAACAAAATGACTCCCAACAGGCTGACAACACAGGTTAATTCAAGAATGGATAGATCTAAATTTATGTAGAACAAAATTTGCCGTAATTCAAAATAAGGATGAAGAATAAGAAAGGCAGAAAAATGTGAAAAAACCTGGAAAAATTGTTTTACTTCTAATTGTGAGAAACCTATTATGTGGCTTCTCTACATTATAGACATATAAAATATTTATAATCTTTTAAATTAGAGTGATAAAGTAAAGAAACAGAATATATTTGTAATTTCAATAGCCAACTAAATTCTACTTTTATGCTTCTTTCAGAAAGGAAGGTTAGGGTTTATCTAATTGCTGTTAAATGTTTAATTGTTGGGTTAATACTATTTGTAGTAGTTGTATTTTGTTTAATTTCTTATCTTGGATGTCAAAAGTGACTATCACTAACACCAAAAAATGGTCAATCTGACATCTTTATTTCATTGTTTAAAAGTCTGTTGTATAATCTCTTTACTGGGCAGACACAGCTCAGGGACGGGTTGTGTGTAGAAAGGTTTCTTGCTGCAAAGTTTCAGCAGCATTTTTTCTTAAAGCTTTGTAGGCAAACCTGGAGAAATGGAAGATCTTTTCTGTTACAAAGGGTGAGGTTTGACACTGCCTGATTAACAATAATTTATTTATTCCTTTTGTTGTATTGTTTTGAGACCAGCATTTTCTTCTGGCATCTCTGGGCTGCAGCATTGTCTTCCTCAGATCTAATATATTTTGTTACAAAGTATCCCACTACAAAATAATCTTCACTTTGTGGATCCACATTTGCTATTCTCAAACTGAACTCACAAGACATTAATAGTGATTGGCAAGTTCTCCTCGGTTCTGTGACACCCCTCTTCTGAGGTGGAAGATATCACTCACTCTGTGAGTAGTTCCTTGTGCCATTAAAAGCAAGAAGACATTTTATGCATGTTTCAGGAGGAGGCAAGCAAATACCTTGATTATTTAAAAGTAAGAGGCTGCAATAAAAATGAGCTCAAATTATCTTTACATTGTATTTTTTCCTTATGCTTATGTACAATGTGATAAATAGTAGCTTATATACACTATGTTGTAATTTTTTTTTTCTTTTTTTTTTACATAGAGATGGAGGATTTGAACAAAATATTTTTTCAAACCTCCTGTAGAAGGGTGCTTTTTTTCCTGCACCTTATATGTGAGCTGTTAGAACAACTTTCAGTTATGGGTCAAGCATCCACACAGTGCTGGCATCTTTTTACTGTTTGCTTTTATGAGACCTCTCTGGGCATCAAAATCTGTTTTCTTCTTATGGGAAATTCATTAAAAAGTTGTCCAAGTTTCACCTATTTTCAGCAAGCAAACAAATGGGTGAAGACAAGGTACTAATTGTCTGCAGCTTTGAGCTGAAGCAGATCTTTGGATCCAGGCACAGCTGTGGCAGTCATGGAACCCAACTGCTTTGTGAGCAGAGAGGGAGCAGAGTGCTCTGCAAGGTGCTCTGTGAAACTGGAGAATGCTGGCTGCAAACAGCCAGTTTCTCCTCTGCCACTTTTAATTTGCATCCTTTGTACATCCTCTTGTCCTTCATACCAACTTTATGAGCAGGTGCCACCAACCCTTCCACTGTTCTGATGACATTCTTTATTAGAAAACAAGGTTACACTAAATGTCACATTCACATAGAGTTTAAGTGCAGTAGAGCTTCTCCCGGGTTTAGCATTCAAATAAAATTTAGAGATAGTGAGGTGTTCACTGGCAGGCTTGAATGAGTATTCTGAACAGACAGGAGCCTATTGGCACCTCGACAGGTACACACACACCTGGGGGTGTAGGTTTCTTCAAGGTAATTTTTAGCCTTATTTTCATTGTGATGTGTTTCAAGCAGATGTAAAAGTACAGAGTTCCTCTTGCAAACTGCAAATGTTAAAGGTCAGTGTAGAAAGTCAAGTAATTTTCAGCAGCTGGTGATCTTATAGGAATTTCTGATGACATTTTATAGTTGTGGAGTAGTAAGGGATTCAATAATTCCTTTTCATTATTCTTCCGAAAAGGAAGTCTTTCATATTGCAGGGTAGTCCCAAAGTATTATCAGAGTATAATTTTAGAGGAAGAAAAACAGGTAGGAGGAACATGATAAATGTAGCATTTTTAAAGTAAATGAGAAGGACTTCATTTTTAAAAAAAATATTATGAGGGAGTCTAGGGAGTGTGAGTTTGGATTAACCAAGATGGGAGTCAAGGAAACAAAGACTACTTGAAATATTTACTTATAAACTATTTTTAATACAAATAGTTTTTAGTTTCAAATAATACTGCATAGACCTGTAGATTGGGAAAGGTAAATGGAAAAGGTGATAAAGGTGATGCTTTTAATTTGAAAGAGGAAATGTGTCTGGCATTTAAGATTCTCATCTTTGGATTTCTAGAGAATGTTGAAGTGCTCTTAAAAGCCAGAATAGTGGCTGTGTTCATGTAAAATGGTTTCGTGCCATTCAGGCCTGTGGAACTGTAAACATGGGATGCAGTACCATCTGCTCTTGAGTCACTATCATATAACCCTGTTGTGTCATTCCCATAAGCTCTGCTCCAGAGTGCTGCATGGCTCTGCTTTGGGAGCAGGTCTGAGGGAGCAGAGACAATGACCCCACAGCCCCAGTCCCACTGGGTCCTGCTGGGAATGGCTGCAGGAGCAGAGAAAGGCACACAGGCAATATTGATGTGTATGAGATTTGTGTGCTGCTGAGAAGAGTTCCAATTTAAATGTGGAAGTGTCTGATGATATAAAAAAAAAGGTTTTTTTTTTAAATCCCAAACCTTCTAAATACAGGCATTCCTATTTGTACAATTTTAATTGCAGTCTACAGTAGAAACTGAGTTTCATAGCTTAGCTAATATTTGGGATGATCCTTTCTTCAGATAGAAAACCCTGTCAGAAAAGCCATGTAAACACCTTTACAGTAATTATTCACTGTGCATTTAGTAGCCTCAGATACACTCAGAAGCAACTACATCAAACCATTGCTTGGTTCCTCTGCTGGATTGTGCTGGGGGGAAGCAGTGACAGTCTCAGTGCCATTCCCTGCTGTGTGAGTCTTCTTGCAGACACTGTATATCTGATTACCAGCACTTGAAGAAGGTGGCAGCTCTCTTGCCTGGCTGCTGGGGGTGTTTGTATGGTTTTAGTAATGACTACAAAGCATAAGTGCATAAAAAATTGTACCTACAGTATCTGTGGGTAATACGATGGAAAGGATGAAGTACTTTAAAAACTTAAACCTTTCTGAGTTACTGGGAAAAAGCTGTCAGACAGAATGGGTGCTGGGAGGAATAAATTTCTATGGGATTTTGTGGAGTATGCCAGACACTGAATTCTGAATGCTGTAGCTGGGCCTGTCTCGTTCTAGCTGTCTGTTGTATTTGTGGAGGACATTAGAAAATGTGCCCACATTTTGTATCTCATGTTTGCTTTGTTTTTTGCTGGAAAAAGTTAGTCTGCACATATCTAGGTGAACAGTTCTTCAATGCAAAATTCTGTGGCTTCTCATTAAAGGAATTAAGGATATACAGGGTCATGACAGATTTGCATCATAAATACCTTTTGTCTATTAATCACTCTCAGTCTGTCCATTGGTCCTACAAAGTCTAAGTGACTTTGATTTAAAATGCAATTCCCGCTTTTCTCAAGGGATAGTGAGAAGAATGGAGCCAAGAATACCACATGCAAACCAAAAGAGTTATTTCATTTACCAGTCTATTCATCATAACTGGCATTTTCTTCATAATTAAAGTCTGATCTCTGAAAAACAAGCAGCTTCTGAAGATCAGCAGTACTGCACTTTCCTAGATTGTGTCATTCAGAATAAAAGTCAGTTTAAATGTCTGCCCTGAGTTATGATTTGTTTAAGAGAATGCTACTCCTGGCTCTGTGATTTAATGTGGTTAGCCTTTCAGAAAATGAAAGCTATATTTTAATAGCTCAAAAACATGATATGTGATGTGTGGGACACATACAGTGTAATTATGAAACTAATGAGGGGTGGCTTACCAATGTGATTGGTGAAGATCTGCTCCAGTAGTTCCTGTTAATGAACTGTCTGTCTATGCCAATGCCAGGCTTGGAAGGGTTTATATACTGGATGGCTGGTTAGATTGGAATGAGAATCTTGTCATGATCCCATAAATGAACTGGATTTTATGGCAGTTATACTTGCCTTCAAAACTAACTTGACTGAAAATCTATCTATTAATTCTTCCTTGAGCATTAAAACCCATCTCACATGGGCTTGTGGTAACTCTCAGCACTGACACCAGGAAAGCCTCAGCTGTCAGAGACAGCAGCAGCAGAGCCAGGCTGTGGCTGCAGCAGGGCTGCACTGGCACTGCTGTGGCACTGCTGGTGTGCCTGCAGGGGATGGGAACAGAACTGGGCACGCCAGGCATCCAGCGTGCTGTGTGCTTGCAGGGAGCACAGGGGCTACGGTGAAGCATCACCAGCTCACTTGGCTTTGACTGTAATTCCTTCCTGACTCCAGCAGTTGGTCATTCTGCTTTCTGCTCTCCCACTAATGCAGCCCTATTGATCTCCAAGCTCCAGGTTAGCTGATGGCAGCTGTTAGACGTGCAGCCTCTTTCCACCTACCACGTAGGCCCCTGATTATCAGTTACAGCTTCAAACATCACTAATGATTATCCAGGTCCAGTGTGTGCCATGGCAAGCAGAATGCAAATTTAATGGTAAAAATGATGTAGTAGATTGCAAAATGTATGAAAAATTTAGGAACATTAAAACAAATTGAATTTATATGGAAATTAATATGAAATAAAACTCTAATCTGCAAGTACTTTTAAAGTCATTATATTGGTCTTGAAGCTATATTCATTGTGGTATCCTGAAATATTTTAGCAATGAAAGTGCTAGAAATTTCTGTACTGATGGTCCTGAAGGGATGATATTCACCTGAAGGTTCTTCCATCTGTAGGGCACAGCTGGGTCTTTTCTGGGAAGTAACTTAAAAAAGTGGGTAAACCCGTGGCTTGATAGTTTCTTAAGCATCAACAGTAAGTGACGACAAAACTGAAGTCATCAACTTTAGCTTAGATGCTTTTCTTCACACGTGGGAGTGATTAAATGCAATAATTACCGTTTTGTTAAATGAAGGTCTTAACAGAATTTATTTCTCTTGTCAAGTTTCAGGTTTGTGATAAATATTAATACATTTGACTTAAAGGGTAAATAAATGAAAGAATTTGGCATTCTAATCCAAGGATATACTATTTGTAAGGTCAATTAAAAGGCAATTGGATTGCAAAAAGCATTCTAGTTACTCACTAATGCAGCTACATGCAATATTCTTCTTTCCCTACTGAAAGAGATGTATCTTGCTCACTAAGTAAGAACTTTTCTTATCTCTAAGGAGAATAGTGTCCACTCAAAGTTAAAGACTGGTTAATTTGCTTACCTTAGTTGGATTTTATCTGGGGTCATTTTTATTTTTGCATTTGCTATCCATCAAAAATTCACAGTTTCTTTGGTTGTCCTGAGAACCAGTCTGAAAAACGTGCCTGATGTCAAGACAGTGGAAATAATCAAATACTGACCACAAAAATTGAAAATTAATGGATAGATACCATGTATTGGTGGTTCTTCCTACAGGGGAAAAAAGATAAGGCAGTTGAGTATCTCCCATTCTGGATTCTCCACTCCAGGCCAGAATTGAGAAGTGGAGGACACAAAGGAGGGCCCAGTGCTTGCAGTGCCAGTCCTGCTCCTGGCACTGCAGTGTGCTGCATCTCCCTCCCCAGGGCCCAGACTGTGTTACCTGAGCACAGCTCCCCAGCACTGCTGGACCTGCTAGCTGTGCTGGCTTTGGCTCTCTCACTGATGCCTCACTCCTGTGCAGGCTGCCAGAACAAAGCACACACATCACATTACAGGATCCCATTCCTTTGCATTTCAGTCTCTTATTAAGAAAAGGAATGCTTATTTTTTTAAAAATTAATTTATTTAAAAAAATGTTTTAAGTATAAATGGATTTCTTAAGAAGAAATATTATTGAAATTACTTCTGAATGCATTTTTCTCATTTGGTCTTACTTCACCCAAAAGTGAAAAATTCTGAGGAATTTTTCCACAAGAAAAATAATTTATTGATAGGTTATGTCCTTCCCTACACTGCTTTATTCTAGCCCTCTCATAGGCTGGTTGTCCCTCACCTGATTTTGTCTTCTCAGCACTTCCCTCATGCTTCCAAACCTGAGGCTTTGGCTTCTGCTGCTTGGGTGATTTGCAGTTGCTGATGTTATGCCTTACAAAACAGGCAGCTGTGCTCAGGGAGGCTTCTCTGTCCTCAAGTGTCACTGACTCCATTCCCTGTGCATCCCTTCCACGCAGCTCCTGGGGGCTGTTGTGCCCCCTGCCCTTTCTGCAGGAGGTGGCTGTCCTACTGACACAGGTGAGGGACTGAGTTTGCAAAGGCTGTGGTCTGAGAGAGACCAAGCCAACCAGCAGGTTTTTCATACATTACATTCACTTTTATTTCATGGGAAAAAAAAAGCCCAAACCATCCAAAGCTGGTTCTATTTTTCCCCAAAGACAGCTGTCATTAACACTGAAGTGAGGTGAATGACTCATAGCATTAAATGTTATTTTGAGAGGGTCCTCACCTCTGGGCTGTACACCAGCACTGCTGCTGATGTCTCTTAAAGCATTCCCATTTAAACCAGGCTTTGTCAGCTCCTTCTTGACTTGCACATTGTTTTACAGCAGCTCTTGCAGTGCAGCTAAAGCAGTGTGTGAAACAGGCAATTTACACAAAGATACTCATCCTCAAGCTCTTACTTGAAGCAATATGCTGAAGAATTGCATCTGGGAAAATATGATCATGTTCTGCCATGTTTAATAGACAGAATTGTGTAGTCATTTTAATAAGAGTTTTACTTTCTGCTGGGGGGAACAGGGAAGCTGGTGAAGATTAATTGCTCTACAGTAGGAGATATGCACGTGTATGAATTGCCAGACTCAGTTCACTAGAAGCAGTTTACTTGTCTAAATTGATGCTTACATTTTTTTAGGTGTCTTTACCTTGTGTCTTTGCTTCATTCTCTGGATGAGATAATACTGTTCTGCCTCTGATTAGATGAGCTAACCTCTTGTCCTTGTCACAAAGTGATAAAAAGATTTATCATTTAAAAAAATGAGTATAAACGAATGTATCTCATCATTTTAATCATAGGTCAGATCATCAGAACTGCAATATTTTGGCACAGTCATACACCAGTTAAATGTAACTGCTTCCTCTGTGAATTAATAAGTGCAGTTGCTAATTTCTATGAAGGCAAAAATCTGTTGAATGTTTTAATCCAATCACATGAATTTGTATCTTGAAATATTGCTAAACTTTTGACAATGACTGATTTGATTACCCTGGTTTCAATAGTTACAGGGAGACTGTGACTTTTTGGGAGTCTGGCTGGCACAGGTTTGGTTTTAGAATGACAGATGAGCAGAAGACTATTCAATATCATCTCCTCTTTTAGCTTTACTGTGCTGTTGAAGTAACACCAAAAGCTTTTCAGAGTCTATTCAGAATTTAGCTTACTGTGGCCCTCAGGAATTCCCTGAGAAATTCTTACTCTAGCAGCCTTTCCTTGCAGAGAGCTCTGCACCACCATGAGTGGGCATGAGCAGTCTTTTTATCACCCTGCTGGTTTGCTTCGACTCCTCAGACTGGCTGTAGCTGTAGTGTGTCCCTGGCTTTGGAGCTGATGGCTTCCTGAAGACAAAAGCTGTGGAACATAGACCACTGTTTTGTTGCAATTCAACTCAAACTGTTAATGATACATGGAGTCCAATTCAACATAATGTTTAAGACTAATTTCACATGTACTTAAGCCTTGGCATAAAATCAGGCACATGCTTAAATGCTTTCCTTAATTAAAGCTTTATATTAGGACTTGCAAAATACTTTTACTACTTTTCTTTGGCTTTATGAGTTTGTTTTTTTTTTAAATTTGGCACAGAGTAAGGTTAAAATATTGCAAATGAAGTAAAATAGTTGGAAATGGGGACACCAGGCTGGCAAGCACATGTTCATTAAAAACAGATTAACTATAAACAGACTCTGATAATCCTGCAATCAAGACTTGATACACAAACTCATGGAAATGCTAAACGTGTGCTGTAAATAAATAGATGATTAATTTCCTTTATTCTAATATGTGTGCCTTAGTAAGAAATTAGAGTTCCCCTAAAAGATCATTTTCTTATTATCTTATGATTGTACCTCCTTTGCAGCTGCAGATATAAAGAGATAATTAATAGTCTGGAGATAGAGTTGGCCCCTTGAGAAAGGGAACTTCACACCACAGTCTCAGGCCTGTTAGCAAATGCTGCAGCAATTGACAGCTATTGAAGCTGAGGAAGAGAACATTCCTTTAGTCTCCTTTATTCCCAAAATCTTTTTGGAGGAATAATGGCAACACATGAGACAAGTAGAAATCTATCTACAGCAAGGCTTGATACCTCATACCACAATGGGATTTTTTTGGCTTCCTTCTTAATAAATTTGATTAACTTTCTCTAGAAGTATCTGAGGTGGAATGAAAACAGGGAGGAGTGTTTTGTATGAGAGATTTGAAAAGATTCATTACTGGGGATTATGCTTAATGAAACACATCCTGAGTGTGAGGCTGTGTGGCTGCTGTGCTTAATACGTACAAATTAAATCTTTTCCTGGAAATATACTAATAAAAACCAATGAATTAAACATCAGGCCCAATAAATGTTTGCTTATTAATACAAAGTAACAGTGTTTAGAGAATTCCAATTTACTGAACACAGATGTTGCCTGTAAAATAATTAGAAAAAAAATTAGCATCAGAATATGAAATGTATTGAATATTGGAGTTTAATAAAGATTTAAAACCCCAGTAAAATTTAGGTCAAAGTAGTAGCAGGGGGAAATTCTAGACAGTTTTATGGTATTTTATGCAGCTAAACTCTGGAAAATTATACTGATTCTTAAATATCAGTGTTCTGAAACTATCAAGGAAAATAAAGTATTGTCCTTTTGCTGTTATATATTCATATGCCCAATTTTTAATTTTTTAAAAAGGCCTCATGTAATACTCTCAGTGGGAACTCTAGAAAGTTGTGTTGCACAGGCAAAACCCTTGGAGATCAGTGGCAAATATGAAGAGTAGAATGCATGGGAAGGGGAAGATGGTCGGGAATGCTCCATCACGAGCACTCACTGCCCTCACATCAACAGCAGTTCAGACCTTACAGGGCAACTTCAGCGACCACTGATATGGAAGATGTTGTTGATAAAACAGAGTGTTAGGAAATACATTTTTATTAATATTGGAAGTAAACCTAGTGCCCTGAGTCTTGTGTGACTTGCTTGTGTACTGCACTTGGCTGGACAGAGTGAGCAGGACACTGATGCAATGGCTGGGGTTCCCTTTCAGGCGTTGGGTGTTGCCTGCGTTACCCCTGTGTTCCTGCAGCCCCTGTGCTGGGGAACTCCTCTGTGAGAGAAACTGCCCCTGTCACATCAAATGTCAGAAAGGATGAGAATGCATCACACCTCTGTTTGCTTCTGCTTCTTTCTAGAGGGTTTTTCATTGCTGGCTTCGGTTGTCTCTGGCTGAATGCATTGCACCTAATGTGCATTTCCCTGTGACCACATTCCCGTGTGTATCCCGGCCAGTACAGATGGGTCTGCCGTGGAAGGCACACAGGGTGACAGAGCAGCTCCTGAGCTCTCTGTGCTGGCTCAATGGAAGTCCTTACACCATTTTTTTTTTTTTATTGCCCTCAGTACATACACTGATTTGTGCTGGTTACACCTACACTGCTGGCATCTTTCTGTTTGCCACATGGACACCGACCTTAGAAGTAAATTCTGAGTGACTTTTTGCTTTTGACCCCTCAGGGAAGTGATGAGAGGAATCTTTTCAGCTGACATGTCTCGCTGGCTCTGGCTGTGTTTAGGAAAATTCAGAAAGCAATATCTGTATGTTCTTAAAAATGGGAGCAGTTGGAGGATGGACCTTTTGCTATGATTTTTTATTAAGGATTTATTATGTTGCTTTTTTTCTTAGATCTTTCATAGACTTGAATGTTGCAAATGTGGGTCTGACCAAACCTTGATTGTCCCTGAAGGCAAAAGCTGGGGAAATGTTATAATAGTCAGTGGATAATATAATCACAATCTCTCGATTGCTGGCATAGTGTTTTTGCAGAAATGAATATTAGTTAAATGGGAAGCAGGCAGGAGGCATTGCAAGGAAGAACAGAAATTAATTCTTGACAGAGAGGCACAGAAATAAAACCAGAGACTAAAGAGTGATTGGGAAGACAACTCTGAGGACAAAGTATCAGAATATTAAGAGTAGCATGAGAAGAGTAGCAGGAAGTTAGAATGCGGAGAAGAGAGGTGTGAAGAGCAGAATTATGTGCTACAGAAGGACGAAGAACTCAGAGTATATTAAAAATGCTGCCACAAAGCATCCTCTGAGCAGTGTTCCATCTACACTTATAAAATTTTAATTTTTCTTTTTTTAGTCTTAAAAGCACTGTAACTTTTGGAGTTAATATAGCACATAAGTATAGAAGTTCATGATCTAAAAATCCATAACCTTTCTAACTTTTCAGGCTTAGAAGCTATAATCAGCATTTACCAGTAAGTAAAGCTAATTTTGTCCCTTTTATAGAATGGATGATATAATAAAGTTCCTTGGGGAGATAGTTACTAAAATTTGAAGCTGTAGCAGCAAAACTCAAATAGAAAGAATTAATTTAGGCTCAGTCAGGACAGCACCATAGTAGGAACTGTGTATCTTGGCAAGGTATTGTGTGTGGGAATAGGTAGCAAGAAATTGGCCCTAAAACAGCACTGCCAGCTCTGAGAAGTCCCCAGACAGGGGTTTAGGAAAATGAGAATGTGTTGCTGGCAGGAGTACTCATCAAAATGGAATTAAGGTGCATTGTTATAAGAATAGAAAATGAGCTCATGAAAGAAGCACCCCTGGAGTTTCACCCCAGTGCTGTGCTGTTTACAGGCACAGGGAAGCTGCAAATGAAGTTCCAGAAGTTGTCCAGGTGCCAACTCTATTATTTTCTAACTATGTTTGACATAGCAGCCTTTTGATTAAACCTCCCATATCAGTTCCTGAATACTTGCCTTTAAATTTTTGTTTCCATCCCTATTTGCCAGACCAAGCTCCTCATTGTTCACTTTGGAAACACCAGCTTTTTCAACTAGTAGTTGTGAAAAAGGAAAAGTATTTGGAGTCCACTTTTCTAAAAAGTCAAAATGCTCCAGCCTCACACTATTAAGAATAAATTGTTTAAATTGGAAATTTATGTTAATATCATTTTTAGTACATGTCATTAGCACGATTGTACCAGAAGATAGACATTACTTATGACCACTTGTTATGTTATTAAGATTGTTTACATATATAAAGGTGAAAAAATATTTTTTCCTTGTTTTTGTCATAATTAATAGCATTTATGCTATAAGCAAGACTTTTATTGGAAGAAAATAGAGCTTTGAAAATATATTCAGAAGACTGACTCAGGATATTCCCTGTGTTCATTAGCATTCTTGATTTAACTGTCTTAGGAGAGCTAAATATATGGGCTGCATAAATAAATAAATGCATGTTATAGAGTTGATTCACTGTCACTTTGTACTTGTTTCCCTCACTGGGCTTAAAGTAACGCCCTGAATTCAAATTTACACACCCCAGCTAGGTAGCCCAATTTTCTTGAAATATTCCTAAAAGGATTCTGTTCACTCTCTTTTCTGACCTGGATTCTTTGCATTGTTGTGAAAGCAGATGAGTGGCCTGATAAAGGGGGTTTTGGTCTGCAGTTGTACATTGTCTGCCTTAAGCTTCATACCCTGGATGCCCATCAGCTTTTTCACTGGTGAAGTTGCTGTAAGGTTTAATGACACACATTTCTTGTTTTCTGCGCTGTGCAGAAGGATGGCAGTGCAAAACAGAAACATTAGTCTTTTAATTTGTTTTGCTGCGTGACCCCATTGCAGAGGGTGAGGCAGCTGGGACTGCTTTATTTTCCTCTCCTCCTCTCTCTAGAACATCTCCAGCCTCTGGGATCTGACAATGCTGACAGGGTACAAAGCTAATTTTCTCACCATTCTAATGCAGTTATTTTGCTACATTTCTGATTCCAAAGTGTGTGTGGGGTTGCACACATGAGCCTGAATTGTCTGTCAGGGACAGTGAGTTCTGTGGATTTGGGTGTGTGCACGTGTATGTATGTTCCATTTATTCCTCTCCTTCCATACACAGGACTGAGAGCAAAAACCAGACATTTGTCTGGTTTTAAAGGCTGACAAAGATCATTCAGGGTTATATTTCAAACTAGCAAAATTTAGATTTCTCTTGTTCTGGTTCCTGCACTGATCCCTGAAGTTATAATTACTGCCTTTCTAGCACAGGCATTGTAGTTTCGTTTCCCAGCCTGCCAGAGGCTTGCCCTGTACCTCTGGCTTAAACAGGTAAATGAGAGAAATGCAGTTCCATGCTGTCAGTGGTTTTTCTTTTTTTTTTCCTTTTCACATGTTCCAGTTGATGAACACACATAATTTCTATGGTGGTTTTCCCTTTTTACAGTGTTCCAGAAATGGTAATTTTTGCAACATTCACCACTACTTTGAACTTGTTTGTGAGAGTTATTTTGTCAGCCCTAATAATACCAGAAAGACTAATAAACTGTGTTTTCTAGGTGTTTGTGCAAAATAAATGGAAGATCTGAGTATAAAGCAAGAGGAGGTGAAGAAACTTCAAAGGACAGAAGTGAAGTGATCATTATCACACTTCCTTTGAAACTGGAGTTTAAAGTTGAAGCCAGATTCAAAAACCTAAAATACTCTTAGGGCAATAGAAGTTATTGTGCTTCACAAAATCGTTGTGCTCTGTGATGTAGCTTCTTTGAATTACCTTAAAGGTTAGCAGAGACTTGTTGTGTCCATCCTTTTAGAGGAAAATGCAAATCTACTGAAAATATTAATTACCCTTTGTGAAAGATGCAGAGCTAGTGAAAATATTAATTAACCTTCAAAAAAAAAAATGGTTTTGTGGCATCTTTCTAACACCTTGTTTTTTTGAATACTGTGCTTCTTTTCTAGGTTTTTGTGATGTTTGATCAGATGCTCGTCACAACTTTTGTATTGTAGAGAATGCCAGTCAATAGCCTGTGTAGTCTTTGCAGGCTCTGAATTTCCATGGAATAAAATTAGGCTGGATAATGGCTGGTGACTGTGAAGTTTACTGGGCTTTCTTTTCTATTTATAAACTGTCATAGCTCACTTTTAAAATAAATAAGTGAAAGAAACAAAGGAACTAAAGTAACCTGCACAGGTTATTAAGTAGGTCCACTGACATTTAAGGGTCTGTATTTCAATTTTCTCTTGCATTTTCAAGGGATAAAAGAAAAATCTCCAAAATGCAAACAATTTAGAGACTCAGTCTGATTCAGTTTGATGGGCTGAACTGTGCCAGTGCATGGGACAGCACATGGAGAAGGTCAAATATAACTTTGGTAAGTGTGCTGTGGAACTGAAGGGCATTATGTCATAATAGCAAGAGAAATGCCATTTTAAGGATTTTTCGACATTGGGGTTTTTTTCCCATTAGATAAAGACAGGTGTTTCTTAGAAAAAGAATTGAACCAGTTGTCAGTTGGGACATACAAAGTACTTAAAAAATGAAGCTGTACTCTCATCAGGTACTTTCCATGTATTGAGCTATAAAGAAGTGGCAAAAAAAAATGATGACACTTAAAAATTGCTGCTTCGACTCTGGTGAGACATTATATTTTAGCTGATAAGTGCCAGGAATAATGTTTTGCATAAATATTCCACAATATTGAGCATATTTCGTGTCTATAATTAGAGCTTTGATTTACTCACAGACAGAATTAATTAGGGAGTAACAGCTGTACTGTAATTCTTCTATTATAACCCAATCTCATTTCTTCTTCCTCTTGTTAAAATCAAAAGTGTACAAATATTTCTTTAACCTTCCTTAATACACTGTAAAAATAATCTGTTTAGAACACAAACATCTTGGTACTAAATACAAGAACATGCATACTGCAGTCCAAACCTAATTTTATTCCTAATTTACACTCTCTAGGGTTTTTTCCAAGACTGCTAAAACTCTTCAGAGAGGAAAGAGATGGCAAGAAGGTGCCTGAGCAGTTTGAAGCACAATAGAATGAAACACAGTAAATCCTGTGGTTCTGCCTTGCCACTTCCCTGATCAGGCTTGGGATAAGGAGAGAGCAAAGAGCCTTGCTCAATGCTCAAGGACATTCATGCAATATGTGGTAGATTTTGTGTATCATTCACAAACAGATGTTCCGTTTAAAAATGGAAGCTGCTCAGTGTAAAAGCTGAGGTAAAAGAGCTAAATATAAGAACAAGAGCTACTGAAAATCTTCTGTTCCATAGAGCTTCCCCTTGTCAGCTCACCAGCTTCTGCTTGGGACCATGGTGGAGGGGCTGCTGGAATTCCTCAGCACCCTGTGCTCCCTGCACAGCAGGAGTGAGAATTCTCTCTCCAGAAGGAGAGGAAAAGTTTGTCTCCTGTCTTGAAACAGCAGCAGCCAGAATGCAGCAGCAGTTCCTGGGGCCTTGGAGCATCTTCTCAAGGGTTTTTTTTCCCCCGTGACAGAACTCTCCACACACATTTGGGGACACACAAACACTGGTTATCCTGGAAGCAAGGCTGAGAGCTAATTTGTGGGCAAGGGAGAGAGTTGAGGTGCACTGCTGCAGGGATGTGGATTTGAACCATCTGTTAGCTCCAGAGATTCATTTTCTCTAGCCATTATATCCTATGGCTAAGCTGAGCAGCTTGTCTGATAGCCTGTCCAGTGAATTACCACTGTGATCCAACAGCAACCGACAAGAAATGTCACTGGCCCCTTCCCTGGCCCTTTGGATGAGCAGCCAACATTTTGTGTTGATACCTGCTCTAATAATCCTGGTCATGCTGGAAGAAGCAGCTCCCCTCCCTTTTGGGCCACTTTCTCCTCGAGAAACTTCTTTTCCAAGTCATGACATGGACAAGTCAGAGAGCAAACCAAGGCTTAACAGTTCTGGAGAAGTTAACCTTTCACTGACTCCTATGATGCCAGTGGATGCACTGGCAACTGGTGGTGAAGGAATATGTAGTTACTTCTCATTTAATCTGAATTCAGTTATCTTAGGCACATGAGTGTTGATTGTCATTTTAATAACTTGGAAAACTTTTTCTGCACTTCTCCTGAGCCTAACTTCCTAGTACTTGGAAGTTAAGTTGTTTTTGTTTTTTTTTTTTTTTTTTTTTTTTTTTGAAACTTTTTCTGCGCTTCTCCTGAGCCTAACTTCCTTGTACTTGGAAGTTAAGTTTTTGGTTTTTGGTTTTTTTTTTTAATTATCTTTGTTAGATACATCTGCAAAATAAATAAATAAATGTAAAGACAAAAAATCACTTTGTAGTTCAACTTTTTGCTCTGAGCATGAATAAACTTAGCCTGGACTCTTTCCACCAAGGCCTTTAATTGATTCTTCAAAGTTCTGTAGGGTTTTTCCTGTCCCTATAGAATGAAATGGACGCCTAGGTCCTAGCAAGTTAAAATGAAGTATGTAATTTTATTTAGGAAGCCAGATTCACATTCAGCTGACCATCAAATCATCTTTAGAGATGAACAACGTGGCCCATATTAATGGGTTAATAAAATGATATATTAGTAGACACATGATCCTTTCCCATGTCAAAAGCAGCTTGCTCAGATGTCCTATTTTCAGAAGCTGATGCTTCTACATGATTCTATCCCATGTCAAAAGCAGCTTGCTCAGAAGATGTCCTATTTTCAGAAGCTGATGCTTCATGAGGATGCACACCAAATGAGAACATAGGTCTCATCTGACACAATGGATCAACCTTTGAGCCATGGTTTTCTAGATAGTCTTGTGAGCACAAAGATCTCTTCTCATCTGACACAATGGATCAACCTTTGAGCCATGGTTTTCTAGATAGTCTTTGTACATTTACATGGTATTTGCAAGGCATGTATTTGTACAGGCTTCAGAAAAACCTACCCTAAATGTCCATGCTATCTTCCAGTTCCTCTTCCTACATTTTGTCTTTAGCTATAGACCCAGGAATACCAGGTCAGCTGTTTCCCAAAAGTGTAATCACTGTTTAAATATTTGTCAGTGCCAGTTTCCTTGGGGCAAGTTGGCTGAGGCAGTTCCCAGAGCTGAAAGCTGGAGGCAGATGACCACTGGACATTTGGTTCCTTTCAGCCCACTTCCCTTTTGCTCAGCTGCAGAGAGGTAATGAGCCAAGTGTCTGAGCTGTGCTCAGCACTGAGACCCTGCCCACACAGGGTGAGCAGCTCCAGTTTGCCTTTTCCCAGCAGCTGCAGCAGCCTCACACTCCCTCTGCTCCAGAAAACCCCAGTGAGCAAAGCCATGCAGGCAGAGGGCTGGAAATGGTACAAATCAGCCTTTTAGATGTAAAAGAGCCCACACATGCCAATGAGAAGTGTTTCTCTTTGATTAAATATCCCTTGGCTGTTATGTCTGCAGGCTGCATCCTCACCTGCAGGTGGAGGATCCCACGGACCCGTGCCCCAGTGGGACTGCTTCAGAGCATTGTATCAGAAAATTGCTTTGATGAGGCACAAGTTTGCCAGTTTGAATTTAATAGAAAAATTGCAAGAAGGTATTTGAGTTATGATTGTGCTGGGCTTTTAAGAATTCATGAGTGCAGTTTCCAGTCTTCACATTTAATTTAGGTTTTGAGAACAGAGAATAGAATAAGAAATATGAGCATGATTTACTTGTTTCTTCAGAGCAGGGATGAAAATTCCAGTGTTGTACTGGTGATAGATTAGCAGAAGAGATTCAGTCATAAATAAAGAACGCCTCTGAAGATGACACAGATGCCAGTTGTAGTTCTAAAATTTCATGATCTTATGAAAACTGTTTATGTTTAGATGTAAGAATGGATATAAAATTATGCTCCTAAAACATAATTAGCAATATCTCTGTATGTGATTACGACTTTTCTTTTAAATTTGAATGTACTTCTGAAGGAACATATGATTGACAGGAGAGTTATCACCATGGCTTCCTGGCACTGCCCTAAAAGTTTATCTTGGGACTAGTGGAAAAGTCTGGAAGTTAGTTGTTGGACACTCTCAACATTGTTGTTCTGCTGGAAATAGGGAGCAACTGAAAATACAAAGCCAAAATTACCAGTTCATTCGAGAGTCTTGGTAGCAGGTCCAGCTTCTGTGACCTGTGAACTGTGACCAGTTTCCAAAGAGTCTTCTGACACATTTCATCCACAAAGAAGTGGAGTTGAGTGGGGTCTTTCAACTGTATTTGTCAGTGCTGAACTTCAGGTCTGAAAGTTGAAGACAGTGTGGTTGGTCTGGTCCATACCAAATCTGCTGTGCCCTGTGAAGGTGTGGGGCTGGGTCCTGTGCAGGCGTCCTGGGAGGGCTCAGTGAAATCTTACACAGATAAATCAGAATCAGACAACTGTTTCAATTAGATAATAAATTTTCCTTACCTTAGGGACAGGTATCTGTTATATGACCAGCTGTTTAGATTTTTTTTAATAGTATATCTTCAAAAGGAATTTTCCTGAGGGTCACCAACTATATAAGGCAGCAAAATCTGATCCCTGCAGAATCCAGTGGCTTGAAAGTCGAGAAAGTTAAAGTTCTTTGTGGAATACCCATTCTTGGTACTGCTTTCTATTTTTGGATTATTTGCATGTCTCAACACTGAAAGACCAGTATCTATATTTATTACCCTCCAGACTTTGGACCATTTGAGAGGCAGAGAATTTCTTTTGTTCCCTGTTACTTTTCTGTGCCAAAAGAGATCAATTAAACCATAAAATAATCAAACTTCAGTGATTAATTAAGGAAAACTTGCTATGCAGTGGAGTTTATTTTAATGACTTATACAGCAGGCAGAATGTTGCTAGCAGTATAATACAGTATAATCTTTGCTTGTAAGGAAGGTGAGCCAGAATAGTTTTTCAGGAATTAAGCCATTAACACAGCAACTAAAATGGACTAGAAAATTAACCCTGGTTTTGGGGCTTACCAAAAACCTATGCTTCAGCACCTGGGAAACTTACCCCAAAACTTGTAAGTCAAGTCTCTGAGTTTTAAATCTTATGCTGTGCATCACAAGATTGAAAATGGAGGGACAGAAATCATGCATACCCTTTCTCAGAATTTTTCATGTGTTTGTGGATGCACATGTGGAATTATATAGCAAATTCTGCAATTTCCTTGCACTTAAAGCAGCAGGATTAAAGGGGAGGCACCTTTGTTAAGGATTGTGGACTTTTCAGTGCTAATCCATCAAGCTACAAGACTAGTACCAAATAATAATGTGGAAAAGAAAAGGCACTACCCAGTTCCTAGACCTACCCTCATGTTTTCATCCTGTGCAGCTTCCTGGAGTCTTTAGTTATTCAGACAAAATTCACACATGAATATTAATAAGAACATGATATCCTCACTGTTGCAAGTGTTCAGACCACAAAAGTATTTAAAACTGAATAGTTAATGGCTAATCATTTGTCATCTCTCCGTGATGATTCAAAATGAGACTATGTGGCAAATGAATTATGCAGTGGCTAGTATGGTGTCACATAAACTACATTCTTTATATATTCCAAGGAAAATACAGCAAGGGCCAAAATTTCTGGTGTAGTTTTTATTTATAGTTGGTAGAGCTGCTAGTTACTGTGATGTGTAATTCTTGAACAGTCAGGATTATCTATAAGAACACTAAAAAAAGATTTATAATCAAAAAGCTTCTACCAAAAATCTGACAGAGTCCAAGGTTCCCATGATAAATATAGTTTGACCTGGAGCAAAATTTCCTGAACTTTGTTTTGATACATGCAAGCTTCTTAAAGAAAAATAAAATAATTTCAAAACTTTTCTTAGCTTAATTCTTGGTAAAGTAGTTGGCACAAACCCAGCTTTTCATGACTTACTATGACAATGAAGGTGGTGACTGTATATTTTCATTTTAACCATAATTTTCCACAGGATTCAGTAGAGCTTGAGATGTCTGTGGGATTTCCTAAAGCAGAGCTTGCATGCCTTTGAACAGAAAAGCTGCAGGAAAGACAGTTTGGGTTATAATATTGCAAACATATCTATTTAGCATCTGGTTTTGATGAAGTTTGGTAATAATGTTTTTGCAGTATAAAACTCATACACACGCTGTTGGATTTGAGGACACAAGGTGTATTGCAGTTATGTAATTAGTAATGTGTAATTTTGCTTCCAGACCTGAAGTGAGTTCTTTTGAAAGAATTTCTAAGGTTAAAATTGCCTGAATTTTCAAATGCAGCTGGTCTTATATGCTTTAAGTTTTTGAAGCTTCAGGTTAGGTTATTCTGTTTCAAAGATGAGGACCCCTTGTTTAGTTACAGAGCATATTTGGAGTACCTGTGATAACATTTGCATTAGAAAGATCCTAATACATCTGCTGAGAATGGCAACATGAACAATCTAGGGAGAATGAGTGAGGAAAACTGAGCTTGGCCTCAAATATGCTCCATTTCTCAGGTTTGTAATTTCAGCAGTAAAGCACACATCTAATGAAAGTATCACTGTAAATATAGTGCAAAATTCACACTATAAATCTAACTCTGAGGAAGAGGGGAGGGAGTTTCTTCAAATCTCTTTGTTCCAGCCAGACTTTCATACTGCTGTTATGCTCATGAGGTCTGCAGCCCCTACTTTTCCACAAATTAATCACTTTGCCATTAAAACCCCTCATCCAGATTGCACAACAGAAATGGCAATAAAAATATTAATAATTTAAAAAATAGCCAGCAAAAAACAAACCTGAAGAGGCCACAGCAAACTATTAAACTGAGGTGATTCAAAATAAATCTTTACGTTTCCCCAGTACTCAGGCACAATGAAGGCACTTTGTTTTCTTGCCAACTTCCATGGCTTGTTCACTGTTGTGTCCAACTACTGCAGTAATGTCAGTCCCAGTTTTCCTTCCCAGTTGTTCAGTTCATTGCAAGGTGTGTATCTGCTTGCTGGGGAAGTCTCCAGCAGCAGAGTGTGCTGTGTCTGTGTTGGCCACCTCTCACACTGGCACCTGCAGAATAAACAAACCAGTACCTATTTGCTTATATTTTGGGAATAGGGTCTTCACATTAGATTTTGGGAGCACAAGTTGCATTTGTTTAATGGCCCCAGCTTTAATCCTCTGTTTAGAACTGATTTGGCATTGTTCCATTTCTGAAGCAGTGGTTTTGGTGCAGAACACAGCTGTGGTGCTGTGTTAGACACCAGATCCCCTGAGATGTCCCTGTTGGGCCATCAGATCCAGCACAGGACTGGCAGCACAGCCCTGCCTTCAGAACTGGGATGGGAGAACCATAAAGGACCTAAAGTGGTACTAACTGCAGCCAGGGAAGGAAATTCCCCCTCAAGTGCCATTAAATCAGTCCAGTGACGTTCCAGAAGTTTCAAAAGTGTTAGGAAAAAAAGTGCTGGTGTGAATTTAGTGGAGTTACTTCTGGGCAGTGCTGTTTTGCTCAAAAATATTCAGGAGGGTACTTGTGCAGTGTTAGGCTGTGCATGTGTGCTGCCTAAGGCTCCAGGTCACAGGTGAATTCATAAGTCAAAGTTTTTAATTTTCATAGTCACAGACCTGAGATACTGCCTTAAAAACAGGGTCTCTGTGGACAAGCTTGTTTTCATGTAGAGAATCAGAATTAATGAAATGAAAATGTAGGTGGGCATGAAACATGCTTCTGTTAGAGCAAAAGAAATACTTAAAAAAAAAAAAAAGGCATAATTCCACCAAAAAGGCATATGGATAATGCTTCAAGTTTACCCTTTTAGAGGAATTAAAAACCTGCTGTCACTGCATGGAATGCCTTCTTCTGGATGCTAAGTGTACAAATAAGGAAATGAGGTCCCTGCTTATATAAAAAGTTAGCAACATACAAACAAAAAATGGAAGCAAGATTCAGCAATGAGCAAATGGGAATATAACAAAAAAAAAATGCAGCAATGTTTGCAAATTTGCAATTGCAATTTGTAATGAGCAAATGAGGAAACTAATTTAATGGACACCTTGCAAGCCATGCTCTATCCCCTCCTACTCTATTGAACACTTCCATGAGGATGCATTTATGAACATTCTAGAGGAAAGACTGAGAAGGAGCCTAGCGTGGTGCTGAGAGGTGTTTCACACAGATTTGGGTAGGAGTTCTGGGCCCAGGTGTCTCAGCAGAAGAAAATTTAGCAGCTGAGAATTTTAATGAGATAACTGCCTTCCACAGAGTTTCTTTGAAATTTAAGTGTTCAGCTCCTTGAGGTTTATAGAGACAACAACAGATGGAAAACAGAAAGAAACCTGTGAGTTATTTAGTGTGCTTTAGATAGATGGAGCTGGCCCAAAAGCATATGAAAGAAGGAGATTTTGAGAAGGGTAATAGTTGTAAAATACAGAGGATACAGTGATTTTGGAAACATTCTCTAAAGATTAAGCTGAGGTTCTCAGGTTGAAAAATGCTTTTTTGCACAGTAAACATGATACAAGTCTTCAAAAGTCTCAGAAAATTGTATGTCAAATTGAAAACATAACACATCTGTTTACAGGTGTGTATTTGTGAATGATCCCTTTCTGGTAGTCAGGTGCAATGCTTCACGTTGTAGTCAAACACACAGACCTCTTATTTCAATATATCAGCTTTTCTAGAGGTGGAGTTCATAATTAATGCAACACAAAAATTACTTTGTGAACCCTAAAAGACCTCCAAGCAAATATTTCTGATTTGGTTCAGCAAGGCAGAGCAGTTACATTATGTACACATCAATGAGTCAAACTCAGAATGTGATGATTCAGTTTCCTTAGGCTTGTATCTGCCCTTTCTTTATTTCACTGTAAAATGAACATAGCAGGACACAGCCTTGAGATTGCTGAATTGACAAAAGAGGGCAGCCAGTTTTAAAGCAATTGACATTACTGAGGGAGGGAAATCCAATAAAGATCAAGCATGCATTTTCTCTCTCGGCCCAAGCAGGTTACAGACCGCATTGTGGTCTGTATTTGTGGTCTCTCTCTGTAAGTAACATGTAATTGAAGACTGAACAACAGTGTTTCACAGACACAGGAGATTAACAGCCCCAGAAATAACTTGTGTCTCCACTTAGGTGGGTTAGTGCTGTATTTATCTTATCGTTTGGCACAGAACGATCATCAGGATGTCACTAGACTTGATGCTTGGTTTCTTGTATGGAAGCTGTGCACTTCTTCCTGTACTGGAGTCTGCTTTAAGTAGTACTGACATTAAAGATGTTGTTATTAATCCTTCTCCAGCAATAAAAGATATTACTTTAGCAGTGTGTTTGGCCCTGTTATTATAAATCTGTAGATGATTCATGCATTGAAATCTGAATGCAGGTTTTCTCTCTGTTTCTCAAAACTGGCAACATTTTCCTTACTTGCATTTATCTTTAGTTTACTACAGCATTTCTGTCCAGCATTTACTGACAGCAAGGGCCAGCATTAATTTGTTGACAGGTGTGGGGGTGTGAGCTTATTATAACATGCCAAATCATACTTTGATCAAAAGATGACCGCTTTCACCTGTAAATAGAAGGGATGATAAACTGACCATCTTGAGCATTTTTTGTCACATCTTGAGTCCAGTCTGTGCATGGGTGGTGTTTTTGGGGGCCTGTGGTCGTCATGCATGGCTTTAAAGGTGTTCAAACCCTGTGGAGTACAGAGCCCTCAGCTGTTAACTGTTCTATTTGCATTGTCCTCTCTGCTTTGAGCAATAAAACACCAATATGAAGGATTAAGGTCTGGGTATTTATAGGTGTGCATATGTTTAGATCAATATAAAATTAGGAGCATAGTCCAAAACGCAAGAATAACATGAGAACTGTAGCTAAGGCTGATGAAATGCCTTCTCATGCATAAGTTTTGGAATAAAATGCTGATTAGATTTCACACCCTGGTCTGGGTTTTTTTTATTTTATATGTAGTATACCTAATATACCTGTCTGTCAGGAGCATACAGACAGAATATAAACATATCTGTGTGCAGATGTTCTACTCACAGAGTCTCATTGTGGGGCATGTTCATTTATCCTTTAGAATTTTAATATGGGGGAAAGAACTAAGCTAAGGCAGCATCAATTTCTCCAATACTTTACACTTTTAAAAGATCTTTCAACAGATTTATTTATGAATTACTTCTGAATTAAATCTCACAGGACATACACATAACTGAAAACAAATAGCTCTATGCAGGCAAGTAGCTGTCCATGCAAACTGAAAATGGTGCTTTAAAAGATGCTTTCAGGACTTTTCTTTAAAAATTATTCAGAAAATGCCTATTCAGGACATAGTCTTAAGGTGCAGCAGGGGAGCCTTACGTTGGACATTTGGAGGAATTTCTTCACAGAAAGGCTGGTAAGATCAGAAGGTATTTACCTTGTATTTGTGATTGTCCAGGCTCTGTAGGTAATCATAAGATTTATTTCTATGGAATGGTATTAGGGATGAATCAAAAATATGTATTTCCAATTTATATATAGTTATTATTCTATAAATAACTGCTATTTATTATTCTATAAATCTGCTATTCAGATTTTCCATCTTCCAAGCTTGCATCCTCCTGCAACTGGACATCACCATGTCCTGTTTTTCCAGGAGCTTGTCCCCTGATAGCAGTGAGCTTGTGGCGCCAGTCCTTGGCTAGAGCATTATTTTTACTTCCCTACCTTCCCTAGTTATTGTTTTGGGTTAAATGCATACTTCTCTTGTTACAGGTAGACTTTATCTTCTACTCAAGGGATCCCTGGAGCCGCATCATTTCTCCTTACATACAATTTGAAACAGCTGATTTTCCCTGGTTTTGACTTGTCATCCCCAATGTATTTTTCCTAACAAGAAGGGCACAGTACAATTTGCACAGATGTCAAGGGAGAGTGTCTAGTTACACTGTCTTCCAGAAGCAGTGGTTCAGGGCAGAAATGTGAGTCATTATTTTCTTCAGAAAATTATTTCTCCTGAGGTCGGTAACTTTGTGGTCTTAGTTCTTATTGCCTAGTTCTATATTCTGTTAATGGCCAGTGATTTCACAATTCATTTCTAATGCTCGATGAGGTAAGTGGTGAGCCATCTCTTCAGGGAATAGGAGTAAAACCTTCTGCTATACCTGCCCTGTAACACAGAAAGTTGAGTGAAATGTTATTGATATTTTTTGAATTTGTATCATTTTAATACATGGAGTTCCTCAGAAAGATGAATTTATGGTACTCATGAAATAGTATGCTGAGTGAAGGGAGACATTTTACCAGAGATGAGCTAAATCAGAAATTGGAATTGGTCTGTGGAAAGCATAATGAGGCTTGGGACAAACAGAATTAGCAATAGTTAGAAAAACGTAAAAGAAAACCAACGGGAAGACACAAGAGTAAACTAAAGGGGAAAGAAGGATGTGATGGCTCCCAGTTGTTGGACAGATACTGACTCTGAATGCCACAAACACCCAAATAAAAGATTATTTTTTCACACCTGCTGTGTCAGTGGGTGAAATACCACCATGTCTTGCCAGAATTTTGGAGTCTGTCCTGGGATCTGCAGCCTGAAGGGCACTTACCTGCCAGTATTAGTTTAGAGACTTATGAAAAATTTATATTGTTCACTAACGGACAGCTGCTTCCAAACATATTTATTATTTTGTAACATACAAGTAGTAAAGCAAAAAATTACTCTGAATATGTGTTTTCTCTGCTTATTTATTACAACAACATTCCAATTACCAAACTGTTGTATCTTTATAGGAGTGTGGTTGTCTCTTGAGGGGTTCCATGATTTAATGCTTCTATAAATATGGGGTTTGTAATATGATAAAATGACTTACAGGTGTTTTAGAAAAGAAGAAATGGTGGGGAGTCTTTTTATTGCTAGTAAGTATTTATGTGTGTGTGCTGTAGTATTACCACATGCTGTACATTGCAAGAATTCCCACAGACAGAAATGATAATTTGGAAAAAAGAACATGCAGATAGTGCATATGAATACTTGTGTTCAAAAGCACTACCATCCTTGGTTGTTAATTTGGAAAACATCTGAAAAACAAGAGGAGTTCTTTTTGCCTTGCTACCTAAGCTTGCTGGGCTCCAGTAGGAGCAAAATTCCTAGTCGCTTAAAAAGTAACTGGTTGCTGATAAATAAAGATATTAGAAGAATTCTTTCCTCATCTCATGCTTTTTGTTTGCATGCTTGTATTTTAATGAAAATAACTTAAAATATGATGTTTTAAAGTCCTACAATATTTCTATGTTGATGTGTTTTACAGATGTCAGTCTTGCTGTATTTTATATACATTTTGGTTATCATGGAACCATAACATCAAACTCAGACTGGAAAATGCTTCCAAGATCAAGCCTACCTGTGTTCACCACTAAACTTTGTCTGAAGGGCCACATCCTCATGCCTTTTGAACATCCTGTGAATAAGATAAGATTGTTGCAGATACACTTAAGTGATGAACCTATAGGAAAATAAGGGGTTCTTGGATATTTTCAGTATTTTCATTATATCTGTTTGTGAGCAGGCACTGTCTTGGGTTCTGGTGGTATCAAACTGTTTTTTCTAACACCACTTCAGTGTTTCTATGCCTGAGTGAGGTCTGCAGCTGCCTTCACAGTTGCTGGGATGAGGTGGATTTCAGTCAGGCAGCAGCCCCTGCTGCAGCTCCCCCTGCCCTCTCACACCATTGATGGAAGGAGGTTAAATTATTTCCTTCCATCTTTTAAAGCCTGTTAAAAATTATGCAGTCCCCTGAAAGAAAGTCCTATTTAAGTCTGGCTATTTCATAGTGAAAGTGAGAAATTTGATTTTTATTTGAAGCTTTTATAAAAGTGTTGCATCGATTGGTTGCAGGCATGATTGATTCCATAATGAACATAAGGAAGTGTGACTGTCCTCCCACCTTGTCTCTTTCTGGACAAGGACACAGGAGATGGGATGTTCTGGGCTGCTCTGAATTGCAGATGTGACTTTATCTCAGCACAAGGTCTGGTGACCTTAAATGTACGTTTTCAAGAAAATACCAACCTTAAAAATGATTCTGAATTAGAATGTAACATAAAGATGTAAAAAAGTTGATAAAGGTCAACCTGACCAATTTATTTAATGAACTATCCAGTATTTTTTCTATCTTAATGTAGACTTACAATTTTATTTGACTATTAATTTTATGCTTTCTTATACACATGAGAGACACTGAAGTTTTACCCATTTAAGGGCTGTTGAGGGCTCTTTCCTTGTCCTGGCTTTTCAATTACCTGTAATTTTACTGGGGTCTGCTGTTCAGGAATGGAATTTTCAATAATTGTGGTCTGCTCCACTATTGTATGAGATCTACTTTCCTTGAAAAAAAGGCCTCAGAATGAAACAAGGGAAAATCACTTCTTTTCAGGGGTAAAGATTTCCTTTGAAAATTTAAAAGTACTCTTATATTTTAGAGCAAGGACTTGACATTTCATGAGAGGAGAGAAATACATTTTATATTCTGCTTAGAAATCTGTAGAACTTTTTCCAAGTTGTAGATATTTGAAAGCTATGATTTGCTCAGGCTCAAGAGGTACTGCTTAATTTTTAGGTGAGATACTCCATTTTCTCTAAGTATAGCTTTTTCTTTCAGATCTGAATTTGTCTTATTTTAGCATGTTTAGAATTGCAACATTCAAGCTGGGCTTTCTCTGCAATAGTTTCCTTAAGTATTCAGGCAGTATGGAAGATTAAGGAACTTGATTACAAAATACACGATCAAAGAATTCATAGCTGGCTAAAGGTGGAAGGCAAGAAGAATATGTTGGAATGCAGCTGAGTTGAAAGGACAATAAAAACAGCCATTACCAGAGAATCAGTTTTCTGTGCTGTGTCTTCTCACCATTTGTTGCAATGTATTTGCAAGGGTTAGGCCATAGTGTGCACCAGCCAGCCGGCTTCTAAATTTGTTAGGAAAACCTCAGGAATTCGTCAAAGCTATTAAAACATAAATTGTGCTAAATTAAGAAAGAAGAGGCTAAGAAACCGAATACCAAGACCACAATAACTAGATAACAGAAGACTGTAAAACAACTAGTCTATAACCAATCATATACTCTGGGAAATGCAAGCAGAAAATGAGTGAACAAAACAAAGGCAGCAATGAAAAAGTGTATACTTAGTAATTTGGAGAACCTATAAATATATGTATAACATAAACAATAAACAATTTCTGCTTAATCATATTAATTAGTTGTCCAAAAATCCTAAATTTCCTGCAACCATTCTGCAGCTTCCCAAACATCATCAGTGAATTTTATCCAGCTGTGCCCAGCCACGCTGGACTTCTCCTCTCCTGTGTGAAAAGACAAGTATTACACAGCTCCTTTAGCAGTGGTCCCTCTCAGATGCCTGAACACAACAGAATTTGTCCCTTCTTCTCAGTCAAGAGCCCCATTCATTCCTTCAAACAATGACCAAGATTCTTCACATTCAGTTTGCTGGAAGAGGCAGAAGTGGTCCTGACACACTGCCATTAATAAAATGTTCACTCAGAAAAAATCAGGCAAAGTGAGGATTCTCTGCATTTAGTGGGATTGCTGATGGCAGGAGTGCATCTCCTGCAGGCTTCTCTCATGCACCTGCTCTGTCAGGGCAGGAGGATACGGACAGTATTCCAATGCATGGATGCTAACACCAGCTGAGTGCTTGCAGTAAACATTTAGTTGTTGTTGATATTAGCATGGGTGAGGCCAGCTAAAGCTCTATTCTTGTTTTGCAAATTTGTTTTTCTGAGAAAAAAAATTGTCTCATTTTCAGCTCTGGCTTTTCCTTTCAAGAAAATCAATATTTGGAACAATTTCTTTCCAGGGTCTCTTTTGCAGTTTTGTGTTGTGTTTGGTGAACTGATGAAATGTGTGGCTCATTCTCCATTTTGTAACATTTTAGCCACTTTCACTTGTCTTTATGGCCAAGCAAGAAATTGGAGATGGTAAAGCTGTGCTTTTAGCTGGATGATTTTCAAATTTGAGATTAATTTTTCTGTTTTCCAGAGTTCTCTATGTGCTGACATTTGACTAAATTTTTGCATCAATGTAGAAAAGATACATTACATATAATGTTTTGTGTAGTGGTAAAAATGAAAGTTTTATTGTCTGAAACTTTTATTCTATTCACCTAGATATTCTCTCATTTTCCCCAGTCTTTGCTAACTGGCTACTTCCAGAAAAAAAATAAAACTTCCTCTGCTTCAAATTTTAAATGAGATTTCTTTTCCCAAAATTTTCATTTAGATTTTGATAGTCGATATCAGAATTCTGTAAATACCTGAGCACCTTTATCTGTGTCAGTAAAAACATTTCTTATAAAAGTAGATACTTTATTTGGTTAATTACTTTAAAAGACATGAAATGAAGGTCATTAATACTTAGAGAAATATGTTTGTCAAAAAATTATAAAAAAGGCAAATGAGTATTAAAGAAAAAACAATGAAAAATAATACTGATTTGTAGTACTTTAGAAGTATTTTCCAGATTTGAGAAAAAAGCTAATAAAGTATGTTTAAATCATACTTTATTATAATGACACAGCTATATTGTAGAAACACAATAGCCAGCATATTTGTTAGACTTGATTAAACTTTTCCATTGTTCACAGCAGAATGTGATTTTTTAGCAGCAGCACTGCAGTGCTCAGGACTCCGCAGCCTGCAGAGTCCAACAGCTGCTCAGTTGCCACTCATTTCTGAGGTCTCAGAACTCAGCCGTGCAAACAGACTTGTGCAGCTGGGCTTCCATCAGCTGAACAGGCAGCTTTCTGCTTTGTTTCCTGGGTTTTATAAGTGGGAAGAAAGGAGGAGATGTGTGGCTTAGTGCAGGATTCTCTGACGCAGGAAGAATGCTTTTGTGGGATTTATGGGCCTTACCCAAAGCCCCTTGTTAAAGTTTAAAGCCATTCAGCACCACTTGCCTGAGATTCATTCAGGTTTATATAAATCCCTTCTCTAGACTCCACAATGCAGAATTAGTCTCTTGGCACTAATTTGGAGATATTGCTACAGTTACAGTGAGAGAATCTAAACAAGAGGTTAACTACCAAGTTAAAAGACAAGTCTCAGGGATATAAAATAACCCTCCTGAGTTTCACTTTGCTTTGATATAAGAATTGTAAAATAGTAAAAAATTATCAATATTAGTCCAGTTTTGCATAAGGCTCTCTAGTCTTTGGAAGTCTGGACCAGAGTTTTAGGACAGAAAAAAAAAAAAGAGCGGGATTAGGTATTTTTGGTACATTTTGTTTGCTTCCCATTGTGGCATGACTTTTAGCATTTTATCTAGAAACCGCATGATTTTTCTGAGGGGTAAAATATTTATGTTCTAAAAATAAAATATGAATAGAAAAATGTAGATAAATAAGCGAGTCAGAATGACAAGACAGTTATTAAATGGGAAATCTCTGGATAACTGAAAGAGGAAAAGCATTTAAGTCAATTGAGCTTTT
This sequence comes from Onychostruthus taczanowskii, assembly GCF_017590055.1. Taxonomy (NCBI): domain Eukaryota; kingdom Metazoa; phylum Chordata; class Aves; order Passeriformes; family Passeridae; genus Onychostruthus; species Onychostruthus taczanowskii. The sequence continues at coordinate 12,528,252 of NW_024498573.1, forward strand.
TTCATTTTCTTGTACAATTCTTGTCCAAGTTTTGTTTATCTGGAAAGAACATGAATTCTTGAGAGAATCACCTTCAGTTGTGCTGCTGATATTGCTGGTAGTCAAAGAAAATTGAATGCCACAAAGATAGAAATGCATAGTAATGCAACATCCTCGGGAAGGGTGATAGCATACGTAAAACTTTTTCTTTTATAGCTATTTTGTTCATCACATTTTGCCTCCATCTTTTCTCCTTTGATTTCTTCTCTGATAATCATTACAGACTTTTGAAGGCATTTATGTCTAGGAAAAAAATCATCAGTTATGTAAAATCATGAGCTGATACTTTTATAACTATAAAATTTGGTGAGTGGCAGAGTTTGTAGCACAGCTGGAATAGAAAAACACCATTAAAGGAGAGGAAATAAGAGCCTTTGTACTTGCCCCTCTTCCAACCACAGCTGTCTGAGGGAGCAGGGATATTCAGAGGGTCCTGCTAAGCCCAGCACAGTTGTAGGAGTAAATGAACCACAAGAAGATTGAAGTGTTTGTCGTGGCATCATCCCTTCTGCCAAGGGATTGTGGTCCAGGTTTTGGCTGTGGCTGTGACAAAGCATTTGCAGTACCAATGCCAATGAACTTGAGTTGTGCCAAGGCTTTTCTGCAGTTGCAGTCAAGTCCCCCCATCGTTCTCCCCTGATTTGCTCTCGAAGGTTTAGGAGAAGAGGGGAGCTGACTGCTGTACCCCCACTGTGTTTCTGCAGTGAATCTGAACAGCCTTGCTGCCAGCACAGCTCTGGCTCTGGGTTCAGCACAGACCATGGGCTGCATCTCCTGTGCTCTGCTGATAGGTGGCCATTGCTGCTTAGCTCTAAGAAAGCTTTCCCTTTTGCCCAAACACCTTTGTCTTTAGCTTTTTTTGTTTGAAATTAAGAAACTGTGGAAGAGTTAGGAAGGGAGAGCCTATAATTTGATGGGTTGGATTTTCTGGAGAAATTAGGTTATTCTGATCACCGTTTGGTTTCTTTCTATGAGAGAGGAAGGATAAGATCACTGTATCTGGGGTGTTATTTTTCAAGTTTTGTCATGGTAATGTAAAGGTTGGTATACAAAGAAGAAGGGTTTAGTGAAGAAGACAAAGATGACATGCCTAGGACATAGGTAATCAGAATTTTACTGTTTGGCATGAGCTTCCTGTGAATGCTTAGACTATATCTTGTCCCAACCTTAAATGAAGGGAGTAGAACTTGATATTTTCTTTATCTTTTGTGAGGAAAAAATTAATATTAGAAATTGTGGGTTGCCTTGATATTTAAACACCAGCAGCTCAAAAGTGTGGTATGCAATGTTTTTCTTGTTAAAATAAAACAGTGTTTGTTTTGCAATTTTGAACCTGTCAAAAGCTTAGACATCAAAAAGCTGAATGTTATGTTATATATACTTAATGTGGCTGGCCTTGATTTTATCTGATCAAATTATTATGAAGTCAAGATCCATTACCAGTATTTTGTACTCTTATTTGTTCATGGCTGTGGCATTTTGTTCTTGGACATTCTAATGTGAAATTATTAACCTCCTGTGAGCACTAATACACAAATGATTCTTTGAAGGAGTTATAGCAATCACTGTATCATTTAAATAATTGACTAATGGAACCCGAGAGTTGCCCTCTGGATAAAGGAGAAGCAGTGGGTCAGTAAGCTCTGCATGTCAATCAAACACACACACAGGGTTTAATTACCTAATGCACAGTATGAATGTCAGCCTTGCAGCACAGTATTTCATTCCTCACCAGTCTCTATTTTACAGCTGTTACCCCAGAAAACAGGAATTCCAACTCTTGTGTTTGCAAAGAACAATCTTGTTTTCCAGACCCCAGCTGATGCATTCTCAGGTGTGACCTTGAGCTGCGTCATAAGATATATCAAGAACACTAATTAGAGTGGACAAAGCTTCAAGGATATTCCTAAGGGAATAAATTTCTGTACTGCCATCTGTGGGTTTTTTGTTTTAAAAAGACATTCTACACATTTTTAAGAAGCTGTTCTAGTAGATGGCACCGCTACTTTGACAAGTGTGGTAATTTTAATTTCCTACAATATTTTTCTTGTCTTTGTTCTCATTTAATCTAAAAGTGGCTTTGGACCCATATATGTGGAAATTCTAATAAGATTTCAAAAGGCTACAAATTCACAATGTATCTAGGACTAATGGAGCAATAATTGAAATTTAAATGAGAAAGGAAATCAGCATATGTATTCTCAAATCATAAATGAAACAAAAAGGGATAAAACCACTTATCAAATAAAGAGCTTCCAGAGTCTTTCAGGCAACATATTTTCAATAAAATCTTTTTGAAATTTTATCATTCCCTGGACATTATTTCTTGCTTTTTAAATTCCCTTTGGTTCTGAACATAAAAATAATACAAGAAGTTTTTTTGTCAGATCTTCAATAGTACATTTTAAATACTTGCAAAACTTAGTGTAGAGCTTTGGGTCAGCAGATGACTAATGCATGGATATCACAGAATTTAGCAGGATAATCTGTCAGAAATGCATGTTCTGTTACAGTAATATCACCTTTTTAGAAACCAATACAAAAGCAAAATTATAAGGCAGGTGGAAAATTCAAGAGGATGTAAACTGAAGACTTCTGATACTTAAGATGCATCTCCAGTTGCCTTCAGTAGGCCCTAATTTTGGCTATACTGCAAGAAAAGTTTATTAGAGAGCAGGTAATCTTTAGCTGCAATTAGGGGAAAGAAAACATAATTATGTATATTATGCCAAGGAAGAAGAGGAGTTCTTAGTGAGTCTCAATTGTCCCAGTATCCCTACGAGTCGATATCTGGTGCAGTAACAAACAGCAGTAAATATAATTATGCTATTCCTTATGGTAGTGATTTTCTAAAACATGCACATCTGCTACCATGGAGTGATCTGCCAGCTCTGGGAAAATACTGCTAACAAAACATGCAGTGCACACAAAGCAATTTCCAGAAAAGTTGTTTCTAAACTAAATCAAATACACTGGATATAAGAAAGTTGTAGATGAGGAAGTTCTATCTGATGTACCTTAGGAGGTAGCTGATATCATTCGTGTTATAATGTGGGCCCTTCCATCGGTGAGTTGTAAAAACAAAGAGATTTTGAGCAGTGTAGAACCAGGTGAATACCCACAAGAGTGTCTTAAACATGTGCATAGCCATGTATTGCTAGTTTGTTGTGATTTGTCTCCTTCAGCTTTCTACTTGGCTTCGTAACTGGTCCTTCTTGAGATCCATATTGCCACTCAGTATCTTTGCATTCAGCACATGCTCGAGGTTAAACAGGGACTGTGGAACTCCAGTTTTGTGAGGTCAGGACTCTTGTACTGCACAGACAGTGTGCCATGGCCAGGCTGTGACACTGTGCATGGCAGAGCTGTGACACTGTGCATGGCAGAGGTGTGACACTGTGCATGGCAGAGCTGTCACACTGTGCCATGGCAGAGCTGTGACACTGTGCATGGCAGAGGTGTGACACTGCCCTGGCAGAGCTGTGACACTGTGCATGGCAGAGGTGTGACACTGCCCTGGCAGAGCTGTGACACTGTGCCATGGCAGAGGTGTGACACTGTGCCTGGCAGGGCTGTGACACTGTGCCATGGCAGAGCTGTCACACTGTGCCATGGCAGGGCTGTGACACTGTGCATGGCAAGGCTGTGACACTGTGCCATGGCAGAGGTGTGACACTGCCCTGGCAGAGCTGTGACACTGTGCCATGGCAGAGGTGTGACACTGTGCCTGGCAAGGCTGTGACACTGTGCCATGGCAGAGGTGTGACACTGCCCTGGCAGAGCTGTGACACTGTGCCATGGCAGAGGTGTGACACTGCCCTGGCAGAGCTGTGACACTGTGCCTGGCAGGGCTGTGACACTGTGCCATGGCAGAGCTGTGACACTGTCAGTGTGGTTCTCTGAGCACTGCAAGGCTCTCAGCTCTCCTGGAAGTCTGTTGGATTTTAAGAAATGGATGCCATCCATAAGTATGGTGTGACATTGGAGATTATTGCAGCATTGTCACAAGTTTCAATAAGCAGCGCAGATGAGAAGTCCTGGCTGTGCTCAGCCCAGCTTTTTGATAATGCTGTGGGGAGTTTGGCCAGGCCAAGCTGGTTTGGATGCAGGGCCCTGTGAGGCTCCAGAGCTGGGCTGAAGTACCACACTCTGCTGTGCAATAAACAGAAAGATCTTCTGTCTCCATCTTTCTCGTGACCTTCATACTGCCCAATGCTTTACCTCCTTGAAAGATGCCTTAAACAAATCTGAAGTGTTGTTCATGGTGTTTTTATATAAATTGAGTGAGAACACTCCTGCCAGAAGTTTTTATGTATAGCACAGTCCAAATCCTGCAGACACCCCAAGCTTTCTTTCCCTTTATCGAGTGACTATAAGGCTTCAAGTATCTCTTGAGGAAACCTGGTTGTTAAAGAAGTAGTGTTTTTCTCAGTCTGTCTGGTACCCTGAGAAATATGGCCAGCAGAATTAGAGAGCTCTGAATGAGATTTAGACAGAGTGATTATCACTATGTTAAAGTATATAATTACCCTTAACATTTTTCCTCAACTATCACCTAATGCTGAAGGCTACTTAACTATACAGACCATTAATTATTTTCCTTGAAATTCCCCATATAGCTTCAGGTTTTGTCTCCATGTCTGTCCTTAGTGCTCCTGTTCCCACAAGCTGAGCAGCAGAGTGCCTGCTGTATGGGGAACTTGGTGTTTCTGGATGCCAGTCTGGCAGCTGAAAGTCTGAAAATTGGAGTGGCATGGTTAGTTGGCCATAGTATGTCTGATAAACTGAGCCCTGATTAGAATATTGATATTATAAGTAGGATTTTTTTTGTGCTTATAGCCTTAATATCATTGTATTTCTGCATGATGGTGACATTCACATATACTCTAAAGGAAATCTGTTCACTGCTAAACATCTCTGAGACTGTCTACCTCAAGAAAAATAGCGATTCAAATACTGCAGCTACAGTGGAGCCAGAATTTCTCCCATTAATCAATGGAGGAGAAAGCTGTAGTGTTAGATTGAAGACATCCTTGCCTCCATTTGCTTTCTTTTAGACTTTTTTGGGGATTAAGTGGAGAAAAAAGGGAAGTGAAGAAAAAGAAGATAAGAATTGCATTAGTGGATATTGTTGGACTCACAGTGGTGGCAGAAATGGATGAAGAAGCAGGATGAGATTTATCACAGGAAAACAGTGGAAGACCCAGACTCAGACTCGTGAGTTTTATTTTGAGAGAGTGCTGTTATCAGTTCTTTTTGTAGTATGTTCTGTTCATCTAGTTTGAGACAGAATGATTAGGTTTGTTAGTAAAATTCCATGAAATTTTGAGTGAATATTATGCATTGTAAATGAATATTGTGTTTGAATTTGAATCAGCTCTGCCATAAAGTGGATATTTCCTCACTTCCCATTCCAGTTCATGTGGTTTGCTTTGCATGTGCATTGAAAGCATCAGAAGGATTTACTGTTTTCTGACATTGAGGTGCATCCAGGATCAAGAGCTGTGGCAATCATATTTTCTGTGTGCAATACCTGATTGCAGCAGGTGCACTCTGTGACAGGGAATATGGCAAAGCACACAGGCCTACTCATATGCATCAGATTTCATGACTGCCATGAAGCTACTTCTTTTATCCACACCATATGGCATCTCAAAACACATTAAATAGCCTTTTTCTTGTGCCTGGATTGGCAAAAGCCCTAATCCAACAGCAAATTTCTACATGAAACCAGCAGGCTCTAACAAAATGACACAGTCACAATTCGGCATGGTATCAAGTGATGGCATTATAGCCATCCATCTGCCAGGCAACAGGGAAAGAGGGTCTTAAAGCAGCAGCCACCATGCAAAATTGCTCCCATTTTATTTCCTGTGAAACATGGCTAAGTCAATAAATGAGATACATTTCAGTGCAAATGAACTTCCATGAAAACTTAGCTGTATCTCTCTATCTGTATATATACATGCAGAAAGTTAATCTGCACACTTCTGCACAATTAAAATTGCACTCTGACCCTGTGTCCATGCCAGGCAAGTGCAGGCTCCAAAGTGTTCCTCAGAACAGAATCTAAGAGCCAAGTCCTAAGTCTCACCACATGGCAGCAGCACATCACATCACATCACAGCAGGCTAATGGGCACCAGGAGATGTTTGTATCACATTCACTTTTGACATCTTCAGCACACATTATATAAAATAAATACATTAATGTTAGATCAAGGGATATTGCACAGGTTGTCATTTAGCCCATTAAACTGGCTCTGTTTAATGGTATGTTTTTATTATTTTTATCATTTCATCAATGGCAGACTCTGAGATGTGGTGCCTGTAGCATGTGGGGTGATGAGGCTGTCTATAACCCCATTAGGCTATTGACACTATGGAAATATTAATACAGATTCCTTTGGGAATCTGTAAGGGATGGCCCCTCCCAAAGTCCTAAACTCCCCTTCAATCACTGACTTAATTTTAGTGTTCTGAGGATTTTGGTGAAAATAGACATAGAAATGAAGCTTACAGTAACCCCCAAAATAGCCTTGGTCATCAGCAGATATGTGTTTTGTGTGCCTCTTTGTTTCTTTTTTTAAGTATTGTAGTTTTCTTCCAAAAAATGGGTTCATTCAACACTGCTGAGAAATGTCTGTATTTGGTTTATATATTTGGTCTTTGAAGTTGTGTAGTTTTGCATTTTTATAATGCTATGGGGCCCTAAATAACATGGTATTTGCTTTTCTAAGAATTTTTTATGCCAAAGATATATGATGAAGAACAAGATTTCATGTTCTGTTGTACCATAAATAATTCTATATAAAAAAGAAAAAAGAAAGGCAGAGTGTTTTCATGCCATTTGGCTCCTTCTTATGTATATATGCTAACTTTAATAAGGATTTATGGAAGGCAGACATGGGAGAAAATGTGCTATGTTCTGAAGAAATATGGGTAAGTCACTGACATTTATAATCTGAAATTTTGATTCATCAAAGAAAAATTTAACAAAAATGGAGGCTAAATATTGCTTGCTCTACGCTTTTCTTCTTGTGAAGGAGATTTCTCAGCACATCATACTTTTTAATGCTGCACTCAGCAGTAAAAAACGTTTGAAAATACAGAAGAAAACAATGGAAATTTAGATTAAAATAGATGTAAAACTGAATTAACCTCTCTTAACATAGTAAAGATTGTTGCTTGAAATTGTTACTAAAGACTTAAAAAAAGGATATGGAGTAATTTAATAAAATCATATGACCTGATTTTCTGGAAAATCAGGTCATATGAGCATCATGTTTCATTTTGTCTATGAAAGATTAACAGTAATTTTTTATTACACAGAAAAGAACTCTCATAAACTGTGGATAGAGAAGAAAAGTTAAAAAATTAACTCTTCTGGAAGATACCAGAGTAATACAACTAGGGCTGAATGCTACACCATCCTTTGCACACACATAAAATCCTCAGTTGCTTATCAGAAAGCTGTTCCCTTGTTCATACAAAAGAATCCATACAAAAAAATATTGTCTAAGTTCTAGCAATGTAAAATTATGGCTTTATGCCTGACTGCATCTGGAATAATGAAAAATAATTTTAGAAACTACCTACTTACTAATAATAACTGCACTTATTCCAATTTAAAAACAAACAAAACCAAAAAAAAAAAACAAAACAAAACAAAAAAAAACCCAAAAGAACAACAACAACAACAACAAAAAATAACACCTGATTGTGATAATTTATTTTCAAAACACTCTTCTGGTCCCAAGCTTGTAGTATGATTTAAATTTTCTTCACTAGTTTTTCAAAAATTTTAAGGTCTTTCTGGGGTGCAACTCATATGAAGTGTTGGAATACTACAATAATTTAAAAGTAGTTTTTAAAATGTTCTGTAAATATGTTAATTTAGTAATTTTTGGTTTAAGGCATGAAAGTGAAAATGTTGCTACTATATCCAGTGACTCTAAAACAATTGAACAATGGCCACAAAGGAGTCTCTGTAGCTCCAGTAACAGGATTATGCAGTCTGGAGTCTGTTTTCAGATATATCAAGTTGAAGCACTCCTCAGCCCCTCAAACCCATCCCCCCCTCTAAAAAAGGGGAGAAAAAAGGCAATTTCTAATCACAGCAATTGCTCATCATCTATCTGCAGCTATATAGGCCCATTTAGTACTTTTCATTCAGGAATATATGAAAAGGTTTGAGTTTATATGAAGGATTCCTGATGTCTGCCTTGCTTTCAGTGGCATGATTTTAGTGAGAGAGAGTAACTGATTCTGACCTGGGACAGATTGCAAAGGCTTCTCAAAACGTTTGCAGTTTTAGTAAGGATTTTATGTGATCCTTTGATGTGTTACTTTCATTCTGAACCATTTTCCAGGTGGATGTGAGCTGGCCATGTGGCAGTGGTGATATAGATCAGTACATAAACCCGTTGCACATCTTCACTGTGGAGTAGCACCCCATTCAGTTAGGAAGTAATGGTGAGCCAGTGATACATTTGGCATTCACTGTGCCTTCATTTGCTGTCAGGACACGACGTGCAGCCAGCCAGCCATGTGTGCTCACATCAGATAGGACCAGAGCCCTAGCAGGGCTGTGCATGTTTGTGCTTTTCAGGGTTTGTGCTTTAATGATAACCCCAGAGCTGTGAGGACCCAGAGCTCTGGAAACACGTGTCAGTTCATGAGGGCAACACACAGCTGCAGAGCTCTGGAGATGAAGGGCACAGAATCTGTGCTCTGTGTCACGTTAAAAACTGCCAAAGAGCTTAAAGGTATATCATGGTGGCTGATGCCTCATTGTCCCTTCCCTTTGTGCTACACTCTCATTGCATCTTATCTGCATTGCCTGCTTTCAATAACCACAATTATTATCTAAATAACTCAAAGCATGCACATCCCTACCTGCTGATTGGCTGCCCATCACCATTAGCCATTCAAAGAGCAAAGATTTGCATAGGAACTCTGGGCTTCTGTCTCAACAACTGTATGGTAAATATGCCAATTACCTGCTCTGGATGCTGCAATCACTTTTTTTTCTGATTGGCTGCTGATTTGAGATTTCTCAAGCAACTTTACAGTGACATAAACACAATGTTAAAATTTTAGTTGAGGCAAAGAGTTCTAAAGCTTACCTAAAAAGACCAGGCAACTACAAAAAATAGAGAGCTAAGGTTAAAGAGAGGTTATTGTCTCTTGGGTGATTTATGACTGATTTCCTTGCTTTCCATGCCATAATACTGTGCAGGCCATCAGTGCTCTTCTTTCAGGATTTACTACCACAAGCATATTTTCGTTTATAACATTTGTTGACTTATCTCTCTTTTCAGTATTGAAATGCTAGATGCAAAACAAGAGTTATCCTTTAGAGAAGCATTTTGATCTGTCAAAGAGAGGTGAAATTCTGGGGAAAAGGAATGACAGAAGACTGGGAGGAAAGAGCAAATTAGCAGTTAAACAGGAAAAACAGCTTTGCATTCTGTCAGGCTCTTTACAGATATTTTCACTTAAGGTGTAGACTGTTTAGTTTGCCATGTCATGATAATAATTCCATACCTCTTTTTTTTTACTAGTGAAGTCCTGGTCTAGCAAGGATGAGACCAGTATCCAGCAAGTTCACTGTGGCCCCATTCTAGAAGCAAAATTCATTTCCCTGTTAACACTTTTAAAACAGTAGAAATTTCTTTCAGGTAGCTTTCATCTCTAAGTCTACATTATATTTATAAAACATGATCTTTAGTAGGAAAACTAACCTCAATGCAGAGGCAGAGGATTGCTTGTAGGCTGAGTCCTACATGCACTTAAGGACTCCTTCATGTTCTATATATAAATGTTTAAATTATTTCAGTATAATTACTGCCACAAAGAAGGTTACATTTGCAGAAATAAGGAATTCATGGATAATTTTTCTGACAGAAGTAAAACAGTGATTATTTAGAAATACGTGGGGCTCATGAAATCATCAGTCTCCAAGCTCTAAGAATTTCCAGATTGTTTATCACTGTATTTTTCATTAATATCAATGTGTCAATAGACCCAGAATCTTGCAGTGAAGAATTATCTGTGGATATGTAACCAACCAGTCAAGGTAATTTGTTCATCCTTCAGAATTCAACAAGAAAGTATTTACTGTATTCTGAGTACCACCAGCTCGATCTCAAAGGTACAGAGAAAATATTAATGCAGAATATCTGCGCTGATTTTCTCCATGATGAAAACTTCTCTGTGTGTGTGCTTGTTTTAAGCACTCTGTGCTGTCTTTCAGCATCAAGATCTCCCATGCCCCATGTACCACCTTTTTCTTTGTAGTGTTCCTATTTTGTAGTTTTGCGTCTGAGTACTGAAGGTTAAAACTTTGAGTTTGAGGTTAAAACATTTCAATCTGATGAAATCTTGGTCAGGTGCTTAGGGTGTATATTGGAACTTTCCCCCAGCTGTGGGGTCTTCATTCATTAAAAAGTTTGCTTGGTTGCCTCCATGTAAAAAAAGATGAAAAGCAAACCTCTCAGACAGTGGGTGATGTCTCCTAAAAGACTTCAGAATGTTTTTGTTATCTTCAAAGTTACAAAGCTGTGTTCAGCTGCAGGAGGAAAATGGACAGTATTCCTTTCAGTGTTAGGTTCCTTCCAAGACAAGTACAGTTCATGTACTTTCCCTGTTCTCACTCAAAAGCAGGCAAGAAAGGTCCTGTCTCCTCAGAGGAAGTGTTGGCTGAACATGGGGCAGTTGCTTTTCTTTGCTGATTGTGGCCTTTATTCCCCTTCTGTTCAGTATTTGCTCCACCATTTCCCTTTGCAGAATCTCTGAAGATTTCATTTGGAGATACGTAACAGAGATGCACTCAAACCAAATTTAGTTTGACTGAAAGCTGAACAAATGCAGCAGGATTGGCGAGGAAAACCTGTCTTGGTTAGAGGATGTCAGCAGGTCTTTAAACTACTTCTAGAGGATTTTGAGGCAGATTCACATACTGCAGAAATATCCTGAAATTGTCAGGCTGGCAGCTCACCCTTAGTGAATCTGAGCTTGTGGCCCATAGTTAATCAGGTGCCAAAGCAACTCAAAGCCTCCTTGTTCCTCATAAAGGGAGAAAATTTGGTTTAGAAAGCTTCATCCCTATCTAGATACTCAGATTTGTATTGTCAAATAGGTCCTGAAGTTATAGAGAAACTCTTAGGTCTCCTTGACAAAGGTCTCCTTGTCTCTCTTTGGTTGATCGTTTGTTTGTTTGGTCAGTTTTTTAATATTATTCTTCATGAGGGCAAAATTATTCTAATGTTTTCTAAACTTGTCTTTGACACTAGCCAAAGAGAGCTCAATATGACTTACACAATGTATGTGGCAGTGGCTTCCTCAGGGCATTGTTTCAAGCACATCATTTTTCAACAACTCCAGAACACTACTTATTGATATTTTAGAGGTGCACAAAAGCTTGAAACTCTGACTATTTTGTAGCTAATTTATTCCCTTGCTGTGTGCTAGCCTAGCAACCATGCTGACTGAACCAGTCATATTTTTCACCGTGGGTGAAGCTCAGCTTTAGGGAAGGGTTCATGCTGAATGGCCTGCTCTGAGATTTGCTGGGAAGGAAATTAAACTGCTGTTCACGGGAGCAAGCTGCCTTCTCTAAAGCCTTCTGCTTTAACAGACCAAATAACAAATGCACTTTTTCTTGGACACAGAGGAAACTGTACTAAGTTGTGAGCTATTTGGAGTGGCTCAACTGCTGCTTTTTAAAAGAAATCCCTCTCAGACCCCTGCCACATAGGACCTAAAGGCGTTTTCCTCCTTTTTAGCAAGGAGACACAGTTATGCATTATTCAAACATTGGGGCTTTGGAAGCAAGCTGAGAAACCTCATGAACACCTTTTGGTTAGAATTTTAGCAAGAATAGAGGCAATCCTCTCTTTACATGACTTAGGTTACAGTTTGTCTCATACTTCTGGGTAATTTGGTATAATGACTACAATGCAGCCTCAGCCTTGTAAGTGCTATTAAGGGCAATATTATTATTATTATTGTTGTTGTTATTATTATTATTATTATTATTATTATTGTTTTTCTAAAAAATAATTTCCTTAATACTCTGTATCTTTGCATAAATCCTGTACAAAATATTTATAAAGTACACTCCAGTTGACATTTTGGAAGTAAACATACCTTTCTAAACAATTTTTTCTGGTGTTTCAGGCTAACCCTATTGGATATCAGAGGAGGATATCCAATAGGGTTAGCCTAGATTTTGAGGATTTGCTCTTTTTAGGGGTCTTAAACCTTGAGGATTTTTTGCTGCAGCAATATCACACAAGAGGAAAAATAGGCCTGAAGCCTATACATCAGTTTGCAATGTCAGATATTAATTAACATCTAGTTTTCAACGTGCTGTTCATCTTGTGTTTTGTTCCACACGGAGGCACCTCCACACACATGTACAGTGTTATTATTCTGACTGTTTTGGGGCAGTGCTGTTAATTCACACTCCTCCTGGCAAGTTAAACAGAAACACATTTATTGTAACCTGCTGTTAAAAGATGGGAAGATAAGCTAATGAAAAGCCAATGTAAGAAAGCAAGGATGCCAGGCACACTTGAATTATTGTAGCTCACCCTGCTGCTGCTGTTGATGATGGGGGAAGTGTGCAAAGCAATTACAGCACTGACTCCTTGCCTGTTTTACCTGTTGTTTCTGGAACTTACTCAGACACAGATTCAATTAAGTTTGGGATCTTATGCTCCTTGATAGACATACTTCCCCAGATTTGTCTGGATTTTGAACATATCTATAATTTTTACTTCACAACCTCCTGTGATTCTGAATTTCGCCACTTAACTATGGATTCTGTTAAAAAAAACCAAAACAACAACAACAACAACAACAACAACAAAACAACAACAAAAAAACCCACAACATAAAACCTATCTTAAAAAAAAAAAAAAAAAAAAAAAAAAGTTGTTGCCTGAAAAGTTCATGGGGCACCACATAATTCTTTTGCATTGGGAAGCTGTGAGCAATCACTCACTATTCACAAAGCTCTCATTATCTTGCTCTCTATGAGATTTTCCTTTCATTAGGTTCCTAACCTCTCAGGTTAGTCTTATATAAAATATACACCATTTTCTGGTTATTTTCACAAAATTCCTTTATGCCTTTTCCTGAAGAGTTTTACTCTGGCATTCTGAATTATGAGCAGTTCTGCTTGACTTAAGGACTTTTCAGAACATTTATTTTTTTTTCCCAGGTGGAATATTCTTAAATAGGAAGGACTTTTTCATTAAATATATATATACATAGAAATAAAATGTCTGTAAGTGACACTTCACAAAAGTTTGTGTGCATTTAACTTTACACTTTCTGAGGTATTATCTTATGACTTATCTTGACAGCCATGACCCAAAGTTTATATGCAGTTTCCTTGACCAGAGAAGGAGTATTTAGGGCATTATTCAGCATAAATGTAGCTGGGTGAGAGGGTTTTCAAAAAATGGAACCTGGAGTAGCAGCAGTACTGACATAAATTTTAAGGAAACAGCTATGAATTTTAGGTTACTTGTTTTTTCACCTCTTGTCTCTGGCATGAGCAGCAGGACCACACCATTTGTTTTCACACTCTTGCGTCAGTCAGAATTTATTGCAACTGTTGAAAAAGGTACTTACACTCATCTGTGTGAATTTATTACTCCTCTTGATATTTTATCAGTAATTTTTTTCTTCACTAAAAAGATAATTCTCACAAAAGAAAAGAACTTTCCAAAGCAGCCTATTTATGTTGTAGATATATCTGACTTCATGGTTTTCTATCAGTTGGATTTAATCATGGCAAGTCTGCTAACATGAGAACACTGTATTTCTTATTTTCAGAGTATAGTACTTATTATATTTTACACTTATATTTTAGAGTTTAAGACTACTTTTATGTGCAGTTTATCTAAAATTTAATTTTATTTTTTCAATTATGCAGAGATTATTGCTTGTTTACTTATATCTGCAACAGGTGAAGAGGGAAACAGGAGCCAGAAGCAGCTGTAGCACCCACCCCTTTTTTGTCCCCCAGAAACTGAGATACACCAGGGGTATTTCACTGATGAGGTACTTTTCTCTAACATAGTTTCTGGAAACAGAACATGGGAAGAAGACTCTCAAGATACTGCCAAAAATAGACTGTCCTGCATGATTTTGTTCTTAGCAGTTGGGCCAGCTCAATCCAAAGTAGCACATTTTTCCAGACACAAAATGTAGGAAAGTGCCGGTGGAGTTGGGCAGTTGTTAGTCTTGGTTTCCTTTTTGTTCCTTAGGAACTGCCCTTCCAGAAAGGAAAGGGTAAAAACACAGCCCAGGGGAGGGTTTTTCCCATTGTGTCTGCAGTTACCTCACATGCACTGCACAGCTATGGGGGTTATGCATTATGTCTCAAGGACTCGAGATGATTTCCAGCATCACAATATTACTGCCCATCCTGATTCATTTCAGGGTGCACATTGCTTCCCGTTGAAATCTGCTTCCACAGGATTCATCACTCAGACTCCAGATACAGCGTCTTCCTCTGATAAAACAATGTAATTCAGGGGAAGATGAAATGGTAATTATAATCAGAGTTCAAGCTGGCAGGAGATGGAACAAAAATTAAAAGTGCTAAATCTGTAGCATTTTGATTATCTGAAAAGTCCCCAGATTTTGCAGCAGAGCTGCGTTTAAATATGTAGTAAAGTGGCTCCTTGTAAATCAAGTCATAATTGTTCAGCTCTAGGTTGCAGGAGCCAATTTCAATTTTCTACTTCTCTGCAGAATTCTCAGCTTTGATTAAGAGCAGAGGTATGAATAATAGGCTTACCCCCCTTAAATACACAGTCAGGAGAAAAAAGGTACAACAAAATATTCAAGATGTATTGTACAAAGTTGCAAGATACATATAACATTTCTTTTAATACTGAGATTGAATTCCAGTCCTATAAACATACAGTCTCACTTATTAAAGTGCATTGATATGGATAATGAGCTTCTATAACATCCACGGCCACCTCAGATATGTCTGTGGTGTTCAGTAACATTACAGTAGTCATTATACACTTGAAAATTATTTAGATTTAGCAACTTCCAAAGATACTGATGCAAGGTTTGTTGGTGAAAGGGACAGTAAAAAGCATTTTCCCAAGCAAAACACCCATTAAACAACATGTAAAATGTGTGATTTCTTACTGTCTTGACCAGTGAACTTTGTCAGGATCTTTACTGCTCCCCAAACGAAAACTGGCCACTTCCAGCTGCAGACCAAGGTTATTTTGTTTTCTGTTTAGACACAGCTGTTCAGAAACACCAGCAACCACATTTAATTGTTCTGATTCTGTATTAAGCATGAATCATGTTTTCTGAAAATTTATCTGCGTGGTCTCTAGTTCTTTTATAGTGTTGGTCTTACCTACCGTGAGTTGTAAAGGTTTTACCCTGAATGATTATGGCTACTTTCAGAGAAATTTCAGAAGGGTTGTATCTTATTTCAGAAGGACAGCATTACCGTGGTGGGTAGAGGACTTGGAAAAGCTCTATTTTCCCAAATATTCTGCTTTGAAAAATATTTACAGACTTGTGCATATGCTTGCTTCCTGGATGGTTCTGCTACAAAACACAGTTGGTGTTAGGGTAAAAAAATCATGTAACTTTGAGATGATAGTGCTGTGGTGAGTTTGCTGTGCTCATTAACTTCCCACCACAATACCATGTAATATTTGTGATCTCTAGTTAACCCATATTTTGTTTAGCAGAAAAATAAGCAAAGTAGGAATTTAATGAAGTGTCTAGAGGACTTTCTTTGCAGCAAGTGGCTGTACTGAATTCATTGCCTAACACTGAATAAGCAGCAGGATTCTTCAGCATCTATCAGATGCTACTTGAGGTCTTTCATTATGAAAACTGAATGCGAATATAGTTGCATAGAACTATATCTAAATTGAAAGGGTTCAGATAATATAGTCTAAAAGCCAGATTAAAACATTCCCAGTGGCTGCTGGGTGTCCACATTTTCCCTCCCTGAAGCCCCTGAGAGATGCCAGGGCTGTGGTAGTGTCTGAGGAGGGGCACAGCTCTCTGGGCCAGCCCTGCCCAGGGGTGCAGCAGAGCAGACTTAGAAAGGAGGAAGGAAGGTCTTGAGGGAGGGGAGATTTTTCCTTCAAATATTTGAAATGTTGATGAATATGCACTAACACAGAACAGCAGTACATCAGGAATCTTTACCAGAAATGCAGTATTGTTTTAGTGACAGTTTTAACAGTGTGGGAACTTTGTGAATTAAAATAGCAATTCCTTCATCTCATCTCAGGCATCAGCATGAAAACAGATCACCTGGAGGATGCAGGCAGAGGGGGATTGCCCTGTGTGTACAGCACAGCCTTGTGTAACACAAGAAACTGTACCTTCTGAATAGGTCTAACAATAGTATGGCAAATTCCCTGATTCTAGGAAATGTTCAAAATAATTGATTTTTTTTTCTCATTTTTTTTAAATGAAGTTGAGAGTGGAGTGCTTGATTCCCATTAAAGCTAACCAAGAATGTTTCACTAATTGTAATGTTACAGGGATTTGTTACTGATTTGAATTATTTTAATTGATTTACTTCTATGGGCAGGCCTTAAAAGGAGTACCTGAATATGCCTTGGAAGCAAAGAAAATAACAGAAGCTTTGTGTAAAGTGCTAGTTAATTTGCTGTAAAGCTAGATATGTTATTCTTTAAGAAGAAAAGATTAGCTTTTATGTCTATTAATTAAATTTTACTTAAGACTATCTTATAATTTCAAAAAAGGGTTTTCTGTATTTTATTTTTATATTGTCTTAAGGAACACAAGGATATACTGCAAAAATATGAGTTTCTTTAAAATTCAAGCCATGGCAACAAAAACCTAGGTTTCAGAGCCATGATTTTAAAACTTTCTTGAGATTAGTGCCTTTTGAATATTTTCCCTTGTACTATAGGTTCTAGCAAATTAACAAAATCCATTTTTAATTGTTTTAAGCTCCTTTATATTATAAGATGTAGAAATAGATAGTACAATATAATGTAAGAGAACACATTCTTTGAAAGAGAGTGAGATAAAAAGAGGAAGCAAATAAAACTTTGTGTCTTTACACCATTTTGATTTTGGAGCTCTCTGCCTACAGAAACCTCAAGTGTTGCAAAAGAAAATATTGAGTTTGTGTAGCTGGGATTACTCCAATATTTATATCCTATATTTGAATTTTAATATTTGACCATTTCATGACGCAATTCATGGAGTAAGTTTGAACTTTCTAATATCAGTTCTTCTACTCTCTGAAGTTGATTGTAGTGTGACAGTGAACAGAATCCTCACTGAATGTCTTCCCACCAAGGAGAAGCTTTCCTGTTGAGCGGGTGCATCCACCTCCTGCTGTCTCCTGCAGTCACAGCCAGCCTTGCTCTGTCCTTTGCAAGGGAGGAATTGTTATCCACTTTCAGCTTCAAGCTGTGACAATATCCAGCAGAGGAGGTGGAACAAAGCAACACCCACCTTGCTGCCTGAACTCTCTCCAGGCCCAGCAGTGTCCATCCTGATCTGAGATAAACATCACCTTCTGCAAGGTCGTGTTTAGAAACTGTTCCTGCTGTTCAGATTCTTAATTAATCAAATGCACAGACACTACTCAGGTTAACTCTACCAGATTTAAGAGGTAAAGCAGGTATGGTAGGCACATCATGTCCATAAATTGCTCCTTCCCTTGGCCAGATTTGCCAAGTTTATGGTATATTTTCCTGTGAAAACAGCAGAAATGCAGAATTGTGTTGTGATACGGCACAAAATGATGACACAGACACTGCTGCTCTCGAGGGGAACAAAAAGGAAGAAGAAGAAGAACTTTATTTTCTGACTCCAACATTTATAGTTTTCCAAAGGTGACAGTGGATTGGAGGGTGACAGTGCCACCTCTCCAATGCCACTGGACAGACCAAGGGTCCATCAATTCTCTCCACCTCCATGAAAGAATGCAAAACATAGGTTATTTACAGAACTGTGTGTGAGAAAGTTTGTTGAAAGAATGCAAACATCAGAAGGCTTAACAAAGTCTTATAAAATCAGGGCGACAGAATTGTATTTCTGTAGGACTCATAGCGAGTGTAAGGAAAACATATGTTTCTTCTACTTGTAAGCAGTACATCAAGCTAGCTTTTTGTCTCATGTCAGTAGACATTTTTTGACATAATTATACTACTCTTGTTTCTTTACTTTCTAATCAATCTGAGTTGGGCAAAACTGCAATTATAATCAATGCTTATATTGACAGAGGAGAGTGATAATGGGGAATGGCAGAGGAGTAACAAGCATGGTTTGCTGTTCCTTTTAAGAGCTTGCAGTAAGAACAGCAGTTTCATAGCCTAACTTATAAGCTAAACCTACAATTTGAGAGTGTCCCAGTGGAACAAATTTTGCCATCCTTGAAAAATATTCAAGCTGTCTGAGTTAATCAGACGGTATTTTAGACATCCTGACACTGGAGGTGACTTAGTCTGATCCTGACAGTCTTTATAATATCAGGTGTGGTCAGTTTTAACCTGCATTCTGTTGAATGCTTATTTCTTAGCCCTGCTGAAAATTGAGACATCAATTCCTTTATTGGGAGCAGAGAGAGGAAAACAAGTCCGCCTTTCTTTCACTGCCACAACTGGAATGTCATGCTCTGTGCTCTCAGCTTCCCTTCTTACCTCTTTTTGCTGCATATTAATCTGCCCTGAAAAGGAGAGGCACAAGGACACTCACGCTCAGTATTCTCAAATCCAGCACCCAGAGTCCCCAGCATAATAAGGAAAGAATGATTCTCACCACATCAGGCTGTGGAACATCTCATCTGCCAGCCAGTGGTGTCCCTTCCTCCCTGGGTGCTGAGTGAACGTGGAAATGGAGGGCACTGCTCCCTCTGTGTCACACAGTGTTTTCCTGGATGGGAGACACAGTGAGGTAGTGGTTGAGGCTGCAGAAAAGACTTTTCTGAGGCTTGTCAACAAGTTCTATAGGCCTATACACAGCCTTGATTGGGACACCAAATTCCAGGAAAGAATATGGGATCAGGTACAGTGTGTAAGATTATGAAAATGGTTGTCTGAGGTCCAGTGGAGCACAGCATTCTATCTTTGTCAGTTGTGTCTGCCTGTTGCTGAGGCAAAAGTTTAAAATGCAGTGAAAGTGTGTATGAGTAGCTCACAAGGTTACTGTCCCAGCATCTGAGTCAATGTCTCAGTAGCTTCCCAAGCCAGGATTGACATCTGCATATTTGAAAATATTTCTCCAACTTTTCTGACTGGTTTTTCAGCCCATATGAATATTTGGCATCTCCTTTACACTCTGGCAATGTGTTGTGGAGGCCATCTATGCACTTTTTGGGCTAAGCATGGACTTGGTTTTCTGCTACATGAGGATGTAATACAAAATATTGTGGAGGATCAGCCTATTAGTTGGTTGTTGGGTGACCATCCGTGATTTTTGGTCTGATGTTGTTAATATTTGCATCTCTATATTTAATGGTACATGGACTGTGGTGTTCTGAATGTGTTGGAAAAGGCTGGCACTTGCCCTTTGAGGAGCTGGGGACAGCATGTGGCTGCTTAGAGCTTGGTCCAGATGTCAGAGTTTTGGGGAGAGAAATTAAGGCCCTGTTTTTCTTCTGGGATGGGGAAAGCATTTCATCCTAGCAAGGTGCCTTAAACAAAGGATGCTTCAGGGAAACATTAATATAATAACAGTCCCTAGTCCAGGAATCAGCCTTTGAGGGAGTCTGGAAATACTATCTCTTTGTCTAAATAAACTTTAATTTAAACATTATCCTTGTTAAATCTAGAAGCATTCTGCTTGGTAATTCTTTAAAATGCCATGTACTTGGTGCCACGTAGTTGATGTATTGGGTGATATTTTTGATTCAGTAGGAGACATGTTTGAATCACATGGTGGATTTGATTTACTGTAGGAGATATCTGTTTTGATAGATGATGCATCTTGTCCTGCATTGAATAAGCTGTGATTCAACAGGGATGTGTCTGATTTGGTGAATAAAATATTGTATCTGATTTTGATCAATTTTTCCTGTAATACACACATTTATTTTTATAGTTGATGCATTTATTTTAGTTTGAAGTGTATCAAATTCTTCATGTAATGTTCTTTCTTCTGTTGGAATGATCTATGGACTTTACAAGTGATAGATATATATTTCAATTAAAAGTAAAATGTTCGTTTCTGGCTGCCTTGCATTCACAATATTCTTGAATATCTCAAATTCTCCTCACATAGGCACTTGTGGTCGCTGGATGTCAGGCCTCTGTAAAGTGCAAGCAAAACCATTTCTTTGGCAAAACCATCAGTGCACTATTATGTGAAGGTAGAATGTCTTTTTCAAGAGAAATAGATTCTGCTTGTGTCACACATGAAGAGCTTCTGTGTGTGGCACAGATATTTAAATTATTAATAATATATGGGTACTTCATAATCATCAACATCCAGGCTCTTTTGCTGCGGGTAAATGTTCAATGAGAGTTTTCAGCTAGAATAAATAGATGCAGGATTTAGGGCAGGAGATTTTAATTTTTAAGGTACTATTACATAATAGTACTATTATATAAGATACTATATCTGATTTTTTTTGTTTGGTTGGGGTTTTTGTGGCGGGGTTTTTTTTGGGGTTTTGTTTGTTTGTTTGTGGGTTTTGTGCCATGAATTTGCTCCTTTCCTGTCCTAGAACACAGTGATTTGTAGAGCTTCTCATGACCTCTAATCTGTACCTGATCAAGCAGCCACACAATGTAATTTTCACTAAAGGGTAAACTGCATATTTTGGCTGGCATCAAATTACCTTATTTAATGTATTTAAATTTTACAGAAGTAAAGGTGATTCATTTCCGTGGATGTTTCTTGTTGTATTTAGTTTAATGCTGTGAAAACTATTATATTAGGCTTGCTGACCTTTTGTATGGTACTACCTTTATTTAATACCAGAAAAAAAAAAAAAAAAAGAAAAAAAAGAAAAAAAAAGAAAGCTACATAAAGGAAACTGAGATTAAAAAAATTAAAATTATTAATCATTCCCCAGGCTGATACACGATTATATAAAAGTGTAGCCAACAGAAATGAAAAGCTGGAACAGGATTGAAAGAGATAATCTGGAAGTGGAACTAATGATAAAAGCTGGTGCTCCCCAGCAGAGGTGCCACAGTGGGAGGTGGGAGGCTCAGCCTTCCTCTTTCCCCCTCACTCTCGTGGTGGATGCAGGGCTGTGCTGGCACTCTGGAGAGCCCAGCTGTGCTTGGCCACAGTGCTTTGTGCTGTAAGTCCCCTGTTTGTACAGCAGATAATGCTGAGCTCCTCTGGTGTCTTCACATGACAAGAGTCAGGCCTTGCTGTTTTAGCATAAAATTATTGTCCTGAGTAAGGGGAAATGGAATTAAGAGATCAGATGTATTAGTGTTTCCTAATCTTGATCCATAGCTATATATATTGCTTTAGTTTTTAAGGTAAGAAGTATTTTACACATTAAACCTACAGCATGAGATCCTCTTTATCACTTCAGAAGGAATATGAGATCAGAGAGGTGCCCTCGCCTCAGCCTGCCTGGCAGGATATGTAAAACAGTGATAAAATGGCTCATCTCCTCTGATACAGGTATAGCTCCAGGTTGAGCACTCTCTGCTTTCTAGGCACTATTTCTGAGTTCCCCCAGGAGTATTCTGCATCTAAGCACTGATCTTTCCTAAGCAAGCTGCCAGGTTTGGAAAAGGGAAGAGCTAAGTGATGTAAAACTGGCTGTGTGACTTTGGTCAGGATAAGTCTTTCTGCCTTAGTGTATTTGTTTTCTCCTGCCTTAGCACATGAACAGAATAGATGCAGGGGTTGGAAAGCATTCCTGGTGCCTGTAAGCCCAGGAGGGATGAGGGATGCTGGCTGCAGGCAGGCTGAAATCCCCCTTCCATCCTCAGCAAGGTTTTCCCACAACTGGAATTTTCTCCCTATAGTGAATTGCTTGGGAAAATGTCTGGGGCCATATTGTCCTCCAGGCTCTGGGCTAGTTTTGCACAAGAACATTTGTATAGAGATAGAGAAAATGTCATATGATGTTAAATAATAATAGTTATCTATTCAACTTTTCATCAGAAAGATTATTGACTTTTGATTTTGAGCTTTTTCAGAAAGAAATTCTGTTGTTCATGCACCCACAGCCAGGCTTCGTTTCCAGCTCTTGAGCAGGTCTCACAGTGTTCAAGAACTTCAACAATTGTGAATTTGGACATTTAAATGCTGCCAAGCTCTTTAATATTTTATATTAAATTTTATTAGAAGTTCTTGAAGGCTGTGAGCATTCATTTCTGCAAAAGATGGTAAAAAGCCCACATAAATGTCTACATATGGAGACCCATTCGCAGATAAGTGACAACAATACAAGTTTCTAAAGTTGTAAAAAGTTGTCATTTTGCTTTCTTCTTGAGCAGCTGGGCTATTAAATTACCTGGGCTGTGTAATGGACAATACACAGGCTGTTGAGAATTAAGTATAAAGCCAAACATGTGGCCTTTAAAAATTTTTCTGACTTGTTACAGCGTGTAGCACTGCATTATGCCTGATCACATTGGCGTGATAGGCAAGTGAAACAAGACAGCTCATGCTAATGAACAGAGAAACACAGCAGTTTGCTAGTTACCAAATTCACTTAGAGTATTTCAGGGCATTTGGAAGTATTATGGGAGAGACAGTTATTGCTGAGAAGAGCTGAGCTGTAATGAAATTAGGGATGTGAAAACCATATGTTTGCCTCTGTTTTACCAAAGCATGAAATGTTCTCTTACTGTATATCTGTAGCTTCTGTCTGCTTTAAAATAAAGGCTGTGCTGCAAGATCACTTGACTAGGGTGCAGGGTACAGATCTCAATTTTAATTGAAAATACATTTAATCTCAGCATGGCTTGTTTCAGATGGGTATCTGGCTTTATGGCCTTTATACTCAAGGCACATTTGTGTGTTGTTTATGATTATAATGAGAGAAAAACAACTGCAAATGTGTCCCACAATAATAGCACTTCGTAAAGCATGACGGAAAACAATTTTTTAATAATCATAAAAATTTCTGTGCTCGTTGTTGCCAGTTCTTCTGTTTGGCCATGTTTACAAAGTGCAGTGTGAACATGGGCTGGATGTTTTTCACTTTAAGCTGTGGTCAGGTAAGATTGTTTCCTCTAATTTTTCAGGTGCACTCAAATTATCTAAGCCTAGGAGTGTCCACTAGTTTTCATAAAATTCACCTTTATTGTCTCAAAGTAGAAGCTGTTTGCAAACCACTCACTTTAGCAAGGACGGCTGGAAGTGCCCTAAGGTCGCATCTGTCTCTGCTGCGCTCTGACCCTCGCCCATCAGCTCCTTGAAGTGGAACAGTTTTCCCTGTACTGTACTTGAGCTGGTCATTTCAGGTGAGGGAAGGCAGTCAGCATCAGACAGAAACCAATTTTTACCTCCTATTAAACTCCAAACATGAAAGGTAAGAAGTGCAGACAACTTTGTCATCTCCCTGTCTGGGTAGCAAGTGACTGACACAGGTGGATACCTGGCTACCTAGAGGGGAGCTCAGGACTCCTTTCAAACTATTTATTGCTGAGATTCTTTTATGGTTGAACTTCATGAGGACTGGGCACACTGCAGAAGATGAGTGAGGGAATTTGAAGGCAGGGAATTAATTAGAAGCTGTCAGTGACTGAAAGGAAGTGGGTTGGACAAGTATGATGGGCTCAGCAGGGTGTCAAAGAGTGCTAAAAATGATAACACCAAATTGTTTTGATCTTAGGTGGGAACACAGAAATATTGCCTTGGATAATAAAGAAAGATATAAGAAACATTCTTTAGATCTTTGTTTTACTTTCAAAATCCTGTGAGGTACTTGCATGGGCACAGCATTTTCTGTAGAGTTCTGAATTGCTTTAAAATATGAAGGTTCTAGTTAGTGTCATTTCTGGTGAGAAAACATGACCAGTGCCCTCTTCCCTTTTCAAAATTATTCTGGAGGAACATGATAAGGTTTTAGCTTCTACAGTGGACTAAGACTAGCCTTATTCTGTTATTAAAAATGTCATTCCAAGGTCATTTAACATCTCTGAAATTCTTTCAAGTATGCACCAGAACAATGTGGTGAATAGTTGTCAGCCCACATTTGGGCAGTATAACATGTTATAAAGATTAAATAACATTTAGGTAATTGCCTCAATAATCTGTCGATTTGCAAAAAAATTTCCTTCTTATTATAATTCTTTTTTTTAAACTGAAAACTCTCTGCATGATTGGAAAGATCTTTCTGATTTGCCATAAAGGTATTACAGTGTAGTTCAGGATGCTTTTTTCTTTCTGATGTTTTTTACATTTCAAGTCTATCTTCTGGACTTTCAAGGAACTCAGTATTTCACCGTTTCTTTTTTTGCTTATAACAATGCTTTGGACTGGCAGTATTTGAAATTGTCTTTCTTCATTGACCTCTTGGAGCTTTATTTACACCTTGAAAATGTTTGTATTGCAGCTGGGAACAAACGGTGGCTTTTGCCACTGCTGTTATATTTACTTGGCTGGGACATGGCAGGTCAGACCCATGTAACACCACCCTCTCTCCTCTCCCAGCATGAGATACTGCTACTTCTAAAGCTGCAAGTCCCACTCCAGCTGGACTTCAGCTTCTTGAAATGACTTCTTACACAGGCCCAAACCTGTTCTTAGTAGCTGTATAAAGGTCTCTCCCTGCAGAGATATTCTTGCCATAAATTGCATACTCATTGTTAGCCCCATTTCCTAACTGAAGGAAATAAGGCTTAGAGGATTTAAGGATGTGGTTTCCACATTCAGAAATGCACCAATTACCTGTGCACAGTTACTGTAGCTGCACACACACTGTGTATTCTAGAAGCCAATTCAGTGCATTAGATCCTGTTTCCATGTACATTTGAACATTTGATGTACATATTTTTGTACTGGAAAAGCAGCTGTGCACAGCTGGGCAGGAACAGCTCCCAGTGAGTTCCACAAGGTCATTCAGCAAATGAGTATTGAACCTGAAGCTGGATAACAAGTCTCTCTTTTATTAAGTAGAAAATAAACTGTTGAAGAAACTTTCTTCTAGATTATATTGCCTGTTGAGTTTAAACACGTTTTCAATCTCTTAGTGCCAGTTTTCCTATTGTTCTGCTATGAAAAAACTCCCTGTGAACTGTGCAGAAGTGTCATTTCTAAAAGATGGGTATGTGAAGCAGTAGTATACATACTTTAATAATAAAAAAGCTTACTGGAGCAAAAGTGTTGTTTCAGCTCTTTTTCTGTGCAGCAGAACAGCGGCACCCAGTGGCCATTCACGCAAAAATACTAACCACGAAAATGTCACAAGCTCGAATATCAGTAAAAGAAAAATGAAAAGAAAAATAAATCAGCACTTGTGTGTCTATAAATATTCCTTAAAACCTTGTAAGTTCTGGACCAATTTTAAGGACATTTTGTGTTCTCTCATGCACATATCTGTGTTAACCCTAGAATACATACATATGCTTGCAGGTATGCCTATAACACTTTCATTTGGATTTGTTTCTAAAAATAAATTTATTTCTTTCTGCTTTAAAAAAACCTATTGGTTGAATGGTTGCAGAAAAATAATGATTCATGTCCCCTTGGCTCACCATTATAGCCAGGAATGCTGTGGATTTGGAAATCATGCCAAAAGACGAAGTTTTGTAGCTGCCATGAAGAGCTGATCTTCAGGTAAAATTCTGAATAAATGAGTGCAGCTCCATATATAAACATACATAAATATAGACCTGCCTGATCAGCCCTTTACTCTTGTGCTGAAATGAGCCTGTTACTTGGGCTAAGCTGGGCTTACACTAAAGACTTTATTAGCAGAGGATTGGAGTTTTTTTTGTGGAGTGATTCTTCAACAGCAATTGTTTTTCTGTCTGCAATTCCAGTTTAGATCAGGGAAGCCTCTTCTATCAAAACTGTTAAAATTTTTTCTATGAAAAATGTAGGTTTTAACATTTAAGATGCTCCAACAAATCCCAGCTGCTTATCAGAAAATAACCAGCCATCTCAGCATATAATCTCTTTCAGTTCATCTGAGGGTTAAATGCAGTCAAGTGAGAAAAACGTATACATAACTTCTGTGTCTATCTAAAGATTTTGTGCAGACACTCTATTTCAGATAATGCATAAGCATGTATTTGGCCCATATTTATAGGCAGAAGATCTAGGATCTGTCTATCCATGCCCTGAACCTAAAGTAGATGGTGCATTAGCCATCTAAGTTTTATAGCAGTAAAATAATTTAATGTATTAAACAGCTATTCTTGGGTTATAAAATATTTCTAGTTTAAAGAAAGTTTAATAAGCTAAATTCACTTGCTTGCATATTGGAAGCAAAGTCAGTTTGATGTTTGAATTGGTAATGGCTTCTTAGCTGGAAAACTCATATCTTATGTTGAATTATTCTAAAACAGACAATAAAAATGATTTGAAGGAGAACTCAGAAATAAAAAATACAAAGGCTTTAAATAAGGTATGTTTAATGTCCCATGAGTCAACAAAATTGCTTTGTGGTTTAGACTGATTTTATATTATTAATAGGACTGTACAACAATCTCCTACAAATCCTTTATTCCATTGGTAATACCTTTTGTCTAGGGCCAGCATAGAAAGTACTCATACAGCAGTGAAATAATTGTGAAATTAAGATCTAAAAACTTGAAAAATTCTAGGTATTTGGGATTTTATTAGAATGTTCAGCCACTTTGTGAGTAATTACAGTTGCACCTGCCTTCTATGCACAGCTTATTCTTGACTTGGAATTCTCCTCCTTCCCTTTTTTCTGAGAACCAGAAAAAAGATTAAAAGCCTGAAGAGCAAAAAAAGTGGAATTGTGTGAACAGTTTGTAAAGTACAGTGTCACAAGATGGATTTAAAAAAAAATGCCAGCAATAATGTTTTAGCAGATGGGGTACAAATGTTTTGTATCCTTTTGTTGACAGCAGCCCACAAGCAAATACCCGAAAGCTTTTCTGAGACTGGGAAATGTAAACAAAGCTTGTTGCCTTTGAGTTAAATTTTCTTACACACATCTCATGCTCCCACAGAATATCGAAGGCTGATGAAACGAGTTCCGGGCTTTGTTTGGATGGCAAGGTGCAGGAAATCAGAGTGAGGAGAGCCTGGCCTGTTGCGGTACATGCGGCAGTGTTTCTGTTGGGAAAACTGGGGGAAGATTCTGCTTGGCCTTCCAAAAATGCTGCAGGAGACAGAAGACTTGTCCCTGCAGTAGCCCAGACCCCAGCCAGTGTTAGATGTACAAACAGAGAGAGAAAAGAGATGTGAATCTCTTTGCAGAGAGTGAAGAGGAGTGCAGGAAGCACTTGAAGTGAGTGCAGCTGGCTGTTGGATGTCCATAGTGAAATGAGGCTGGGAAACCTTGGGCTGGGGACTTTGGCCAGAGACCTGTGAGAATGTGCCCTGGAAGCAGAGGAGCCAAGAGAATCCAAGAGCACGAGGGAATAGTGTGAAAAATAAGTTAGAGAATTTAATATAGAGATATTACAGTATAGGCAGGAGTATGAGGGGAACAGACAGTTAAAGGAAATAGTTGAAAGACAGATGAGAAGTTTAGGATGTTGACAAAAAAGGGTAGGTATGAAGTCCCTGAAGACTCCAGGATTCACCTCAGAAGGAGAAGATTGACAGATCTTTAAGAAAAACCTGAGAGAAGGGCTTGAACTTGTCCTTTGTTTTCTTGGAGGCTGGCTACCTGGAACGAGCATGGAGTTTTTAGTGTGTCTGGAGAACTGAACTAATTAATGAGGTGAGGCAAAGTTTCAAACCTACTAATGAGCTGAGGAGGAGAAAAAGGCCTGAGCTCCTGAGAAAACCTGGTTATGCCACCTGTAAGGCAGAAGTTCTCTTTAGGCTGCTACATGACTCTGAGATGCATTGAGAGACTTTTACAAGCACACCTCAATTTACAAGCCTGAAAAAGAAAGCATGAGCAGCAAAAAAAGAAGGTGCAGAAAACTTTTAGGGTATATGCGTAAACAAACACTGCCTGTGCTATCAGAAACCCCTGAGATGAAGACATGTATTTCTAAATACTCCCATCTTAGAGGTCATAACACATCTTTCCTTTAGCAGCTCACAAACGTACTGTACACCCATGTGGAAACTGTCGTAGTTGATTTAGTAGAATAAGTACCATTGGTCTTTTTCTTCTTATTTTTGTAAGTGGTAAGCCTTTATACACCCCATCCTTCTCAAAAAACTAAAATATCAAGGGAATTCATCTATGAATCCTCTAGGTCTTTGCATCCCATGAAGTGTAAGAACGAAGCAGTTAACATTTGTAAAGCACATAATACAAATTTTAAGAGCCTTCAGAATACATGTTCTGTTGCAGCTGTGTGCATTGAGTTGGGCTTTATTTGAAATATTTGTTTGTTTGTTTGGTGTTTTTTAAAGTTTGCAACAGCAGAGTGATCTTTTTCATGTTGCTGACTCCTCTCTGGTTGCAGCAAAAATGTAGGAAAAAGACTGGAGAGGGCAACAGCAGGAGATTACTTCTGCAAAGTTTGTAGTTAGACTTAAAATCCTGGTTTAAAAATACTGGCTTGTATGAACAAGGTCACTGAAATGATTGTATTGTTCTCTTTCTTTTTAACTGAGTCTTTTCCTTTGTTAAGAAAATAACAGGAAGAAGAACCTTAAGAGCAAAGGTCCCCAGCTATATTTGTTGGTGCCATCAGGTGTGATGGATGTGGGTATGGCTGACTGCAAGGGTTGCCTTTTTCCTAACCTGGAAATCAAACTTGAGATAGTTTTAGTATGGAGGAGTGATAAAAGTGGATCTTTATTTGAAGACCTTTAGAAGCAGTTACAGAAAGATGTCCAGAAAAGCCCACATTTTTAAATACATTTTTATAGCTTCTAGGTAATTTGCATAATTGATAAAAAGCACCAATTAGGAGGATAAGAGGTGATGACATTCCCCCTCAGGTCAAGCCCCTTTTCTGGAGCACCCCCTTTTGATACTAATTGCACTTTGTCCATGAAAATTTATCTTGAAGACTTGTTCTCAGCCTTGGTTCTCAGGAAGAACAAAGAGAGCACTGGGGCCTTGCACTCCCCAGGGCTTGGAGCTCTGTTTTGTCTTTCTGCCTAGGGAAAGGTCATGGAAAATTACTGGGAAATCTAGTCACTAATACAACAGGCTACAGAGCTACCAACAGATGTGCAAAGAATACAGAGAACATAGAAAAGAAAAAAAGGCAAAACCCAAACCGGCATCACAAGAACTGCCCTGAGTCTCACTCTGCAGCTACTGCAAGGAGCTGCCCACACCTCCTGTGCCCCTTGTGCCATCAGCACCCGTCCCCACCTGCAGGACACCCCAGTGCCCGGGTCACCCTTGGCATGGGCAGGGAGAAGCTGCTGGGAGGGCTGGGACAGTCCTGTCACAGCCAGGGACGGGAGCAGGGCTGACTCCTCTCCTCAGACAGGCCCCAGCTCAGCTGAGTGTGCAGGGAAATCGATGGATGTCGATAGAGGATTTTTTCCTAAATCCTGGAGGTCAGCCCTGGGCAGTGAATTGTGTTCGCTCAAGGAAATAGCGAATGAAAAATTTTTGACTGGAGAGGAGATTTACTGATTGTGTGGCTATCCAGAAGGTATGGAGCTTGTATTTTCTGTTCTAACTGAAAGCTGAGAAAGATGTTTATTTACCTTTCTGAAAATTAGGAACACAATGCCCATACAAGGGGACTTTTTTTTCCTTTCAGCTGGCTCAGAAGACATAGTGTTTCCAGCGACTCACTCTCAGCTCTAAGACTCTCTGTTGTCATTCATGGCATGTTCAATAGAAGTGATTTATTGCCTGTCTGCAAGTCAAGACATTTGATCATTATCATCTTCTTTTTCCTCCACATCAACCTTTTCCCATCTTATGCAAGTCCAAGCTAATTTAGATAAGGTCAAGATCTAGGCCACTCCTTAAAAGTTTTTAACATGGCTTTTCCTTCAGTGCCTTCTATCTCATTCTTGAAACATCTTTTGTAGTATCCCCAAGGCAGAGCTGGAAGAGGAGGTTAGTGGGTAATTCAGTAGTTAAGCTATCCTCCAACATCTGATATGCCTCCAAGGCATTAAATTTTTGCTTGAATCTGTTAAATTGCTGGGAGCTTTCTTCAGTGGTTAATCATCTTTATGAAATATGTGGGGTTTGCAGTGATGCAGAACTTTGAAAAATACTCCTCACATGATCATTCTAAAGGTGGAAAGATAGATATTACAGGTTTATCTCCATAATATCTGGAATGTGTGTAAATATATGTTTATGTGGAATAGCAAAACAAATTAAAAGGCTATTTAACCCTTCTTATAAATGGGATATGACCTTACATCATCCCTTCTCCCATTAGCTATGAATGCAGAAATCCTCTTTGAATATTTCTTCTCATGTTTAGTGTGAAAAGCAAAGCAGGAACAAGATTTTTAAAGGATTTTTTTTCCCCAAACCATCCCTGCAGACATTTTCTGAAAAGGATAATCCATCTTAAAACATGTTGACTTGCAAATTTGTCATGCCTCTGCCAGATCGGAAGAATGCTGCAGCAACTAAAGAGCCACCAGACACAGTTCTATCCTCCAGCAATATCCTGAGGAATTTTGCAGACTTGGTGGTGGGCTTTGTGGGCTGCTTTGACCACAAAAGTCAGAGTGCAGATCACAGGACAAACAGCATAAGCAGGACCAGGCAGGAACAGCCCCCTGCATTTTAGGCAACAAGGAGAGAGGGAGGGAGGAATTTCTATAAGCTTTCCCTCTTAAATCTTTACATTTTTTTCCCTTAAATCACAACTTGAAAGCAGGATGAGTGTTTGTGTGTATCCCTGGCTTGAGTGCATTGAGATATCCCAGTGTTTTTTTTTTCTGTGGCTCAGCAAAGAATCATGTTTGTGTATTTATTGGGTTAAATTATTTTAAAATGTATCAGTCAAAGTCCCTCAAAAACATCTATTTTTTCCAGACTGATTTGAAATCCTTTTTTTTTTTTAAATTTCTGATGATATCTTACAGAAAATGAAATTATCTTATTCACACAGCCACTAAGTATTTTCTTTCCATTATAAGAAGGCTAACATTACTCATATCATCACTGTGATACTGAGTAAAATCAATATGATTTTAATTACTCATGGCCTGTGCTTCTGTTATCTAAGACTGCCATTGCACACAGAGTGAACCTGAGGCAAATTTAGGTATCACTGAGTTATGTTTGGTTTGTGTTTGTAATGAGGGTTTTCACAGCCCAGGAAAGCAAGCTGGACATGGAAGTTGGTTTGGTTGATGTGGTGGTGTTGGGTCAGAGGTTGGACTTCATGACCTTGGAGCTCTTTTCCAACCTTAATGGCTGTGGTTCTGTGATTCTAAGCTGTGTGATGTGACTGATTGATGTTTTGTTTGGAATGGAGCTGCACTGACAGACTGAATTGCACATGAACAGGAGCCAAAACAGGGAGGTGTGCACTGCTAAGTGTGGGAGATGCTGAGGCTGAGTCGTGCCAGAAGTAGCACAGAGCAGGTAGAAGCAGCAGCTGAGGGAGCTGGGATCAGCAAACTTTTTCTCAGATTGTTTATTGTTTGTAGCCAGCTGAAATGCTGCAGCACGTTGTACCTGTGACTGTTTCTGCCGTGGGGCTGGGCTGGGCTGAGCTGGGCTGGGCTGGGCTGGGTTGGGCTGGGCTGGGCTGGGCTGGGCTGGGCTGGGTTGGGCGCATGGCCATCCAGATGAGGAGTGGGCATCTGGGAGGCTCAGCACAGCTGGCCAAGGGGCTCTCAGCCTGAGCCACAGGACCACCAACACAGGGACACAGCACCAGGCTTCCAGCCACTTGAACTCCACTCCTGTAAATTACAAATCTGAACAAGGGCTGAGCAAGCAAGATTATCTTTGCTTCAGCTTGTTGGATGATGTCTATGAGCATGCCGATAGACATTCTACTCAGCACATTTGAGAATAGCTGAATTTCTGCTCTTAACCATTCTGTAAATCTGCAGTGTCACATCCTAAATCCAGACTTTGCCAAATGTTTTTTTTTATTTGTTGTTTGTTTTTTGGTTTTTGGGGTTTTTTTTAGTTCAAAGAACTGCATTGAGTTAATTTGTTTTCTCGTGCTCCTCCTTTTCATGAGCATTCACATGGTTCTGTTCTGCTAGTCAGTTCCTCAGGGGAGAGCAGGGGAAGGAATACACTTCAAAGTTTTATGAGGGTACACTCACAGAAGCTTAATATTAAATTTAAACTTGAAGATGTGCATGCCTTCATTTCTATTCTACTGTGCTCTCTCTGACTCTGGAGTATTGAACATGCCAAGAAAGTTCAGAATGTGGCTTAATTTTTAGGGAAGCTGTCAGCTTAAAAATGGAATGTACCTGAGGTTGAAACTAACTACCAGAGGAAATTCTAGGAAAAAAACCCAAAAATACATGTCATATAAATTATTCATTGTGAATTGTTTGCCTTTGACTTAAAAGGAAAAAAAAAATACCCACCACAAAACAAATCGTGTTTTGCAGTTACTTTTGAACTTTCTATGTTTTTAATTTTAATATTCATCTTATAAACTGCTTCGTTTTTTGTGAGAAGACTTTATGTGAA
The DNA here is from genome assembly GCF_017590055.1 of Onychostruthus taczanowskii. Classification (NCBI taxonomy): domain Eukaryota; kingdom Metazoa; phylum Chordata; class Aves; order Passeriformes; family Passeridae; genus Onychostruthus; species Onychostruthus taczanowskii. The sequence continues at coordinate 12,560,976 of NW_024498573.1, forward strand.
TTCTGCCTCCAAAGTCAACCTCAGCAGGGAAAATTATATGAAAATTAAGTTACAGTGCTATGTACTGAAAGGAAAGACCAATGTTACTTTCATCCCGAGGCTGACAGTGTCTCTCTAGCAACTGGAAATAGAGTTAAGCTTGCCAGGAGTTCCTTGTGAAGCAGATGGAGAAGCAACTAACAACCTTGATGAAATCTTGTTGGCTAAGCCTTCAGAGTATCCACGGGGCTCCCAGAGCTACCTATCAAATTAACTTGATCACTGCCCTATATGAAAATATTCTTTACTCTTGTCAATGGGGCTGGAGCGTTTTTGCACCCGTCCCCCTCCCTGCACAGAGCTCTTTGTTCTGAACACCCAGTTAAACTCTCAATTATCTCTTCTTGTGATGAGTGATTGATTACAGGTCTGTCCTGATTTCTGAAAATCTTCCACGGCCATGTGCATCTTCTCTCTTTAAAGGCTTTACACTTTTTTACTGGTATTCAAAAGACACCCAAAAATGTGATAATTAGTGCCTACATAATTTTAATGGCTACATAAAATAGTATTATATGTGACTGAAGGGTAGAAAAGGATATTTGATTGTTGAGATAGACTGGTTTGCTGAATGCAGAGAAACAACCTTGGACTCTACTGCACAACATGATCCAAAAGCTGATTGTAAGATGATGGTATCAGTCTCTCTTTTCTTGCTGCTGGTGGGTTCTGAATATAAATCACAAGCTGTGTGCGCTTCGGCTGATCCTCTGTTCCCACAGTGACCTTAGAGTAAATGTATTGTTTTTTCATTTATATTTAAGAACAGATGAAAGTGTGTTGGGACTTGCTTCCCTATCCACACAAACCAAATCAATATTTCACATACATTCTGTGTTGGCAATTAGCTGTTCCCCATCAGAAGTAATGTCTGCTTTAGAAGTTTCCACGCCATCCATTCTGTTTGTTTTTATTCTTGCAAGTGTTCAACCAACTCAAGTGGGATCAGAAGTTTGTTTAATTGACATTTCTTCCTTTTCCACTGCAAGAAAACTGTCCATATAGAAAGAACACTGTGAAGTGAGTAGCTATGCAGGTGTACAGTCATTGATGTCCTCCCTCTGCTCCCCCTGTCTGCTGCTGAGCATTCACACCTGTGTCTGTGTGTCACTTTAATTATTAACAGCTTCTCAGTCCACAAAGCCAAATCATGCTCTTTGATATGCATGGAGCCCGTCCTCTGAAGCTGGGGAAACCACAGCTGGTCCCTACACAAACCATGCATGATTGGATGTGGTGCCAGCCCCACGTCAGGGGCTGCTCACCAGTGCCCAGGAGGGAAGGCAGCCCGTGTTTCAGAGTGGGCAGGCTTTGGGAATTGCCCTGCTAGAGGGAAGAGTGCCATTCCAAGCCTGTCTGGAGGGCATAGGTGGCCAAGCCTTGCAGGGAGGTTTGGAAGGCATAGCCTCAAGCTCCTGTGTGTCAGATATTCCTCAGGGCTGGGTTCACTTAGACTGGGGCCAGATTGCAGCAGGTGAGGTCCAGGAAGGGCACATGGTGCTCAGGGGACAGAAGAGTGAGCCACGAGGGCTTTGGTCTGGACAGAGGAGATGCAGCTGACATCTCCCAGATTGCTTCTATTGGCGTGGTTATGAATTTTTTTCTTCCAGGTTTAAGGGAAATAGATAAGACTCACTGTAAAAGAGCAAGGTGATTTATATTGTCAGATAAACACATGAGTAGGGAGAAGAGAAGGACAGGGAATATACCTGCAGGCAATGATCAAGCATCCAAAGTAGTAATCTGAGTCATTGTAGCCTGACAGCCTTCTTTTTAACCAAAAAAGGCAATTCTTGAACTAAATTAATATTGCTTTAGAACTGCTCAATTTATAGAAATTATTTTTAACAGGAAATATTTATCTATATCTTAAAAAGTTTTTTGAGCAAAGCCCATTTGACAGGTCGGTACTGGGTGGACAGAAGTGTTTCAGATTTGTATGGAAAGTAAAAATTGTTTGTGGAAAGAAATATTATTCATTTAATGAAAGGGGGTAAGATATTTCTTCTCAGCCTTAGACAGAAAGAAAGCTGGCTTGCTAAAGACATTACTTTCTTTAAAATGCATTCAAGATTAAATTATTACAGAATGCAAGTTGACTTTGTTGATTAGTTTCAGGTTCATTAAAAAAGACTTCCAAACAATATGGTGAAATTCTGGTGGATGGAACTTAGATCTTTCATTTTGTAATGAAATATTTGAAAATTCTTAAATTTTTGCTGAAAATTTGCTGCTCAAAGTGATTTTAGATTGACTGAAAACAGTATTTTCAAAATGTAATTAAAAACTAATTCATATATATATATATGTATATATATATACATATATGTACACACACACACACACACATATATATATATTCTCCTACACCAATGTGGTTCCAGTGTAATTCCAGCTCTTCTGCTGGAATATCCAAATAAGAATTTCTCATTGAGGAACTTTCCAGTAGCAAAAGGGAAATGGGGCAAATTATTCCTGACAGTGTCAAAGCTATTTTATTGCTGAAGTGCTAAGGGAAAGGACAGGGACAGCACTTTGCTGTGACAGGGCCAAGAGCCCAGGGTGTATGCAGGTCCCACCCACTGAACAGCTGGATGTGTGCAGGTCCCACCCTCTGGAACAGCTGGATGTGTGCACATCCCACCCACTGAACAGCTGGATGTGTGCAGGTCCCACCCTCTGGAACAGCGGGATGTGTGCAGGTCCCTCCCACTGAACAGCTGGATGTGTGCACATCCCACCCTCTGGAACAGCTGGATGTGTGCAGGTCCCACCCACTGAACAGCTGCATGTGTGCAGGTCCCTCCCACTGAACAGCTGGATGTGTGCACATCCCACCCTCTGGAACAGCTGGATGTGTGCACACGCCACCCACTGAACAGCTGGATGTGTGCAGGTCCCACCCACTGAACAGCTGGATGTGTGCGTGTCCCACCCACTGAACAGCTGGATGTGTGCACATCCCACCCTCTGGAACAGCTGGATGTGTGCAGGTCCCACCCACTGAACAGCTGGATGTGTGCAGGTCCCACCCTCTGGAACAGCTGGATATGTGCACATCCCACCCACTGAACAGCAGAGGGGTTTGATCCTGCTGGCTCATTCCAGTGCCTGAGGGTGTGCCCATCTGACTCTGAAGGCCATGTGTTCTGGGCAATTCTGCTGGCACAAGAAAAATCTCATCTCATGCTAATACCTGCAGGAGCTACCACAGAGAGGCGGCACGCTCTGTGCAAGCAGATCAGTCTGTTGGAATGGAGGCAATTTCCTGTTTTCATGAAGCTATAATGAGATTGGGGGAGGGGTGGGGGGGGAACCAACCAAAAGCCCACACATAAATTCATTTAATTTGATAAGAAGATTATTGAATTAAAGTGAGACAAGTTTGAAAATGCATTTCCAGTTTGCCACATTATAACTTTCCATTCTTAGTTTGTCAGGGTTGACCTGAAGGAAACTTTTCTGCAGAAGGTGTTCAGCACATCCTTTCTTCAGACAAAGGATGAAAATATTGGCAAATGGAAAGTCTTATAGAAATATGCATGCAGGTCAAATAGGTGTTTTTCTCCTGGAGAAAACAAAACAATCTACTGAAAATAAAGAAGATTCCTTGGGTGTTGAAACCTGTCCTGGATGCAGCCCAAGCCTGGATTTACACTGCTAAACCTCAGCTGTGGCTTTGGCTCTGGCATAGAGGCAAAGAGCTTCTGATTAAAAGCCTGAAGCCTTCTGAGAAGTTGAGCTGTCCATAAGAGAGGCATGTATGAGGCCTGAATTTGAATTCTGAAAGGTTATGGTCGTGGAACTCTGTGCAGCATCACCTCATTCCCAATTCTGACAGATTCATAACTTCCTTAAAATCCAGTTCCTTTGTAGGCAACATTTTAAAACAACAGCTTCTGAATTATATTCATACTTGCAGTTACCTATACTGAGAACTTGTGAAGGAGTGACAGTTTGGAAATAAATTATTTTCATATGCTTAATATTATGTCAAGTGAAATATATGCTTTACATTCTTTTTTTTTTTTTTTTTAAAAAAAAGGAAAGAAAAAAAACCCACAACACCATATATTTCATGCAGCTTTTCTCTGAAATACTATGTACATTATATATTCATACTTTAAATTATTGGTTTTGGTTTTTGTCTCTGTGCTTTGGTCAGACACAGATTTGCCTCCACTAGCTGGTGTACAGGGAATCCATTCAGATGTGGAAGCTTGTGGATAATATGCCACGATAATAGACGAGGTTACCTGACACGTACCATGGAGTTCATGTGACACTTGGCCTTACATTCCGTACTCACCGGTTGCCTGAGAAATTTGGAAGTGTTGCTTCTGACAGGGAGAGTTGAGAGGGCTTGGACCTTTCCTCCTGAGATGACCCTGCAGTAGCTGTGCTCTACAGAAATGCTAAATTCCCTTGAGATAAAAGCAGGCTGCTCAAAAAAGTGTTTTTCTTGGAGATTTGCACTCAGCTTCTACTTTCTTTCCTGAAGTACTTGTAAGGCTTTTTTCACTTTCCCAGCTGCACTTGCCAAAGCTTTGTGCTGCCTTGCTGGCAGGAGTCTCAGAACAGCAGGTGCTGCAGTGTGGGCTTTGCAGCAGGCGCTGACCTCTGTGCTCCTCTGCTCCTGGGTTAGCTGTCTTAAACCCAGGCTACAGCAAAATTTAAACCCCAGAAGCAGGTTTTTAAGTCCATCATACGCTTTCCAGCAGCAGTTTCATTCGAATACAGGTTGCTGCAAGTAAGATGAGCCCAGAGCCCAGGTGGGCTGAGAGTATATTTTTTCTGGCTCACGGTTTCTCACCTGCAGTATGGGAGGGTTCTCCTAGGATGCTGGCTTGCTGATAAACTCTAAGGGTAACTCTAAGTCTGAATTCTTAGAAAAATTCCTCCCGAATGTGGCATCTGTGGTTTGGTTGGAGTTTTTTAGGTTGGTTGGTTTTCTCTTATTTATTTCCTCTGGAGAAGCAAAGCACTATATCTATTTAGCAGATGTCAACTCTCCTGTTATCCTACAGCTCTCATTTTCAGCTTTCATTTTGCTAGGCTGCAGCTACGGCGAGTTAACCTTTGTCTTGAGAAGGTCTGAATTTATCCACCAAATAATTATAAATTTCTCCCAATACTGAGAATTCCAAGGTAATAAAAGCCCTTTGGCACTAGGGGCAGGTACCAAAGATGGCTGGGTCAATCAGTGTTGAGCCTTGTCTGCAGACACATCACTGCCTCACTCAACCCAATTTCTTATAATATCCAGGAACCTGTGACAGACCAGAATAATTGTTTGACATTATCTTGAGATTTATTGACTACTATGTAGTGGAGTCTAAGAGAAACATTTTTATGGAACAGTGTGACAACAGAAGTCTAATAGTTCAATTTTGCTTACTTATTCAGTTAATAACCCAGCAAGTAAAAGCACTGTCAACCCCCCACAAAGATACAGCCAGGGAACTCACCTGGTAGGTTTTCTGCCTGTCACACCACTGTCACTGTGTTCATTAGTCTTGTTTCAAAGAAAGGGCTCTGAATGTAGAAAGGCCACTCGACTCAATCAGTATAAAAGGTTGGCTGCACTCCACTAGCTACCACTTTTATTGTGTTACTGATCTACTTTAGTTTTCACAATTTTTTCTAATAGTAGTAACTTTTAGTTGCCATTAGTGCAACAATTGTCCTCCATGGGAGCATTTAACAATGAAAAATGCACATGAAAAATTGCTGGAATTGAAATGAAAGATACAGCATGCAGAAAAGTAATTTGATCATGAAAATTTCCACAAGCTTTTCATGGGGGAAGAATACTGAGTGCCAATTGGTATTTCAAAGTTCAGGCAAAATTCACATCACAATGGCAGAGGAATGCAGTAGATCAGTTGTAAGGGAAGATGAGTTACAGCTCAAATGGTGATTATATCAGACAAATGGACAGGATATTGAAGGTTGCTTATAGCTATTTTAAGTATTTCTTGCAATACTTAATCATAAAGGGAACGTTTGAGTGAATATAGAACCATCTTTACATCTTATGGTCCAGTACCTTCCTACACATTGTACAGGCTGTAAGAGGATTCATTGGCAATAATGACTGGTCTGTTCATGGGAAGCATGGGGAATTTTGAAAGATGAATGGCTGAAAAAAAAAAGTAAAAGTGCTATTCTGCTGTCTGTCCAGCTATTAGGAAATGCAGAGTTGCTCTGTTTAATTCACTTTTCTCTAAGGGGGAATCATGTCCAAGAAACAGCCCAAAACCTTCCTATATAAACCCTTTTGGAAAAGCTACTTAGTCCCCGCAGCGCACAACGAGGCAGCCTCCCCTATTTACAGAGAACAGAATCCTGCTAGGCTCCAATTTGCTCTGTCGTGAGTGCTGACCTCAACACCCACTGGGACAAGGGAATTTGAAACTCAGAGTTACTCAGCACTGTGTAGGATTAAAGGTTCCAATTTCACTCCATTTAAATGCAAGCTCAAACTTTTTTTTTTTTTTTGGTACCTTGAATTAGATTATCAAAATGGAATTAAATTTGAGAACACTGAAATTTAATGTGAAATGGAACACTTATTTTCTTGCCTGCCTCAATTATAACAAAAAGACCCCTGTGCTTTTTATACTTTTATGGCAAGTGCCCAATGTGAAAAAGAAAAGAGTGTAAGGAAAATTAAGAGCTTCCCTTTGCTGGACTCCCTAGTAGCACTCTAACTTTGAACAGTTTGGTATCCACAGCTCTGGCTTCAAACCCTGAAAGAAAGTGGCTTTGTCTGATAGTTTTATTATATGTTTTTAAACTATGTGAAATGAAAGAAGTGGTGATTTAGAGGTTCTGCAGTGCTTTACTGACTCAAGTTCAGATTATAACAGGATGCTAACCCCTATTTCTCACCTGTAACGCCAACCTATAAATTATAAACACATTGGCACAATTGTTAGATTATTATTTTTTTATAGCTCTCAATTTACAACTCTGGCTGTCCTTGAGCTGGTTCTTTGTATTTGTTACAGTCTCCTGAGGCAGGATTCATTGACTAGTGACTCCACATTTTAGCTCAGGGAAAATTCGGTCTCATTCTGATGTCTTCAATTTTTCACAAGGCCTTACTGTTCCTCATTGATTATGTACTGAGGATTAATTATGCTGTCACCTAATCTATTTACATGCTTGGACAATATATGGACCCACTTATTCTGGCATGGTCAGCATTTTCCCCCAGTATAGGACATGCTTGTTTTATTAATTGCAACATGTTGCAATTAGAATGCATAGAAGTGGTTGGTTAGCAAAGCTGTATTTGTTCCCTTCATAAATCTATGAAGATATTTTTCTCTGTGACTTTGAAAACTGGGCTGTCTACATTTTTTGCCTTGAAGTCATCAGAAAAATTGGTGTTTCATGAAAGAAGATTACTCTCTGATAGGTTGTTTTAACAGATCAGTGCACAGTCCAGAGAAATATATTATGCAAATCTGCTATTTCATATACATGATGAAAGAAGTGTAATCAAATATAGGAAATATGTGACATGGATTATTACTTTTAATAGTCAAAAATTTCTATCCATCCATTTGCGAATATTTAAAGACAGAAAGAAAGGTAGATGTTAGATTTATCATTTAAAGATTTTCTCAAAGAAGTTAGACAAGAGCAAATAGGAATTAAAATAGCAAAGAGCTAAGCACTTTGGTGAACTGAGACTATGGCTCCTTCACAGCCTAATCCCACTCTTCCAAGCAACCACAAAAGAGCTAAAAAAGAGGACATCCCAGGAGGTTTTTCCCATAAAATGCTGTGCCTTTGCAGGGGGACAGCATCATAATGGTAGTTTACTTCCCTTGGTTCTCTCCAGGCTGAGTGGAATTAGCCACAGAGTTGTTAGGAGTTGTTAGGAGAACGCTAGGAGGCCAGTGTCATTTCCAGAAAGGAACTGTGCTCTGATGCCAGCCAGATCCCCAGCACAACCTAACATCTCCTTGTGCAGGTGCATAAACTTAACAGTGGAAGATGACCTTATATTTACACAGATAAATGTCTTCCTCTTTATGCAATATACACCTTCTGTGAAAAATGGTTCCTGTCCATGATGGGAATTGTGGGGGAGTCACTGAGATGGAATGTCATTGAAACATCCCCTGATGTGATATATTGCCACCTAAAATTACACAGGGGCCACTTGAGAGCCACATGGCCCAAGGGGCTGAGCAGCAATAGTGAATCTGGGCATTTGTTCCTCTCCTTCCTTCCACCAGGTCCCCCTTTTGGAACTCTGAACTTTTGAGATCCTAGGAAAAGGGAATTCTGCTACATGGAAAGTGTAAACATGTGAGCAGATACAGCAGAAATGTTTTTCTGAGGGTCGATTTATTAGCTTGGTAATAAATAAATATTGTACAGAGGCTGAAGTTAGAGATCAAGAAGAGGCAGAACTATCTTCTACAAAAAGCAGAAAATCCACCTCTAATGTCTTCTTGTTTTTTGTTTTTTTTTCTTCTCAGCTTAGGCATGTAATAGTTCCTTCTTGGATGCTGCAACAGATGGTTTTCATGTGTTTAAATTCACTGTAACCATAAATCCCAGACTAACAGAGTCCCTAATCTTCTTCTTTGGTTCACCTAATAAAAGATAAAGTTATTAGTAAGAGAGGAGAGAGCACTCTGAATTACCAAAATAATCCTAAAACCTTCTAGGTCTGTGACATGCAGAAAGAGAAGGGGATTCTTCCACCTTTTTTTTTATATGTGTCTAGGGAAGTATTTTCAGCTGACTCTATCATTTGTTTTCTCAGTGTGATGCTGCTTGTGTCAGATGCTGGTTGTGTTAGATATTTGAGTGTTACAAGTTTGGTGTTTCACACAACATCCCAGTCAATTAATAAGAGAAAATAGGCACTGCTTCATTAAACACTGAAAATAGTGCAGCTTAGGCTGGGGGTGCTCCAGTTGCTGTAGTTATCCCCAAACTGATCTTATTTTCACAGGAATTTGCTCTGAATGAGGTATTTCTTCCCACCCAATATTTCTTAAATCCTTGAATTATTCTACAACTGCATTTTACACTTAGAAATTACACTGGTTAGCAGTGGTGTCTATCAAGAGATTTTCTCACATTTTTGGACAAATACATAGCTGGAGACCTGGGAAGTGTCTGTGCAGTGAAATAAAGAAACTCCTGTGTGCTCACACTTGCTGTGTTACCTCGCTGTAGGAGAGGAGATCTGATGAGCCAGTGGAGACCTCCAGGGACTCCTTACTCAACACCTTGGTGGCAATGGTCTGAGGTGTCTCTCATATACAGCTTCTGTCAATTGTCAAATGAGTTTTTCTAGACTTTAAGACTGATGCCAAGACATGTAGTGCCAGACAAGACCATTAATTAATATTAGCATAAATTTAGTAATCTTATTTTAAGGCACAAATCTATGTTATCAACTCAGTAGCTTTTGTATGACAGATCACATTTTGACATCACAAGATATCTTATATTCAGAGAAATTCAGGGTTTTCTGAAGTTGAAGATCTTTGACATCCCTGGCTCTCCACCTTGTTACATGACTGCCAAAATCCATTGGACTTCTGAAGTCTGGCCTGGTCATCTTTCATACTAATTCGGTAGTGAGCTGTAAGCCTCTTTTTGTTGTCATTTCCATGGTAACTTTAGGATACTGGGGTGATGTTAAACCATCAGTTTCAGTGAGAGTTACTGCTCTGTCTGTCCTGTTGCTGTGTGAGTGCAAAGGCAGAAAATTGAGTCACGGTCTTGGGTAAGATGTGCCACGGTGTGGGAGCTCCGCCAGCACCTTCAGCACACCCTGCCTGCCTTACCTGAGAGCAAGCATGTGTGAGGGCACAGCTGCAACAAAAAATTTACTGTGTGGTGCTACCAGTCTTACAGGATTTCTGGAGTAGGCCCACTCTGTGATTACACCAGTCACTTCAAGGAGAAATCACTGAAAAAGAAGATATTGCAGGAACTACAAGGAAAGTTCTGTTTCTTCTTAATTCTAGTGACAGCATTGTTGCTGAAACTGGAAGAATTCTGGTAGGTGCACAAAGCTTTACATTATCATTTTACCAAGAATGATATAATCTAGTTAGAGTTGTTCAGAACAATAGGATACCTCAACTATCACAAGAGACGCTGTTCAAAAAAAGACTTGTCTGAGAAGAGGAAATGATTAGTCACTCAAGAGACCTGAAAATGGAGGAGGGGCAATCACTGTGTGTAAAAGATACATTGTGTGCCGTAGAAGTTTGGAAGAAAGGTGAGACTGGGAAGAGGATTTAGATCTTTGTGTATGAAAAGCAAAGGACAGCAGCAGGAAGACAGTAGTAGCATTCTGAAAGCTTATTCCACACAGCAGGGTTAGCTCCGTGCAGTTCACTGAAAAAGAGCAATGCATTGACTGCATGACAAAAGCAGCCTGTGGTTATGCATTGTCTTATATTTTTTATTTGTTCTTTTAAAAATTTTTTTTATTATTATTATTATCATTATTATCGTTGTTTTAGTACATTCCCCCCCTTACTGGTTCACATTATTTTACTTACCATGTGTATCCTAAGGGATTTTTAAGGAGGATTGAGAGCTGTGCTTGTGTCAGATGGAGACTGAATGATAATTACCAGCTTGACAGAGTATAATAACAATACAAGAGCATCAGTGACAGAAAAAAAAATGAGCAGAATATACAATTATTTTATAAAAGAGTTCCTTTCCTTGAGGGAAAAATCTGCACATTTACCATCTGTGACAAAGGAGATGTTGAACTGTGTAAGTGAATTACCCATAGCTCTGCCTACATGTGTGCATGGAACAGGATGAACTTGAAATGACATTAAGCAATTTTGTTATTGCAAGAAAAGACCAGAAAAGGTACTGAACTGCAAAGCTGCATTTTCCTCTTTCAAAAGCCTAATTCAGGTTGATAAATGGATCATGATGTAAAGCAGAAATACTACATAGACTTCTACGGAAATGTTTATTATACTGCACAAAGCTTTCATTTTTCTTAATGCCATGTTCTAGATGGAAATGTACAGTATGTTGGAAGAAAATTTTAGAAGACCTAAGCTGTGTCAGTATTAACGATATGTTTACATGAAGTTTGTGTACAACAAAGGACATTTTAGTTATAATAAGGGATGGCTCCCAGCAACATAAGACTCTTACTCTAAAATAAGTATTATATAAGTTTCTTCTCTCAACTAAATTCATAATATTTGCTTCTGTCTGGTTTTTAGTCTGGTCTTCAGTTTTCACTTAAGTAGCATCACATAATTAGGCCATTTGATGTTGCACAAATTAAATTCTTGATTTTCTCACTAAACATTTTTATGGGCAAGAAAAGGCTTCTTACCCTTGTATCTCATCTCTTGTGTATTTGATCAGAAATAGTTCTTCACAATTTTTTTAGCCCAAGTCCTGTATAGTTGTTTGTTATCAATTGACAGCTGAATCTGAACCTTTCCCATGTGACTTGTTCAGCTTGTAGAAGAAGATAATACAATATGTTTGATGTCTAAACTGAGTGCCAGGAGCTGGAGCAAAGACATACCTGGAGCAGGCTATGGAAATCAGCAAAGGACTCTGTGTGCCTGAGAAAAGAATGATTTCCCTCAGGAGGGACAGCACCTTTCCTATAATTGATGTTTTCAGGCCACAGCAGTATCATGACTGCAGTATTAAATACTGATTTGTAATCAAATTAGATGAAACAGCCAAAATTAGTCTAATTTTAGAAGAAACCTGGAAGAAAACCTGTAGGAAAGAATTGAAGAAGAAGCTGTAGCCAGATGATCTGTCAGGTCTCTGGCCAAAGCATTTATAAACAGTGGAAGAATTGTAGACAATCACATACAGAAGCCAGATGGAATTTCTGTGGCTCGAGGAGCCTATGTGCACTACAGACTCAAGCATGCTCATAACATCTACATATCAAATATAACCAGAAACACATAAAATAGCATCTAAGCATTCACTTGAGATGTGTTATTTTCTGTTCTTTCCCAAGAACGACACTATCAGAACATTCCTCTACTCCTTGGAAGATGTTCACAAGAAAATTTTCTATATATGTTACTAAATCAGTGAGAATTTTGGCTGAGTTAAATAATGACAACTATGGAAGGCAGGTCTTTGGACCACATCAGGAGTACATGTATGCAAAGATGCCAGGATATTAAATTACTGTATTCGTTTTGACATGTTGAAAGAACATTATATGATACCACAAAAGGTCAGCTGACACAAGCCAAGGACGTTTAGGGTGACTCAGCAGTCATCATTAGTATTTTGAATACTGAATAAAATATTTAAATAGTGCATGTCAAATATTTTAACAGTGCAATGTATTTTTAGTGTATATTTCCTTGTAGTTATATTTCAGGGGAAATAGAAGGTATCTTATTTGTCTTCCTGCATTTCATTGTGCAGACAGTTTGCCAGTAACTGTACTTGTACAATCTAAATGCTAAAAAATGGAAAGAATATATGTTTCTTACGTCTTACAAGCTGGCAGACCATGAATGAAATACTTCAAATATTTTTGCCCAGAAAAGTCAGGCATAACCTAGACTGTGTACCCACTTGTAGAGACAACTGGTGAAATCTTGATTGTAAGTTGATGGAAAAACTCTCACTGAAGCATTGATGCATTCTTTTACACAATCATTGTAGAAATGCACATAACCAAATTCCTCCTTAATCACAGAAAAAAAAATTAATGTATGCAGTCTAGAATCAAGCCTGAAGAGTTAAATTTGTCTTACACTTTAACTTTCCCTCCTCCTCTGCTTTTTAAAAAAATCATTATTTCCAAACCGTAACTTCTGTGAATCACTATCTTTCTCTTACAAGGGGAAACTAAGAACTATTTTTAATATTGCTCTTTTTTACCAGATAACAGATAAATAAATCTTTCATTAAATACTGTCATGTCATTAGAAAGCTCTTCTTTAGCTTTCTTAGGTAGGTTTTTGTGTTCTACAAAAATGTGTATTTTGTACAGGTTCTGACATGAGCTATAGATGAGTATAGCCATTTGCAGGGACTTTTCATGCTTGTGTGGACCAAATTAAAGCAAAGGGCTTAGAACTCCATGCCCATGCAATATTATTTACAGCTAACTGTAATGAAGTACTAATGCCATGAGCCAGTCTCTATATTATTAACAAATACAAGCCATTCAGACAATAGCAAAGTCTGAACTGATTCATATGGTTCCTCTATGGTAGTTAAAAAGTTAAAAGGATGATGCAAGTAGGACTCAGTGGACAATTAATCTGATCAGTACTCAAGACCCAAAACCTTTATCAATTTGAAATCTATGTGATTTTTCAAAGTTGCTGTCACTGTGTCCTTGAAAATCAGTAATTCCATTATGATTCCCAGCATAGCAATATGCTACATCAGCATAGGCTATTCTACTATTAGATAATGATTCCATTGAAATGGGCATTTATTTTAGAAATTAAACAGTAGATTATAAATTCTGTCAGATTCCTTCAATGCAGAAAGTATTTGTCAAAATACTGACCAGAAAAATGGCTGAGCCTGAGCAAGGGCTGCCAGTTCCCTGTGTGAGCTGCCCCACAGAAATGTCTTTTTCCAGTTTATGATGCTAAGGTGTAATGTGGAGACTCTAATCTATCAAAATAGATACCTTATCTCAAAGCTGCAAAGTTGACAATTGGCCATGCTTTTTACAAGCAAATGTTTGGGCTTCAGCTTTCAAATTAGTCCATTATTTTTCTATTACAGATGACCTTGTGGATTTCTTGCCAAATAGCTCCTAGTAAAAAGGTCTTTCACACAGATGGGAAGAAAAAAAACCCATTTAAGAGTGTCCTCTGTTTGGAGATGTGATCATCAGCAGGCACAAGACTGATTAGGGCCAGCACTGTGAGGATCCATCCTGTCTGGGAAGGATGGGTGCATTGAGGGCACTGACTGGCAGTGATGGTCAGGGCAGCACCTGCCCAGGGCTGAACTGCAGCTCACGGGCTGTGCTTCTTGCAAAACTTACACTGAAAAGGAGAAATTGCCTTTTTTCCCATTAATTTTAGAGAGTTCTGAAGCAAAATGGGGAAGAAGAGTTGAATTTTTTTATAAGATGTTTTTTCTCCTGATTGTCAGCATTTTATGAACCTGATTGGTTTGTAGTTCAAGAAGAGAAAAAAAAAAAAACCCTCACAAATACCAATAATACTACTAAGGATAGAATTATTAATAAACCTATTTTCTCATGGTCCAAATTTGATTTCTAATATAGTACATTTAAGAAGCATTCTGTAATTAAAAGACAAAATATTCTTTCATTCTCTGCAAATTTAACTGTTTGTTTTTTTTTTTTCCCCTCATATTTGGAGCATATTTGGCTATATTACATCTCATATACACAAAAATAAAATGTAAAGAAAATTATTTGGTTTACAAAATCATACAGTATAAGTTATAGAATGTCATAAACGAAGTCATTCATGCAAGATAAGTTCATCTGTTCGGTACTTTCATGTTTATACAACCTTTAATTGCATGGCAAATATGGCTATAATGTATTATTAATAAATCAAAATTACGTAATTTCATCATCCTATTTTCCACGTGACACTGTCCTTTTCTCTGCAGTCTCATGCTGTGCTTGACAACAGAGAGCAAAATTGTCAACCTTTCATTAAAGCAATTTAATCTTTGGTGTCTGAAATAAGATATCTAAATTGAAATTTTAAATAATATTTTGTGCAAGTCCTATGTACCTACCCTGAAGCTTGGGACTGGTCTCAAATCCACAGCAGTATAAGTGTGCTTATACTTTTGCCATAGTTTGGACGTTGTTACAGAGTTTTACCCTGATTAAATGTTAGGACTGCACTTCAATTGATTATTTTAAAAGCAGTGGCACTTAGCAGCACCCTGAATTTCATGTCCCTGTTGCGTCATGTCTTCCAAAGAACATGCTGACACGAGTCCTTGGAGGCAGAGCTCACACTGAACTGGAATTCCCGGGGCTGAGGTGTGCTAATGTTTGTGTGTGTTTGGTCATTCTCAGGTGTCTCTCTGCTCCCTGTGGGAAGCAGAGCCTGTGCCATATTTGTGAGAGCAGTGGTTTGCTGTGCTCACTTTTGTCTGGCGTGTTCACAGATTCCTCAGGGGACTGTTACAGCCTAATATTGTTAAAAGCTTCAAAACTTCTCAAGCACAGCTCCCACTGGAGCCACAGGGAGCTCTTCATGGCCAGCACTGGCAGGATCATACCCATGAATGTAGAGCACTGTTCCCTGGGAAGGAACCACAGCCCTCACAAGAGAAATGCCTTTCCCATTACTGCTGTATTCCAAACCCCTATGCACGTTTAAAGTTCACAAAATATTGCTGGGGAAATATAAATAGAAAACTAGGTTTTTTCTTCCTTTGGTTTGGATTAGCTGTGCAATGAATAAGCAAAATCTCTTCTGCTCCTAGGCAGATCCTGCTAGCCTGTGCCCTGCTGAGGATGTGGCCATGAAGGAGATGGAGGTGCTGGCTGGTTGTGCTGTCAGAACATGAGGGAGGGCACTCATCCTGCTCCCTTCCCAGAAGCACTGCAGGTACTTGGCAGCATGGAGCTTTGCAGCTCAGCTGCTGGTTAGGAACTACAGACCCACAGCACACCTAAGGCAGCCAAAGGTAAAAATCCTTAGCCCTGCCCTGACCCTCATCTGTGGGTGCTGGGGTGCCTTGGCAATGTCCTGTGCAGAGGTCTGGGGGCACTGCAGAAGCTGATCCAGGCAGCAGGGCTGCCCTAGGGGGTCACGTTTACCAGGTGTGGTGCGCACATCCTCTCCTCTTGCATTCCCAGCTGCCCCACCCCTTGAGCCAATTTACCCCCAGGACAGCAGCAGCCTCACCTATAAAATGTTTAGATCATATTTACCTTCTCCACAGGGGTGTTGTGGGTGTTAATTTCTTTAAAAAACACTTTGAGAGTTTGAGATTGCTGCTAGCAGTATCTATAATCCACAAAATAATTTAGCAGTGGAAATAAATTTTTCTTTTCCCTCATTTGTCTTTGATTGCCATTTCTGGCTTTCAAATGATAAATGACTTCCAAACTTACTAACGCAAAACCCTGCAAATATGTGCCACTTATGGTCTTAAATACATATGAAGCTTTGTCTTCCCAATGATAAGTACTGCACTTGAAAAGGGAGCATCCCAATCACATTTGACCTGTTACATAAAGTCAATAGTGTCTGCAATTACTCTGCAATCCAACAATTCAAACCAATCTGTTTTTAAAGACAAATCATGCATAAACTCAAGCTAAGTAGTGGTCTCCAATGATTCTGATTCATGCTGTGCTGACAAACCCTCATGAAAGCAGATAAACTGTATCAAAAACTAATTAAGAACAGTGTTTTATGCCTCCTTTGCATGAAATTAAATAACAGCATTCTGGGAAGAACTAAAGCAACAAAAACCAGCCTATTTTTTCTTACTCACGCATAGGATTTTAAAACATTAAATTTGTGTGAAGCTTCAGGTTTTCTATGTATCTCTGGGGTGTAAATGCCAAAAGATGAGCCATAGGGAAAACAAAAATATTTCTCATTTCACCCAGTATTTTGGTCTTGGTGGGACTATTTGGAAAAACAAGCCTAAAATATTCCTTGTGGAATTAAGAGTACAGTTCTTGTCTTCCTTTGTAGCATGCTCATTTCGCTTAATTGATTTTTCCATAGGGGCATCTCGTTCATTCTTTGGGAAAGAACATAGTATCTAATAGATTAATCAAGCAACCTTCTGCTTTAAAACCAACAAAAAAAGATTGGAAAGTAACTTTGTATTAACTTGCTGCTTGATACCTCTACTGATTTAGTCTTTGTCCCAAGAATAGATGGCCCTACAGTCAAAGTAATTTGTTGGGAAAGTAGTTTAGAAGCACAGCATGACCTGGAATGAAGTTTGGCATAGTGCCAATAGTTATGCCAATTTGAACAAGTTAAATGTGTCTCAGTGTAGCAGTGCTTTCTTCTATAAATTTGATTAACAGAAATATCTTCCATGTATATACATTCCTAAGGATATTACCACATTCCTAGGAAAAATTGTCTGAAGATGGAAAAGTATATGAAAGTCTGCTTCAAATCTGTTTCAAGCTATCTTTGATCAGAAACAACCGTCTGTCTAATTAAGACAATGACTTACACTGCATAATAGCACATTTTGATACTTTGTGAAGTCAAGGTAAAATAACAGCAGTGGTTTTACCATTTCTGGAAATTACAATTCTAAGATCACACAATGCTTTCCAAACCTGAGGCTTAACAATACCCTCATGTATTTACCTTGTGCCTATTTACAGAAACGAAAGAAAAGGCAAAAGAACTGAGGATTGCTCGAGTGGCTTCATATTCAGAATGAGCTTTTCAAGAAAGCAACTAAATTAGCTTCCACAAAGACAGACACATTTCTGCTTGTTTTCCCATATTTTATATTGTAATATGTGTTGTTCAAAATACCCTGTATGTTTTATGCTGATCTTTTAAAAATATTTTCCAACTTATTTACACTTGAAATAGGTATTTGTCATGTGTCATAGAAAAGAGTTTTCAGCAAAGGAATGCTGCTGTCTTCTTTTTACTTTCATACCTTCTGTCTCTTTTTGACATTTATCTAAAATTACTCCAGTGCTTCCTCCAGATTTAAGTCTGACAGTAGGAGGGGCAGACAGTGGTCTCGGAGCAGCTTGGCTGCATTCCCAGTGGGAAATGGGAAGTGGTAGCAGGTCTGGAACAGCCCATTCTAACTGCAGACATCTGTAACCTCAGCCTGCTGAGAGCAAGGGAGCAGGGAAGCTGCCTTGAAAAGGAGAATTCTTTGTTGAAAAGGATTACTTGTCAACTACTGGTGAGATTCATTAGACTAGAAAGTCAAAGTATCTGAATCGCTCCAGCCTGGAGAATGCTGGTGGAAGATGTATTTCCCTTGGATCCAATTCTTAATCTTTATTCAGATTGAGTAATTTCTCAGTAAATTTTCAGTCAGTAATGTCTGACTATCTGCTTTTATAGAAAGGTTATTAAACATCAAAGTATTGTAGTCTCACCAGAGATTCCATAAAGTTGTCCATTCCTTAAAACTCTTCCTTAAGGATAGTTTTTTCTCAAATAACTTTTCTCAAATTGTTCTGATAATCTTTCTTGAGCCATTTGTGTGAACATGGGTGAATCTTCTGCCATTATTAAAATCCCCATGAACACGTAGCTCTGTACTTGAACGTTCCTTAAAGCTTTGAGGACTTTTTCTCAGATTGCCATCTGAAATTCAAATACATCCGTGCACAACTTAGAAATGATTAGTCATATAATTTGACTGGTGTTTTTCTTGTTCCCTGACTGGTATGAATGTTCACAGAAGGCTATATTTAAATTATTTCATCCTGAGATTAAAATGCATTTTCCCTGAACATCTGTGCCTGTAAACTGAATGCTCACGAGAAGTGACTATAAATGGGCTGCTCACATGTGCAATTCAAATGTGGCTGAGTCTAGTTCAAGTGAAGATTTAAACCAGCATCATTTTTATTTGTTTTTATTTATTTCTTTTGTCTGTATTTGTTCAGTTCCAGTAGAGCTCAGCAATAAAAAGTAAACCCAACTGCCTGCTCTGGACACTCCAGTGGTACCAGTGCACGGATGGGAAACCAGTGGGAATGTTTCATGACAGCCAGAGAAAGGTGCTAGTAAGATGATCCTACAGGCAGAGCTACACACTGCTAACAAAAACCAGCTGAAGGAACAGCTGATGATTTAATATTTTTTTTTTTCCACACATGATTGTGGATTACCTGTGACTGTAAATAATTTGTGAAATACATGTCTCCTGTAGAATGTGAGTAGTAGCGTGGTAATGTTCTACTCACACCTGTACACACAGATTTTATTCCAGGGATTGTCTTCCATTATAGAGGGGAAAATGCTGATGTCTTTTTCTGACAAATTCAGAGGAGCTGCCAGTCTTTTGAAATGCAAAATGACTGTCTCTCATTGCTGAAAAGTGGTTTCTGTTAGGTGTGTAAATGGAAACTTGTGGAATTCTTTCAATGAATGTCAACACCATGCAGTTGTCCAGGTGAAACCCCCTTTCCAAAAATATTTGTGTGGCTTAAGATGATCTCTGGTCTCACTACATGTACATTGCAATCTTTACAGAGGCAATCAGCAAATAAAATTGTAATATGTTGATTAGGAAAAGGAAAAATTTTGTGCCAAGTTTAGATTACTTTCTCACTAATAATTTGATAGCAATAGAAATGTATTAGAGAATTCTCCACAATAATTTTGTAATCTCTTTTCAAAATCAAATGCTTCATTTCAGGCACCTGGTCTAATCTCTGGGTCATTTGGGAAGTACAGTCCCAAGAACACGGAGTTAGGAGTGGTGGTAACTGCTGCTATGCAAATATCCACCTTGTCATCTAGCAGGTGCACATGTGAGATTTATCTGTGCCAGTTTTCATTTATTGTGTTTTTATTATTGTGCAACCCATATATTTTTTCTCACACACACATGATCCTTTTAACATCTGCAGTCTGCTCTGAAAAAGCATAGGAGATTTAGATTAATCAGTGATATAAGCTCTGATTTTCAGTATAGTTTAATCCTTTTCTGAAAATCTGGGACAAAACAGTGGGCCTTGTATTGAACAGGGACAACCTTTGGCTCCCTGAATCACTGCTAGGGAAAGCGACAGCACAGTTTGAGTTTTCCAGCAAATGAGAAAAAAACAACTTGAAATTGTAAAAATGTCCCACAAAATTTTGCACTTTTAATTGCTGAGCAGATTATGGTGACAAAGCACGTTTATAAACAATAACAACAGATGCTAAACAATCTTTATTTTCTTTTTTTTTTTACTTTAATCTGCTCATGAAGTTTTGACCTTTTTGTCATCTATGACCTGCTGCTGGGTCAGCAGTTATTAATACAACCATGACAGTTTAAAACAGATATTTTTTCATCTTTTTAAATGTGCCATTTAAAAACCTTCTGCAAGACGGTGTACCTGGTAAACAATAGTTGTGTAAGTTTATAAATGAGGTTCATGCAAATTAGGAAAATAATTTTATATTTTCAAGCTTCTGTGTAATGTTTTTCGTGCCTTGGGAAGCTGAATTTCTTGGATCAGAGAGTTCCCTAAAATCCCTCAAATATCCTTTAACTTAATTTAATAGTAGCATTCAGGACTGGAAGATTAAGTCATTAATAAAAGATTTTTTTTTTGTTGTTGGGGTTTTTTATACATTTCGAAGGTGCTGTACTCTGTTGATCAAAGCTGCTCTACAGGGGTCTTTGAATGCAATGACCAGCTGTGTTTTTCATAGCACTGGGTGTATAAACCATGGTTTAAGCAGCTGCAGAGACTTCTCCTCTTGCCAAGGGCATTGTAGGCAGGTTTCAGGTTTGTCTCCAGTCAGAGGAGAAGCTCAGTGAGATCACTCTTGCAGTGATAAGACAGTAGGCATAATTCACTTTTAAAAGTCCATGAATACCACTGAAATTGTTCCCTTTACTTGTTTGTCAAATAGAACAGGTGGCACCTTCTAGCTCTGTTGGACAGGTACACATTTTAAACACTAGCAAGTTGCAAGAGTTATGGCTGTTTCACAAGATAGAAAAGAACTATAAATGTTTCAGCTCCATCTCTAAAGACTTTTTTTTTGCCTCTTTTTATTCCCTCTGAATTTTTCCTTCATTCTTCATGGGCTTTGTTTTCAGAACCACACCCAGTGTGCCTTATCTGAAAATATTCACCAATACCACAAACATCTCCAAACAACTAGCTTAAAGAAGACTACCATGATAGGTAAAACCAGTCCAAAAACTTGAAGGTAAAAGTTTTCAGCCCAGTAGATGTTGCATATGGCATATATTTCAGATTGCATGTTGCAAATTTATTTTCTGTTAGTCTATTAAATACTGCCTAGTAATACCTGTACCAGTGATATATTTGATAATGAAAGCTTTAAACTAGAAAATGTACATACATATTGACAGTTGTTACAGCATAAGAAAGTAGACATTGATCCTCAAAAATAATAAATATCCATTATATGGTTAGATACATTAACAGTGTCTGAATTCCCCTTGACACCATCTCTATCTCATTTAGCCATTAGTGCTTTAACAGTTGAGGGGTGTGTGCATAAAGGGAGTTTCATGTGTGTGATAATCCATGTCTGAGTGACTGTAAATGTCAGTAAATGTGGGTGTGTTCATGTGTGGTTTGACACGTGTGAAAATACAGTCCTGCTTCTTGCATTGTTCTCCAATTCCAACTCCCCGGCACTGAGATTTGAGCACAGATGCTGTTTTCACTGAGATAGTACTTGTCTATTCTTGGAATGTCATGGCAGATGTTTTACCTCGAGGTTAATATCTGACTTGCTTTAAATTCATGTGGGAAATCTGAAAGTTCCATTTCCTATCTCGAAAATCAATAGAAACTTAATCAGAGCTGCTAAAAACAAGTCCCAGTTCTTTTGTAACAGAGAAAGTAAACAAGGTACAAAATTAAAAGTGACAGAATATTTTACATGAAGGACATGAAGTGCACCACCAACTAAGCTTCAGCTCTAAAAGCTGAGTGTCTTTCAAGCTGAGCTTTGACTAGAGAAAGCTCCATCTGTTCTTTTCCTATACCAAGGCACTATAGCACATTTAAGGTACATTTCAATTTTTAGTAAAATGTAAACAAAATTTTAACAGACATTAGCTTTGCATTGAACAGCTTGTATGGTGACCTAAAAGATTTTCTTTGTCAGAAACTGGGTGTTTAATCCAGACTCCTCACGTATGGTTGTTATTCACATGGATAAGAAACCAGATCCCAAATGCTTTTTTGGTCCTCCTGCCCCAACAGATTTCCTGCATGGGCTTCATATAGCTGAAAACTTATCTTCCCTTCTAGCCTAGGCTGATTATTCTTTCTTGCTTCTGTTTTCTTTTATGTTTTTTGGGGTTTTTTTCCCTTTATGTTTTGCTGAAAGAAACTGTTGCTTCATGTCATTTGTCCTCAGCCTGGAAGGGTGTTGGGGGCATATATAAGACGTTGGGGGCATATGTAATTTAATCTCAAAGACACAGGGAAGTTGAGATGACTGTGTTCAGGTTTGTTATTTGCTCAAGCTGGCTGATCATGGAACATCTTGCATTTTGCAGCTGGATTCAGTCTGGAAGCAAGGATTCTTCTTTCAAGTAAGATTACATGGGTAAATAATCATAGAGGAAATAGTGTACACTATTGAAGAAACAATAAGAAAGAAAAAAAAATGTCTGTGACCATCTTATTAAAACATTCTTTATTCTTGTTGTTAAAGCTCCAAAGAGTGCAGATATATATGTGAAGGTTGGCGGAGGGGAGCCAGACATGGAGAGAGGAAACTCCCTCCAGGAGCCTGGTGACACAGCTGGGTTCCAGTGGCTTCCTCGGGATCATTGTCCCTGTTCCAGTGGAGGGCACGGAGCTGGTACAACGCCATGAAGATTTACTGCTTTGAGTATATGCTTTAAAGCATTTGTAGGATTAAAACAAAAAGGGGGATTTAATTTCTTTCAGATGAAAAATTGCAGCAATGAAAGAGCTTGGCTTGAGGAGTGGATTTCATCTTAAAAATAGAAACATTGTCATGGCTATCTTACTCCCTAAAAACCTCAGAGATTTTAGTGCGCGTCTGAATTAATAGGGTGAAAAAAGCTGTTAGCATTCTTGTCTCATTACTTAATTTGAAAACTTTTTTCTTTCTGTAAAGTTAAATTTAAGAAAAAAAGAGCATTAATATGTTAATTAATAAGAAATTCAATAGACAACTAGAAAGCAAGTAGTTAGACTACTTTTTTCTTTAGTAACTCTGTGAAGCTCATTAAGTGCTTCTTGGAACACATGCATAGGAAAGAAGTACAGAGGAATTTTCTTAAGATGAGCTTGTGAAGAAAACTCCTGTCTTAAGAGACATTGGTATTCTCAAATGTATTGAGTCTACTCTTCTTAGAAAATCACATTAATTATACAAGTGATTTTGTTTAGTCCTTTGGGCAAATACTTGAGATAGTTCTCTTTAGGTCCTAGAGCTGAGTGAAATATTGACTTCTAGATCAGTGGCTGAACTAAAAATGCTTTTAAATATGTATGAATTAGTCCAAGATTTTAAATTTTCTTCTTAATTTTTATTTTTGCATCAAAATAAGATTGTTTGAAAGTGAGCTTGAAATTGCTCATATGGAGATAATTTTATTGATTTAATAAAACATTTTCTTCTCAGTTTTTAAAATTAAATAAATGTAATCTTGTAAAAAGTTTCAGAGACAAGTTTTGAAACATTAATTTTGAAATATATTTCCACATACCCCTCTTTTATTTCCTGTTGCTTCCTGGAAGGGAAGTATCCCTGTATTTCAGCACAGTCATGAAAGTCTGAATCAAACTGAGGCTCCATTTTTTCACATAACAAACTCTTAACAAAACAAAAAAAAAAAAAAAAAACAAAACCAAAAAAACACCCAACAACAACAACAACAACAACAACAAAAATCAGCGTTGTTGAAAGAAGAGCTTTGTTTTTGTCCAGAGTGTCAGGATTTGGTATCTTCTTACTTTCTTGGTGACTCCTATAAATGCATGAATCAGCTATAGGGTATAATACGACTTTGGTGCCATAACAGTGGTGCCATTTTTATGCAGCTCTTCTCTGACTTTACCATTTTACCTGATCCAATCTTATAGTACATGTTCAGACTTTTAGAAGAACTGTCCTTCCTGCATCCCAGTCTCAGTGTGTAGCAACACCTGGATTCAAACCTGGTCCCAGAGTGACCCCAGCTGTCTTCATCCTCTCTGAGCCATTTGGGATAACATTTTAATCTGTGCTGGATGCTGAAACCTGGCCACTAACACAGCCGGGGTGGAATTTGGGTTTTTATGCCTGTCTACAACCAATTTCCATGTTGCATGAGCAGGAGGGCCCATTCTATTACTAGCTTTGTTGCCCACAGCATTAGCTGGAAATCCTGTCTTCTGCAAACACACTTTTGGTACAAAAGTAAGTGCAAGGCCAGCTCTTGACACCAAGGATGGCAATGGAGGCTTTTAGAGCGGACTCAGGCATTGTTCAGGCTTCTTTTACGAGCAATTACTGGCCCCATGAATGATTTCTCTGTGGTTATGAATGTATAACTTCGGGAGGAGGCTGCTGTTAAAAGCTCCTTTAGGTCACGCAGCCACTTGGGGCACGCTGAACTCCCTGTTCCATAAGTGCTCACGAAAGGAGAGTGGGCTCCCTGCAGCTCTCCCTCGTCCTTGTCTGCTGCCTGGGAAGTGTGTGAAAGGTTTGCAGCTTTGCCTGTTCCATGAACAGAGGCTGAGCAAGCTGTCCTCTTCTCAGGGCCTGAAATTACTGGGTTTTAAATGGGAAAAATGTATTAGGAGTATTAACACTGTATTAGCTGCCTCCCCTCTACCCCCTCAGACCCTAGATGGGGCTCACTGTATTTATGTAATCCTTCACAGGTATTTATTGACACTAGAAAACGTTTAAATGAGACGTTTCAGTGCAGGCTGACAAGGTTTCAGTTTATGAAGAGCACAAGAAGACAGGCTGCTCATCAGAGCCTACCCAAATCTACTATTGAAGTATAAAACCCCCTCTCTTAGGGGGATGAATAAGGCTGAGGATGTCTGAATCTTGTTTGGCTCACTAGAGAAAAGTGGAATTATTTGGGAGAAACC
Organism: Onychostruthus taczanowskii; assembly: GCF_017590055.1. NCBI lineage: Eukaryota > Metazoa > Chordata > Aves > Passeriformes > Passeridae > Onychostruthus > Onychostruthus taczanowskii. Next base: position 12,585,784 of record NW_024498573.1, read on the forward strand.
TGTCTGCTACTGCATGGAGGCTGCAAATTAGGCTGTACAGAGAACACCAGAAAAATAGGTAAAAAGTGGGGATTCAGGGGGAAAAGAAATCTCTCACCTTCAGTGGATGACATACTGGTCAAATACTGGGATCAGGGTCAGTGATTTGACATTATTCTTTCAGCAGTCAGGAGAAAATAGCAGAAAAGAGAGTGTTGTCTTTGAATCAGCTTCTGTCATTCCCTGCCACATCTCCCTGACATAACTGCTTTTATTTTAAGGAAGAAATAGTAACGAAAAACTATAAATAAAATAATACTCAAATTTATTAAATGATACTCAGATATATTAAATTGAGTTATGATATTCATCTGAAATAAGAACATAAGATGAGAAAGTGGTTGCTGTTTCATTTTGATTTAAATAAAGCCCCTCTTAAATTTCCTGCTTTTTCTTTTTTTTTTTTTTTCCAGTCCAGACAAAAAGAGGTTGATTTTGTTGTTTTGGAACCTCACTGATTTGAATTCAATTCCTCATTACAAGACTGTATTAGCTTTAATAACATTCCAAGTTACTTGCCCAGTTTGTGGTCTTACACATCAGTATTGTTTCCTGTTGCTTGTGTGCACTGATCCTCTCTGTTGTACTTCTAATCATCTTTTCTTTGAGATTTTACCTTTCTCTCTTATGTGGTGCAGTTTCTGTTCCCTTGTTGTTTTTCTAAAAAAAGCAAAGTTTATTTAAGATTGAATTTTCCCCGCTGGGGAACAGGTGATCAGAACTGCAGAGAGTAATTCACATGTTATGCCACGAATGTTTTGCTTTATCCCTACTGGAAATTCCTTTCGGAATCAAGTTTCTTGTCACAAACACCTTGTTCACAATTACCTCATGTTTAGCCAAGACACCAATATTTCATATTGCTGACCTCTTTCTTTAATGAAAAATCGACATGGATAGAATATTCTTTAAATGAGTATTTAGAGAATGTCTATTACTGTTGTCAGGTCTGTCACGCTGGAGCAGAGATCTCATTGTCTCAGACTGTCTGTTAGCACATTTTGCGTACAATATCCGTCTTTGTTCATTTCCCGTTTTGAACATTTGCAATTCTGTCAATTTCCATGTCACAGTCAGTCAAACTTTCCTGACTTTCAGCACTAACAATTTCTGTAGTCATGTACAATTCAAACAAATGCTCATTACTGAGAGCATAATTAGCCTTCTCTATTGTGTGGGACACTGTGTGACACACAGACGATTAGCAAATAGTGAATGATGAATAGTTGGAACAAAACTCAAAAGAAATATGGCAGGAGAAATGAGTGTTCCTTGGCTCTGACCTGTGCTGAGCACCTGTCTTCTAGGACAGTCAGAAGAGAAATAATTTTGTGCATTTGGATTAATTATTTCAGGAGGTGAGGTGAAGTTTCAGCTTTACAGGGAAAACTTAAAATTTTATCTATGTCACACTTCCATCAGTCATATTTTGCTATAACCTTACAGACTTCAGCAAAGCTATTTTGGGTTTATTCTACTGTAAATGATACCAGTGTCATGTTCTTCACTTGAAATACAGAATTTTTATGAACTTCACAAATTAGTCTTTCTAGGTCTAGGATAGAACTGTGATGTAACTTGCAAATACAAATGTCTGACAAATCAAAATCTCAAAAAGGAACGAGTTCTGCTGGCAGAGTTTTTGTCTTTTGTTCTCCCAAAGGGGTGATTAGTGTAACATGCAAAACGGTTCCAATTAAACTCACAAAAAAGAAAAATGCCAGCTTTTCACAGAAGCTATCTCCTGAGGACGCAGACCAATTCCAAGATTTACTGAGGTTTAGAAATATTTTATTTGTATCTGGTGGCTCAATAAATTCACAGTGAAACCACCTGTGAGAGAGCACAAACCTTGAATCTAAAAACCTCTCAAAGCTATGTAAAAATCCAGGCTGGTGTCAGCTGGGATACACCCGGACCCGTACCTGCCTTGTGCCTGCTGCTTTTCACCTCCCTCTGCCTGAACACCTGTAAGGCAAGGTGGAGCAGCACCCCAGACCCCAGTGTCTGAGAATGCTGGGCAGGTGGTTGTCATCTGTGGTAAAGAATTGCTGGGTTTTATTTTGAAGATTGAAGGAGAGTGAGAAAAAAGTTATCCTGGTGCAATCTCCCAGAGGGATGACTTAGACTTGCAGCTTTGTGTCCAGAGCAAAGCAACTGACTGTCTGCCTTTGTGGGCTTCTGTTTTGAGGTGGTGGCTTCATTCAAATCAACATCTTCTGAACAGGATAGGCATTTCACACAAACTTCATAAAGCCAAGAAATCTGTTCCAACTACATTCTAAATCTGATATTTTACACATAAGCACCAGAAATATGCTCTGTGATGTCATCAGTGAAATGTCAGCTGGCAGATGTATTTTCCTACCCCTCCCCTCACATACTGGAACAGATAATATGTACAGACCATAGTGTGAGGACTGCTGTCAACCTTTAAACTCATTTAATTGCAATATGCCCAAGTGGCCTGCCTATAAATTCACTTCCTTTTATAGTACAAAGAAATGGTAAAAATACTTTCAGCCTTACCTGGCTTACATCAGAAAGCTGTATGGTATCGATGAAGTCTTTTCTGTGCGAGTTTATTCAGTAAAAATGGTAAATACCACTATTAGGTAAGGCTAATATGTTGTACTGGCTGTATTTCAATATTTATTTTTGACAACAGATGAAGAAAGCTAACATAAAATAAACTTGAGCTTTTAAAAACACAGCATCCAGACCGATTTTCAGAAGAGACAAACAGTTAAAATAATCTGTTTCTTTGTACTCAGTTTTACATGGTGCTGTGTTGTATTCTGTACAGAAGAGATTGTTACTCTGTGACCCAAACAATACCTATCATGCTTTTAAGGTGAAATGTTTTCATTTTTAGCATCTTTTTCTCTGCCTGTAATTACATCACAGTAAATAATTTTGAATGCATTTCAAAGTGTGTGTATACATAGAAAAACACACATACATAGATGAACACATAAACCAGGGTTTTAAGCTTTAGTCTTTGTAACATGTTGCCATAGTCAAAATAGGAAAAAGCCTAAGAAAATATGCCAAATTTTTCAGAGAAAAAATTCTCTGGTCAGTTTGTAATGTTGTACTTTAAATATTTCCCTCTGACATCGAAGACTTCCAGAAATAATAGATAGCCCTAGTTTTCAAAAGACTGACTTATGTACTGTTCACAAACAGCTCTCTGTAAGCAAATTGGATGGAGAGTGAAGGGAAAACAGAATAAACCACAGCAGCTTGGAGCTCTTTGTAGTTGAAAAGTCAGATTCTGGGGAAGGCAGGGGCTGTGTTCCAGGGAAGTTCTGAGCAATGCCTTCCTGCAGCACAGGTTATAGAGAATTGCAGCATTACCCAGCTGCAATTATATGTTATATATATGTTATATATATATCCTCGATTTTGCAAGAGGTTCTGTCAAGAGGCTTGGAAAAAAATCCCCAGAGCTGTGGGCTGCATTAAAATTGGGGTTTTTTTTTTGTTTGATTGATTAGGTTTCTATAAGAAATCATTTAAATTAGATTACTTCTGTTGCCTTTCTTTCCCACTTTCATATGGACTTATACTACACAGTGCAGGGAGTCACAGGAGCTGTAGGATTCAGCCCTGAGCTTAGAGTTTTACCCATGGTCATGTACCTTCTGATCTGTGCCTACAAAGGTTCAAGCTCCTAGAATTTTGCTGCTTTCCTTTTTAATACTATTTATATGCTGAATTCTTTATTCACAGTCTAAACTCTTGCAGGTGAAAGCATTTTTTTTCTTATTATCCAGTACTTAAAATGAACTTTTGATACTAATTGTTATTACTTGGTGCTACTCTAATGCCATAACCTAATAATAACAATAACAGAGCTACTTTGAACCTGGAAGGTTGCTGTTTTTTATATCAAGGCACGAAGGAAAAATGTTTTAATGAAATCTTTTATTGTCTTACTTGACTTCCTATTTGAACACTGGACATTTGGCCAGCTTCTCTGAAGGAAGTTTGACATATCTGGTTTATAGTAAAGGACAATTTTTTCCATTCTAAATTGATTCCCCTGTTGTATAGAAATACTGTTGAATATTCCAGGAAATCTAGTTAAATAATACCCTTTAATGAAACAAAAAGAAAAAACCTTCATCCTCTACAAGGAAGATGGTGTGGTTGATTGAGGTGCTTTATTCATAGATAACAGCGCTGAGGACAGAGAGGTACTTGCTGCTTCCTTGGGTTCTCAAGGCACTATGATGATAAAAATAATAAAAAATCAAAACACAGCTTATATTAAGAAGCAGAGCAGAAATGAACAGCCTCACAAAAGGTGCATATCAGAATGTTGTACCTTAGCCACAGAGCAAACTCTGACAGGATATGGAGCAGGAAGATCAAAATGAAAAGAAGGTGAGCTCGTTCATGAGGAGGTGTCACTGTGAACACACCTGAAATCAAAATAGCCAGCAGATAAAAATTCATTTCTCTGAGATGGCCATAATTCATAACAATATATGAATGAAAAGTAGCACCAAAATGCTACAGAAAAGCAATATAACTCTTGTGAATAATTATTTAGTGGTAGTAACACAGGGTTGCATTATTAAAGATTCTTCATTTTCAAAGATTTAAGCTAAAAGATGGACCTCTGTTTTCATGGCATTCACCCTTCTTTTGAATTCCTGGGGGAGCCCATTTTGGCAGTTTAATTGAGTAACACTGCCAAACATTATATTCATCAACCTCTTTATGCAAAACGTTCATTTTCCTTATGAGTGATATTTGTGAAATAATCCCTTAAAATGAAAATGTATGGTAAAGGGTTTACTTCATTGAGATCTAAAAGAAAACAAAATCATCTGGCAATGCATCTGTGCCAAAATCTAAGAGGTCTTCCCTGGTGCACCCCCACATCTGTGCAGGGTCCATACCTGCCCCAGCTGAGAGCACTGGGCAGTGTCCAGGCTCTCTGGTGCTCTCCTGATGTTTTTGGGGTTGCTGTTCATGGGGAGACCTTTCCTTAGTGGGAGGAGGGTCTCTTTCTGAAGTTGTGTGTTTATATGAAAACATTTAATATGTCAAATATTCTCACATGTGATATGGTTCCTGGAATCTGATCTGAGCAAGGCTGGGACTAGCAAAGGTCCAGCTGTGGGATTAGAGAGTGTGTGCCCAGGGCTGTGAGATTAAACATGGGCTGGGGGGCTGGTACCCCTGTTACTGAGTGCATTCCTGATCTGCTGAGCCCAGCTCTGCTGAGCCCTGCTCTGCTGAGCCCCACTGTGTTGAGCCCTGCTCTGCTGAGCCCTGCTCTGCCTCTTTGCACAAGTGCACAACTGCATAAGAAAACTGAGTGTAATGTTGACATTTTCAGTGGCTTTGTGCAAGACGCTGCTCAAGAAGCCACCTTTTCCTGGCTGCATATTGGATGTACTCTGCTTCTAGTAACATCAGTCTTTGTTTTACAAGAAGAAGTTGTAATAAATCAGCTATACCTTAGACCCCTGTTACAGGGGGTATCTAAAATTTGCAGCAATATGTGTAAGTGCAAAGTCTAAATTAAGAGAGATTAATTCCATCCACTACTTCCACTAACAGGTTTAAGGGCTTGACTTTGCATAGTAACAAGATTATAGAAATGCCTGAAGGACAATTATTGTATAAAAACAAATGTCCCCAAGTGATTTCAAGTTGCAAAAAAAATGTGCCTTTCATCTTATTATTAATTGTATAATTAATGCATCCTGTGTACTGATAATAATAATGCCATGTAATTAATTTTTAAGAATTAAAACCTTGCCTTTATCCGGTCTCATGGTCCACTTTCATGTTTATAGCTGAGAATATAAATCCTCTTATCTAATAATAACATGACTGGTTTCATTGTTCAAAAAGAACTGCTCTTTATTATTTTATTTATTTTATTATTTTATTATGTTATATTTTACATTATTATATTAATTATGTGCTTTTCTATGTTCTTTAAAGACACCAAAGAAACAAAATTTTAAGACTTCTAAAGCTCATCAGTGCAATTTTGTGCTGGTTTGGATAAGGTGCGATATTTCATTTGTTTTCTGTGTCTGTTTTTGTCTTCCATGATTACCCATTCTGTTTACAAAAAGACTCAATTAGCATTTGAATAGTAAGCCAGAGAGCAGACAGGTTGAGAACTAATTTGGCAGGCCTCTCATCCCCCCCACCTCTCTCTCCTAGCTTTTTCTTTCTCTCTAATCAAGCTGCAGTTATTAAAGCTAGAATAAAAGAACTGATTTTTCCATTACATTGATGCATGCTGAACAGTGCCTAGATTTGCTTTTTCTTCCAGCTATGCTAATTGGACTCAAAGGAAATATTGAGTTTATAATAGCAAATGAAGAATTCATTAAATTCTAGCAAGGAAAAAAGTTAAGCAATGGAACTGGACATTATTTTTTTGAACACATCTCCCTTTCAAGGTACTTACCTTAATACTTACAAATAGCCAAAGTATTATTTAATTTTTGAATGTAATTGTTTTGGGAAAAGTCAGAATCTAGGAAAGGAGGGGGAGATTTCTTTACAGTAACAGATACCTTTGAAAATCAAAAATCTCAGTGGACATTTGACTTCAAGGCAGTTACACAGGAGCTCCTAAGGAAAAGAAATGTACTGCTACATCTCCAGCTTCTGTCTTACTGCCCCTGGGGTAAATCAGGAGTGACTGCATCAAAATCAAAAGGCTTCCATTGACAAGAAATGTCTGAAAAGCCTGGAATCTCACAAGAACAATGTTTTACACTAGATTGCCAGAATTTTTGCCTCTGGTCATAGCTGAATGTCTCATAGGAATTGTCTTGCTCACATTCCAGATTCACATACAATAAATCAGGAAAGGTGATGCAGTACCTTGTGGTTCTATTGTTGATTTTGTGATTTGAAAACAGAAATAAAGCTTCCTTATGTGAGCTATTATTAAACTCAAGATTCTTACATTAGCTAAACCAAAAGCCCTCTCACTGATGAGGAAGCACTGTCTAAAGCAAGGTTTCTTAAGTCATGGTTTTAATCAAAGTCTCGATTTTGTGCTAGTCTAGTGAAATCTAGAACTGGAGTCCCTGAGGTTGGAAGCAGTGGTCACGTGCATATAAGAGGTTCCTTAGAACCTGATCCAATGAATGCCTGAGTAACCTCACTTAGGCTGGGACTACCTGTAATCCAACGTTAAACCCAAGTGTAGGTTATTTGCCGAACCGAGGGTTTTAAATTGTTTGTGACTTCTAAAGAAAAGAAGATTTAGATTCCAGACATAAATCTCTAGAAAGAGATTTATGTCTGGAATTTTTTCTTCCAAATATAGACAAGAAAATGTTTAGGCAAGTGGAAAGTTAAAAGTCTGCATTATGTTATAGTAGCTGTATGTCGCTGTGCCATCACTGCTTTATTAGACTCAGACCTAAATTAAAGGAGTGTCAGAGTACTCAGGATCATGTTCCAGATCTGAAATCTCTGGTTGTTTCTGTGTCTACAGAACTTAGCAGATCATCCTCACTGATCTGGTGATGCATCAGTGCCTTACAGGCTACACATCTTGAAACACTTTTACAGACAATGTATTACCTGAATCATGCCTGGATAACCTGTAATTCTCCCAAGAACTCCTCCCAAGGCTATTTTCATTCTGTGAAAAGCTTAGTTTTGCTGACAGAACTTTCCAGTCCTGGCTGCCGTCATTGCTGGGCTGCTGGAATGCAGGCAGGGAGTTTGTTGCTGGTAGAGGCAGATTTCCTTAAGCAGTGGAAAGCTTGAGCCGTGCCAATTTTTAGTAAATTTGTGCCTGAAGATGAAAGGTCAAGTTTGACATCAGGCTGGTTTGCGTGCAGAGGTGTCTCCCACACAGGGATTACTGTCTTTGTTCTAAGGAATAGCAAGATCAACTGTTTGAGTAATGAATTGCAAAACTAAATTAACTGTGTGCTTGTGTGCTACATTGCTTTAGAACCTCTAGTGTGGACACAGAATCTTCTTCTTTTTTTTTTTTTTTTTTTGGCGGTGGATATTCCTTCCCTCCAAGCATTTAGTTTATATGATCACAGGCCCCAGCCTGGTTCTGGTTGCATTCAGGAAAAGGTGCTGCAGGTACTTAGCACTCAGAAACTTACATTGTCTTCTTTTTGGCAGCTAAATTGTAGGTACTCAAATCATGGTCACTGTCTCAGAAAAAGATTCAGTCTCTCATGTAGACACAACTCTGATGAGTACAATTTGTCTTGTACGTTTGTGTGACAAATGCCTCGCAGATGTTGAAGATATGCTGGTATCCCCTTGCTTACTCAGGAGAGTTTTTTTAAGTGTTGAGGTCTGAGACAGGCAGGTTTTTAAGCGGCTTGTGGAAGGTCTGTTTGATGGTTTGTGGTGTGGTTGAGAATCAGAGATCTCTGCAGTCTGGAGGAGAAGCCTGGTTGTTAGCATGGCAGTATCAGCACTCGGCAGCCAGAATCAGTTATGTCTGAGCATTGCCACGTTGCTGCTGTGAGCAGGGTAGGCTGAGGGGAGAAGGGTCCCTAAAGCTGTGATGTACCTGGATGTGAGGACACTGCCACTCCCCTGAGAAGCTCTCATACTGTCAGTGCAGTCATCAGTGAGAGCATCTATTGCAGCAGAATTATTACTGCACAGGGATTAAATTATTGCAGTTCTGTTTGCAAATTCTCTGACAACCAATGCCTTACTTGGGCTGGCACATGCACCATGATACTGCAATAACAATAAAACATGGAAGCAGTTTGTAGAGAGCTGGCCTAAACCGCTGATATAAAAACAGCTTAGAAATGAGGAATTTTTGACCCTGCATATTCATTAGACTTGTTTCTAACCTTTGGTTTGAATTTAGCTGCTTGTGAACTTCATTTCAGCAAACTCGGCTGTTCCAGGCCCATTGGCAGCCCTACACTGCTTTCAGAACTGTGAGTGTGCATTGCATCACAACCCACCTGGCATTTGATTCAGCTTGGGCTCATTTTACAGTCTGGAATTGCTGTAAACGGCAGCATACTGATGCAATTTCTGTGTTTCACTACCTAGAAAATAGTGTATTTTCTGTTTTCAATGGGATGGGCTGTCCCTTGTAAGGGATGCATAATTTCGTCCTTCCCGACTTGAACATTGCTACATTTTAACAGCAAACAGAAAACAGATCAAAGCTGTCTGAATGAGGGAGCAGGCAGATCCCAGCAGTGACCAGGCAGATCCGGCTGGGAACAGGCAAACAGGAATGAGCACAGGGATGAGCCCTGATGCTGAGTCCATAATGAGCACAGGGATGAGCCCTGCTGTTGAGCACGGAATGAGCAGGGGATGAGCCCTGATGCTGAGTCCATAATGAGCACAGGGATGAGCCCTGCTGTTGAGCACGGAATGAGCAGGGGATGAGCCCTGATGCTGAGTCCATAATGAGCACAGGGATGAGCCCTGCTGTTGAGCACGGAATGAGCAGGGGATGAGCCCTGATGCTGAGTCCATAATGAGCACAGGGATGAGCCCTGCTGTTGAGCACGGAATGAGCAGGGGATGAGCCCTGATGCTGAGTCCATAATGAGCACAGGGATGAGCCCTGCTGTTGAGCACGGAATGAGCAGGGGATGAGCCCTGATGCTGAGTCCATAATGAGCACAGGGATGAGCCCTGCTGTTGAGCACGGAATGAGCAGGGGATGAGCCCTGATGCTGAGTCCATAATGAGCACAGGGATGAGCCCTGCTGTTGAGCACGGAATGAGCAGGGGATGAGCCCTGATGCTGAGTCCATAATGAGCACAGGGATGAGCCCTGCTGTTGAGCACGGAATGAGCAGGGGATGAGCCCTGATGCTGAGTCCATAATGAGCACAGGGATGAGCCCTGCTGTTGAGCACGGAATGAGCAGGGGATGAGCCCTGATGCTGAACATGAAGCGTGGCTCGCTCTCACCTCTGCCATTGGCCCCACTGCCCGTGCCAGTGCCCGCAGTGTCCTAGCTGTCCTTCTGCCCTTCCACCCTCTCCAGGAGCCCAGGGCCAGCCAGCCCCTGCCTTCCCTCTGCTGCACTCACCCAGCTTTCCCTTTGCTGTGATTTTCCAGCTCTGCTCTCCTGCTCTGACCCTTTCTCTCCAGCTGCCCTGACTCCTGGCACCTTCCAGCCCCAGCTGCTTCTTCTCAGAGGAAGATGCTGGACAGTGAATGAAATCAATGAGAGTTCAGTTGCAAATATTCCAAATCCTTCCCACCTGCTAAAGTATCTGAGTCACTAAGAGCCAAACAACACCAAGAAAATGCTGTTAATTTTTAAAAATACAGTGTTTATATTTACTTTGAAGCACACACTAGAAAATATTATATTATACATACTTTGTATTTAACATATATTCTCTATAATTACAGTGATTATGTATAAAAATGTACAATTCAGGTTGCATATTTTTATGTTGCATTTACAGGTAAAATGAAGGCTTTGCAGAACTGGTCCCAGCCCAGCATCACTTTTATTTAAATCAATATTTTTTAATGTTTAAGCACCATTTTCTGACACAACAACATTTTATTTTTGCCCAGTTCAGCAGCAGGCAGAAGAAAACATGGATGTTTAATACAAATAGATTAATTTAGGATACACAGCTGGTCTGTCACTGCTGAAGGTAACAAGCTGCCTGCAAGCAGCACTGCAGCCTGTGCGAGCTTCAGCACAAGAAATAAAGCAACTTGTTTATGGCTGAAGTGTAGCTGTGTAATAAGGCCGCTGGACTACCCTTTGGGATTGAGGTTGTGCACCCTTTTAAATCAGAGCAGGAAAAGAATAAATCCACCTGCAAAACAGTTTTCAGCAGTTGCACTCCAGGGAGGAGCTCAGTCCCACGGGACTGGATTTAAAGAAGTGTTTAGGAGCCTACTTAATGTCTGCAGAGTTGTGAAATGTCTCTTAGCACCAAGAATAAACATCCAGATGACCTTGAAAGGCTGTGGGAGGAGGAGACGTGCCCTCGTGGAAGGGCAGCTGGAAGCCAGCTGTCTGTAATGGCACTTGAGCACTGAAATTTGTCATAGACACCCAAACCTCTTCAGGCTATTTTTGAAAAGGTGTTTTTTTTTTTTTCTTTTTGTATTACATTGCAGGGAAAGTTGTTTTAAATAGATATATAATTATTCTGATTGCAATCTACTCCATTAAACAGCTTGAACATGCAGACTCTCCCTACAGTTGCTAGCAGAGATGACACCAGCTGTGGTGGCAGTAGGTACAGTGCTCTCCTCTTAAGATGAAGAATTCATTTGTACTGTCTGAAATCCCTTGTAGGGTAACCATGATGACAATCAGCACATTCTGTGTTTCTCAAAAAATGCTTGCAAAAAATTGAGTACTTTTATTTATAGTGTGAAATGGTTTTATTTAGCTCTTCCCTAAACAAGGGGCACATTTGCACTGACAAAAAACCCCAAACGAATAAACAAAGTGAAGTCTTCCCAGATGTATTTTAATGGATTTGTTCAGAATGAAAACAAGAGGAAGGATAATAACATAGCTAAAGAACAGGTCTTCTAAAGGCTTTATTAAGAATTAGGACCAAACTCTTGTTGGCAGCTGAAAATACTGCACCAAAAATGGAGGTCCATTTTCTCATTAGCAGTCGTTTCTTGCTGCTGCACACACCCAAAAACTGAGAAAAAAGTCCTGCAGATTCCTCCACTTCAAAAATGTGAAATTCTTTGCTTTATTTCTGCTCTCTTGAGTGCTAGAAGCAGCTGGAAAACTCATGACAGTTTGTGCTCATACAGGAATTTTATGCTGGTTTCAGTTCAGTGAAGACCTTAATGGATTGCAATTTTGTTAAAAATCATGGCAGCCAGATTCAAATGCCTTTCCTATAAACAGCCTTTGAGGAGGGATGGAAAGCTACTTTCTATCATCAGCTGAAGCCTCTGTTTTTCATATCTAGTCCCATCCAATTATCATCTTGATGACAGTAGTTCCTTAGATCTGTTGTTAATTAACTTGAGCTTTTCAGGGCTGAGTTGGACTAGGAGAGGGAGACTTACATTGTAAATATTCAGCCCAGATTTTTAAATTCTTAATTCAAATATAACTGATAGAGAGAAACAACTGCAATCACTTCAGTTCCAACTATGAACATACAATAAGGAGATGGTATATTGGGGAAAAACATGGCATTCTGGTCCTTGTTAAGGTCTAATGGGGAGGAGGAATCCTCCTGTAGCAGAGTTTTAAAGGCACAAACCAAACTGAAAAGTAAGGGGAAGATGTAGTCAAATATATGCTGTAATGAGATCATCAGATGAATTTTGGTGAACAATTCAAAATTGCTTTCAGTAGGAACCAGCTTTTTAAAATATGGGGTCACTTTCTGCAATGAAATACATGAAATTGGTGCTACATATATGAGGAAATGTGCTAAATTTAATGGTAAAACTTAGGTTTGTAAAGTTGTGCACATGCCTGTACAAGCGACAGCTTTCAGTGTGGCACTGACATCTCATGCAGTGGTTCATTTGACTGTCATTGATTTAGGTGGATCTAATTGCAGGCATAACTTTAAACATGTGAAACCTTGACAGTGCTGTGAGCTCTGTAATTAAGTCCTAGAGTTTGTCTCAAAACTTTAATGAGGGATAGAAAGTACAATCCTTTCCACACAGAACCCCTTTACCAAGAACCAGTAACAGAAGAAAACAAAAGTTCTATTCTTTAAGGAGAAAGTGTGCTTTAGTTAAATCTGACTGCAGATAGAGGTTTTGTTTCCATCAAGTTTGCTTTAGCCTGGGAGGTTTTCTGATTGCATGTACAAAAATGTTGATTAACGATCATAATTTACAAATAAATGTTTTTTCCTGCAATGCCAGTGGGAAAAATGCTAATATTTATTGCTTTCCAGCAAAAGGTTTTCAGCAGGCCTGTCAGCATAACTAAAAACACTTTACAGTGTTAAGGGAGATTAAGCTGACAGCAAGCCATTTTCTGTTGTCACATGAACAACCTTACATGAGGTTTATTTATTGAGTCGAGTGAAAATTAATTACATATATCAAAGGGGAAAAAAGTGTTGATTTAATCTGAAGATTTGTTTACCTATATTTAAACAGCCTGAAAGCTCTTTTCAAGATTAAGTATTTTAATTATGTGAATTAATAAATTAAAGTGATTCAGGGTCATTTTCTAAGACAGAGTTGTTATAACTTCAGAATAAATATTATTAAAGTGTGTAATTAAGTGACAATTAATTATCAATCGCAAAGCTGACTGTATCACATAAATCCTAATATTGTTTGTTAAGGGGAAACACCACAAAATTGTACAGGCAGTCGTCATTATTTTAAAATTCATGTTCTCTTGAAGTTTGTGAAGAGGGAAGGAGTTATTTTCAATTTTAATGCAGGCAGTGTTTCAGCTGCTCCTGCAAAAACTGGCAGATGGTAATTTATTAATATTCAATAGACTGTAATAGAAAAGATAAAAGCTAGTAAAAGTTTGTTATAGCAGATTCTCCTCCAGCAAAATATATAAAAAGATGCCGGCATTTCATCACAAACATATAGGCAGGTTATGTGTTATTGTTCTAAAGAAATTAACGCTTCTGCCTTAGAATGAGAAAACAAAATTATCTCTGGCTCTAATTCCTTGTTTTTCTGCTAGAAACTCCCAGGTGTACAGACCTATATTGAATTTGTTTCGGAAATCTCCTACATCAGGACTGTGCATTTCAATATCCTTGAATTATTTGAGATGGTCCTGCTACTGAAAAAATGTGGCATTTAGACTTGCACTAGTGTACAGGTGACACAAAGAGTAAAACCCAGGTAAAAGCAGACAATGTTTTCACTGTCTGAGACAGAAATCATACTCCCTCACTCTGCCCACACCACTGGACCTGAAATTCTTCAGCTCTCTGAAAGCTGAGGCAACAAACCAGGCTTCCCCTCCCCAGCCCCTGCTGCATTTTGATGATTGTGGCACTCCCTTTCCTATGAGGAGAAAAATGGGAAATTTTAATCCCTTCAGGCAGAGCAAGGAACTGCACCAGGATTTCCCTTATCATGGGTGGTTATTATATAAAAACTAGAGGAGGGATGCCTGCAGGCATAAGACAGATCCACACTCAGCTTTAGGAGTTCCTCTCTTCTAAACAGGGCTTGTAGTAACACTTTCTGAGTACACAGTAGTGTAGTGACAGCTTCAGAACACAAGTAGATGTTTACCAGACATTTTGGAGCAGGCTGTTCTCGTTTTTTCCAAATCTGTCTGTGGGTGACTTCTTTCTCAGTATTCAGATTGTCCTGAATCTCATTTTAAGGAGCTGTGGAATGATACCAAGCACTTTAAAAAGAGCAGAGAAAGAGGTTTGGATTTCACTCTGGATGTCAGATACCTAAAAATCTCTATGTGCTTTGATTCTCTGTTAGTAAATTAATATCATGAAAATTTTCTGCATCTGAGGTGTTGTGAGAGCACAGACAGTAACAGCTTGTAAGGTGTTCAGGTGCTAAAGTATTGGAGGCTGTAGGAGGGCTCTAGATTGATGTATATTCTGAAAGAAATACTTAAAGGAGCCTGGGATAACCCAGCTCCATTCATCTCAAGAAGAAAAAGAAATAAAAACTGTAATACAAAGCTGTAAATAACAGAATTGCAATAGTCATTGTTTTGTCCTCTGGGCTCTCCATATAGTGGTACCATTGTTTGCTTATACAAGGCAGAGTTTTGTCCTGCTGTCTAGTTTGATGGTATCTACTTCAGTAAACTTCATAAGCCACTCACTGAGCTAAGTTTATGGTGAAGAGACAAAAAAACAGGTCAACATGGGGTCAGCAACTATTTTACAGACCTCTAATGTGGGAGAAAACAAACAGGAAAAAAAGAAAAGTCAGTTTAGAGCAAATCTAGCATAAAGTGTCCTGAGATGATACAATCCATCTATGAAATTCATAGATAGCCTGAAATAGTGCTTCAGGTTATGTTATTTATTAATGATCTGGTGCTAATTTTCCAGAATTAAAAGATGAACTTAGACTTTTTTCACCCAGATGGATAATCAGAAATTCATTGTGCATTATTGCAAGTTAGAAGGAGAAAATACCAATAGAATTGAGAGCCTTGCAGTCTTTTAAATCAGAACCAGCTTATGTGTGAATTACATATACACAAAGCAGCTCTCAGGAATGATGCATTTCATGAATCAATTGCAAGTCTTGTTCAGATGCCAACACCTCCAGGTTCCATGGCCCCAACCTTCGTCTTTGCAAGGGCTGTCTGTGTCTTCTTCCACCCTCACTCCTGCCAAGTGGCCCACCTTCCTTTTGCCTCCAGCTACCTGAGATAGGAAGGTTTTTTGCTTTGCTCAGTCAGGAGAGGAGAGGGAAGGATCTGTTTTAATTTATTACCTAAAATGCGAGCTCACTATTTTTGCACCGTGTAAACTCTCCTAGAGGCAGTCTGTTATAGCTCTCACTCTTGTCTCTTTTTCTGTACAAAATTAACCATTGTGTAGTTTGCCATGATATTAATCTCTTGACCTTTAATTACATTAATGAAATTCATTTATATCAAAGGAGTTTTGGGGAATGAAAATTCTGATGCCTGTCATGCTACAGGAATATGAGCCACTTTTGCATGTTAACATCTAAAATAATGGCTACTCTGTTCTCCCCATGTTCTGTACAGTTGGTACTGCCTGCATTTTGATCAAAAAGAAAAGGCCAGTAGCTGAGCAGTACCTGTGCTGGCAGTGCTTTGGTTTGCCACTGTGGCTGGTGTTCCTGCTCTCTGCACCGTGCTTTTCTCATCTTGTTTAATCACAATTGCTGATGAACTTCAAATCTATAGAAGTAAAACCAATCTGGACAAACATTCCAGCAATCTCTTTACCAGTTATTTCCTTTTTCCTGAACATAGAGGTTTCCAAGTCAGAGAGAGTATTGCTATTATCCACAGTGGTATTTTAACACTCTGACTAGAATTCTGTATTTTGTGGGAGAGGGGAAGGAGCAGGCTAGAGTTCAGAGGTTTCCATGGTAAATACACACAGTGCTTGATTTCAAAATAGTGTGTGTATCAGGAACATGGAGAAGTATGGAGAGAGGAATATTTTGTACTAATTTTATTGACTGTATTGGTAATCAAAAGCTAGAGTGGAGTGCGGAGCAGTGTGGAGCACTGTGGAGCAGAAAGACTACAGATTACATGAAAGAGAGTGATATGGTAAAAACAATCCCTTTGGAGGCTTTTAGAGAAAGGCCAGTGATATTTTAACATCAGATTTGTTCTTTGGCCTTCAGAATAGGCATAGAATTCTGCAGAGGGAAGGACGAAGAATCATTTTAGATTTGCCCTTTTGCAATATACCAAGCTCCCCTTTCAATATAGATTCAAGATAGAACTTCTCTTATCTATTATTATAAAAAGATTTGCAAAGACAAATGAGTCAGGAAATTAAAGGATTGAAAAGAAAGCCAAGGTAAGCTACTTACTGAATTCATATTGGAGACAAGAAGGCAAGTGAGCAAAGAAGGATACTTGCCATCTTCAGTAGTGCTATCACAAACTTATTACTCTGCAGAGATAATAGAATAATCTCATTTTCCTCTGGGATGTTTTCTGGTATTCAGTTTAGAATAGTTCTGTGATAACAAATTCCACCTGTACTTATGGTTTTGTTCATGAGAAAAGGACAGAGTCTCAGTCTAATTCAAGGAAGGTTGCTGCAAGTACACATCTGTATAGGTGAAGCTGTCTTCCAGCAGGAACGTTTTCTGAACAGCATTTTGTACTCGTAGAATGAACTTCCATAAAATCTCTTAAGAAACTAGTACTCATGTGCATCCTTCAGTGGGAAAGTTCAGTGTCTAATGGTGACTGATATTAATATTGGGACTATAAACTTCTTCATGCATCCCTTCACAGAATTGGATGAGAGGAACCAGCGGGCATTTTTCCCCAGCTGGCCAAGCCTTAATCTCTTTAACTGATATTGTCATCCATACTACAAGCTGAGGTCAGGTGTTTTGTGGTATGAAATACGGATTTAGCAGCAGCCAGACAAAAACTCATTTAACACAGTCATTCAGCAAATGTCAGTAGAGTATTATTTCAATGTTATAAAGCTTCTGTAAGTTACCACAGCATGTGTAAATTCAGAAAGAAGAAAATATAAAATCCAAGTATTTCAAATTCCCTTTTTTATGTGAATTTGCAAATAAAATTATTTTTAAAATTTATTTTTATTCCTTAAAAAATTGTTAGCATATATGTTTTTCCCTGAATTTTCAAGCAGAGAATTATATGTGAGTTTTTAACTATGCTCAAATCTGCTGAACATCTGTTAACTGTTAAACCAGCTAAGATATGTGAGAAACTTCAAGAAAAGCAAAAGCAAACCAAACACAGAAAGACTTCCTTTTTCTCCCATAACATAGGAGATAGTTTTTATGCCTTCTCTACCCTTTTCCATGTCAGCATATACTCATCAAAATAGGATAAATAAAATGTTATTGTGCCTATAGTGAGAGGTGTTTTCATGTCAGAAACCACAGCTGTCATACCCCCTTCTTAGGCTTGCTTTACTGGGACTCTCCAAGGTGGCATCAAAAGCTTTTTAAACATAGAATTAAAAATGGTGTCATAATGTAGAATATTTCTTTGTCTGAGCACAAATGTGTCATCTCTGTACAGTGCCTTGGAAAAGAATCCATTTTCTTTCAGAGGGTATGTCCTATAATTTAAAATAATGTGCACAAGTTGAAGCAATATTTTACTGTTTCCCTTGCTGTACTAAAATCAGAAGTTTTGGCATTGTTACCTTAAAAACAAAGGTTTTTAACAATTAATTGTCACTGACAATTTTAATAGCTTGTCTGCATTTACATGGCTGTTCATCATATGTATGCATACATGAACATCTCAAAAGTAAAATGCCCCTGTGGAAGTAGTGTAGTATAAGGACCTCAGTATGGTTTATTCTGTGTACTATATAGAGTGTGATGTCATAAATAAACAGTTTAAAGGATTTTTAATATTGTTACCAGCAAGCATTTAAAAGGCTGGTTACTAAAGTAGATGTGTTCTAGGAAGTTCTAGTTTATTGTGTGGCTTGTTCTTCTGACCTAGAATGAGAACGAAAGAGTTCAACGGTCAGTTCAATGTAAGTGGTTTCCTTCAATTTTTCTGTTTAAAAATAATGAAGTTCTCACTAGGCTTGGACATGTCACAGGGTAATACCTCACTACAATGAATTATAAAAAGTAGTAATTCAATGTGAGCTGTAATTACTGTGTTCTGCAGTAGGATTAGCACTCACAGAGTGATATAAAATAGATTTATCTATACATACAGCATGTCTGCAAAGTGCTTGCCAAGGTAGGTTTTTAACCTTGTTCAGAAGTACAGGAAGTCACAACTGGTGCAGGCTCTTCTAAGACAGAAAGGTTCTTTTGGCTGAGTATTCTCATGTTTTGGTGGTTTTTTTTTCTTTATAAATTCTCACAGTTAGGGAGTGTTTTAGATTATTCCCTTCTTTGAAAACCCAATAGTTAAGGAGTTTTTTCTTGGGGACATACTGCAGCAATCTCTGAAGGTCTGTGGGTCCTGGTAAAGTTAGAGGCCTCCAGTTGGCTCAGTTCACTGCTCTGAGGTCTCTGTGGATGAATAGAACAATTATGCAATATGAGACTAATAACCTCAGTTTTATTCTACTGCACCTGACACGCAGCTAGGATTCAGTCATGGTTTTTCCTGTTGGCAAGATGTGCTTTATATTGTTGATTCCACCACATTTACCTTCTGCTCCTCAAGGGACCTCTCCTTGGCTGGTGCAAGTCCCAAAGGACTTGAAAGCTTTCTTGAGAATCTCTGCAAGTTAGAGTTCCATTTCCACAGCTGCACCTTCCCTGACAGACTTCATGGGACAACTGCCTACTGAATATTCTTCTTCTTTCTTTATGTATGCCTTTTTAAAAATATTATTCAAATACTAAGAAAGTCCTCAATTTGTGCCAGTTCTCTTTTGTTTGCTGAAAGGCTCTATGAGTTTATTCTCATTTCTTCCTCCATTACCCATTACCTGCAAACAAGAAGAAACTGCACTCAATGCTTTCTCTATACCTACCACTATTCAATTGTAATGAATATACCACCAACCCAAATCACACATTTTTGAAGAACTGGGATCATAGGAAAACCAGAAATATCCTTTTCTCTTTGTGTTCCTTGTTGCTGAATCAAGAGGAAATAGCAAGGTGCATCTAGCAATATGGATTGGGGAAAAAGTCTACAAAAATCTCTCTGAAATGAAGAAAAAAGATTTAACTTTTTATTTATTGTCAAAGGTACTTCAGGAAAGTTTGATGGCCCTTTTACAATTCATATTGTAAAAAATTCCTTGATCAATAATTTACAAACAACTGTTACTGTAGGAGTTCTCATTTATGCAGTTTTTTAACCTTACACTTCAACAAATTCATCTTGATTTTGTGGCAATGAACTAAAGTCAAAGATAAAAGATCAGTCGCATTTACTGTAGAACTGAAAGTTTCTGTATTAGGAGCAGTGTCTGGACTTGACTGGACCACCTCCAGAAGGGGATCTCTTCTGAAATAAGATGAAAAGTCAGACTACTTGCTCTTTCATGTGTCAAAGGGGGGTAAAATTCTAGTGAACTGTGCAGTAACTGTCTATTCCCTACTGTGTACCAAGATTAAAATATCATTTTGACTGTGATCGTTACCAATCTGAAGCTTCAATAGCTGCTCCTTAGAACTGAAGATGCATTCATCTCTCATGCCACACAACATCCACCTCTTTTTCTGTGCTGCTTTTAAAAAGATCACTTGTGAAACCTGGTGGGAGAAAAGTGTGTATTGGTCTGGATAAAATTGTATTTTACATGTTTCTAAATAACATTTGCAAGAAATTCAGGTTTGTGGAGAAAGAAAAATTACAGGCTGTTAATGGAGAAGCATTTTTGCAGCATTCATCAATACTTAATGTAATACAGGAAGAGAAAGGAGTACTAGTTAAGGAGATGGAGATAATCCACAAATTATGCTGTTCAGATTTAGTAGGTTTAATTAAAAACTATAGATAAAAGAGAGTTTTCCCTCTATAAACACAACAGTACTGGGCTGGATTTCAGTGTACTCAGGTATTCATACTCTTGGGGTAAAAAGGAGGTTGGTCACTGCTGCTTGGCAGCATATCAGATAACGTAATACTGGTCAACTTAATACACTAATTAGTTGTGTCAAAGTAAGTGTACAATGAAGGTGCAAAGCAAGAGAAAATAACACTTTCTTAAAAATTAAATTTCCCAATCATTCCATTTAATATGGAGCATAAACATAGTTTAGTGTATGTGCCTAAATAAGTGAATTTTCTGCGTTGCCTTTTCAGGTTTTAGAAAGGCATTTGCACAGTTAAAAATAGGAGAGGAAATAGGATCATTGTTATGATATCTAACAAAGTGCATCCCAGCAATACCTGAGCTGAACTGTTCTGATCAGGGCTGCTGGGGTTAATCAGCAGGCATCGTAAACCAATGCCATCTTTAGTGTTTGCAATTTCTGTTTAGAGGATAACACCATTCCCTACAAATTGAATATGTCTTTTTTTTTTTTTTTATTCACACTATTTTTTTAAATGTCTCTGAAATTATCTCAGAGGAGCAGATCTGACAGGTCAATCACTGCAGATGGTAAGTGCTTTGTTAATTATACAGAATAGAAACAATTGCAGAATGTCTTGCCTCAGGAGGAATTTCTCTCTTGCTCTGAGAGTAGATTTCCTCTACTGAATTAATTTTGTGGTTTTGTGCAGATAACAATCTCTCTGCTGCTTTGTAGGAATAATTCCTTGCTCCTTGTTCAAATATGCAACTGTAAATAAGCAGTGGATATTGCAAATAAACAATGCTCCTCTTTTTAAATAATGCAACGTGTGTAATTAGGACAGCGCAATTACAACTGTATACAGCTCTCAGTGTAACAATTAGTTTTTTTGGTAAAATGTAATTTGTTCCAATGTAAATGTTTTCCCTTAATTCAGAAGATTCCCTCGAGTTGTTACAATAATAAGCCTATTTCTACAAATATATGCAATTGCACTGTATGTTCCAATACACAAATCAAAGAGGACAGCTACATTATAATAAGCTATGGGAATTATAAAGTCAGAGCAAAATGATATCAATCCTATTTTCTGAGGGGAAAATATGCCCAAATATCCTCTTTCCATTTCTGTTTTAATCCCAGAGATGTCAAATGCTTTTTCCAGTTTGATTTGAATTTACTTGAAAAAAAAAATAGAAACATTTCCTTGTGCTACACTGCTACTGTTACCCTGTCCTCCTGGTGATGATGTCTGACCACTTTCTAGTTTATTGTTTATTCTAGTTTTCTGTTTATTCCTGGAGATAAAGAAGTGCTATTATTGTCATTTCACAGAGGAGTAACTGAGTCTCATAGAGCAAGAGAAATATGCTTGAGAGTTTATCAGAAGTTTGTTGGGAAGCAGGATTTCAAATCCAGCCCTGTTCTCTTCCTTGCAGCATCCCCTGCATGCTCAGAGCACGAGGGCAGCAAAGCGCCTTTGCAGCTCCTGCTCACAGCACAACCAAGCTCCATCCAGCTCCACACAATCCCTCCTTCTCCTGCTCACCAGTTCACATCCATTTCCCATAAGGTTTCTCTTTTAAAATTCCTCCTCAGCAGTAAAAGAAGTGTTTGGAGCATCTGTGTGTATCATTTACCACATCAGGAAGTCAAATTTTTAATATCTCACAGTTTTGCATTTGCCAGTAACTTTCTGTGTCTAAAGTTAAAACAAGGGTGGAAGGTTTGTGGCAACAAGCACAATATGCTACCAGTACATAAATAGGCAATTTTAGGTCAGCTGAATTAGTACTCCTGAAAGTGTCTGGGAGTTATAAGAGACAGAATAAATTTAATTAATCAGTACAGATGGATGGGAGTGCTCAACATGTTCTATGAAAAGTGAATTGTCTGAATTTGATTTTAGAATTGGCATTTCATCTTCTTTGTACCAAAGTTTGCAAAATTTTGATTTTTTTTTTCTTTTGCCAAACTACCCTGTTGTCATTTTGGAGGCTGTAAATTATTTAATCTAAGCCTGGGCCTGCAGTTCCCATTGTCAATATTGCAGAGCACTGAGTGCACAACTGCTAAAACCCCACACGACAGTTGTAATGTGCAATGATTGTAGGGCAAGGGGCTGTGCTGAGCATTGTCTGCTCTGGTTAAGTCATTGCTAATGAAACATCACAGCTGATTAAACTGGCAATGAGAGCAGCTCCCTATAAACACATTCCATTTCCCCACTGGAGCTTCACCTCTCTTTCTTAAAAAGCAAGATTTAAGCAAGACAAACAGAAATGCTGTTTTAATTATAAATCACTCTAGAAATCACATTTTATGATTAGTGGCATGTTCTAGAAACACTTTGTCTTAATTATATGTATGCCACTACATTCCTTTCCCTGCATTCTAATAAGATAAAGAGTATGAAGAAAACACAGGGAAAAAAAGTACAACAGTCTCTGTTAGTGCAGTGGAACTGAATTGATATTTACATTCATCCTGTAACCAGACTTGGGCCTCTTCTTGAATAACAGTAATGATGATCAAAGCAGAGAAGATCTTTGAGCTCTGTGCTTTCAAACTGCTCACTAATCACTATAATTCAGCAGAAAATAGGAACAAAACTGCCCCAACAAACACCACAATCATTGCACTCTGAATAAAAGGGGCTCTCACCAAATAAAGCTGAAGCAAGGTAAAGATTACTCTATTACACAGTATGTCAAAGTTAAATACAGGTCTAAATCTATTCAAAAATGTAGAACAGTCAGTCCCCAAGGTAGCAATGGGTAGAGAGGCTGCTTTGTTAAGTGAATAACCCTGCCCAGAGCCTGCTGTGTCATCACCACCAGTGACAGCGGTGTCTGTTTCTGCATAGGCTTGTTTCAGCCTTGACACTGCTAACTGTGGTACTGAGGTGGTGTTTGATTTAATTAAATGCCACTCCAAAGAAGACCCGTGTGCCTGCAGCACGTGAACGCGGAGGAGCTTCTGGTTCTTCCTCCTCAGCAGTTTGGTATTTTTCTCTTTATGCATGGAAATGAAACTGCTTTCAGACACGAAGCTGAACGGTAGCCAGGTGCTTTATAACTGTGTTAGCCTGAAGCTCTCATGAGAAATATTTTTTCCTGGAAAATAAATTATAACACGGCTAAGTGGTGCCTGACAAAGCTAAACAGGAGCCATGCTGCTCTATTGCAAATTCATCTGCAGTCTCTTGGTAGAAAGACAAATAAAAGCACTTCATCAAAATCAGTCAGGGAAGCACAGGAATACTCATCAGAGACTACTAAACTCTAAATACCAATCAATTTCACCAACTTTTTTGTCAAACTTGCAAGTCCCCTCAAGCACTATCGTCTAGAGTTGCCAGGAGATGCTGCATGAAATGCTGTGGGAGCAGAGCAGGTGAGCAGTGGCTGAGAGCCCCTCTCTGACACTCAGAATTAGTGCTCGTGCTTGTGATCAGCATGGGCCAGCACTTATTGAAGTCAGTAGGTGGGGCTTGGCCAACATTAAGATTTTGAAACCAGGCCTAAGGGCTCAGAGACCTTATGGTCCATTTGAGAATTGGGCTCACCATTTCTTTTCACTGTATTGGCTATTTTTCAGTGACCTGGGCATGGCCCAGGGGCCAGCAGGCATTTTTGTTGCAAACATCATGAGTGCAGACAGCAGCCTTTAGACTGCCCTTGAATTCAAAGTCAATAAAATATATAATATTGAGGGATTTCTGTCGAAGAATTTACACTGAGTTTTTTCCTGCACAAAGAGATCCAAAAATTGTTTTACAGCCAATGGGACATTAAATGTTATGGCAGTGTTAAGTCCCACTCACCACTGCCTTTGTCCTCACCATTCTTCTCTGTCAAATGCAAAAGTAGTTCTGAGAGAAGAAAAAAATTAAAATGTAACCTACTCACCCAGTTCTCTAAGCTGTGGTTATGTCTTCACTGTTTTAATGTTCACATTTGTCAAGTCAGAAATGTATTTTAAAGTTTTGTTTCAAGTGTCAGGTCCTGTAAATACAGCATAAAAATAGCTTCTCTCCTGCACCCCTCACCCACTTTGTGTCTGTCTGTGCCAGATTCAGTCACTGGTTTGCCTTGAATAGAAAGCAAAGAGAAGTCACCAAATGGGCTATAAAGCAGAGCACAGTACAAAACGAGTACATGGTGGTTAGGTCTCACTTGACTCTGAATTATTTTAAAAAATAATCCAGCCCCTTGTGGGCTGTGTTCCACCTCCCCACAATACCCTACTGAGTTTCCTTTTACTCTCAAGCCTTTTATTCTGGGATTCATTCCTTTACCTCCAGGTTTTTGCTTTCTTAAACAATCTCTGCCACTTTTTTTGCATCTCATTATTTAGATATTCGTTTATCTATCTATTTAGACATTTGTTTATCCATTCTTCATGTCATGGTTTCTTTACATTTCCTATCCAAAAGAAGACCTTCTTTTTTAGCTCCTCTGTTTTCGGGAATTATGGATCAACCCGAGCTCTACATTTGCCTTCTGGGACAAATTTGACTCTAGGCTTCTTGGAACAAATCTAATTTCATTTTTGGATACAGTTTCTTTAGAAAAAAAAACAAGATCAAGTCAACAGAAGTTTCCAGCTATTATCTGCTGAATTCTGAATCTTCAGTCTCAAGACTGTGTGCATTGTTCTTTGAATATCATGTAGAGCACATTTTGTAAGAGGCTTGTGTGTGTCAGCTGAATCATGAAAAGGTGAGGGAAGCAAGAGAGGAGAAGGTTGTCTTAAGCACTGAAATACTCACCTGCAGTGCTCTGTAGCACACAATTTCTGTATAAACTTTTAAATGCTGGGCATGAGGAGAAATGTTTCTTATTTATTTATGTACATGCTTTGGAAAGAAAGGCAATACAAAAGCAGTCACCACGGCAAAATAAGAGTGCTTCTGTTTTGCTGGGCTTAAAAAAGGGAAAATCCTTGGATCGATGTTCTGCTATTGTATAATCAACAATGCATCACAATTCTGTATTGTTTTCGATAAAAAATCTCCATTGCAGTTGACCATAAAATTACAGGGAAAAAGGCCTACATTTTCTGTGACTTCTAAATGATAAAAAACAATATGTAACTTCATCTTAGAAACAAAGCCTTAGCAGATGGAATAGAAGGTTTGATGATAAGCTCTAATGACTTTAGCCCTTTGAATCCTACTTCAGGTGAGGGTGGTGAGTCACCTGGGGCTGAATTCTCAGCAGCAAAAAGCAGAGGAAAACAAATCAGTAGTCTTCCTGCAGAGCAGTGGTCTAATCACATCTGACACCAATTAGCATCCTTGCTGATGGTCCCTATTAGGACAGAGTTGAAGTCTGAATTACACATCTCAACAGTGCAGTGATCATTTAGCTGAGCAAAATTGAAATGGGTGTAAAGCCAAGGACAAAAATAACCAACAAAAACATCTTCAAGAACATCAGCTTAAAACCTGTCCCTGAAATGGGCCTGTCCTGTTTTATGTCACCATACTTTCAGCTGAAACACCACTTCATCTTCCTCCATTGTTAGCAGTGAGTAATTTTCAGAGATGTGAAGGGTGAATCCACATCATTTGGAAGTGAACTCAGCATTGAATGTGCTTGCCAGGGTTGGTCATTGCAAAAGGAAGAACGTTAAAGTTCTCACTAAACATTCCCACCTTGCTTTTGCTGGTTGTATAAGCTACCAGAAGTGTCCTTGCAAAAAAGAGTCATGATTTAAAACATGTGTTTAACTGGCAAAACCATGTATTAAATTCCTATAAATTTCACAGATATTGTGGAAGTATCAAAATTTACAATGAAGTGGGGTAAGGCAGAAGAAGTTACTGATTATATTTTCCCCATCTAAAAATGTTTTGCTGTGTATTTTCAGTTTCCTGGAATTCACCAGGCAAAACCTGCTATGTTAACAAAGATCTACTGGACCTTTTTCAAGTTTAGCTGAAAAAATCCAAGAATTTCTTGGCCTGTTTTACCTTCTCAGGTCTTAAAACATATCTATGCACTGAAATTGTGTCAAGAGACACATATTGCTTAATTACAGAGAAGCGTTTTGACAAAAAATACATTTCCCATGCCTTCTTCAGTTCTTAATTGTTCCTGCCAATTCTCCACTACCATCTGTCATCAACTCCCATTTTTCTCTTCAGCTGAAATATGAGTGTAATACTGATTCCAAAATATCATAATAGAGTCTGTGTCCCCTTTGTACTGCATTTTCCTGCAGATAGCTGCAGAGGATTGCAAATCTCGTTCAAGATTGCCAGTAGGTTTGTCAGATTTCAGAGTCAAGAAGAAAAGCTCATCTGCTAGAATGACTCATGACAACCTCATCTTTGATCACTGGGACAGTTTTGAAATTATGTATGTCCCCTTCAGTTCCAGGGCATTTTCAGATCTCCTGTTTTGCAGTTGGATTTTGAGTCTCAAATAATGTTTTTCCTGGCCCAGGCATCATCAAACGTGGGAGAAGGTCATTCTTCTCTTTGCCTCAATTTTCTCTTAATGAGGGTATTTCCTTAGTGGCTTTTGGTTGCTTGATTTTTTTTTTTTAAACAATGAGCCAGAAACAGATGCTGGTGAGTAATGAGCTTAAAATTCAAGATACATTCTGTAGAAATATAAATTATATAGTTCATATAAGTTCATCTGTCCTTATTAGAAGTGGTTTTCCCCACCTTCTTACTTGACATGAAACCTGTAATTTCTTTGCTATATGGATTGACTTGGGGGTGAGTAGGAGCTTCACTTGCACCTTGGCTCTCTGGGGGAGCACATCAGGCACAAGTACACCTGGATCTCTTGGCCTGTCACAGCCGATCAGAGATAACTAAATGAAAATGTCAGCTTAAAAGAAATGAGTGGCACATAGAAAACACAGCCCAGGTACGTCTGGGACACGATTTTGAAATGTAGCCAATCAGAAATGACTGAAGTTTGTTCCTGCTTGCTGACTGCAGACAGTCTTCGGGGAAATGAGTCACATCTAGTCTTTCAATTAGTGGGACAAAGTGTGCAGAAGTCACACTGAACAGATTCAGCCACATTTCAGAAGAGGTCAGTAGGATAAAAGAAATCAGTATGTCAATGGTTTAACAGAATACCCAGGGAATTTTCTTCCAGGTGTGGTTGCACCAAAGGATTGAGTTCTCCCTGGCATCACCAAGACAGCTTTGCCAAGGAAAGCTGTCCTCACTGGAGGCTGAACCTCTGCAGCCATTCATGATGTGCACTGAGACTGAAACAGAGCAAACCGTGCAGTCTGAAGCCTTTCCATCCCCAGAATGTCTCAGCCCTGGGCAGTGTGGAAATGGGCAGCTCAGACAGTGGCCTTTTGCCATCTCAGGCTCCAGCAGTGGAATGCTCTGGTGCTGGGGAGATGCGTGGATTTTCCTGCTAACCAGCATGCCCAGACTGTGCTGGTTTAAGGGCAAATTGTGGCTGCTGCTAAGATAGATTTGAAGTGAAACTGATGCACAGAAATGAAATGATTGATATCTTATTTTTCTGAGTGTAGCAGTGTGAACATTTGCTGTAAATTATATTTGTTACAGACCCAGAATCTTTTGGCAGTGACTCGGAGTTTGGATGGACTGGCTAAACAACTTGTTAAACAAATGGGTTTCAGTCCGCATTTTGCAAATTATTTTGATTATACTATGTAGTTTGCATGATTAATGAGCTGCAGAGTTTTATTATTTCTGTTATCTGACTGTACTTATTTATTCATGGAAATAAGTAACTTATTCTATCAATATTATTAGATTTGAATGTAGTATATAATAATATCTTGTTTACTAGACAGAGCTGTAGATTTCTACTTGTAAAGACACCATGTTGTATTTAATGATTCAGCCAAATTATTCCTTACAAGTGCTATTGAAAATTTAGTTGCTAATCAATGCTAACTTGGATAAAATGCAAATTTTGGAACAGATATACATGTACATATGTGCTCACACACCCTTTCCTGTCCCTAGATAATAAATGTGATTAGTAAATCAAGCTGCTGACATATAAGTATTATAAAAAAAATGAGTTTCCATATAAAGAGGCAGCAGCAAGTCACCGATAAAACCTGGCCTTTATTTTCATCTTCTCTGAAGTCTGCAATGAAATAGCAAAGATCTGATAAAACTATAGAAACTGGTGATATATATTACAATAATATAGCTGCAAAATATTTCAGGTAAACTGAAAGCATCAAAATTTTAAAAATATTCCAAATATGCTGCAGCAAATATGTGTGTTAAGTGAAGGAAAATTCCTGGAATTTGTTTTGTTAAAAATGAGCTAAATAATTTTCTTTTCTTCTAAGCAGAATTTTTCTACCTGTCATTTGTAATCTGTGTCATTCTATTTGAGTGATTCTTTGGGCTGCAGCAAATGAGTCTGCCTGCCAAATGTTACTTGAAACAGCAGCAATAATGCTTTCCCTGCTCCTGGCCCATCTGATCTTTGCAGAGGTCACTGCCTGCATATCACAAAGGCAAAATGGGCCACATATTTATCCTTCAGATGCTGAGGTTCATAGTCCAATGGAGCTCAGGGTCTGTGCTCTGAATTACACACTTGAGGTGCCAGAATGAGCAGTGCATGGTGTGGTAACTCCCAGCAGTGGGCTGCAGTAATCTCCGAAGCTGTCCCAGCAGGATTCTGCAGATCTGACTTACATGAAGTTGTAGTTATCAAGTCAGCTGGCAATGACCTGCTAGATTCCATGTGTGGACTTCTATCTCTTGGTCATTTCATATAAAGATGAGCTGAAAGGAGGGTTAGGTTCCATTATCATGTAGGGATGACAAGATATGCTTTTCTTTCTGTGCTCATAATTTATTTAATGTTTGTAATAAATCTAGTGGGGTAGGGAGCATCACTTTGTCCTACTACAGTCTGGAAAGAAAATGTAAGAAAGAGTGATATGCTGCTAGAGGAGAGACCTGGGTCAGGTCTGCAGCTAACTGCTGTGATCAGCAAAGGGGCACATTTCAAATTTCCCATACCAAACAGCCTTGACAACTGGGATCACACCCTAATCAGAGGGGTTAAGAGGAGAATCCGAAGAAGGAGGTATTTACCAGGGATTCTTTGTTTGAATACAAAGAGAATTGTGCTTCTCTCTGGCACATTTATAATTCTAGGTTGTGCTGCATGATGCTAATATCCTGACCGAGTCTAGAGGAGGGTAAATCAGTCCCTAGGTGGGTCTCTACGCACTACAGGGAAGCCAGAACCAATCCCCCACACCCCTCAATAATGAATATCAGGAACAGAAAGCTGGAAGTGTTTCAAAATCTGTGGATGTTTCATCTTTCCATTTCTCCCACTGGTGTTTGAATCACAGATCCCAGAACAAACACTGCATAGCAGTGTCACAGTAGCAAATTGTCAGCAGCTATTCTAGTGGGCCAGGCCATGACTGAAGGGTTAAAGTCTCCCTGCAGCACCTACTGTCTCATTGTTTGATACCTAAATGGATGTGAAATACACAATGCAAATAAGGGAAGGAATAAGACAGGAAGGAATGATCTGACTTTATTTTTACTGACAGGAAATAGCAACATCAAGATTTGGCTAGTAAGTTTATCCTGACTCTGATGTTCATGTGAGGGTACACAGGGAAATGTGCATGGGAGGCAAAGTGTAAATGGATTAAAAAAAGGAAGGAAGGAACAGTGTGGATGACAGGAAACTTTAGAAGGGAGTAAAGTGGAGATGGAAAACAAACAGTACTCTATTAACATTATGTTGAGGCCATCACAGTCATTACTGTGGTATCTTCACAATTTTTTGTAATGCAGTGGAAATACTTTCTCATTCTGCAGAACTGGATCAGATACATGAACAGATGAAATGATTTGAAGAAGGTCAGTGACAGAGCTGACATTCATGACTCATATTAAGATGCTAAAATTCCAACTCCACATTCAAATGTGTGAGGTGGTAAATTCCAAAAAGAAGAGCATGTAAATTATTGTTTGTTTTACTGTCCTCTCTGACTCAGGCTTTGGATATTTCAGACTGTGTATCAATACTCTTAGATATCCACAAAGCAAGACTAATAAATTTTTTTTCAGTTCTATATATCTCTTATAACGTAACAGCTGAGATCACATTTTTAAAATTACTCAGAGCCCAAAACATTTTGAATATCTTGAACATTTAATCAGCTATATAAAAACCATGTTAATTTACATTCAAATTGGAGTCATTCATTCAATGCATTTGGGAATTCACTCTCTGAGTTCCTTTGAAAACCTACAGTGACCATCAAGAAGTTATACAGACTCAAATATAAATAACTCCAAACATGAATCATCAGTTGGCACCATCAGCTAGGCTGTGTGCAGGTAAAAGCTGGCACCCAAACCATTGGTCAGCACAGCCCAATGCCAGTTCTGCTTCACTGTGTTGAATATACCAGGGAGTGTTTGCTGTGTTGCAGCTCCTCAAACTGGAGTTCCACTGAGTACTGTGAGTGTGCCTTTGGGCTCCTGTGAGATAAAACCCCTTGAAAATGGGATGAAGAGACAGATTTTCTAAAATAAAAGGGAAATAACTGGTGGGATGTTTAGCAGGGGGTTTCATACATCACAAATCACAGTAACTCTCTACAGGCCCAGGAGCATCTTTAAACTGAAAATATTTGATAATTTTACTCTAAGTAACTTCAACAATGATTTCTATGCCTAAGATAAAAACATTTATCGAGGACCCACACATGACCTTATTTGTTAGGAAACTAAAATCTTTCTTTAGAAGACTTTGTCAAGTCTTCAAACCCAAGGAAAGTCAGATAATGCTGTCCTTTTTCACAGTTGCAAAGACACATCTTCAGTAATAGGGCAAGTCACAATTCACTCTCAACATTAAACAAGGTTTCCTACAGTGATGACATAATAAAGGCAACATCCCGGACTTCTCTCTGGAGAGTTTAAACAACCTAAAATATATGAAAAATACTGAAGAGTCAGTAGTGGATTTTTAAGTCAGGAACAAACTAAGTCCTCCTCAAAAAAGAATTTCCTCCAAGAATAAACATGAAATAACTCTTAATAAAAGTATGACATATGAAAATCTTCATTGTGAAAGGGGCAGCCAGCTTGAAAGTCTCTATTTCCCTTATTTGATAAGCAGTCTCAATGACTTTTCAGTGAACAGGGATGTTTCATAAAGAAATGACATTTAAAACAAATTAAGATAAATTATTAGAGGCCCCTAATATTTGGAAAGACTTGGATTTGACTTATAAAGTTCTGAATATTATAAAACTGGAGAATATTATAGAATAATTTTTCAGTTTGAATATATAACAAAGCAAGAAACACCTTAAATGTGCTCACAGATTTTGAGTTCTGAGGCTAAACTAGGCCATGGGAAAGGTAATGCTCTAATTAATATTTTTGTTGGCTTAGAAAAGTAGTGTGCAAAAATTAAGGGGTTTTGGATTAATTTCATGCTAACTGTAGTTAAATATGCAACAATTTTTTCAGAATTTTAATGTGAGCTTTCTTTTTCTGATATGCTAAGGAAAACAATAAACAGTTATGATTCACCTAAAATTTTCTTTCTATTTTTCACATGAATTTCTTTAATAAAAAAGAAAGAACAAACAGACAAACCAACACAATAACAAAAATCCCTATATCCTTTCCCAGGTTGAATTCCAGTCTCACGGGCAGGGGCATTCCTCAGAGGAGATCACCTCTCTGAGCAGATCTACCTGGTGCTGCAGTGGGGCTTGTGCTCCTCAGTCAGCCCCAGAGCCCTGTGAAAGCTGGGAGGGCTGGTCCTGCACTCTTGGGCTTTTGTGTAATGGAACGGATTACACAGAGCAGCAGATCTCATTTCAGTGTGGCCCAGGCAGTACCAACCACTTCCCTCTGCAGTTAAAAACCTTTTTATTTGGTGAGCACTCATAAAACCTCTGTTAGCAGCACTTGGAAAACCACTGGTCTCAACTTGTCTTCTTGAAGAAACATTACTGTAAAGGAAACCTATGGAGGAAAATAGCAAAATTATTTTCTCTTTCAGTATGATAAACAGGTGTCATAAAAAATCAGAATTATAACTTCCCAACTGCACACAAACAGAATTCGTTTCTGTCATCATGGAAAGCTTGACATGAGAACAAAAGAGCCCTTTACTCCTTTATGAAGCTGTAGAAAGGTGTTTTTCTTTTAGTTGTCAGAGATTATTAGTGAATGGCTATAATGTTAATTCCATTTCTAGGATGAAATCAACCGTATTTAATATTTAAAAGGAATAAAATAGCAAGGTGACAGTTGAATTAATAATTACCACAAATAATTTAATTCCCATTCACTTTGTTTTCTTGTTGTACTTCCAACTGTGAACGGATGCCAAATCCTCAAATATAATTGTATTAATTCTTGTTTTACATATTTTTCCAGCAAATAACTTCTTTCTTGGATTGTTATTTGTTGAAAATATTGAAATGGGTGATATTGCAATCAGGTTAATTACATTTTAAGTTCCTTTTTGTTCCCCCCAATTGAGTGTTATACACAGGTAACCAAAATAGTATGAGTTACATATGGAAAAAAAAAAATACAGTAACACTTGTATGTTAGGTTACTGTAGCTACTTGATCTTAAGCTTCATTTTCTCTGTGTTCCAATTGCAAAGCAAGACAAAAAGAAAAAAACTCTGTAACTATATCCATGCCTGTGCTCCCTGGTTAGTGCAGATTTCTTTCTGGCAAGATCACCTGGGTGAGAATCGCAAGTGCTGTGAATCTCCACGTGTCTCATTCCTACTCTAAACTTAACATCAACCATATTTATTTTGTAAATTTAAGGCTGACATTTCCTTTGGTAAACTCAGTGTTGAAGTGTATCAGTCACACTGAACAGAATGAGTATTATAGACATATTTCACATATTTCCATAAACAACAAGAAGGAAGCTTGTGACTGCAGAAAAGCAGAGTTATAACAAAAAAAAAAAAAAAAAAAACAAACAAAAAAAAAAAAACCAAAAAAACCCCCAAACGCCACAACCAGACTCAACAAAGGAGTAGCAGCATCATGGAACTATAGGAACAGAATTTACAGGTGAGAGCTGAAGGAGGGAGAGAATAGGAGTGAAACAGGTTTCATACCCAGCTTCTCTTTCTGGTGCAGAACTGGAAATACAGATTATGTCCTTTTCACTGGTGGAGGTATGGTTCTTTGTATTGCTTTAGTTATTAAAAAAAAAAAAAAAAAAAGAAAAAAAAAAAAAAAAAAAAAATGAGAATGTGTTTAGCTGTAAATTTTACAACTCAGTGTGTTGAATAAACACCACTGCAGTAGTACTACCAGGTATAAAGCTGACTACATTTGGTAATGTAATCCTGGCTTTCCTGAACTGGTGCCAACTCTGAAAATAGCCACCTTTCTCAGGTTTTGTGTTTTGTTTTTATTAATCCTGATCACTGCAATTAGTGCTCCAGCATAGTTCTCAGGTAAAATTGCTAAGACACTACCCTTTTATTTCTCTTTTTAATTTGTTTATGGTTTTTTTTCTTCCCCCAGAAAAACTGGAAAGAAAATACTTTTTTAATCTTTTGAGTTCAGGAAAAAATAGGGTAATTGTGCTTTCCACTGTGATTTAAAATGAGGCAAAGGATGACTTTCCTGATCTGAAACTACAGCAGGTGTGTTCAGGAAGCAGGAATGCACCACGACAGCACTTCGAGCTGAGTAAAGATCTTGAGAATTCTGTTAAATACTGATCAGATTGCTCAGTGTTCCGAGCCTTGCAAACATATGTGTATGTACAGTTGGAGTCACTATGACATTTCAAAGTAATATTTTTTTCCTTCAACCTTTGAAGAGAAACACAAGTGTGAAAGAGAAGAGCAATGGGTCCGTTGGAAGATAAGTTCTACCAGGTGCATTTAAAGTTGTGGGAAGACTGTTGGATTATAAAAGCTGACTGAGGAATCTGCCTAAGTATCAAAAATATGTCTTTATGTTATGCAACCCCCTTGTTTTCTACTGCCTTTTACTGAGAAACAGGATAGTGATTCTTTCAAAATAAATGTAGTGTTGCAGTTGAGCACAGAAAAAGATTTCTCCCATGTGTCTGTTGTCTCTGTTCCATACTGAATGCTAATTTCCTGTCAGATCTTTAACAGAGTCTGACCAAAAAAATAAAATAAAATAAAAATGTCTGGGATTGAAGAAATCTTTCTATTTTTTTTTTTTTTTTTTAAACTGGGTTAGGTAATTTTCATTCCGGTGACATGGAGGAGATGACAGAAACACTCAAGTTTCTAGATGACACCAAAATGAGAGTAAGGATTGATGTGCCTTATCCTCAGCAGAGCTGCTGTACAGATGGACCTGAAGAGCCTGGGAGAATGAGAAGCAGAGACCTAATGAAATTTGTCAAAATTCAGCAAGGTCTGTCTCAGAACAGGAAAGCTGTTGCTAAAGCTCATCAGAGGGCCACCAAGATGGTCAGGGGTGGGAGCATTGCCCTGCCATGAGGCACTGAGGGAGCTGGGAGTCTGGAGAAGACACAGCTCTGGAGGGGATCAGTGAGGGCCTCTTGGAGCCTTGGGGACATCAGGGATGTGTCACCTTCACAGAGCTGCATGGCTGCAAGAACAGCATTGGGCATGTGTTGAAACAGGAGAGGTTCAGACTGGAAATAAGGAAAAAGCTTTGACATCCTGAGGCATTGGAATTTTGCCCAAAGAGGCTGAGCAGTCTGTGTTCTTGGAGGTTTTTTATATGAGCTGGATAAACCCTGAGCAAACCAGGCTGGCCTCAGACCTGTCCCTATTTCAAGCAAGAGGTTGGATTGCAGATCTCTTGTGGTCTCTTCCAGCCTGAAATATCTTGTGATCCTCTGATTCCGGCCAAACCAAGTAACTGATCGTATCTGTGAGAGGGAAAAAAAAAACAAATTATCCAAGTGTGATGTGAAAATGAGCCCAGAGGGGCAAAAGCTCATGAGCCTCACTGACCTGAAATCAGAGCAGCATATCTGAGTGCAAGTAAAGTTATTAAGGATTTCATCTTAAAGTCGTTGGTTGGACTAGCAGAACAGCATTATGTGAAAATATATTTGTGTTGATGTGAAAATCTATTCATTTTTAAAGGATCAACTTACAAGACTCTCTAGTTTTGAACAATTGCAAAAATTTTAGATCTTTTAGACAGAATATCCTATTGTTAATATGGTCTCAAATTGAATTATTGAATTCTGGAATTATAAGAAAGGTTTAATGAAATAGACTGAAATCCATCCATTAAAAATGAATACAGCACACCAGGGAACTTTGAAATGTGTATGCTTCATGCAAATAGTGATCTATCACCCACAGGCATTGACAGCCAGAGTTACAAGAGGCTGGCCACCACACTGAAGGGCAGCTTGTTGGCTGAGCAGTTTGCTCTTACAGGGTGTCCATCCATGCTCTCTTAGGGTATTAACATGCACTTTAAAAAGAGATCTTGTTTGAAAACTTCAAAAAGACTCCATCTTTAATAATGGCAGAGCTATTGTTTTTAACAAGACAAAACTTAGTTAAACATCTGTGACAAAAGTGTTTTTAAAATTTTGCTTATGATGATAGGCAGGAAAAAGTAAAGTTTACATGATGGTGGCATGTGGTGTCAACTCCCATATTTGTAGGGGTCATTTAACTAAACCTATAGGTTTGTTGTACACTGTTCATCAAAAATTGCCAACTGATTTGTATTCCTGATGCTCTATGCTCTCATAATGCAACAAATAATTTCCAGTCTATTTTGTGTATTTGCTTGCATACAGACTTGGGGCAAGACATTTCACTAATATAAACAATATCAGTACTTACTAGATGAGGCAGAAGTGTTTTTTGATTGTTCCTTTTCCTCCTCTTTGCACCACATGCCAAAATCATGCCTAGTTACAGCTACAGCAATTGTTCACTTATGTTTTATTCTGAGAACTTCTGGAGGCTACAAAGTAAAATGTAAAATACTTGTAAAACTATTAGGTGAGCCTGCTAATTCATACCCCATGTTGCTTCATTAACTAAAGCAAGACAGTACAAAGGCAGGGAGAGACTCTCTATTGAAAAAGTCAATTGGTTCCTTTATCTTGTGCCAGTACGAATATGACTTCACCATATTTAACAATGTTAACAAATCTTTTCTGAGAAGTAAATGCCAACCTTGAATTTATACTTTCACCCTTTAACCTCCAATCATATCAAGGATAACAGCATATTTTACAATTTCTTCTCTGGTCCCAGACAAGTAATAATTGCCAACAAGAATCATTAAACAAGTTAAAGCATTTAAATTCATTATAGTAATTCTTGTTAGTCGGGCACGTCGTGCCATTATCAGGCCTTTTACATCAGTAGAAACAATTGATAAATCTGTAATAATTCTGTGTCTCAAAGATTGGATAATGATCCCTTGTAATTCTCTGACATGGCACACACAAAGTACTGCTTTTCAGTGTGTAATTTCTCATTTCAGAGAACGTTAACCAGACCAAAAAAAAAAAAAAAAAAACCAAAAAAAAAAAAACCGCTTTCATACAAACTGTTCAGTGGAATGTAAATGAATGTGGGGAAGAGTTTCTTAATAAATGAGCCGCCATTGTGATTATTTTCAGTAACATTTGCTGTACTTAATGGTACCATCCATCTAAGGATTTCTACATTTATCCTGTTTATAGGATGGTTAAAACCTTTATGAAGGAATCATTAATTTCCTTCCAAATGTCACTGACTTTGAATGCTTTGATCATTCCAAGATTAGCCCAGCCCCTGTCATCAGTAGTCTCTGATGAGTTCAGACTGATTTGCTTTGTACATCAAAGACATAAAAGGACCACTCCAAGTCTCAGTCTTTTTGGTTACACTTTTGAAGTCTCCTGAATACACATGAGCCATTTAGTTCGAGGAGAATGAGAAGCTGAGGACCATTGTGCAGATGGTGGACAATGTGCTTCTGGACTTACACTGCCTTTCATCAGAGGCACAGACTGCCCCAGGACGTCCCCATGGGTGAAATTAATGGTTCATAATGATACTCATTAACATTTAAAAAAGGGAAAAAGTTCCTCAGACATCCCAGTATAGCAGAGTCCCCTTTTACCATGTGTGTTGGAAGGTGACAAAATACCTGTAACTGCAAAGCTGGTATGTTTCACTTGTTGGAGTCTGTGAAGAAATTACAGGTGCTACACAGAGCTGAGAAGAGTCAGCCTCTTCATTGCAGGGATTTTTATCCAAGTTTTTCATCTTGTTTCATTTTTCAAATTTAACTGCACAAAATATGTATAGAGCAAAAATAACAAGTAAACTCCCAAGTATTTAATTATATTTAAACCAATAGTTATCTTTATGTGAAATGTGAATTGCAAAGCTCTTGGAAATACCTGTTTTAGCCTTCAAGACACCTTATAAATAAGGTACAGTTTTTCTCTAGCATTTGTTGTACAGTATTTATTAAAATAAGTTGAAAATTTCCTTTTTCAGAATTACTATATATATTGTTCTGCAATTGTAATCTCATATGTTTATGAAACAAGTGTCTGAGTCAAGATTCTCAAAAGTGATGCTTAAAATTAGCATATTGAATGTCAATTATAGGTCCTAATAGGCACTTTGATGTTCTAGAATTGCTGAGCAGTTTCCTTTAAAGAGGTTTCATTCAATAATGAGGTAATTAAATAAGAGATTAAAAGGTTTTAAGACACATAAAAAGGTAATGACATATTTTATATGGCTGATACATCATAAGGCAGTAATAATAAGACCATGTTGGGCCTCACAGAATAGAACTGGTCATAATAATGACCAGTGACAGAAAAATGTGAAGTGCAGGGTAGAAAAAACAGAACTCTTCAGCAGTAGAATCTGTGGAAGTCTGGAAGGTTCTGGTGTCAGTGGGGAGGGGTTTTGTGGAGCAGTGCAGCTGAGAAATGGGTCTAATGTTTGTTTGGATAAGAGGAGATGTCAAGTGACAAATAGGTGAAGTTCTCTCTTACACACTACAGATTGCTTTTGGGATGCTTTACAAATAGCTGTTTAAAAATTAACATCAGTTTGACTCCAGCATTGTGAATGGGCTATTTAACAGTCTTTAGAGAACTGGAAAAAAAAATCCCACAAGGTAGAGGATTACGAAAATGGCTGAAAGAGTGTTAATTAGAGTCAATGGGATGAAAGTGAGAAAACAATGCACACAGTGAATGTAAAATTCAGATGAACGCTACAGCAGGGAACAGTGCCACACAGAGACCTTCACGTGACACTCAGCCTAAATTCTCAGTACAAACACAGACATAGTCCTGGGTGTCTGTTACCATGAAGATTTTCGATTTTGTGTAAAATGAACCACCTTTGAAGAGAAAAAAGGGAGGAAGGGCAGAGTGTGGTGGGACTGGTGCTGCAGAAGGTGGGGAAGGTGAAGCTGGCAGGAGTCTCTCTGCCATCATTCAACTTTGTCCCAAATGTCCAGCTGAGAATCTTCTTCCACTGACATAAAGGTGGATTAAGTCACTTATTTGGCCAATGCCAGCTCTCCATTTTATATTATTTTCACATGCAATTCTCCAATTGAAAATAGAAGCTGTGAAGAGAGCAATTAATGTTTTGGGATTTTTTTGTTTTGCACATTAACTAAAGTCTTTTCAGCCAGAGCACAGATGGCCCTGTAGCAGTCTCCTAGCAGTGCTCTACAGACTGCACTCCCGTGGGCCAAACCGTGCTGCTTGAAAAGCCCCTTTTCCAAAGGCAGCACTGGCACTAGGTTGTAAGAGCTCTCTGGAGTGCCAAAACATATCTTGGATGCTTCATAGTGAAATTTTAGGACAATTCCATATATATATATATATATATATATATATAAATTAAGAATTAAACTTTTTGCTGCATTTATTGTTCGGTGAAATATTACTGTAAATACTACAGATAGTTTGGTAATTTTAAGAGTAGTACCTGCCTCTCTTCAATGGGGATCCCATCCAAGGTGGGCTAATTTTATAGCAACAGACATAAATATTGTATGCATCTACAATAGTGTAACTAAAAAGTTAATAGATTCAAAGCAAAATTATTACCATTTTTCACCTCCAGGTTTATTCTTATGTGTCACAGACACTTTAGAAAATGTCTTTGGTATAAAGCTTTGGGAGCTTATTTTTCAGTTCTTCAAATTTTCAGTTTTAAATATCTAAAGAAGACAAGTGCAGGAAGATTATGGGAGAAAAAAACCCGAAACATTCTGTGCCTCCAAGTGCTGTTTTTGGTTTGGCATCTTTTGTTTTCCTCGTTGTCACAGCTGAGGTCATACTATGGTGCTGAGAGGGTTCTGTCGAGTCAGAGGAAAGTGGCTGCATTTCACAGATATCTTAATTTACATCTTTGCCCTGTTACATAGGCTATTTCCATCATTATTTTTTTTTTTTTTTGGCTCTCTGTGCACGTGTGTGTGTGTGATCTCTACAGGATGAAAAATGTTGTAAAGCTGTGGGAATTTTCTGGCACAGATGCATTTAGAGAGAGAGAGCTGCTCTGCATTGTTTAAAGCAAGACATTTTTTGATTGTTTCCATGATGACTGGATGCATCGTTAACCCCTTTATTGTTGATGTCCTACAGAGACCTGATATGTAGTCTTAATTATTTTAAAAGACATTTCTTTGTTACTTAGCTGGTGATTAAAAGTAAATTAAAAGATGGCAATGGCAGACTATTGTTGTTCATTAGCAGATCTAAAACCCTAATCATCTAGTAAGGGACTAATTTTCACATAATTTTAAAAACAATAAGTACGCTGGTGTAGGAGTTATTTGTGCTGCTTCTACCATTTAATTAACCAAATCACCAGAGAGGGAGAGTGTGAGTGATCATTTTCTATTAATCGAACTGAGAAATCTAAAGCAGAAGTCCCAGTCAAAGCTCTTAATAATATTCCTTACAACAAGAAGATGAGTTTGAACTTCAAGTGCTGAAGGACATTGAAGATTCTCACAGGGGAGTATGGGAAGGGCAAAGGCAAGACCAAGGTGACCAAAACACTCATTCATAATTTTGCAGAGATAAAAGATTAATTATGCTGCAGGAGGCAGTGATGGAGTATATACAAGAACCCAGACATAATTTGTAAAGCCCTTGAAAAGCAACATTTCTAAAGAAATATTAATTAAAATTCATTGAAAACTGGCCTTTAATACTTAACTTTCATGAAAATTTCTTGAGTTCAGGAAGAGCAAAACCTCAATTTTGTTGATTTAAATAATGCTTCAGTTGTCAGCATTAGTTGTTAGTGTTAATGATCCTCTTTTTCTCCATTTTCACGTTTTTTATCTGGCAAATGGTTGTTCCTTTGGTGAAATAAAACAGGGATTGTTGAGGTTGAAGTCCTGCACCCCCCTCACACATTTCCAGAGTACCTGGCAGGTAGGACTGATCATCACAGAAGGTATCAGAGAACTCTCACACCTAAGGAGGAAACACCTCTTGAAGAAGCTGATATTGCTGAAGAGGGGATGGAATAAAGGCATAACAAAACAAGGCTTTAATATACTTTTAAAGCTGTGATTATAATATTTCCACTTTGATACATTGTGTGAGCATTTTAAGAAAAGCAAATGCTCACATCAAATTTTTTAATAAGAAAGCAATTCTTAGCTGCAGTGAAGGAGAAAAATCCTGAAAGCTGACACTATGCCTCTGTGTGTCACAAATATTCTAACACTTCCAACCACAGCCCCCTGATTAAATTAATTAAATCCTTCTCACTCGTTATAAAATATGTTGTGGGACTCAGCCTTCACTCAGCTTTCTGTCTCACTTTAAACAAGATCCAAGTATGCTAAAACTTGAAGTTCAGGTGCAGAAATACACCTCTGTGGTCCTAGTGCTGAGCACATGCACCGCAGTTTGGTGAGGGTGCTCTCAGGAGTAGCAGCTCTTGTGAAGGAGAGAAAGGTCTTTTCTGAGCTGTGCATCTCTACTACCAATGTTTGTGTTTCTTCCATGATCGTGGTTTACTGGTCCTTTCTAGAAGATAACTAGAAAGTGACTGAAAATGAAGAGAAAGGAGAAGAAATGCTGTGTGAGCAAATAGATTCCTCCAGTCAAGTGAATAATAACTGATAGTGTTGGCCCAGTTCTGCTGCTGTGGATGCAGTGAGAGAAAAAATGAGTAGAAAAGACAAAATAAGCTGAGAAGCTGATAATTTTATCTGGAGCAGTAAAAAGAAAATCTCTAGTGTGATCCTCCCTCGTGTGTAATTCCCTACATGTTGCTGCTGACAGTGGATTTCAGTTGTAAATATTGTATCATCTCTTCTCCTCTGCTCTCTCAAACAACTGGATCTGCTTAGTTTTATGCCATTTGTTCTTTATAATTTTCCTGATAATGAGTTCATCACCTTTATGTACGTTAAAGTTTGCATAAGTAGATTTATCCATATTTTCATATGTCTTGTTACTGGATCTCATATTTACTTTATTATGAGCATCAAAAGTTAACATGAAGATTTATTGGAGAAACAAATACCCATTGTATTAACAATTCTAACATTCTAACAATACTGTAGGATCTTTAAATGCCTGCTGATTTCCTTTCCTTGGTAATCACAGACAGTATATTTATTTTTATTTATTGAAGTTATTTGAAAGAATTAGGTAGATGTTGGATTTAAATGACTTTTGTAAAAGTAACAGGCTGAGTCAGTAAAGAAAGAAATGACCAGATGGTAACCCCAGTATGGGATAGAGATAAATGTGAATCTGAAATGAGGAATGTCCCAAATAATGAGGGTCATTTGAGAGTAAGATGGTGTGTGCACTTTGTGGCCATGAATAATGAATGCATCGATGTACCTCCTCCAGCAATCATGATGCATGAGTTCTCTACAGAAACTATCACGGGATCAGTTTTACAGAGGAATCAAGTGCTTTAAGTACCTTAATTATTTAGATTATGTATCTGAGAGAAGAAAAATGTTTGAATTTCATATTCTTGCTTTTTTTCCTTGGTGTCAGAGAAGGAGAAGGGTGAACTGGGGACAAAATCCTGTGTGAGCTTCCCAGGCACAGTGCTGTCGTGGCAAAGATGATTCTCTTGATTCCTCTTTTCCTTTTTACCCACCTAGATGGCAAACTTTACAGCTCTGCAAATGAGTGAGCTGAACTTCGAGTTGGTAAGAACATCCTATCCCACCTCAAAGAAACTGTGAAAGTCAATCTGTCCCACCTGTTATTCCTAGTGTGAAAAGTTACACATGGAATTGCCACAGGGGGAATCTCTCTCCAAAAGGACAAATCACAGCATTTTCCCTTTTGGGGTTACCTGCTTTCTTTGCCCTGAAATGAAGGCGAGAAAAAAGATGTTCCCCTCCTTAATTTTAATTTCTAGCCCTGGTAACAGAAAGAGGTGCTGAAACACAAGGCAGCTGAATCAATGAGAAAGAAAATGCTGGTGCTATCGAAGTGATTTGCCATGGGAGATTTGCTGCAACACGAATGCTGTTTAGAGCTCAGCCTGTGAGCTTGTTGATTCTGCAGAAAT
Source organism: Onychostruthus taczanowskii (assembly GCF_017590055.1). NCBI lineage: Eukaryota > Metazoa > Chordata > Aves > Passeriformes > Passeridae > Onychostruthus > Onychostruthus taczanowskii. Next base: position 12,628,467 of record NW_024498573.1, read on the forward strand.
TTCAGGTACAAGCCCTTACTGATTGTTCCTCTTACGCTTGCTTAAGCCAAGCAGCCGACATTCAGGCCCTCCTGGAAACAGAAATCAAGCACTTGCTGACTTTGCTGCTTGAAACAATAACTGTCTCAGAGGCACCTTTGCCCCGTTGTCCCCTGTAACCTCTGCACTCTTGTTTTTCCTCTTTCGCAGGCAGAAGTAATTGTGTTGTTCTGTTCTCTTAGGAATGCTCAGCAGAAGTGTAGGAATAGGCTGAAGTCGCTTGTAGAATCCTTTGCAAACTGAGCAAATTATTTGCTTATTATCAAAAAATGAATGCTCAAAACTCACTCCCAAAGATCTCACTAAATAAGTAAGAGGAAAATCTCCCACACAGGACTGTAGCAACATGCTCATTCTAGAACTGGTTTTGTTCAAATTCTTCCTCAGAATTATTAGCAATTTGAAAGCTCTAAGCATGTCACTAAAAAATACTCAATATCTGTTGCTAGTTCTCTTTTTTCAGCTAAATTTATGTTAGAGAAATTTTTGTTAGTGTGTTCACATTAAGTGATGAGTTCATTCCCACCCAGGTGAACTTTATCACCTGCCTGGGTACTGAGGAGTTCTGCTCCTGGTGCTGGACAGTGACCAAATCTGCCTCTTTCGAGGAGCTTTGGGTTCCTCCTGGCGCTGCAATGAGCTCAGTGGACAAGCTCTATGATCAAATGCAGTTACTTACAATCCAAATTTACATAATGGAATACAGTTACAAAAGTTAAAGAACAAATTGCAGCGTTAAGATGATAGTGAGCCATACCAATGGTATTTGTTGCTGTAAAAGCCCAGCTGAATTGCAAGGTTGGCTAATTGCCTTGTGCATCCTCCCCTTTGGCTGGCTCTGCACTGAGTTACAGCTCCCCTGCTCTGACCATTAGCCACGGCTGTTAAACTGTCTGAGGTTAAATATGAGACCAGCTCACAGAGTCTGCTATAGGCAGCTTCTTCTTTTTACTCCTAGCTCAATAGGGTGTGAGGTTTTCCCCTTTTTCTCATGCCCTTCAATCGTTCAGATTGAGTGTGTGATGTAGAATGCTTAAATGGGAACTACAGCATTTCTTCTCCTTCTGTCTTTTCCCTTTACTACCATTTCTATTAAATGTGTTAATATTTTGTTTGCTTTAGGCTTCAAACTCCAGTCTTCTGTTGCAGCTTTTGAAGACATTTTGGTAAAGCCTTTACCTTTGGTAAAGGTATCTCATATCAAAAGAAATATTAAATATATGTTCTGCTTAATAGATCCTTTCTCTTTGAGCATCAGGTAGAAACAAAACAGATGGCAAATCTGGGAACAGGATGTTTCTCTTGGGTAATACTTCACTTCGAATTCACTGTTAATATTAGGGTCCCTCGTGATGAGCCTGCCTTTTTTAGAGTACAAGGACAAGTTATCCTTAGAAATAATAGCAGGAAAATTACAAAGAGTCTAAGAGGAAAAATTTCTCTGTACATTTTATTTAAAGCCTGTTGGACTCATGCCATGGGGACAAGTTGCAACTGAAATTTTAAAACGCCTGGATCATTTCAGGATACCTGCAGCTCTTACTAAAATAACAGCAATAAAATTTCATGGTTTCATCGACCACAAAAGGAGTCAGGAAAGCATTTTCCTCTTATCTACACAATAGCATAATTGGCTTAGGGCATTGGTGGAGAGGTATGATCCTCACACAAGACAACAGGTATCAAACTGTTTACTGAGATGGGACTGAAGGGACAAGCGAGCTAGCCTGATGTAATACTGTTTGCAGATTTTGTGCTGATGTAGCAACATATTCCTGAGACTCAGATTTCCTGTGCTGATGTTTTACTCTTGCCTCAGTATCAGAAGAGCTGAATTGAGATTCTGGGGCTTTTAATTTGCTTGTCTTAGAAAATTCATCCCCATCTCTGAGTGCTTCCTAAGCACCATAATCTAAACTAATTTGGAGTACCAGTTCTAAGGTCTATCCTCTTCTGCTGCTCTGGAAAACTCATTAATTAATTAATTTATTCATTCATCTTGCAGCCAGCAGGGAACAAGAGCAGGGCAGTGCCACTGACTGCAACACACTGCAGGTGTGCACTCACCTGCAGAGGCCTGAGAGTGCACCTAAAGCAAGCACTGCAGGTGCAGTCATCTCAGATGATTTGCAAGAAGCACTACAGAGAGAAAGATCCCACTTTAAACTTAGTTGGCCTCTGCATTAAAATAATTCTGAGCACTCACAGTCTTATCCATGGATTCTGCACACCTGAGAAGTAGGACATGAGAACCTCAGGCTTTCAGGAACATCAGTTAATAGGAAACTCCCAACTGGCTGCTCAGGCAATACTGTAAAGTGTTCCAGGGAAAAGGGTATTTTAATATGGCCAGAGGTGTAAATAAACAAGTAAATCTGCTACATCACCTAATTAGATTCTGTAGATAACACATAGTTGAATCAAGGAAGTTCTATAATGTATGCAGTAATATTTTTATGCAAAAAATACCCCAAACATTTTCCTCACACATCTGAGGCTTATTTCAACCTTATATTACATATTCTTCTTTCTGCTTCTCTCAGTTGCTTTGATTTTAGAAAATGTAGTTCACCCGGACAAAATCTGCCAGACTCCTGCAGGTACAAATGGCAGCACTGCCTGGCCCTGGGTGTAGCACCTGGCATGGAGCACCTCGCAGCTGCCCAGAGCAAGCCAGAGCCTCTTGCATCTCCTCTGACTGCTGTCATTCTTCATGTTGGTTCCAAAAGCCCCCTCCAGCTGTCCCACTGCTGCCGTGTCCAGGAGCTGACAAGCAGCTGAACTGGTGCACATTTTCCGAATTAACGCAGACTTGGACTCAATGGCACTTGCAAAAGAATTCAAAGGACAGTCTTTGTTCAAGTGCTGACATGTCTTTGTAAAGGAAAGCAATTTTCCCTCCCTGTAGTCCAATCAACAAAAAAATAATCAAGCTAGAATTATAAACTGAAACCACAGCTGAAATAAATGTTCCACGGTTTACATACCTCTGTTTATTTGCTTTAAACTCGAAAGCATGCTTTTTAAAACATTTTTTTTGGATAGCCCAGCATTATTGTACAGCAATTTAGAAAAATCCAAAAGGGAGGATGTATTAATGGTTTTAAAACTAGAGACACGTTTAGCCTATTGGGCTGTGTCAGGCTGCTGTTAGCACTTTGTCCTGCAGCAATTGAACACATCCTTCATGCCAAAGCTCAAACTCCCAGCTCACTGCTGCTTCTGTTAATGCTGTCAGGTAAAGGCTTTGCTCAAGATCCTGCCAGAATGATGCAGGAGACATAAGGAGATGAGTGTTTAAACCGAGGTATATATCACCCAAAATAATATGGAGCAAAGAAAAAAGTAAATTTCAAAATTCCTGTATTGACCGTGGTTTATACAGTACATTATCAAGACAGAGTTTCTGTTTCACAGGGATAATGATAAACACAGTGTGATTAATTTTTCATCAGCATGCATTTTTTGAAAGTGCAAACTGACTTTTCAATATATATATAAACTGCCCTATCTTCATTTTCTTTTCATCTTCATTCTTAACCTTCTTAACAAAAAAAAAAAAAAAAAAAAAAAAAAAAAAAAAAAAAAAAAAAAAAAGAGGGGTTTTAATTTTAAAAAGAAAAAATGGGGTGTCATAAATCAGAGGTTAAGAATCTAGTAGGTTTGCTTGACTTAGGTACGTTTCTATGAGTCTGTATTAAGTGCTAATGGTACAAATCACTAGAGGCATTTAGACATTTACATCTATTTGTATATCTTTAAAATATTGGAAAAAAAAAAGAAAAAAAAGAGGAGTTTCTAATTTAAAATTAAAATGGGGTGTCATAAATCAGAGGTTAAGAATCTAGTAGGTTTGCTTGACTTAGGTACGTTTCTATGAGTCTGTATTAAGTGCTAATGGTACAAATCACTAGAGGCATTTAGACATTTACATCTATTTGTATATCTTTAAAATATTGGGCATGAATTTCATTAGAATAAGTGACACCATCTAAGTAGTGGTTAATTGTCTGTTATTGAGGGCATTTTCAAGGTAGGGTTATTCAAACAATTTAACACAAACTTTTCACCAGGCTTGATAACAGAGCTGTCATTTGTAATCTCATGCAATTCTTTATCCTCTCCTCTATTTCTTGGCTGTAAAGGAACCGTCAGTGGTACTGTCAGCAGCTGAATTCCTTTAATATCCTTGAATTTCTAATATCAATAATATTTCATATGTCATAAGCTCATTGTGGTTTTAATTTGAACCATGTGTCAATAGCAATTCAAAACTTTTAAATTGATTGTTCTCAAGATACATCTAGAGACATTATGAAATCTCCATTGTTTTGGCAATTCTTTGGTTTTGAGAATGTCATAGTAGCTGATGGTATAATTAAAAGAGCTGGTTTGTTATGCTGTGAGTCTCTGGAGATCAGTTTCACTTGTCACACAGAAGAGCCAATCCACCTGTGGTGGAACTGAGCTTTGGACCATGACTTGTGCAGCTGTATAACAAGATGCTTTTTCAAATTATCAGCCTTGGGTACAGGTGACAAAATAAAAAAAAAAGGAGCTTCTTAGAGTTGCTCTTTATAAGAAAACCTGTAGTCTTTCAGTCATAATTTCATGACCAAAAGCATCCTGGCCTTTTTATCAGCAATTTCCTTTGATTCTAATGATCAGAAAAACTGAGCCTAACATTGGCACTGAACTTCTGCAAAACACATGCTTACAGAATAAGCTATTCCTCTGAAGGGATGTATAGTTATGGTGCTGAGGAGAGAGGATAAATCAGCCAATAAAAGGGAAAAGGAAAGATGATATTTCCCCTCAGAGGCTACAGTTGGTCAGGTTGAAATTTGCAAGCAAATGTGCAGGGTTCTGTTCACTAAACCCCTCTGGAGCAGGACTGCAGCTTTCTATTTTGTCACGTCAGAATAGATGTTAGGCAGACTTGCCTGAATACAATGCATGTGTCCTTTCAGATATTCCATCTATCTGTCATTTCAGCTCGAGTTTGCATGGCTGACTTTTGATTATTGTACAGGTCTGATGTGTGCTTGTAAGAGCTACACAAACAGCCCCGTGCCCAGTGTGTGCTGCTGGGATCCCAGAAGTCAGCAGGCTCGTTTCATTCATGACACAGCAAAGAGCTCGTTAGGAGTTCTGTAAACTACTTCTGTGAGTTTTAACTTCCCCAGCCATGATAATGTGACCTGGTTATTATTCTGATGTCACTTTTTGCTGCAGTAGAATGTCTGGCTTCCCAGGGCAAGGGGGGACGGCACTGGATGCAGGGAGTCCAGACTGCAGCGTGCTTCAGCGAAGCTCCCCGTGATCTATGGAGTGGGACATCTCTGGCAGCAGCACTGGAAGATGTTCATCCATCTTCTCACGTGGTGGTAGCAGCTCAGATAACAGCTAAATCTGTGAGAACAGACACTGAGGACATTATGGAAGACAAAGTGATGAGGCCCTGGGCCTTTGTTTAGACATCCTGGGACTCGTTCTGGGGAGAAGAACACTTTTCATGTCTGCAGCACAAAAATACAGAATGCTAGGGATTAAAAAAGATTAAAAGATCAGCTTTCTTAAATAGCTGAAACCACCACTAAAATTTCTGAGATGCAGACAATTACCAAATCAAAATGGAGTTAGGTGTTTAGATGTCAGAGGAGTTGCAGTTTTGCCTAGAATTTGCACGGTATTGGAGAAAGAGTCCTTTATTGTTCTCTAGGATCAGTTAATAATTCTCTCTAGCCTGTCAGGTGACTGGAAGCCAGCATGTGTTCCTCCTCTCACTCCCTTGCATCATTTCCTTTTTTAGTGGAAAACGTTTGGCCATCCTCTAGGAGGCATGCTGATTGGAAAAACACAATATAATCCATGAATTTACAGCCTCGTTGTATTGTTCCTTAATCCCAGCCAGATTTCTCCATGTTCATATCCATAAACTGTTTGACCTCTTAACTTATTAAAAATGTCTAAAAAGTTCTCAGGCCTTTAGTATGGTTTAAAATATTTAGATGGAAGAACAACAGAGTGAAGTATCCATAATTTCTGAATAACAGCATTGCATTAGTTATGTACACTGTTAATTCACAGGACTATTTTCAGTAACAGTATACACAGCACAAATAATTTATACACTATAGTTGTATAGAATTCTGAAGAAAGTAACATAACAACTTTAAGTCCTTTAGGTTTGTTGTCTGGAAAACCTTGTACATGAAAAATTTAAGGCAGAATTCAGCATCTGGCTGTGAAGCTGAAGTGAGTGTGTTCTTCAAGATTCTCAGCTTGAAGACTGCGTTTTTGTGAGACGACACTGCGAGAACAGTGTTGCTAATAAAAGGAGACATTCTACTAATATCACTGGGGTTTGTGCCTTCACAGGTTTGCTTGAATGCTTTGGGCTAAATTTGGATGTAATTGCTCAAAATGCCCTCAAATTTGTATTCTAAGATACATTCAGTCATAAGTTTAGAGAGTGGTCATGGTGCTCAGTAATTTTACATATTTTGGCGAAGGGGAGGAGAGGAGTGGAAAACACTGCCAGAGAAAATAGCCAAAGGGAAGAGAGAGAAGAATATTCTGAATTAGAGGAGAGCCATCAAGGCCATGGAGTCCAACTCCTGCACAGGACACCCCAAGAGTCACCCCCTGGGCTCCAGAGCATTGTCCAAATGCTTCTTGAATTCTGTTTATGGATTTTTTTGATGTGTTAAGGAATTTTGGCACATGCTTTCTTCTCCCATGGCAAGAAAGATAAAACCAGAGCTGTTTCAAAGCATCCCACTGTTTATATCCCAGTGAAATATCAGATGTTTAAAGCTTTCTTTCCAATAACAGATCAAAACTTAAGTAGTTATTATTATAATTGTATGGGAAAATCCAAGATTGCTTCATTGAAAGCATCATAAATTTTGCTGTTAATACCACAGGAATCATAAGAGGTGTTAACCTTTGTAGTTAGTTGGAGATAGAACAATTTAATGACCTCTTTTTTTCTATGGACTCAGTAAGGCCACTTATCCTACAATAAATTAAGCTATGCTTTCCTGTGTTGCCAGCTGCAATAAAGATAAAGTGGCCATCGTGTACTCTGAAGTAATCAGCACTCAAGTTTTTGTGGCCTTTTGTTCCCCAAAGGAAAAAAAAACACCAAACAACCCATCACAACTTTCAAATGTGGGCATTTCAATAATCTGAATATCGTAAAAAAAAAAAAAAAAAAAAAAAAAAAAAAAGAAAAAGGAAAATTGTTAAATTAACAAGAGGGTTTATTTTGGCTATCTTATTAACGACAGCTAATGAGATATATCTGGTCAGTTCCTGGAGTCATCATACTGTAATGAAGATATTTTATTAAAAAAAAAAAAAAAAAAAAAAAGAAAAAGGAAAATTGTTAAATTAACAAGAGGGTTTATTTTGGCTATCTTATTAACGACAGCTAATGAGATATATCTGGTCAGTTCCTGGAGTCATCATACTGTAATGAAGATATTTTATTAAAAAAAAAAAAAAAAAAAAAAAGAAAAAAAACAAACGAAAAAAAGCCACTAGCAAAAGAAGTCCATGCATTGTACTTGTCAGAAAAAAACCCAGTTCTTTCTGGTTTGTATTAATTTCCCATGCATTATGTAAATTTTTCAAGTTAGAATTTTAATGCTGTAAGTTTTTTTTGCCATATATAAAATGTTTTCCCATATCTGCCAAAATCTGTGATAGAAAAGGATAATAAGTGAGAAATTTGCCCAACATATTTAATTACATTAAATTTAGTGCTATGAAACAGAGTAAAAGTTATTTTAGCATAACAATATCTTAATAACTGTGTCTTAAGTGTGTGTTACATTAATAACTGTGCAATTTTGGAAAGTTCTCCCAAGAACAAACATTCTTTCTCTGATACCTGAATTAAATTAGGCTGAACAGTTTGGTTAGGTGATTAAGGAGGCTTTTTTGCCTTTGTTAATATTGTGTTTCCAGACACAACTTTAACATAGGCACGCACTTGTGTAACTGGAGTCCTAAAATACATACATCAACAACTGATCAATGTAGAGTTTACTACACTACTCCTGGGAAATCACTAATAGCAAACTTCATGGTTAAGAGAGAGAGATGAGAACTTGTGTATTAAATTTGATTTTAAAATAATGAAGACTGGAAGAGCTGTGTACAAGCAATAACAAGAATAATTTCATTTTTTGTTTATATATTTTCTTTAATGCAATTAGATTTTTCTTTTCTTCTGCATATCCAAGTGCTTGTGCAAGTTCTCTTTCTTCTGGCTTTTAATCAGAAGCATGACAAAGAACAGAGATGTGCCTCTAATGATGTTTGTTTCCCTCAGAGCAGCGTGAAGCAGTTCAACATTTTATGAAGCTGCTCAGACAACTTTGTAAATACTGAAACTGGATAACTTTGAGGGCTGATCACTGTGAGGATTCATTACCTCAGTGTGAAGGGGCAGTTGCCTCACCAGCTCTGTCATAGCTGGCCCTCACCCAGCAGTGTGTCAGGGGTTTGGTGTTCAGCTGTTTCTTCCTTTGGTCGTGTCCGTGTTTATTGCCAGGGATAGGTCGTGACCAGTTCAGTTGTTGCTCATTTTGCTCTGTTTTTTATTAGAGATTCAAGCTGTAGTTCTCCTAATGTGCCTCAACACCTGGCATACTAGTTTGGAAATGGTATCATTTGGACATGCATGCACTGGGGGTTAAAAATGGGCCTCAGCTTTGTAATGACTGAGGGGTTTTGAGGCTACTGCTGTCTATTGCACATTTGCAAGGCAGGCAAATGGGCTGTAGCACTGTGTTTGATTTTACACATTTTAGGCATATCAGGAAGGGGGCAGAGTAATCAGAGCCAGCTCAGAGGGTGAAGCAGATATGATCACAGAAAGTATGATCTCCCAGAAAAGACTGAGAGAGCTGGGCTTGTTTACATGGGAAAACACAACTGACAGGAGAGAGGATCCCAGTCTTTAAAAGGAATAAAGGTGATCATGAATAGGAAGGTAATAAATTGTTCTCCATGTCCATTGCAGCTCAGGATAGGGGATAGGACAGAAAGTAATGTGACTCTTTTTCAGTGGGAGAGCTTTAGATGGGACATCAGGAAAGAGAAGCAACGAAAATCACTTTTCTCACTGCAACAATAGTTGGGCACTTGGCTCTGTCACCCTGGGATGCTGCAGCCTTTTCCACACTCTGGAGATTTTCAAGAACAGATTAAGGAAACAGCTGTCAGAAATCATTGTAGTGTAGCTTTTCCTGCCCTGTTGAGGGAGATGGATTTTATGACCACCTAAGTCTTGAGATACCTTCCTGCCCTGTAATAGAAGTCTTAATGAGTTTAACTTTCTTTTTCATTAAAAAAGGATATTTTCTTAAATGAACATTGCCATCAAATTTGCTTTTTCATGGAATATATGGGAATACTCTCAAAATATATTCCTCAAAATTATTTCTGAGTCATTGCTTAATTATTGTCCAAGCTATTAACCTTTTTCTATCCCTGCTCCCCATTTAAAAAACTCTATTATACTATTTCCTTTCAGTTTTGCCTCTGAGAAATGGGAAGCAAGGAGAAAAATGATAAACATTAACCGTTTGTTTCTCTGTCAGCTGTAATTGCTATACAAAATAGTGCCTTGATTGCGTTGTGCAGATAAGATTCAAGAAATAAATTAGATTTTTAATTTCAATTCAAGTAAGATATTTCAATCAGTCATAGTTCTACCATTTAGCAAATGTGTCACTCCACAACCTGAATTCCAGTCTTGATTTTTTTTATTTAGTAATCAATGTTTGGCTTTTCCTTTGAAATTCAGTATTAACTAAGCTGTCCAAAGTAAAGCATTTAAACAGTATCCAGGCTTTCCATAGCTTAGAAGTCAAACCATCATGGCTGCAAATTGCAACAAATCTTCAGTATTTATGCAGAGAGTCAGTGCTGTGAATTTTTATCTAGAGACTGCACGGAATTTAAAAGAACATGTATATTAAAATTTAAAAGAACTGTGTATATTAAAATATACACAGAGTGACTGTGTAGAAAGTAGTCTAATAACCATCACGAAGGTAATGCTGGGATAAATATATCACATTCAGCATGAAAGTCCTCTTCATGCAATAAAAACATGCTTGAAATTCTGTAATTTCTCTTGTAATTAGAGAACTGCAAGTCAAGAGAGTAGGTGGCATCATAATCCTTGGCCCCTTGTACTCAGGAAATATTTGTACGGCATTGCTCTCTCATGTGGCCAGAGCCATGGGGAGATTTGCTAGGAACACAAGTTTGTTCTACAAGGCCAGAAAGGATCCCAGCTGGCCTGTGGAGTGGCCCTGCTTCTGTTCCACTGTGACAGTGAAGGAGTTTCCTGGCATTTCTTGAGAGAGATAGAGGCTGACCACATCATTCAGACAAACCAGACTGAGTGTCCGATCTGGTTCCTTAACTCTGTCCTAAATAAGTGTTACAGATCACATTTTTACAGAAATATATTACAAGTAAAATAGCTGGAGAAGGGAACTTCCAGTCAATGATTTGAGCCAGCTCAGCTCCTCATTCCAGTCATGCTTTTATTCCTCATCTATCTTCTTTAGAGGTGAATTCTGGATGCTTTCTTTTTCAGTGTAGGGTAGAAACTTTATGAGTAATTCTAACAGTGTAAATTACAGATATGCCTTCCACTCATGTTCAAAAAAGACAATGAGTAATAAACTTCTCTTAACTATATCTTGGTATTTGGTCTAATTATGACTTTTATGTAATAATAATACACAGGTACATTATGTGTACCTACATACCAAGAGTGGCATTAATAAGCATTCCATCTTAATGAAAAGTTACTTATTTGGTAGGCAATGTTCTGCAAAATGTGAAGTTTCTGAGAAAAAGATCCTGGTTACCAGGATATATTCAATATGGGACACAGGATTCTGTTTGCACATTTTGATTTGAAGATCTAGAAACCTTTTCTGGGAAGGGCAATAGGTGACTTCTTCCATGATAATTTTATGAAATATTGTCTGCTCAGAAATTGTGTATGAATATACATGCACACCCACACACAAAGAACAAGTAAAATTTTGCCTTAAAAAGCACACTGGCCTTGTATAGCAAATTCATTCTTTTTACATTTGATTCCATCTCTTCCTTCTTTTCACAGCTTTAATGAAATGGGAAACTAATGAAAAATGTTTGCAGCCCTGATTATAGAGCACTGAGCAGAACCAGCTCTGAGCACATGCACATATGAATCACAGCTCAAATGGATCTTTGATTGCTCATGTGGCTTTATACAGGTTGTGATTTGTGATATCAGGGAGGGCTAAAATAATTTTCAATACATTACATTGCAATGCACTTCAAATCTGCTGGGAAAAAACAAGTTAAGTGTTCTGCTGCCAGTTGCTATCCCTGTTATTATGGAATGCTCTAGGAGGCTTCCTTTTATTCATACCAGTTGTGTGGTTTAATTTAAAAATAATACCAAGCATCCAACTTTCTCCTTTCATGTTAAAAGAGTGCTATTTAAAAATTGAGAGAATTCAGTCATTGGTTGGAGACACAGAGTATAAATAAGCCTTGTCTCTGCATGTCTGATGATTTCTGATTTAAATAGTTTTTCATTAAATATGAAATGTCCAAATTACCAAATCATTGTTAGTCGCATTATAAACCATTTTATAGTACTTCTCCAGCATCTTATCTCCTGGCTGCAGGATGCTTGTGGATAATGCTGCCTTCGTGTCAGACAAGCAGACAATAATTTGATTGTTCTGTTTGCTGTGTTGTGCAGAGCAGTACTTTAAAATTCTGTCATGTTTTGTGCTGTGACAAAGTCTATTGCTTTTATTTGTTGGTACGTTGGAAAGCTTCAATATTATTGCTGTAGATCTTTTTCTTCCTTTTAAGTTTTTCTTTGCAATCAGTTTGATATATGAACATGGTGTAGCCCTTGTAGTCACACCCCTGCTAGATCAAGAGTGGGGAATCTTATGTTACCCAAACTTGCTCCTCAAGCATTCACCAGGGTGGTAGTAGGCAGAAGTAAATCAAGGGTTGTTAGTCCTGTTGTCATTATAGGTTCTGATGGATAGGACTTTTCTTGGGCAAGATAATTATGCTCTTCATGTCTTTTGACGTGAAAAAAGTATGCTGAAGAATTTTTAATGCATATTTTCTGCGTCAGCATACAGGTATTTCAGTGTTGCAGTTCTGACTTCACATGATGGAAACAAAGTCCCCAAATCCACATTTTAAAATCAATGGCTCAAAAGATAACGAGTTTGTGTCCAATTTATATGGAAGCAATTATTTTTTAATGATTGTGGCACAGTTTTTTTTCATAAAATAAACATGTTTATGGTGATATCTCAGTGCAGAGGAGATTTGACATTATGATAATATTTTCTGATGCTTCTGATTCTCACCTATTCTGCCCCTAGTGGGTTACAACTTTGTCAGGATATGTCAGACTCTGGTGAGTTTTTGCTGGTACTGTTAGAGAGCCTGGTTCAATTCCATCAAAGCCCAAAGAGTAGTTTCCAGTTGATTTGGTGAGTACACTTCACTGCAGGTATGTATTCATCACCCCAGAAGGAAAACTCTATATTGGAAGACAGACGAGTGGAGTATGTTTTAATTTTCTGTTTCCATTGCTCTTGTACTGTCAGTGTAAAACAGTTTTGAGGGTTGTCACACCCAAATGGTGCCAGTCTTGTTCTGCCTCTGAGTATGTGTGACTGCTGCCTTGGTCCCTCCCAGCCACAGCCTTCAAATCCAGGGGCAGTGCAGCATCCACCTCTTCTTTGGAAAGCCTCCCAGAGCGTGGCCTGGGGTGCAGAAGCACAGAGTCCCTGATTTTCTGAGTGTGGCAGGTTCTGGTAATGGCTCTGGTCTACTGCCTGTTTGTAGCATGGCAGAGACCTCAGTCCCTCCCCATTTCCTACTCCACATATGCTCTGCTGGGCATATCCAAGTAGCTGCCCCATCTGTGGTCATGTTTATTTGTTTTAGGGGATTCAACTGGCATTAATTTACAAAAATGAGGAAGGGTTGCCATCTACAATTATTAATTAGCATGCACATCTGCCTAGAAGGTGTTTCCATAAGCCTGTCTGAAGTACTTTATTGTTGTTGTTTTTTTCATTTGAGGAGGATCAATGCTAATTTTTGGTGTTTACCAGCAATCATAGATGACTTGCAGTTAAAAAGCCATCAGCTCTGTCACATTTTTCAGTGAACAGAATCCCTTTCCAGATGGCCCTTCATTTGGATAATGGACAGCCTAAGGGGATAAAAATGTCACCTGTTGTAGCTAGTCAACAATATTAATAAAAACAGAAGAATAGACCATTCATAAAATGGGAAACAGCCCAAGAATAATTTGTGAATTATATAGTGAATATTTTTGGTAGCAATCTTACTTTAAGAATTCATAGGCATTCTCAAATCTGGATATTTTTGCCTTTGTACTGTTACCTTGCAGATTAATCATGGGCTAATCTAATTTTTTTTAGTGTGTTTTCTGATAAAAAAAAGAAAATATATGAGTGATTATGTCGTAATTATAATTATGAAAAATTCCTGATTACAAGGAGACCAATAACAGATTTCTTGGCTTGTCTCATACCAAATAATTTGGAAAGGTGCTTTAGGTTTAACAGAATATTCAGATTTATTTAAAATGCTGGAAGTTATTGGATTTTGGGCTTTTTTGGATGCTGGATTTTTTTGTTTGGTTAGGTTTTTTTTATTATTTTGGTCATCTTATACTTTAAAAGTTACAAATTAAAAAGTGATATAGCAAATACTGACATTAAAAGTAACATTTACATTTGAAAAAACACAGCAACACCAAAATTTTGAAGTCTCTTATATAAGTGGTATTTTTAAAGAAAATTCAGAGTATCTCCCTCCCCATCTGGCAAAATCTAATGAATTTCTGAAGCAATCAGGAGTGGCTCAGTATGCCTTTTTGCCAAAAAATCTTTTATTTGAAGACTTTTGTCCAGCAATTTTGGTAATCACAGCTACCTTGTATACAACCGTTCTAACTGTGAACAGTAATAACATACTTTTCAGAGTTTTCTGATAGTTTGAGATAAGTAAAATAGATAAAAAGCTGAGACAGGAAACCAGATCTCCATGTGACCAGTGCAGCAAGAGCTGTCTGTTGCAGCCTGCTCTGAGCATCAGTGAGAGCTGGCCCCACAGGATCCACCTGAGGACAAGGTTATTTGCTGGAGGACGAGGTTATTTGCTGGAGGACAAGGTTTATCTGCTGGAGGATGAGGTTTATCTGTGGGAGAATCAGGTTTATCTGCTGGCGGATGAGGTTTATCTGCTGGAGGATGAGGTTTATCTGCTGGAGGAAGAGGTTTATGTGCTGGAGGATGAGGTTTATTTGCTGGAAGACAAGGCTTGTCTGTGGTAGGATGAGTTTTATCTGCTGGACAATGAGGTTGATCTGTTGGAGGACACTGCATCTCCTCATTGCTGATGAAAAGAGGCTGGAGATGAAGACCTCCTGATCCAAGCATCCACCCTGGCAAGGAGGAGTGAGGATTTCTGAGTTCTCTGTCCATTTGTAGCACATTTTCCACCCATTGTTCTTCTCAATCACCCTCTTATTCTTGATGTGAAAACTAGACTTTGTTGATAACCTGTGTCTTCTTTAGAGCCTGAAGGCACTCACTGACAAACAGGTGATAAACATACAGGAAAATAATTAAGTGATTTTCTTGAAAATTTCTCACCTTGAAGGAATATTCCAGGGCAAATGAAAGGATCTGCCCTCTTTACAGTTTTATATATTTATAATCTCACAGAAACTAAGGTGATGGTTCCCTGTCTTCTCATTCAGAGACCTCAGGTTACTCTGCATGAGGGTTGGTTTTTCCCATCTCTTTAGCAATTCATTCAGATCAGGAATAACATTTTGCACTAAGGTACTTGACCAATTACACAGTAGGAGGAAAACCCCACAATTTTCTTTAATAATAACACTGATTTCCATTGTATAACTTTCAGGAGAGAAAAAAAAAAAAACAAAACAGATGTCAGTGACATGCTCTTCCCTCATGACTCCAAGTCAATAGATCTTGACTGCAGATGTCATTGGAAACAGTTTCCAATCACAAGTACAGGATTTTTATGAATTATTTTTTTATTTTCCAAGGAAGAAGCTTTATTCATGCTGTGCAAAGTATTTTTACTAATTGTTAGCATGCTTTCAAGGGATTAATGTTGGGTACACAGCTCTATGCCTGTAAAAAAAGTAAAATTGTAAGTATATAGTTACTTTTGTAAAATCATACCAGAGTCTTCTGAGAACACATAGAAGGTAAATATGTAAAGCAGTGAAAACCCAGGGAGTTACATGGAGTTATCCTAGAGTAAATGAGTTAATGTGGTGCATGGATCAGTAATAGCTCCTACAGCTGCCAACAGATGCGTGTGTAAGGAGTTGTATATATTTTCTTACCATAAAGCATGGTAATTGGAATTGTTCTTTGCAGGTGAACAAATGCTGAACATGTTGCATAGAGACAACCCTCTGGAAGAGAAAGTGTTTTCCCCTGGTATTTAATGACCCTTGGTTAATGTAAAAGTACTGTTTATGGGCCCAACTGAGATCAGTAATTAGCTTTTTGTAGGTAGGAGGTAGATTGAGTCAATGTAAACTCTGATGGTAATGAAAAAAAAATAATTAAATCCTCAGAGTGGAAATCATTTGAAGGAGTTTTTTCAGGAAAGAAGAAAGGAAAACCTGTGAGTTACTGATTAGCTTAGAGCATATTTTGGAGTCATTCACAAGAATAATTGTGTTACAACTTTGGTTTTGGTTTGTTTGTTTTTTTTTTTTTTATGGCTACATATAGACTGAGACCTATCAGAGGACCCCATTATTATTTTTTCTGACTATTTTTCCATTTATTGTTTAAATTGAGTGCATATTGGTCAGCTTATTTTCATGGTAGAACCATTTTTATTCCAATAACAATTGAGTCTGAAAATACCAATACATGTCAGCTTTGCAATCTGACTAGAACTACCTCCTGAAACTGAGCACTTCCATCACAAGAAGCTGATAATTCCAATCTGTTCTTTCCTCCCTCTGTGCTGTTACAGCCAGGCAGGCAGGTGTGGCCGTCTCCAGAGGAATTGCAGCTGGAAACCCTCAGCACTTCTACAAGGTCCTTCTTGCTGCTGCTTTTATTTGTTATTCCTATGAAGTTCTGGCTGCCAATCATGTATATTTGATCATGAGAGGGCCAAAAGAAAGTCATGTTTGTCATCTTTTCTTAATCTTGAGCTTCACAGGGGATAGAGCACTGTGCATAAGATAACAAAATCTGATTTCTTATAGTAATGATTCAATTATAATATGAATGGGATACAAATCTGTCTTTGTGGTACTAGAAGGGTGGTTAGAAACAGGTGCCTTTTATTTATGAAATAAGTATGTAAGAAATTTATTTGTATTTAAAAATGAGAGAACAACTGAATTCTAATTGCTGCCTATGGAAGCAGCAATCTCCAGCTTTAAACTTGTAAGGAATTTAGCAAGGCCATATATACAGAAGATTTCAAAGAAAAACACATAGAATACAGATGTTGAGGGAATCTCCTGATACTAATTAAGTAAATTATACTTAATTGGCCAGTGCTTCAGTCAGACCAGCTTTTATTTTTGATTTACACAACAGAGAGTGTGTTTGTCAAGATTAAATGCTTTGATACTTTGCTTAAATATTATGTTCTGTGAAGGACACTCTATCAGCTTCTATGTTCAGTGCTTTGGTTTTTCCTGTTAGTATGAATATCTTCCTCATCTGTGTCTGATATTAAAAAAAAAAAATCTCTTGCTGAGTATTACAAGGCTATTTTTCCACTTTGAAGTGCATTTTCTCTCCAAGATGAGAGTACTGTGAAAATAAATAAATTCAGTATTCCATCTATATAAGAACATGACAGATTAATTTTGGGTCTCATTTTGTGAGTGCCAAAGCCCTCATCATCCCCTCCAAGGAAGAGTTTCACACCACATGTATTCAGAAAGCCAGTTTTATTTACAGAGAGGCTACTTTACTGTTATTGTTCAATAATTAGCAATGTTTTGATGTTGGGTCAGCAGTGAGTTTCCATAAAATATTTTAAAAGAAACCTTGAGTTAGAAATTCTGCTGCACTCCTCTAGCATTTCCCTGGAGCTCAGGTGTGCATTTGCTGCACAGATGGTGCAGCAGCAACACCACGCAGGGCTGTCAGATCCCTGATATACCTGTGCAGCACCATGAGTGCAAGATAAATGAAAGCCTGAGCTCCACATTTCCCAGTGTTTTAGGGATTAATTCTCCTCTTTATTGATCCACTGATGCCTCCCAGAAAACTTAAAAAATATCTCTGTGAGAATATAATTCTGCATCTGAGTTATACTAGATGGTGTCTTAGTTTACTTTGATAATTTTTCATTATTATTGATATTTCTTTAAATTTATGTGAGTGTTTTTTTTTTTGGTTTTTTTTTTTTTTTTTTTTTTTTTTTTTTTTTTTTTTTTTTTTTTTTTTTTTTCCTGATGAGTTCCTAATCCATTGGGTATCAGATATCATAGCCATGGTTTGTGAGGACAAAGGCTTCCATAATTTATCTCTGCTGTTAAGGGGCCATTGCTCAACTGCTTGGTTTTGTATTAAATTTTGGGGGAGGGTTTTTAATAATTTTATTTAATTGTTTGCATGTAGTTAGGAGCTACATATATGTACTTACTGTGTCTCTATATGTGTTATAGGTAAATATGAATTTTTTAGCATACAGTTTACTGCACTGAGGCTTACACAGACACAATGAATAATGCTTGATTAACTGGCAAAGCTTTGCACTTTCCCAAATAAGAAACACATAAGAGCTGTCTGAGCTTTTCTTTCATGGGAAAATGGACTTGAGGGCCTCCTCGTGTATCTGCCTGGCCTTTATTGGAATTATTTTAGGATGGCCTGGTCACTGCTGTTGTTTCATTTGTGTTATAGTAGTTTCTAAAAATCATCTCTGTACATTCATAGTGAGGGACCCTCACTTTAAAAAAGAATTAAAAGCTAAATGGGCAAAGAAAATAAAAAGAAGTTACTTCCTTAGCCATATAGAGACGGGCCTGATATGTAAAGAAATGGGTTATTTGTCCAAATTATATAATGAGCATACAGCCAATGGGACCCCTTATCTGCAAAGCACTGTGCCTTAGGTCAGTTCTTTCTGCTGTCTGTTGATGAGTATTTATGCATTTGGAAGTACTCGTTTCATGCTATCACCCTGCTGACATGAAGGACTGGTACTAAATGATTGCAAAGGTAATGCAGCCAAAGCTGGGGTTGGCAAGAGGCCATCTCCAAGTCAGGACATCACAGCACCTCTGCTACGTCCAAAAGCTGGATGTATTCACTCTGCTTCTATTATAAAATGAAACTCCTGATTAGAGCCGATTTTCTAAGGTGATGTCAAATCACACAACAGGAATTAAACCCAAAAGTTTTACAAGTGCCAGATGCTGGAAATAGTAAAATGTTTATCATCCTCATGGGCTGGTGCTCAGCCAGCAGTTACAAAAATTTAAATTCTACTTATTCCCCATTATGGGCTCAGTAGTATTTTGCTAGAAGGGAAAGAGGAATTTGCGAGATTTCAGGGAAGAGGTGATGCTGCAGTATTTCCTAGCTAATGTACTATCATGCCATGTCCATTTGTAATGTGCTGAGTTCCCTGCTTGATTGCCCAGGGTAGTGTTCAACCTACCAGAACAGCATGGCAACAGATACAGTGGCAAAGTTAAAAATAAAGCCAAAGGTGGTGGATGAAATATATTGACTTTCTAACAGTGAGAAAGTGGATCAATGCTGGACTTAGACTTGTGGCATAGGGCTTTTCTCAAGCAATCACTCTGTTGATTTAAGATCATTGGTCTGGAGATGCTACAAGAAGCTGAATAGGTATGAAATCTTTATGGTGTGTCACCTGCTTTCTTCTTTCTCCTGTACTGAAGATTTTAAAATGTGCCTGTTCTCCTATGAAATAAGACTGGGTTTAGAGACTCCACACTTAAGGAGTAAAAACCAAAATGCTAGTGCAATAATTGTCAGCCAGTGAGGAATGAAATACTCTTTAGCTTATCTAATTTAGTTCTGTTTTTAGCCACTTAAAATCAGAAAGGATTATACATTAAGTGTTACACAACTGATACTGGAACAGTTTTAATTTGGATTAGATTTGATCAAATGTCACTTCTATGTTACACAGTAAAGTGTTTTCATTTCAGAAGAAAGAAAAGGCCCATTATCCCAAATTTTTGCCCATTATCTTTGCCAGCAGTTCCATGCCTCTGGCAGATGATGGGGATGGTTTATTTCTGGGGCATGGCCTCACCAGCCCTCTCTCAGACCTTCCTTCTCCAGTGCAGGGAGTTCTCAGCTGCTCCTGCACTGGCTACACAGCATCTTTAAGTTACTAAACTGTTCAAAGGCAAAACTCTTGACACGTGGCACCCTTAAATAACTACAAAACACCCACATGAGGCGCCTCAGAGAGGGACCAGGTAGGCAGCTGGGAGTCAGAATTGTTGCATCTATCTCAAGCTGAACCATTCTACCCTTCAATTAAAGAAAGAAGGTAAATTATCTATGGAATATATATGGAATCCTAAAATCACATACTCAGAGTCAGCTACTCCACACTTCATGTTCTCCCAGACCATTTCCTGCACATCCTCTGGATAACAGTTTGAAAGAGAACATCCTGAAAGCCATTGTGCATATGCTAATGGGGCTTCACACAGGTAAGGGAGAAAATAAAATGGCAATTTGTGCATAAGCTCAAATTCATGTACAATGCTTATTTTTATCCAAGATATCAAAGATATTTTCATGTGTAAACTCTTTTTCCCTTTTATTCAAATTGGCTTCAGCAGAACAAAATGATTATGAAGCCCATTAATCTTAATTTTTCACACTGAGATTCATTTTACAGAACTGGAAGCTACAGAAATGGAACCATCCGCCTCTTTCTCTGTAACTTGGATATCTAAATGTAATGCAGATGGAAAATTAAATGCAAGAGACAAGATAGCAGTTCTAATAACCCAGTAATTTCTAAATAAATAGACTTAGATTGATGGAAGAGAAAAACTCTGTTTACCCAATAACACATGATAGCAGTACTTGTATAAAGAGTCTTGTGTTGATTAGGATTTTCTAAAGTTTAAAATGTATTCCTCCAGTCTATTTAAATGCATGTGAAGTAGAACTGATACTCTTATCTTGTATCTTCAGCCACTAACAGGAAGTTGTAAACTGGGGCAGATTTGGATGACAGGATTTCAAATCTCCTTTGTAGAGTTTTCTCAATGGGAAAAATAATCAATAACTTGATTTGGTATGTTGAATAAATATTCACTTTTCTTAATGCAGTATGTAACCTCCATGAAGTGCACAGCCCCATCCAGCAATGTAACATAAAATGCTGTGATATTTTAAGAAGACTTTTTGGATCACATTTTACCTAGTTGATATCAATTGTTATCTAAAAAAAAGAAATAAAAGAATGCTATTTTGACTAACAGTTTTACTGGAGAAGAAAAGGACTAATTTTCCACTACTGAAAGGTTTGTAAATGTAAAACAGTAGGAAAGAATTCAGAAAACTATTGGTTCAGAGTTAACCTGTATATCTTCCTAAAACTGAATTTGTATTATTTTACACCTTTGAACTTGCTTTTGTAATGTGATATTTCAGTTATTCCCCAAAAAATAAAAATTTTTAAAAATCTCTCACTTTTCTTGCTTTCATTTAAATTCTGATGAAGTTATCTAAACCCATAAATTTCACCTGATATTGATGAAAAACTAGTCCAGGATACCTTACAATTTGACATTTCAGTTCAGAAGCTTTGTTATAAAAATTTCAGCATATTCAGGTAATTTTTGAAGATGGTATTTTTTGATAACTTTAGGGGATGGACTATGAACTTCCCCCACACATTTATATCCTGTCAGTAATTACCGGGTATGTTTGATAGGAACTTTGTGGCTTTTGTTTTGATTAGGAAACCATTAACACACTTAACTCATGTGAGTGCCTGCAAGACCTCTGGGTATGTCAGCAGCTCTTCAAATCGACTCTGCCCCTGGATGATGGCAAAGGTGGATTGGAATCATGTTTGAGTGCTCTGTTCCTTACTCTCAGAGAGATCCCAGAGGAAGGTGCTGGGTAATTGCTCGTTCACTCTGAGAGCTCTCTCTTCATTATAAAATAAATAAATGAATGAAAATGAAAGAGGAAATTGCACCATTTGCTAAGCAGACCAAATGTAACTTCATAATTGTTCAGCAGAGAAGAGGGGAAACCAAATCCTGTGCTCTAAAGCATGCAAGGACAAGAGAAGAAATTAAAGAAGCTTCTGGATCTGTGTTGCAGAGAACTGTCTGTGTTTCGTCTGCCTATTAGGTAAGGAACTTCCCCTTTGTAAAGACCTTTTGTTGATCAACATTAGACTGGAATTAAAAAAAAATAAAATATGAAACTGAATGAGCCATTTTACTAAATTATGAGCACTGTTACAGTTCTCTTTTTGTAAAATAGTACAGATGTGACAGGTTTTTGTATATGTCAGTTTTACTATAACAGAGGTTTGAGGAATGTGTAAATCCAGCTAAGATGGACATACTACCTTAAGTGAAGCAGTCAATTTATTCTACCACTTCTGCTTCTTGATTTGCTTGGCATACCCCAGTAGAGCAGGATGGAATGGCAGGTATCTCTGTCATGGTCTGTAAGGGGGTCCTGTGGCCATTAAATCTGAAATGATACCTGCCAGGAGCAAGGCTAGCCAAGCCAGGAGGGATCCAGGCAGCAGCAGAGGAGAAGGCTGAGGTAGACTGATGGAGCAGTTGGTGTTTAGGAAATGGAGCACACAGCATATACTGCTGCTCTTTCGAAGTGTGTCAGGTGCCTTCTTTTGCAGTAGATGTGGCAGGCTGGCTCTGGGATCTCCTTTCAAGCTAATCAGGACATTTTTGGGAAGAGAGGATAGCTTATAATTTGCTGCCTTGCTACTAAAAGGGAGATGTGAAAGAGAAGAGCAGTTGTCTGCTGGGCTGTCTGACTGAGGAACAGACATCAGAACTCAGGAGGTGCAGGGGAGGGTAGAAAAAGTCATGTTTGCAGCTCTGCCTGACAGCAGAAACAAGGGTGTTGAACCGAGGATTCTGTAGTGGACAAGGTTGGATGGAAACGGTTTAAAAGCCAGCTAGATAAACCCACTCAGGCTACAGCCTGCTTCGTGATCCAGGACACAAACAGACACTTGCTTCACTATTCCCTTGGATTACAGCCACAGAGGTGAATTAAATTGGAGGCTGGTTTGTTTCAGGTGCCTTAGTGTTTTGGTATTTTAGAATTTTATTTCTCTGCTTTTCTGTTAACAACATTTACTATTGCCTGGTTCCAATTTGAAAATGTAGGCAAAGATTTGTGTGTTTTTGTCTGTTAGATTAGACAGCATGATGATCAGTCAGATTTCCCTGACACAGGCTGCCTTCTGCCTTCAGAGAGCACGGGGGTTCTGGGCTTATCTAGGAATCTAATGGCACCTGCAGATTACACCTGAAACAAATCTACAAAAGACTGCAAAGAGACAAGAGTGCACAGTGTTCATAACATAATGCACAGTGTTATAAGTGTTATAAAATATTTATTACATAAATATAATTCTCTTTTTGCACAGTGTTCATAAAATAATATCTTGATATCAGGTTGGCATTGGCTGAAAGGGAGACAGGGTAACTCACTGAGGCTTTGGAAGAAACAGTAAAAGGTCACAGTTAAAGTATTTGTACTTGCCAGTCACCTCTCCATCATCTTTTTTCTTTTTCTGATAAGAATCCAGAAAATGACCAATAAAGCAAATAATATGAAACACAGAGGACAAATCATTTGGGGTTACAAGAAACTGCTTTAGAACAAACTTGATACAAGGATAATCCTCTGCATTTGAAGCAGTAACTCTCTGGCCATTTTTTCTCCCAAATTCTCTCTGATGTCTCTGATATTTCTAATTGCAACCTGTTAGTTAAAATAAACCTGAAAGCACCATAGTCATATGGCATAGAGAGAGGTAAAAATTACAAAGAACTGCAAATATTTAGGATGTTATTGTCTTGTATGTGGAGGTTAAAAGGACTGATGGTATGGAAAGTATAGGAATTCCTCAGCTGCCGCCGTTCAGTCCTGCTCTGGCACAATGGCTTGGCAGGGCTGCTGTGTCCATGGAATCTTCTGGCAGTTTGAGCAGGACCAGATGAAGGTCCCTGCTTGTGCTCATGCTCTGCAGGAAATCTTCCCAAGTTCCACATTTACCATTCTATTTTATGCAGAATACCCTTAAACTCTAATCATAAGAAGAAAAACTAAATCTTCAAAAGGATATTCATTAAACATATACATATGGATACATATATATAGAGAGATTTACACACACACACATAGACACATATACAATGTGCTTTATGTTTTCTTGCTTCTATGAGAACGGATCCGTACTTAAGAACAATAAACATGCAGAACCAGAAGGCTGTAGGATTGGGAATTTTTTTTGTGGCATTACAGGGAAAGAAAAAACATGGAACACTATTTCACAACATGACACATGGATTTTTTTTTTTTTTGTAAAGTCTAAGAAAACAAAGTTGTGGCTATCATCTTTTTAGTTGTTAATTACACAGCATAAGTCCAAAAGTCCCCAGATGTAAATAGACCTAAATATTTATATTTGCATCTGCATATTTGAAAACACAGTATCTTGCATATAATTCTACCACTCTATGGGGAGTATATTCTTAACAGAAATAAGATATTTTGATTCACCAGAAAATACTTAAAAATACAGCAATAACAAAGTAGTGCACAAATATAGAAATAGTGATGGTATTTTAATATGTACATTTAGTGAATTTCTTGGAATATATTATGTAAATCCTCATTTATTTCATTTTGAAATACCCAAAATGTTATTTCCTATATTACATCCGGTCTTGTAATAATCCCAAAACATTATTAGTGTCCAATGTTGTGAAGTCAACGGCTTCTGAAAAAAGCCTCTTAAGCTCAGTGCAAAGAAACCCACATCCTAAGAGTTATTTCTGATGGAGTGCAGGACATTAAAATGCTGCTAGATGATATCCCAGCTTGGGTTTAAAGAATTAATGAAGAACAAATGTTCTAACTGACATGTAAGCATGAAATTCTCTCTGTGGGTTGACCTTCATTCTTTTGCAGTTAGTTAATGAGGATTCTCTCTGTTATCTTTCTTGCCGAAGAACCTCAGGGCCTTGTATCATTATTGAATGAACACAATGTCACCTCAGCTGGCAGAAATGTTTTGTCTTTTGTCAGGAAAAGAACTTTCCTCATGTCAGCTGGTGAAAGCACAACATGGCAACAAGCAATTGAGACCAGACATTTCAATTCAGCTAACTTAGCCCAGTGGAGATGCTGAACCTGCTGCAGTTGTTTTGATCAAAATATTCATCCTTCATTATTCTACAGCTCTCTCCTGTACTCCTCAAGTTTGTGATGCATTGTTATAAATTAATGATAAACAAAAGCATTTTATCTGGAGAACTGCTCTCAATATTCCCCTTTTGACAGCTAATTGCCATTTGTTGCAGAACAGGATGTATTTTCTTTGAAATGAAAGCTTAAAGAGCAGCTGCTTTTTATCCAATTCAAAATGACAAGTGTATTGTTAACTACCTGAGGATCTTGTGAGGTGGGGATCACATCTGCTCAGAAAACTGGAGCTGTAACTGAGCTCTTCTGTGAGCTGTATCTATTATGCAGAGCTGTAGAAGTGGTAGAATGATAATTGCAAATTTCATCCAACATGAATGTATTATTTTTGGTCCCTCCAACACTCATACAGTTTCCCCATTGCTCAGGGTACCTATGGTCATTGCACACATCAGAAAAGCCCCTCTCTCCAGCCCCCCAAACGCCCCCCCTTCCTCTCTGTACTTAAAAGTAGCACAGGATGAAAGTGCTCATAGGAGGTGAGAAAACATGTTCATGGGAAACAGTGCAAGAGAAAGTATTCATTAATTATTCATCCAACCATTACAAAACTCACAGAGCCCCACCCTGGCCTTGAACTCTTCCAGTGACAGGGAATCCACAACTTCTCTGGGCAGCCTGTGCCAGTGTCTCACTAAGCTCCCAGCAGTAAAGAATTTTTTCCCAATATCCTGCCTAACCCTGCCCTCTGGCAGTGGGAGGCCATTCCCCTCATCCTGTCACTCCAGGTCTTTGCCCAAAGTCCCTCCCCAGCTCTTTTGGGGCCTCTTCAGCTGCTGGAAGGGGCTCTGAGGTCTCCCCAGAGCCTTCTCTTCTCCAGCCCCAGCTCTCTCAGCCAGTCTTCACTGGAGAGGGGTTCCAGCCCCTCTCCCTGGCCCTCCTGTGCCACTGTGCTCTTTCCCACCACACAAAGACACATTCACATTTGAACAAATCACAGCAGGATCAGTCTGTTCTCTGTCAAAACTTCCTAGGGGAACCATCCTAGAAAAGACAAAATATCAGTGATCAGGCTTTCCCTTGGAAAGTGAGAGACATAGGTAGGAATCCTTATTCCAGTTAATGTTTGTCTGTTTTTCTACTCAGAGATGTCCTCTCTCTAGGATTTTGATTAGAGTTTCATTTTGCCACTTTTGCTTTCAGAAGTGTGGGGGAGCTAGGATATCATAAAAGAAATTACATGTGCTAAATCAGATAGGAAAACAAATTTCAGATCACTCCAAGCTGAACTCTTGTGTGGGATAATTTTATTTAAATGGGTTTGCCCACTTTAATACTGTGAAGAGCAATAGTCTGTTATAGTCTGTCATAAGGTAATGAGCAACAGCAAATGAGACCTGAAATTATATGATATATTCAGAGGTTTTTTTATGTTGCACTTTGCCTTTTAGTCACTTTTCCTTTTCTTTTAAAGTGTATTGGAGTATTTGATACACATCATTATCAATCCCATTAGTTATTAATGTAAAATGGGCAGGAATGGCATTTGTGAGGTTTTTTTAATCCCAATATTCAGCTTGAGCCTCATAAACTGCATTTTTGAGCTGACAGGGACATATGTTTTCTTAAAGTCATTAAAATAATGCTGTATTAAATACTTATCTAAAGAAAGACAAGTACAACTGTGATACCTTCTGGTTATTAGGATACATATGTCTAATATACATTCATTTTGGAGTCCCTTAGGGGACAGCCTTGTTATTAATACAGCAAAGAACAGCTGAGTGAGCATATGGTTTATTAAGACATGCTTATATTAATTATATTTGAATACTATTCAAAAGGGTCACTGTTCTATAACTGAGACCCTTTGTGATCACTGCTTAGGAACTGAAAGCTCAGTAGGATTACTCTTGATCCAATCTATTTGTTTCTGGCTGGAAAAATCATTATATTTGTGTCTAGGCTGGAAATTAAAGAAACACTTCAGGACTTAAGGACAACTCAAGCAATTAATGAATATGCAAAAGGGAAGGAAATTTTGCAGGCATAATGATACAGGATGTGGGAAGTCTAAAGCTCACATATTTCTGTAATACCTTATGCAGCAATCCGATCCAAAATGCAGCTTTGCACAATGTATACAATAAAGCAGAAAAATTTGGTAGTTGCAGGCCAAAACTAAAAACCAACTATAATCCCGTCTGCACGGCTTCCATTCCTCTACTGCACACCTGATTTGTTGTTTGAATATTGTAATTCCTGCTCTGTTACCTAAAACCAGTGAAAATTGCTGATGATCTGTTATTCTCAAGGCTGTTTTTCATTCCAGGAGATGCCACAGCCCACCCTGGTTCCTGCAGAGCATCGCTGCATCTGTTACTGGAGTGCCAGGCAGAAGATTGTTTAAGCATGAAAACAAAAGCAACGTGGATTCCATCTTGGAGAAGAAGACCCAGCGGGGAACAAGCTGAGGACTGTTCAGTTTTATCTTTCTTTTTCCCACTCTAAATGCTCTCTGATCCCAGAAAAGGTGCAGTTCATGCCTCACACCTGGACTCACATGATCCGTGTCAGCCTTGTGTGACTCCTGCAGGTTGCTGTGACAGTGCTGGGGCAGGGCAGGCTGCGCCTGGTCTGGGGTCACTTGGCTCCTGAGCACAGGCTGCACAGAACACCACTGCAGGAAAAACTGCACTAGCAGGAAAGATGGTTCCATTTATGTGTCTCCTTGTTCCGTGGATAGAGAATGCCATACTGGACATTTCCCTCTGTTAGCAGAACCTGAAAATTCAAACATAATGTGCCGGGCTCCAGAACTGTGAAAGTAAACCTGCACAGTAAGAACAACCTTTCAGTAATATTTTCTATTCAGTGTATTTCCTCTATAGTTTTTGAAAATTCAGGCATATTTTTCAGTATTACATCAAGAATATGAAGGCAGGATCCACTATTAATTCACATCTGAAGTCCTTTACCCATCATGCCATCAGTCTTGAGGCATTAATACAGGCACCTGCTTTTTTCAGTGCAGGGAGGCACCTGTTAGTTTCATTGGAAATGCAAACATACATTTATAGAATGTCAGGTGGTTGAAATGGAATTTTTATCTATTATGGTTTGTATTTAAAGCTTTTTTCTTTCTTTTATGGGATTGTTTTTTCCTAGCCCAATTAGTAAACACTGCTGGTGTTTCACATATATTAAGTATCCTGGAAGCTGGAAAACAAAGTTCTTAAATGATGGCGTAGTTGGTAAGGACTGAAATCTGACACATTCAGACTGAAAATACTTGAATTGTAAGGAGTTGAGCATTGGAAAATGGACACAATTCCATAAAGTCTTAATACCAGAAGAGCCAGGTGTTGTACTTTAATCACACTAGAAGAAACAGCTGATGCATAGTGCCATGGCAATAATTCCAAGCTAGAAGCCTACAAATAATCTAGCTGCAAATTATATTGTCAAGGGAATCAAAATACTTTGTAATATATTCTAATGCATATTAATTTGAGAGCCCTATAGGGGACAGTCTTGTTATTAATACACAGAGGAACAGATGTGATAGCATATGGTTTACCAACTTGTATTTATGTTAATTCTATGTAAATAGGATTTTAATAAGGTACCATTAGTCTATAGCTTCATTTTCCTAATATATCTTTCTTCTTTGGAGATGATAATGGAATTATCTAAATTGGGGTCTAGGTTCATAGGAAAGGTTAGTGGAAAGAGTCCATTTTATGTAAGACATAAAAGGGGGTAAAAAGGATCCCTTTTTGAACATTTTGTCATCATTTAAGCTTTTAGTGAAGATGTTTGAATTATTTTATTCACGAATTCTGCCATTTCTAAAAACTGATTGCTACCTACTCTTACCATTTTTAGGTTCTTACATATTTTGTGTTGATTTTTGGTAGTTTGAACTTCCCATTCAGCTGTCTTTGGGAAACTTCCAAAATTTTCTAGAATGCCACAACATTTCCAGCATTACCTTGTATCTGATGTCTGTTGAACTTGCTATGCAGCTCCTCTCTGGCTGTCAGCTGGAAAAGCTGTGAGTGCATTTCTCAGTTAGCTCAGGCTTCTCGGCAGCTTTCTCTGGGGCACAACTTTTTTTAATTATGCTCCCAGGCACTGCTTGGAGCCATTTCAGTTTGTGATGAGAACAGAGTAAGCAATCTGTGTTGAGGCAAGCAGGTGAGGAAATACAGCACTAATCAGCACTAGTGCTCCAGAGGACTTTGGAAAAGTTTCTGCCTGCTATTAGGAATTTCTGGTTTCAACTCTTGAATCAAACTTTTGTGCCACCTTCTGTTGAGCTGCACTTTTAGAGATAGGAAAATTAAGTTTGGGTCTCTGGCCTAAAAAGTTCTGAGTTTCATTGCCTAGAACTTCCAGTTAATATTGGAAAACTGTAAATTAAGGAAAAGAATGATTTCTTTCCCCAGTAGAGTTATTGCTTTCTTCTTTAAAGAAAAAAACTTCTGAAACTTATTTTGCATATCTAAAGAACAGGGAGCTTGGGGGTGAGAAGTGGAAATGCTAAACTTGTTTAAGCTTAAGTGCAGCTTATAAAGGAGTCTAGCAAAACTTTGTTGTGCAGGTATGTCAGAAATACTTTGGGTTTAGTTGGTTTTATTTTTCCTCCAAGTTTAGAGAAGTTGTTTAGAATACCTAGTGTTCTGTAATGATGTTTTGAATAAGACAGCAGAAAGATTTCAATTGTAATGATTTGAAAAATGCTGATGAAAGTGATACTTCAGTGTAAATACCAAAAAAGCTTAGGGTGTTTGGCTCTTCCCTGTTCTGTTCCTCAGATCTTGGGGTCCACAAAAGTAACAGGTAATTCTAGCAAAATCCTGCTTCTAGGGTGTAGTGGAGAGAGCAGGAATGCACGATAATCACAGAAAGGGTAAGGCTGGAAGGGTCCAACTTCCCTGCTCAGGCTTTTGGAAATAGCAAATATGCATCTGGACAACTCCATGGAAATAATACTTAAGACACAAGAGACAATGAAAATACTCTTATGTTTTGATTCTCTAGACAGATAAACAAGTACCCTGGAAAAAAAGTGAAAACTGAGCAAAACAATTAAAAAAAATTAGCAATTTTGTGTTCCTGTGTCTGTATTTATAATAAACCATGCTGAAAGTAGTCAGCAAGGAATATTTCCTCTCACCACGAGATGCATCTCTGCTCATAGTAAGAAACAGTGGAGATTCATAAGACTTCAAAAGTGAAAGGACTGCTTGTGTCATCAGCAGCAGGGGGATATCTGATCATACATCTTCACCTGACAAGAGGCGGCAATTTAATCTGACAAGTTTCCTGCCAATGAGGACAGCTTTAGGAGTTCAGCTGCTTGGTAAAGATTTGACATGTCACTGAGGGATGTTGTGCACAAGCTTAACAATAAACTGGAACTCACTAATGCAGTTTAGGGTAGCTGTGAAAATTTACTAGAAATCAGGGTCTGTAAAATTACTGTACTCCAGAAGTGTTTTTCCTTCCCTGCTGAATATATGTGATATTTAATGCATAACATGTATTTAAAAATTTGTTTCCTGATCATGTAAAACAAATCTACAGTAATGCCCATGAAATGGCAAGGAATTCAGCTAAAGACATGGGAGAATTAACAGAATGAGAGGGGTGCTTTCTGTATTCAGAGGAGAAGCCTGTCTAAACTGAAGCTTTGATTGCTGAATTGATGAGTCCTGCTTGGAAACCTTGTTCATGTACCTGGACAGGCTGTGGACTTTAGAGGCACGCAAAGCTGCAGGTGCTATCTGAGGAACACTTGCAGCTGGACACCAGGCTCATGATATGGGCACTGGACCAAAGCTTGCAGACACCTTTCAGCAGACACTCCAAACGCTTTGTTAATTCTGGCTACCAGCTGAACATCAAGGAAAAATAATATTTTGTTTGCTTTGCAAAAGTAACTTGTTTCAATATGAAGTGAAAAAACAGCAGCTGCATATGAAATAAATAAGTTTGATATGGGGATTTGTGAGGTGTTAGGGATAAGGCATTTCTAATCCCAAATGATAAAACAGATCTTCTAGCAGTTCAGCACTCTGAGATGTGTTGACAAATGCCACCTGGAAGAATATTAGTTATGAACTCACAAAATTTGTAAATAAACTTTCAAATGAGAGAAGTGTGTATAAAAAGAAGACTGGAAAGAATTGAAGGATCTGCCACAGTGCATGTTCAATCATAGAGCCTTTTTTGAATAGTTTCCTAGTTAGCTCTTGATAACCTTTGGAGAAAGGCACATTTCATACACCCATCTTTCATAATGTGGATATTTTTATATTTTCTAATCAGGCAGTCATCTTGAAATTTCATGGTCACAGAAAATGATATCATGGCTTGAAAATTTCTTTGGTTGCTGAAGAAAGATGAATTGTTGTACTCTTGCTGCACACTTTGTGGCTTCAGCTGAGGCAGATGTCTAGGCAAACTGTCTATAATAGTGTTTGGATAGATTTTTATAGTTGTCAGTATTAAGGTGGGTTATGATACCAAAATCCTGACTCTTTTTTCTAATGGCTACCTTTAGTCAAAAAGGGAGTAAATTAAATGTCAGAGCCTGTTCCAGAACAGATATAACTTGGTACATATCAAGGCTGGGGAAAATCCCAAGAATGTTTCAAAGCTGGTTTAGTTTGTCCTAATTTGTTCCTTTTATTCTCTTAGTACAGAGAGACTGTATTGATCTCTCAAGTTAATGAAAAGCCTAAAAAAAGTCTTCAGAGAGTCCTTCCAATGGCTTTCAAACACATTACAACCAATTAGGAAGCTGAGGTCACCATGGGTGCCACTGGTGGCCAGAGCCAGTCTGAGAGTGCACGAGGGAGCTGTACTCAGGGTGGGCTCACACCTTCCACCTGGCTTTGCTGCTTCTGAAGCTCTGTTTCTCTCTGTAGCTGTAGTTGCTCACTAATTGCACACTTTGGCTCTCCTTTTGGCATATTTCTGGCATGTGGTGACATCAGCAGTCTAATTGTATTTTAATTAAGAGTAGTTCATGGACTTCAACAGCATGTCCTGGCAGCTGGGATCTTGCTGGGGAAAGAGGCTTGAAAGAAGGCAGTGCAGTTTTGTAGAGTAGTGCTTGTGAGGGGACACCTTTCTAATAAAATTCCTTGAACAGCAGCCTGTATTTTGTAAGTGACAATAGAAGAGCAAAGGTCAGTTTGGGAACTTGGGTTTTACATAATTTTATGATTTTAGGCCTGATTACATGATTTGTATTTACTCCTGACTCTTGAGATGGCTTCTATAATGCTGTAACAACTTGGCCATTGAACTGCAGAGAGAAAGCCCTGTTCAAAGCCCATTCGTGCTGGAAGGGGGAATATTTTGGTAATGAACAAGAATATCCTGCTTTGAGCATAGTTTAACTGTTAAAATATATTCAAAATAGATCAGAAATTAAGTGTAAAATCAGGGGGGGGGTTTGTTGTTGTTTAAACAAATATTGTAATAATAAAATGAATATGAAAAGTGGTGTCACAGACTCCAGGATTTTGCAGAGAAGTCAAAACTGTAATTCTTAAGCAGATTATTTTGTAGGGGGCAGGTAGGGCATGTTTGTTCTGCCAGAAAGTGCCTTCCTGGACAAGTCTTGCTGTCATGCTTATTTGTGTACATCTGTTCTTTGTCTGCCAGAACTCCACTATTGCACCTGTGCTGAACCTGCGGCAGCCCCCCAGCCTTGGACACTTTTCTGCTGGAGGGGCTGGTGAGCTCCAGTGTGCAAGGGCAGCTTAGCCAGAGCCACTCTGGGCAGTGCATAGCTCAGACTGTCTTACCCACCTTTGTGCTCTTTATTTGTTTCTCTCCCCTGCTGCTTCGGGGGGGATCAGCTGTGTGTTGCCAATTAGGCTCATCAGCATTGTCAATAACAGATGTGAAGCTCCTGGTAATCCCCCACCCTTGTTAGTGGACTGCAAGGGCTTCTGGCTGTTTGTGATGAGATTTAACCCTTATCCCCCACAGGGAGCCAAGTCACTCTGTCAAAGACCAGGAGTCATTTTATTCTGTTCTGTATTTTAAGGATTCTTTTACCACTACCTTAGTCCCAGTTGGTTTGATTAGACTTTGGTTTTGGCTGTGAGTTCCAGCTTGCAGGAAAACATAATTAACTTCATCACAAATCAATATGAAAATGATAGTTGAAAAACTCTGCTTCAAGCTAAAGGTAATTGCGAGAGGTTTCATTATCTGTCAAGTAGATTATTTGGACATGTTTTGAAATGCAAGCTGCAAGCAAAACTTTTCAGTTACCAGCCAGTATGCCATTACAGGCAGACCTGAAAACGTGTTCATTAGACACGATGCTCAAAGATTTCAGCTTTTGCATGCTTGCTGTCACTTTTGCCCGGGGCAACCCCTCAATGCATGTTCTTTATTTATTCCAAGATGAGGCAACTTCAGTGCTTGTGCTACAGTGACTCTGCTCCTCCCAGGGGAGTGATTCTGTTTAGGGAGAATGTAACACTTGATGACTTCTGCAAACAAGAAGAAATCAAAGTGGTCTAGACTGTAAATTTGTTCCTGTGAAAATCTGTCTTGCAGGGTACGGTTTTCCTGAACGGGCAAGTTCTACCTAATCTTAACATTTTTTGCCATCTTGCTAATGGCAGGGGCTGTTGGTCTAAATGTGCTACGGAGCCTGTAGGTGAATAGGGAACCTACAGATTTGTTCTCTGGCCATTAAGCAGGAGTGGTGAGTGTCACAGCAGTGTGCTTGTGTTTTCTCTTTGAGCTCAAAAATAATATTGGAGGACTGCCACAATAATGAGTCTAAATTACTGTCTAATTACTAATAGTGTTAAGATAAATATTTAGCATCTGAAGTTACTCTCTCATGGGCAACCTCTACAGAGTGACACATCAAAGTATTTATGTACATGCTATGGACCCTTGGAACTGAGAACTAAACAAGTAAACAAAATCTCAGCTGAGAGTTTGGTGAGCCACTTGCTGGTCTGAGCAGCAGCCAATGACAAGATAATGCTCGTGAGCCTCTACCTTTAGATGCCAGTGACAATAGGTCAAGAACATAGAAAAGCATAGCACAAAATTGGAATTTAATTTCAGAAAGTATCATTTTTTTTTTTTTTTTAATTTGGCAAAGACTGTATGAGAGCCTGAGGCACAATTTCTGTGAGGAAGATGAATTATAGTGCTAGAGAAATGCATACTGATCTGAAACGAGCACAGAGTATTTGACTTGTCTGAATTGCAGCTTTGAATAATGATCTTGTTCTCACCAGTAACACTCTTGATGCATTTACCTATTGAGATTGTGTTTTCTGGGATATCTTAAAGTCTGAACTCAGACTGAAGCAAAGCACTTTGCTGCTGCCTTTTTTTTTTTTCATTAATCAATGCAGTAATTTTTTTCAAAGCTGAACAGAACATCCTAAGCTTTTTCCACTCAGAAATTTTAGTAGAAATTTAAATACCAATACAATACCATGGCTGATGGATTATTGATTAATAATAACGTTTTAATCCTCTGGATATTGAGTATATTATGAAGCTATTACACTGATATGAGTGCATTCCATCTCATTTGTCATTAGCAAGTTAAAAGTTATTTAAGTTTGATGCTTTGTCAGCAAAATTTTGTTGAAATTACATTTGCTCAAGTTAACACCTACAACAAATTTCTGAAGTGAGTTATGAATCACTCGAAATGAGCTGATATCAGTTGGTGAGTGCTTAGGAGTTCATACTTGAATTCTATCTGAGGGAAGACTAGGTTTTCTGGAACATCACCTGTAAATGTTAGACCTTAAAAAGGAGTTTGATATCATATTCTATACAAGGATGAGTTTGTTCTCAAACAAATTATTTTCCTTTCTATGTTGCTGAGCCCACTGGGATCTGTGGAAAAAGGATTTCATGGGAAAATGTACACTGGGGTATGTGAGCATACAGGTCTGTTTATGTCACTTAGATTGGCAGAATGAGGAGTCTCTGAAGGATGTTTAGTCAAAACAAAAAGTGTCAACTGCAGATACAGGTTCCATCACCAAAAGTCACATACCTTTGCCTAAATTAGGATTAAATCACAATTGCTGCATAGCCCTGTGTGTTAATTTGTACTTTCTTTGTGTGTCTGAAAAGTGGGTTTTCATTTACTCCTATCAGTTCCTGAGTTGATATCTTTGGGTTTCCCATGGCAACAGATTTCTTTGTGACTGAGCAAGTATCATTTTCTTGCTTTGGGTGTTAGCTAAGGTATGAATGCAGAGCCTCAAACAAAGAGATGGTAAAATACACTTTTCAAGGAATTCTTTCTTTGAATCTTAGCTGTTGTGTTTGTCGTTTTGGTTAAAAAAAAAAAAAAACAACAAAAACAAAAAAACTAACCTAAGCATTCAATTGGTGTATGACTTCTTATCCATTTAGTGCATATAAATACTGCTAGGTTTGATAGCAAGAGTATTTGTAAGCCAAATACCTTTAGTGCTTGAGATCAGAACTCTTTTGGAAAGTTGAATGAATACTTCAACTTGGTTGTTTATTGTTTTTGTGCTTGGCTTGTGATAATTTAAATGCTTGGTAGAGACTGTGATGCTAATTACACTAAATACAACTCTAGTCTTCTCTCTTTATAGAGATATCTAATTTTATTTCTACTTTTGTAGGCAATTTCTGTGGAAAAGCCACTTTTTTGCCCAATGAATTCAGTTACTATAAGATTAGCTATGTCCACTTCTTCTGTCTTGGTAAAAGCATTTTACTCCAGGAGCTGTATTGACAAAATGTGAGATGCATCCCAAAGAGCAGAAGGTTCCCTTCCAAGAGACATGGTGTTAGCAGAAGTGTTGTAGTAAGGAATTAATCTTTACTTTTTCTGATTTGTTTTATTATGTGTAATAACTCCCTCAGGCAACAAGAGTTAGTAGTTGCACTGCTGCAGCTTGAAACATCCAAACCAATGGGATGTAAGGCTGACACAACTGTCTCATAATCAACAATCAGTCAGAAATCAAAGCAAGCACAAAGGCAACAATTCACTGCCGTGGATTTCTGCCCTGATGAAAACACACATAGTTTTGATAGAAATTTTTTGTTACTACAACCCTATAAGATCTGGAACTTTAGATTATTAGGACCAACTTGATTGTGGTGTGGACAGCTGCTTGAGTTAAGTTTGAGTTCACTTTCTCTAAGTAGCATGATCTGGCTTTCTTCAAAAAGCTATAGGAGCAAGTAGTTCTCTGTTAATATTTGTTCAGTGAAAAGAAAACAGTTTTAAAAAATAAAATAGAATAAAAAGAAAAAAAAAAGAACAAAACCTCTTCATGTAATTTTTATTCTTAGTAGAAAAAAATAGTGTTTGTAACAAAGAGCCAGAAGCAGATAGTGATGCAATCTCTAGGCAGTTCTCTATGGCACTATCTTGCAGTTAGACAGAAGCCAATTTATGTGCAATTTTTCAGCCCCTGAATATTGCAAGAGCCAATTGCAAATACCCCTTTCCCATCCAGTCACTTTTTTCTTCTACTATCTTCTACCACAGTGGATGTAGGTTGCTAAGAAATTGGAATTGTGGTGCAGCCTCATTCTGAAAATGTGGACTTGTTCTTATTTTTGTGTCATACTCTGCCTTTATTCTGTCACAGAGATTGGAAATCAATGAATTTGACTATACTTGCTTAAGTGCCAGGATATTTTCCCTCTTTTTGAGTCAATGTGCTGTAGCTCTGTGATAAGTAACATCAAAGCACATTTTGTTAATTCATTGCCCTCCACAATGTTTAATGTTTGCTGCTTTGCAGCTGTGTTCCTTAAGCCTGTCTTACCTCTGAGTTTTGATATATGAGAAATAGGAACCTGTCGTTTCAGTCAATTGGTTAGTTGTTAAACAGGATGGATATTGTCTGAATAACTTTGTCAATACTGTTCTAATTGGTTTAAAAGTGAAGGAACTGTACAAAATCTGGTAGAAGAGTAGCAATGAACTGTACATGTAAAATGTGAAACTGGAACCTAGGCTTAAAAATACTTATGAATTTTAAAAGACAAATTTATAAAAATATTAAAGATTATAAATCAATATGTATAAATTAATTAATAAAATATTTATTAAAAGTAATACTTTCTTGTTCAGTACTTGTCACATGCTGATTTCTACATGCACAGTATGGATGGTCATGCAATGTGGATAAGATGAATCTTCCAAGTAGCCTGAATTATTATACTTTTGTCCAATAGTTAGTTAATTTTCTGTTTTCCTTTTTTGTTCTTGTTTAAATGGTGATTTGCAAAAAGATGCATGATGTCCACAAACAAACCCACTAGCAAGCATAACATTTGTCAGGCAGTAATCACTGCCAGTGTTTGAAGGATGAGATTATTGCAATGGAACTAGCAATGGTTGAATTAGCACCAAGCAGCTCTTAGTTGCAAGGCATTTATTCTTCATCAGGATGCAAAATTGGAAGGGCATCTCTTCATATGGTCATTTTTTACAGGAGATATTAATAGCTATTTATTAAGGTTAAAACTTGGGTACAGCACAAAAGCTCTCATCAACTCTATTGTGTGATTGATAAAGCATGATATTGATGATTCATCACAATAAGGAAAAAGATTAAAATCTTTGTTTAATAAGATTATTTTTTGTCATGTATTGAATTATGAGAACCCAACATCATAAATCTTTGTTAGAGAGGGAGGATATTTCCTTTGCAGGTCTGCTGATCAGATTTCTGCAAAACTGTTGACATGTTAGAAAGCAATTTAAAGAAGAGAAATACCAAATAGTCACCTTCAAAATTGTGTAATTGGACCCAGCTTGCTTAGGTTGCCAGTAAACTGCTGCAAAACAAGAATTCTCTATGGAGTCTGGTTGTAAGGAGAGGACTTCTTTCAAAGCACCAGTGTAAAATTTTCATTCCCAAGGACTTTAATCAACCATCCTCCAGGCAGTGATCAATTATGGTTTAAAGGGTATTTAAGGAATAGGCACCATTTGACTATGAAAGCATGTTCAGTTTTGCTTGTGTAAGAGGTTTTGTGCAAACCATAACACTTTCCTTCGAAGTTTGAAGCTGGAGCTCTGCATTAGAGCCTTCAAACTGTACAAGAGGTGCTGCATTTCTCACACTGCTCATGTTGTGTGTCTAAGAGCAAAGCAAGGAAAGAATTTGGAGACTTTTTGTTGCTTATTAGCTTGTAACAGATTTAAGAAATGCACATTTAAATATGTCCAACTACTTAGAAAAAACATTTCCATTGTTTTATACTGATTTTCACACGCCTTTTTTGCCTCTTAAATATGGAGCACTTCTTTATCAAGCAGCAGGAAGCTTTATAGTGTTTTGCACCAGTCATTTTAGTGTTACCATAAAACCTCCTTTCCCCTTGCACCTATAAAACTCATAATTTGCTGCAAGCTCAGTGAAGACGTTTGTAATATTATTTAACTTTAGTCTTTACCATGAGCCTAATGGGCAGATTTACTCTGGAAAATGAGACTATTGGTTGAGTGGGAATTTTTTGAGTTTGCTACAGGGACAAAAGTTTTTGCTGTTGCATGTATACTTGATACTATGCCTTCAAAGTAATCAGGTTTTAAAAATTATTGTTTATTAGTCCATCATCAAACTAGCATTTTGAAGAACTCATGTGACTTAATCCTCTGACTGTGTTTATATGAAGCACTATGACTTATAAAGAAGTGTTTATGAGGAATGCTTTTTGAGGTATCTGAGAAATGCAGACTTACAAAGTGCTCAGGCCTGGATGATACTTTGACATTAATTTCAGAGTAAAATCTTTGATAGAGCAATTAGAAATAAATTGCGGGGCTCTGTTATACCTGGCAATCTGAAATTAATTTGGTTCATTAGTTCATTATAGCTTAAGCCTCACATTTAAATATCAAAAATGTTGTAATTGTATTTGCAGATTAGCTTTGTGTTTTTCTGCTTTCTGTGATACATGGGCAGCTGTCATTGCTAATTTCAGAGAAATGCAATCCGGGAGAGTTTAATTTCTTGCATGTGCAGCTTTTTTGCTATGGTAACAAAAGCCTTATGAAGCCTTTTGTCTCTAGATCTCACAGCTATATAGATGATGGTCTACCCTTGAACCATAGCAATGCAATGTTCTTCCATGGTGAAAGGTTCTCTATTGTAAGTGAGTATACCAACTGGGTTCCTTTTGACATTTATGACAGGAGGGAAGCGAGAAAGCACAGCTTGGTTCCATTAAAAAAATGACAATTCTGTTTTAAGTATTGGTTTTGAATAGATTGGGGAACTTAAAGCTCAACTCTGCACTGAAAGCTGTCCCTTAATGCAGGTTGATTGCAAGAATGGAGCTCTGGAAGTGGATTGTGGGGGCACAAGCAAGGCAGAGCTCTCTCAGGGTCCCTTCAGTGCTGCCACTGCCTCACCACGGCAGGGACCACAGGGCCTCCACATCAGTGTGTTCTTTGATGATATTTGCATAGATAATCTGATAAATAACACCTCTGACTTACTGTGTTTAGGATAACTGGCCCAGCTGGGTCATGTCATTAGTGAAACAAGCTTTACATTAATTGCTGTTTGGGTCCTTAAATTGATTATGTGCTTTGACAGTCAGCTTGGAGACCCTTAGTTTATCATTACGACTTGTCCTTGTAATCTAAAGAGGCCTCTTATTCATGCCTGTTACTGTAATGTCCCATTCCTAAATGAACTTCTACCCTTTGGGGCCTGAGCTAAATTCTTGAAAATACTTGCACTGAAAACTTACTTCCAGTTTTGAATGAATTATTGAGAATAACTCAAGTAGTTGTTATGCTACTTAAGTAACTGCAGCTGGTTTCATATTCTCCTGTGGTTTTTTTGCTTGTAATGCCATAATTTTTAAGCAAATCTCTTCAAAATTAATTGCTAAAACATCTAGCTGGATCAAAAACAATATTGCTTGAGATATTTGCCTTATTTAGGACATCTAGTTTGGACAGCAAAGCAATGAGCCTCAGCTTCATGAATAGTCAAAGGAGTCTGAAGAAAACCCTCCATTAATTTATGGATTAATGTTATGATTACCTATGTGTTATTCCTAGCCTTCAGTGGATCCTAAAATGAGGACTTGCACATCTAGTTAAATCATGCACTCCCTTAAAGAATGAGTGTTCCAATGTCTGCAGTCTATTTTTTTCTTCTATCTTCAAATTAACATCTTTTGCTGAGCCTCCACACCTTACCATTTGTCTGCAAAGCAGTATCTTCCCCGACAACAGTCCTTGTCAGCAATTCCCAAGCCCCCTGGAAGAGCTCTGGGGCAGGGTCTCTGGACTATATCTTTAACATTCTTGGACACTGTATTTTCTGTGGCTTTCTGCTTTAGCCCACCCAAAGACACTTTTCAGCTTTGCTGCTTGCACATTGCTCTGCTTCTATGTTCCTGAATTTCGTGTTTTTTATCGGTAAGGATTTTTCCTCTGCTGTAATCCAATTGAATCTGGGGCCCCATTAAATTAATAACTGATCAACTGATTATGGAAATAAAGAAGGGGAGTTTAGTTTTGTTGCCTTTTTTTTTTTTTTGTCATCATATAAGATAACTGTCACCTTTGTTACTGCAGGACACAGAGCCTGCCCTGCACTGGAGGGTGCAGGTGCCACAGGCTGAGCTGGGCTCATGCTTTGGCTGCCTGGGCCATCATCTGTCCCTGTCCCAAGGTGCCAGCACAGCTGTCCTCTCCCAGCCTGTGGGCTGAGAGCAGTGAGTGCCTGCAAGGGCAGGTGTCTGGCTCTGTGAGCAGACGCTTCTGCATCTGGGTGCTGTTTGTCACTTTAATGAGTTGGCTTCTCACCATCTCTGCTCTGAATTCCCTTAATGTGCTTGTAACCACCAGCCCCATATTGTGGCCACAGGCTGATTTATGGGTTCCTGTCTTGTTGACCACTCTGCAAGAGCTGCTTGCATGCTGCTGAAGTGCATGGAATGTTTGGTGTGGCTTTAAAGCACCTGAACAGTCTAAATATCTCAGTGGCCAAATTGTGTCTTCTGCCCCTGTGAATATCATCTGCCCCCAACAAAGCCTTATCCTTTCCTGCACTGGGTCACTTAGTGAAAAACAATACTGTCATTCAAAAAAAAACTTTAGGGTTCCTGGAAGCTATTGGATAAGACCAGGAGCTGCATATGAAATTTTCTTCATTTGTTGACAAGCGGGTGAAAATATGCAAGAATAAGATTTCAGGTAACTGTTTACTCCCCTCTGCAGTGTAAGTAGCTGGCATATTGTTGGAATGCTTTGCTTTTGACCTTCATCCACAAGACCCCTCTCTTAGAGGGGATTTCTGTCTGGTTGCCTGAGGATGCAGGATAGTTACACAAAAAACTGGATCTCAGATATTTGTAGAAGTTTATTCATTATTCCTTCAATAATACCTTTTTACTTCAGCTGGTTTATATCTAAGCTGCTTCTAAATGCAGCTTATCTTTTTAAAGGCCAGGAAAATGGGCATACAAATATGAACATTTGTTAGGGAATTTAAATTTTTAACAAGGTTTTCACTTGTCAGTTTCCTTACCTGGATTTTCCTTAGAGATATTCCCAGGTGAAAAGCTGTTACATGAAGGGCACTGCTTTGCTTGAAAGGGCTGAATACTAAGGATGGCTGTTCTATACTGAGCTCCTCCAGAGATCTTTAACAAAATTGCTGCAAGCAATATGTTGTAGAGGGATGGTGCTGCTGAGGCCAGGTGAGGACAGGGCTCCCAGGCCTGCAGTGCTGTGCAGGTGAGAGCACTTGGTCTTGGCCTGAGCTGATATTGTCCTAGCAGAGAAAAGGTGACTGGGGCTACTGGGTTTTGACAGACTCTCTTCTTCCCCATCATGATTTTTGGGGTTTTTTTGTAATGAAGATTTTTCTTTTCACAGAGAATATGGTTATTGAGAAACAAAACTTCCCCAAATGGGATATTTCCATCATGTCCAAACCTGCACAAAGTACTAAAGCACACAAATTCAAATTGGCTGATATGAGAACCATTCTATCCATGGATACGCTGCAGCATGGTTTTTCAATATCTACGTTTTCAGTACTGATTTCTTATCAAAATTTTAGTCCAGTTTTGTACCAAAAAATATTTTGTCAATTGTTCATTAATAAAAATAGTTTTGAAGGAGAAATGCCAGGTTTCTCTATGGGAAGTGCATTCTTGTGGAAAACATCAGCTGATCCTTCATTAGCAGATGTGTTTCTTTTTTACCAATAGAAGAATGAATTATTTATTCAGTTTCTCTAGAATTTAAATGCTGAAAGAAATTGAATGGACTCTTTAACTATGCCCTTTGGTAGACAAGAATACAATTAATTTCTTCCAATTTTGTCATGGACAACATAGACATGCCAGTGCCTAAACAACTAACTGGGGAATACAACACTGAGCATAATGCAATAAGAACAGCACAGAATTATTCACTAAGACGTGAAATAGATCTGAGTGCAGCTAAGTCAGTGCTGCAGTGCTCCAGGTAACGGCTCAGACTTTGAAAGTGAGAATAACCAAAGCAACTTGAATTGATTTTGCTTCAAACAGCACAATTTAAGAGGGTAAAATTGAAGGGAAGATCAGCAACACTGTGTTGCACCAATGCTTAGTGCTTCTCCAGGGGGTTTCTCCATGTGTCTGCTTGTTGGCAATGGCTCTGCAGACCATGGCACTTAAATCTGAAAGGTTGCTGGCAAGGGCTTTGGGCCCAAAAGGTAGCTGTTAGGTGCTGTACTTAACAAAATATGAGAAATGAAAATGTATTAAAAGAAAAAAATGAGGTCTAATTTAACATTTTCTTCTATGTAGAACCCTATGTAGATTGTTGGTGTTCTTTAGATATGCTTTCTGTTGTGTGTGAGGTTGTTACTAGACTTGCAACTCACGGGGAAGAGGTAGGCAACAGTCATAGCATTCTGAGGGATAGGTATCTCTGATTCTGCTGGTAATGGGCATGATCAGAAATAATTCAGCTGGTTTCAGTCGTGACCCAAAGATGTTTCTTACCTGGACAATGTGGTGTACAGAAAAGACACACATTCCTTGTGAGTAAGAATTATTAATGCACGTTTTACAGGATAATGTGAATTTCTTAATCTGATTTTGGGCTGTGGTAGTAGCAAAGCATATATAGAGCTAGATTTTACCAGGAACGGAGAGGAGGTATGTTAATGACAAGAGATTAGAGGATGACAGTGAGACTAGCTCATCATAAACTAAATTGTTGCTATTCTTTCCTAAATCTGCAGCCACTTCCACTTCAGATTGCTCTGGGACCACTCCAGCATCAGTGAAGTTACTGCTGTCCCACAGATGTTCCAGCTCTCTTCTTCTACAGCTATGCTTTTGCATTTCAGCAAAACTCTGTCCTTTGGTTTCTTCTTCTATTCCTAGATAAGTCACATCTCTGAGAATGTTTCCAAAGGTACTCTTTTAAAGGAAATAATAAGGAAAAAACAACATTGTGAAACCACTTTCTTCAATAAAGTAATTTTGCATTGTTTTCTGCTAGTTTTGGGATTGTCCTAATTCCAAATTTTTTTGTTAAGTGCAAGCTAGAGAATGGAAGGGGGGGGGGTGAGCAAAATAAACCTTGTTGCTGAATCTTAATTGGAATTTAGTTTCTCTTCTCTAGTCACTGCTGCACTGTTGTATAGGTGCTTATTTGTAGGTACCATGCAAGAAAGAACAATATAATTTCTTACTGAAGAGGTTTAGAGAGGTTTTTTGGTGATATTTTTTATTTGTTTTTCCTGTGGAAAAAGTGCTCAAGCTGGCATAGCAGTCTTAGAGGGCAAAAATGGAGTGCTGCATTTGTGGATCAATGAGCTAAGTGGAGAGGATCGTGAAGAAACTGATTTATGGAATGGAGGAAGTTTATATCATTGTGACTGCACACAAGGACAAGGATGTCCAACAACAATGACAAAATCACACTTTTATAGTTCTAGAGGAGATGAGTAGCCTGGTTCATT
Source organism: Onychostruthus taczanowskii (assembly GCF_017590055.1). Taxonomy (NCBI): domain Eukaryota; kingdom Metazoa; phylum Chordata; class Aves; order Passeriformes; family Passeridae; genus Onychostruthus; species Onychostruthus taczanowskii. Next base: position 12,672,076 of record NW_024498573.1, read on the forward strand.
ATTGACAAAAAGCATGGACTTGCTGCAGTAAATGAGTTCATTGTTTGTGGGCACCTGCAGAGTGCAGGCACCTTGGAGAGGATCTGTCCTCAGTGAAGCTGTGGGTATTTACAGAAGTAAAGCTTTGCTGTGAAGAGCTGTAAAACTGCCAGAGGGCATAAACAATGTTTGAAATGCATTCACACACACTGGTCATGAATTATAAATGTCTCTTTGTGACCCTTCCTTTGCAAACTGGCCACTGGGGTTAACTGTCATCTAGGCAGGGTTTATGACCCCATGGAAATGTGGTGCTGGATTACTTTGTGGTTCTGCAGCCTGGAGGAGCTACCAACAACAGAGGGAAATAATTACAGACAGACTTGAAGAGAAGAAAGAGGAAAGAGAGAGCTTTCTAACTAGTTTTTATTGCATGAGTCCATTAAGAGAAGGAAAAAAGTAATTCCTTTAAATAATAATTTAAAAACGCGCTTAACTTGTGAAAAAAAAAATTGTCATCTTTGGTTTTTCATTCTTCTTACAACTTGATTCACATGATGTTAATTTCTTTATTGCTTTGTAAATTATTTATGACAAAGAGAACTGGAATGCTTGTGCCCTTTTCTCAAAAGATGGTAAATGGGCTTCTAATATTGATAACTTTATTTCTGTAAGGCGGTGCTACAATTTGATTTTATGCACAGCCAGGTGGCTTCTTCAGCAGAATACAAGTTGATATAGAAACACCACAATGTACACCACGAAACATAGGTTCATAAAAAGAAGAAAGGCCTGTGTGTCAGTCTGTGACTGTGTGATAACTTGTGCCTCCCAAAGGTACTGGGTCCATAATTTAGTGAGCCTCAAATAAGCTGCCTTGTGAGAACTCCCTAAAGCAATGGTGTTTTCTGTGCCTTCACTAGGTGGTCTGAGGCATATCCAGATGTATAATTTTTCTAATATTTACAGTACATGAAGCCCAAATTCAGTTGGGCCATGCAAATAAGTTGTGAATAAAATAATTTCTGGAGTGAATGGGGTTTGAAAACTGCCAGGTACAGCAGTGAGTGGCTGGTTTTGCTGTGAACATGACACCTCTGGTGGTGTTTGCTGCATGGATCTGACAGTGAGGTGAGCTCTGCTGTATCCCAGCAGAAAGATGAAGTGTTCCACAGATTATACATAACTAACTAAAAGGTGATTTTCTGTTGGTCCTGCAGTGGTCACTGTCAAACCAGCCTGACTGTCTTGGACAAATGATGTTACTCTTTTGGAGAATGTGCTGAGAAGCCAAAGCACTGGTAAAGGAATTCTGGTTTTTTGACTTGCTCTGCCTTTGGGAGATATGTCCTTTTTGGAAAGTTACCTTGAAGTTCCCATTGATTCAAGCCAGATTAAGGTAAAATGCAAATAACGGATTTATTTTCGTAATACCTAGAATACACAGCACAGCTGCAAGTGTTTATATAGAAGATATAAATGAAGGAATAAATAGGTGGGGGAGAGATTAAATCTGAAAATTCTCTCTTTTGTGTATCTGCTTTGCTGCAGCTGCTTTCCCAAAGAGATATTATCAGGGATCCTTTTTCTGTGTATTTCCTATCTCAGGGAGCATTTTTGAGAAAGTGACCTCTTGAATACTCTGGCTTACTTGTCATGGTTTTCATTTCTATACAGTCATTTTTGAGGATATATAAGTGAAAAATTGATAAAGTAGAAGTAAGCAGTTAGTAATAAATTACTGTTTCTTACTTACTCCTTTGCTTACTTGTCCCAAACTGAATGCAGAAACACTTAATGTTGCCTGATCTATTTGTAGTAATTGAGTCAATCTGTGTGGAAATCTTGCAGTTACCATTTTAAATTGCACATTTTGGAGAAGGAGAATCATGAAAACTCAGTAGTTTTCTGTTCCTAGGCTATTCCATGCCTTCCACATCCCTGCCAAAGACAGAGGAGTTTCCTAGTTTTTCAATAAATCTGTGCTTAGCTGACAATTGAATAATTCTGTGGGTTTTAGTTTGATTTTTAATTCAAACACCAACACTGAATATTTTTTCTATCTGGAGTAAGCCAGCCTCAGTCCTGCAGTGATCCTGGCCCACAGCTACAGTGGGGTGAGCTGACCTGGAGCATCCCCCTGAGCTGCAGCAAGTTTCTCAGCTGTGGCCTGCCCAGGGCTCTTGTCACTGGTGCTGCCCTCAAGGCTGCTTTTTCCCCATGCAGGAAGTGCACCAGAAAAATCTGAGAAAATAAGAAAGTTGGTGTTGGCTGTACTGAGTAATGGTCTCTTTGCTGTGCTCTCATTTGGAGTGCAGTGCTGATGGCAGATGGGAGGTAGATGAGTTATTGTTGTCAGATTATTTTTTCAGTTAATGATTATGCAGTGCTTTGAAGAACTAAAGTGCTATATCACTGTTAAGTATTATTATTATTCAGTTCCCAAAAGATCACAGAGCAGATAAGGTTTTTATGATATTTTTCCCTTGGATTTTTTGCTAGTGTGGTTGAAAGCAGAATGTGAACAGGCTCTTTGGCTGTGGCAGTTTAAATGTGTGTGATTTAAAAAAAGATTAGATGTGATGTTTCTAACTATCTCATTCAAACTCATTCCAAAACACTTCATCTTCTGAGTGAAACAGTTCTCCTGCCTGAAAATTAATCCAAAACAAGATTCTGTGCTAGCTGTGAAGAGCTGGATTGAGCTAATTCATTTGTTGGGTCGAATCCATCCATACAAATGTGTGTAATACAGATCCTGCTTCTCGTGTCATTGCCTTCTTGAGACTATGTAAGCCCTGCACTGTTTTATCATCTTTAATAAAAATTGAGGCACTGATTCTGAAGCTAGAAGCAAGACAGGGAGAATAATAAAACTGTAAAGCTAGATTATTTGTGAATTTCAACACTTGTAGGTCTTTTCTTCCCCCAAAAAAGGATGAAATTGTACTCTTCTGTAATTCTGCCCCTAGCAGACATCACATTACACTGCATCCCTCATCAATATTTGTTAACTTGAACCTTGCATTTTGATCTTCTATCCAAATCCCCTGGCTTTTAGAGGTAGAGCCAAACCCATATTTGGGTTCTTTGTTCCCTTTCTGGAATGCTTTGGCAATAGCAGTTCATGTTCATGTATTTTGCCTCCTAGGTTTGAAGCCACATAGATAAAATAAATTTTCAGTGAGAATTGTTTCAGAATTGAGCCGAGAGGAGAAGTTGTTTTGACTCTGACTTTGATTCATTGATTTGAGTCAGTGCATGCAGTACGTGAAGGATCTTTTATTTGGACACTGAGTACAAGCTAAGTTAATTTTGGATGTGCTGTCATCTCCTGCTGCAGAGTGGGAGGTGGGTGATGCCCACTTTCTTACTATGTTGTTTGCTCCTGGTTGGAGGGTGCTTGAAAAATACCAATTTTCAACACACATAGTTGAAGTTTAAGTTCTGATGAAGTTTCAGTGCTTGACAAAATTCTGTCAATTATAATAAATTTTATTTTAGAAAGAGGAAAATACTTCTGTGAGGAGAAACAGGAAACAATTCTTTTTTGTTCTTTTGGAGAGTGAAAGCTTTAAATTGTGCTATTGATTTATCATATTGAAATTTTTAAATGCTAAAAATTCACTTATACGAGGGAAAAATTCCTATGACATTTTCTTTCATAGAAAATAATGGAATCTTCATGACCTAGATTTCTTTGGCACAGCTGTTCTTTCCGAATGAAAACTTGTTACTACCTACCAAAAAATAGGAGATTTCATTTAAAAAGACCCATTATCCTCAGTGACAGTTATGATTTCTGGCTCAAATTAATTACATAGGAAAAGTGTGATCTGCTGCAAGGTTTTAGGAGTACTGGCAGAGACAGCTGGGAGAGTTCTTGGGGAAGTTCATAATAAACAGAACCCACTCCTGAGCGTTCTCCTGCAGCTGCCCCTGCTCAGAGATTGGGGTGGAGCTCCAGGTGCCATGTCCAGCCTCAAAAAGTTTTGAGTATGTAGTTAATTCCTCTAAGTTTGTCTCTGAAATAGATAACATTTGACAGTGGGAGAAGAGTTGAAAGAGGGAGGATGCTGCACTTATTTTTGGGTTTGGGCTTGGCTTGTAGTTTGATCTTGTTCCCTTTCTCATTTTCACACTGTTAAAGTATCATGGTTAGTTGTGCTGTTGACCTTAATTGAAAGTCCTATGAAAATATTTTGAGTGCCTAAAGCAAAGGAGCTGGGTGAATGAAAATATTATTAAAGATTTAGATCTGGAATAGCCCAGGATCCTTTAGACAATGCAGTGGTGAGGACAAAAGGTGGGAAATGAGTACTTTGAGGCAAAACTTTCCAGAAGATATTGTTGAACTATTTCTTTTCAAAAGTGTGGTAACACAAATGAAGGTGCAATTTAAATAAGCTGTACTGCAGATAAAGCAGCAAGGTTCTAAACAGATCAAATTTGCAAGCATGTTTCCATGTATTTTATACCTTGGGAATCCCAAATTACCAAGCAGCTTAATATGCTAATACTGTGCAGCAATTGTTTTTCCTATTTTAGTGTTTCCACAGTCAGTGCATTGCCAGCTAACTTCTGGCATGTGAAGAAAAAAGTGAATTTGTCATTAAAGACTGAAACTTGTCCCTAAATTCTAAATTTAATATAACTGCAGGCAGGTTGAACTGGATATTGTACAATACATCCTCCACTGATTAATTTGTCTAATCTAATTCTGTCTGATCTGGTACCTGACTGATTTAACACTGCAAGCCTGAGTTAATAAAGTCTTCAGGGAATTGGACACTCTGCTGGTTTTAACCAGTCTTGTTTGGAGGAGTAAAAGGGGACAAGGTATGTCTTTATATGTTGGGACCTTGGTAATAAGTTGCAGTAGTCCATGTTTCTACTGTTAGCATTAATGTAGTTAGTTTTGGTATTATTAGAAGAGTAATTAACACCTGCAGATATGATCAGAGATACTATCAGAGAGGAGGAATTAAATTTCACACTCAAGTTCAGCTTAGACTTTTATTTCTGAAACAAAAACTGGATACACACCATAGTTGTGGCATTCTATTTCTGAATGTGACTTAACTCATGATAAAACTGCAATTACTCTAAATAATGCTTACATTACAACTCAGTGGGAGCAAACTTGCACTCAGGAACACTCCCTGGGATGCGGTGATCCAGGCAGATCTGTTCTCAAATCCTATATTTGAGAAGTTTAGCAGCAGCAACACTGCAGAAAACAGTTGTAACCTAGGAAAAAGACCATGAATGAGTCATGGCTGTGAAAACTTTTAGGAAATATTGTCTCAGATCTGAAGTGACATTTACATATGAACACTTCATATGTTCATGTGGGAATTCCTTGTGTGTACATTCTGAGTATTCCAGCAACAAAATGTGAATACATGTAAAACAGTGATGAGTAAGGGGAAGACCTGGCAGTGGTATCTGGCTGGATACAAGTTCTCAGTGTTGGTGGTATTTTTTGGCAAGTAATATGTAATTGCTTTTAGACAACTGAGAGACTGGATAGCACATGTATCACTTACCACCACCATGTAGAAAGAAGTGTGGTGGAAAACTGAGAGCATTATTTGAGACTTGCCTTTGAGTTCTGTCCCTCCTTCTGTGTGGAGTTTCGTGTTTCACTGGGGATCCCTGACATGCTGCTCCTTATCAGGGTTGTACTTTGATGCACGAGCTGTGGCTGGGGTCACTAACTGCAGTCAGCCACTGTGCAGGCAGGATTTGTCACCTGTGCAGTGCCCCTGTGGTTGCAGGTGAAATACTGAAGTCCTGTTTGAAGGAGTCAAGACAAACAAAATGATGGGGCTTGAGGAAAAAATGTCATGGGTCAAATTGAGGGGGAAATGTTTTAATTTTGTCTCTCATATAAATGGGACTCTTCACTATTTCACGTCAACATCTCCAGTATTATTTCTGGAAGTAATGTTAAGTGGCTCCTTGCTACATATTGTGGGGTATCATGGATAAAAGAGATTTATCACCATCCATGGGCTGAAAGACTTGGGTGCACTAATGTGCCCAATCTTTTCATGATGTTACCTGTAGTCCAGGAGACAAAAAACTTTTTCTTTTCTAAGCTGAAACTTTTTTTTTTTTTTTTTTTTACAGCTCAAGGTTTGGTTTGGTGTTGGATTTTGTTTGTTTATTTTGTTTGTTTATTTTGTTTGTTTTGGGGGATTTTATTTGTTTGGGGTTTTTGTTTGTTTAAAAGTAGTGAAGTCTGATTAGAATAAATTTTCCAAATGGTTTGAAGATAAATAGCACCAATACTACCTGATAAAATTGCACCCTCTCACTTTTTGGTCTCAGCTGAGGCAGAAAACTGCGGAAAGCCAAGGAGGAAACCTCCACGACGTAAAACTATTTCCTCTTCCAGTGTGACAAATAATTACAGTGTGCTGATTGTCCAGCTAAACCCCTGAAGCTCTGGCCCCTGTGCCCTTGATAAGGTAATCCTACCGGCCGTATATAATGCCCTGGGCTAATACCAGGGTGGAGGTGTGGGCACTAAGCTGCTTAGGGCTCGCTCTGGCTTTTGTTCTGTGCCGGGGTCGCTCTGGAGCAGCGGGCTGTGACCGAGCTCTGGGACGCCAGCGCTCATCTGCAGCAGTGCAGAGCTTCCAGGGTCTCTCTGTGAGTGTGGGGTTTCTTTTCTTTGCTTTTATACCCCAAACTTGTAGCCCAGCCCCCCCCCCCCAAAAACTCAAACCTATTCTCACTGTGAATTTACACTGCTTATTTCCTTTTCTATTTATTTATTTTAGGAATGACTGTATTTCATTTTTCCCTTCAGTTTCTATCTGCTAGAATAGGAGATAGGTTTTCTATCTGCTAGAAATACATTCTTGGTATTTTCTTCCCTTTATCATGGTCAAAAGAGTCTTGCCTAAACTCTATGCCTTGTACTATTCAAATTGTCTGAATAGGCTTTTAAGGTAGAATTTAGGTTTGCTTCAAAAAAAAAAAAACAAAAAACAAACCACAATGCTAGTTAAAATTAAGGATTTAGTAGGACTTTTTGCGATGATTTAAAAGAGCCACTGGACATAAAAAATAAATTACAAGCAATAAAACATTGGCACCACAGGGTTTCTTAATGTATTCATGTGCTACTTATGTAATATTGCTGTGCAGAGTCAGTATTTGACAGATTGCTGCAGAGGAAAAAAGGCCCCCAAAACACTTCCCCAGCAAATAAAAAGAGTTGACAAGAAAAAATAAAATATTGCTCCCATTGACCACTAGGTGATAGCCTTGCTCAATTTATTCATTTTATCAAGGTCATTTATATAAGGATTAAAAATGTTTCACACTGCAGCTCTTAAAGAATTGGATTCATGAAAAATAAATCTTTTCTTTCCCGAACATCAAACCAAACTTTACTGTTTTTCCTGGTTTATAAATATTTATGAGTCATAACACAACCTTTCCATTGCTGTATTGGATTAATTTTGCTATGATGACTCCCCAACAAACATACAACAGTGCACACTAAATGCACATATACTCATCTTATTAGTCTGCCTCAATGACACCAGCTCAGTTAGGACTGTTGGGTTTTGGTCTAGACTGAAGTGTTGACATTTTAAGTTTGATTTTTATCATTATTACTCTTCATTACCAAGAAGTCTAGAATATTATTCCTGATGTTGCTGTCTTCATCTATTATTTAAAGGACTATTTTTTAACAAAATAATGTCCAATCTTTTTTGTATATCTAGACACTGAGACCCAAAAATATTTTGATTTTGTGAAAGGATTTTCTCAAATCAGGCTAAAACCCCCCAAAATATAACCTAGTTAATAATTGAAGTATTGAGTCTTCACAATATTGAATTTTCTTCTGGAGAATTTATTAAGACTTCTCAAGACGTGACCAGCAATAGCCTTTGTAGCTTTATTAAGTTAAGAAATATCCAACATTTATAGTACCGAGGCAAAACCAGTAACTTTGAAGGATTTTCCTTCAATCCAGTAATACATTCTTGTGTTTGATACTATTTTATTAATTCTTAAAACATTGTATCCCTATCTTCATATTTTTGAGGAGTAATGAAGACTTTGTGATGATTTCTTTTCTAGAGCAAGAAAAGGGTAAATACTTGTGAATTAATCCTTTGAATTGCATTCAGTACAGCTTTAGTGTCTCTGTGTCTTTGCTTGGATGTGCTGACAGTCTGACATTGAAAAGTAGCTCTCCACATTGCCTACCCTTACTTTCATGCCAGAAATCTCTAGCAAAGTGAGTATAGAATAAACCAATTCTATGGAAATATTATGCATGCCACTGTAGTGCTAGATGTGGAAGCAGGACTCCAGAGAACATGCTGAAATCCATATTCTATGAAAATGTGTCTTTGAAAATTTGCATTGTTCAGGTTTCATTTATTTGTAAATGATCTGCTGAATGCTCACACCAGGATCTTCTTAGCTTTGCCAGAACTCAGCTGCCACTTTTGTAAAATCACTTTCATATTCTTTCCTGTGAAGCTCTGGGCATTTAGGGTGCAGGAATTTGGAGGAATTTTTGGGAGGATTGTCATGATCCAGATGGTCCATTAATGATACCTGCATCCCTGTTCCAGTCCTGGCAGCAGTTACTCTTCCTTCTCCTACCAGTCTGGAGAGTGTGCTTTCCAAAATGCAACCAAATCTGCTCTTAAGTTAACTTTTATTGTTGCCTTATGCTTGAAGGGCTCATGCCTGATGCATTGACAAATGGATGTTGAAATCAGGGAAGGGTGTCTTACCTGGCCTTGATGAAAATACAGAATGCTTTCCCTTACTTTGGGGAACTGACTTCACAGAGACCATGATTCAAAAGACATTTAACCCTGTCTGCCTGTGGTCAATAGTAAGTTTTCCTTACTCCTAAACGTATTTAGAATTAGGAAGAAAGAAAAGTTATCATGGTTAAAAAAAAAACAAAAAACAAAAAACAAAAAACAAACAAAAAACCCCCTTTTTCCAAAGCAAAACAAAACCCAAAACAAACCCTGAAACGAAACGTCCTGTTAATTGTATTCCAGAGGTGAGTGTGTGATGAGCTTTAATGTGTAGTTCATGAGGTCATTTTCTTTAGACATAGTCAGGTCCTTCTCTTCTGCCAAAAGACCGTTCCCTTTTTTCAGGCATGGCCATCCCAAAGCAGAGCTGCATTTGTGAGACATCTGTCCCATCTGATCCTCCCCTGCCATTGCCTCATTGTCATATATAGTTCACCCACTTCAAAAACAGAAACCAGAAGATTGATGGCACTTGGAATTTCTGGGAGGAGGCAGCTGGAACTGGCTGTGTCCAGACATGGAACAAATTGGGAACAAGGGCAGATGAATTTGAATTCATTGAGAGGGTCAGAGAAGGGGGCTTCAGAGGAAACAAAGAGCACTGACAATTTTTATCTTTGAAGAATGTTAGCCTGATGTCAAAGCCATCTACAACCCATCAATGCGTGCAGACTTCAGCCAGGAGTAGACAAGAGAAGGCAAAAGCAACAAAAAGGAGGCAAAGTATTGCTGTGGCTCTTTGTGAGGACTCAGGAGAAATGAACATGTGCAGCCCTGGATGGTGAGGCACTGTGTGATGAGCAGCTGGAAGAATACTAAGTGGCGTCTGCAGTTAGGATAACTTCCACATTCTTTTAGAATAGAGCTTATTCAGATATAGGCTGATGACTGATCTCAAACTTGACCTTTCTCTTTTTTTTTTTCTTTTTTTTTTTTTAATATTTTCCTTCCATTTCCTACTGCTTACCTCAAACCAAGCAGGCACTGGAAAATATTGAGTAATGCTGTGTCAGTAAAACTGCTGAACCTTGGGCCAGTGCTGTGATTTCTCATGTTTAGCTGGCTGAAAATTCATTTTCTAGTATTACTGGATGGTTAACTTTACTAGGTTTTGTATTTGTGTCTGTAATAGGGATTTTGTTTTTAATGAGGGGGAAAGAAATATATGCTGCTACTTATAGAGCAGGTTTAAACTCAGATGGGGAGATACCAGGAGTTTTGCTGCCATCCTTCATGGTTGTGTTTTTGTTTTACACTCATGAGAATGAATGAGCTTTTGGTACTTCCTCTAGAAGTCATATTTCCACACGTTTTTCCTGGTCCCATGCTACTGTCAGCTGTACTTATCCTTTAGTTATTGGGAAGATGAAAATAATAAATTATATCCTAGTAGAGAAATGGGGCTCAAATCCAAGCCTAATTTATAATTCATCATGATTTTGACTGGAAGGGTTCTGTAGCCATGCAATAACTATTTGTGTAATAATTTTTTTCAAAAAAAGTCCTAGAAATGAGTGACTCAGTGGCAGCAGTAAGTACAGAAAGGCAGCAGGTAGTAAGGATGGCATGGTGAATTGGTATTACTCAAGATTTTAAATTAGGGTTTGGAGCACAATATATGAGGAGACACTGGAAGAGCTGGGTCTCTTCTAAGGAAAGACTTTGGGGAGGATCCCATTGCTGTTTTAAATTACTCAAAAGGATTTTATGGAGAAGATGAAGACTCCTGGAGGAGTGTAGCAAAAGGGCAGAGGAGACCAGATATCAACTACAGCAAGAGAAATTGCCCTTGAATGTGAGGGGAGAGGGGCAGATCCCAAAGTGATGGTAGTCAGCCACTGGAGCTAAGAAAAAAGGTTGGGGGATTCCATCCACAGACATGTTCAGAACTCTGCTGGATACACAGTAATGTAGTCTTGCCTTGGTTTAAACCTGAGATGGTGTCTAGAAGTTCTTTGAAATCTAAATCAGATTCTACTGTCCTAGAGAGTGGGATTTTGGCTCTTGTTGTACCACCTGGTGCAGTGAGGGTGCCCATAGCAATCTGCAGTGACTTGCAGAATTTCAGCCTGTTGTCAGGCTGGGTGAAAGGTGCATGTTCCGAAGGGCTCAGCAGAGCAGGATGTGCCCAGGGGTTGCACAGCTCCTGTGAAATGCAGTGCCCAAGAGCACTCAGCTCCGCACAGGGTGAGCAGCACGGTGGGCTCCTGTCCCACCTCCCATCTGGAGAGGGGGGCACAGGCTGGCACCAGACCCCTCTGCAGGTGCTTTGCAGCACCTTTTGAGGAGCTGGGTGAGGTTCTGGGCTCAGCAGGAGCAGGCAGTGGGGCAGTGCTGGGATCCATGGGGGGCTGCATTCCCACTGCTGCTCCTTGCACTGCCCAGCCACAGCCAGCCCCACTTCTCTGCCATGTGCCCAAGGGAAGTTGGAAAGTGTTCATCTTCCTGCAGGGTTTGTCTGAGGGGCAGGCAACTTGTATGGATCCTGTGAGAAGTGAGTTGATATTTTGGAAATAGGTAAACCAGCTTAGAAGGGCCAGCCACCTTCAGAAGAGGTGGTGTGGCTTTTAGTACTCATTTGTTAGAAAAAAATTAATGACTGTAAAGCTCATCATATCACAACTTCCCTTTTTGGTGTGTGCCATGCTTTATTTTCATGTGTATATCATTTTAGTTTAGATTCTAATTACAGTATACGTGCAGCTATTAGAAATCTGAAGCTACCAAGTTTTTCAGATTTTCTCAATTCTTTGAGCACATTCCACCCCACTGAAGCTGCACAGAAGCTTTCCTGTCATTTTCAACTCTAATACAAACAAAAGTAATTTCTCTGCTTCAACAGATTTAAAAAATAATTATACCACACTTGAATAAAATAATCTATTTCTTTTAACTAGTGTGTCAAAAGAAGTACTGATCTTTTGTAATCCACATCTACCCAAATGTCTGACATGTGTCCAAAAGAATCTTAAAGAACAAAAATGCTTTTTAGAGACTGAATTTCTTTTTCAAAGTAGAGTACTCATTTAGGAAAAGACATACCACATTTAACCTAATCTTTTGAACTACCATCCTTATCTTAATATTGCTCAAGTCATGATGTTAATGTAGGATGCTTATGACTGAAGCATATATGTATTAGTTTCTGGAGGATTTGATATCTTCTCCTTGAATAATTCAAATTATTTGCCTTTATATCGGGACCATGAAAACAATTTTGAATTTAACAGTAAATTAGTGAAGTATAGGCATTCTTATCTTTCTTCAGGAGAGTTTTTATCTGAAAATTGAGATGTGAATGAGGTAACATTCCTCAGGTAACAGCTCCTTTGTAATTTTTGTACTCTCAGTGCACTAAGGCTGCATTTTCATAACTGATACAACTAGAGCTTTATATTTCTTAATTTGTGAAGATTTGTAAAAGCTATAAAAACTTTTTTACACCAAGTGTTTGCAAATAAATAGAATATCATAAAGCTTTCACAACGTTGCCCTTTTCCCAGAATTGGCTAAAAAACCACTCTTGCTGGTACCAGATAATAAAATGTAGAGTGGTTCTGAATTCTACAGAGGCTACATGGGACAGGTAGAGCTAGAGGTTTTTCAGCTTGCATTTAGGAGCATGAATTGAGCCTCTGTCACTAGTGAGAACCTGAAAAATATTACCTTTGAAGTTTCTTTTATGGGCTAGGAAATACTGTTTCCAGGGCAGGAACCTTTTTGACTTGGAATTTCAGTGAAGGGTTCATGCTGTAAGTTTCTGTACTCTGGTGTCTTGATTTCTGCAGTGATAACAAACACCAGCTGCTCTCACAAACTGAAAGGATACTTAATTTACTTCACTGCACACACCTTCCCTGTGGTATAATTGTGCAGTTTAATGGATAGCACCACTGGTTGCTTAATACCATAGTATATGAAAATACGGTGATTGTGAAGTGGTATATGTGCCACTGTTTCTGTTCAGTGCCGTGTAATGTAGCACTGGGACATGGAAAGGCTCCACAACAGAAGCAATGTCAACAACTATAATAGCCCCATCTATCTTAATCTTAAATTTCATCTTTTTGTATCCAGGAGAAAGGCACTCATGAGAGACCAGTGGCTGTGTTTCTTTTGTTTAATCAGTAACGATGGCTTGAATCAGGAAAGAGAATTAGTAGAAATACAATGTGAAAGCCTAACAGGTGGCTGGGGTGAGAGTCTGTGAGTCCTGGCACATGTCCAAGTGACTTGCACAAAGGTGTGAAAAGGGCCAAATTAGTGATAGAAGATGAACTTCAGGAATCCCCAGTTACTGACTGGAAAAAAAAAAAATGTAGCTGACATCTGTTAGTCGTTTCTTTATAAAAAAGATAAGAATTGCTCTGCTGTTATTACGTGGAAGAAAGTGAGTGCTTGCCATTAAGCAGAAGCTTTCAGGTGTGGCTTGTCACAAAGTGACAGGAGCCACGTGTCCTGATCGAGTCAGTGCAGTCATTTGGGTGGGAAAAGGCTGTGGCATGAGAAGAATTGGCTGCTGCAGAAGGAAATGTGGACTCAAAGGGCTCCTCCCTGCCTTTCCTGGGGGAGCACAGAACAGCCTCAGCATCGGGAGGGCAGCGTTTGAACCCTGCTGTAATGCTCCATTAATGCGTGTGACTGCTTCATTAAACACGTTGGCATGACAAAACAAATGTGCCATCCCACGATGAGAGCTGCTACCTGCTGATGGCCACAGTGACAAAAGGGCAACTTCTGATGGGTGTAAAACAGCCTCATGCCTCAGCCTCCTCCTAGAGCAACTGCTGGGCAAAATAGGAGAAAATTCTGGTAGATAGTCGTATTCATAGTCAAATTCTGGTACCATTAGTCATGTGCTCAAACCCACCAACACACCTTGCCAATCACTTGATTGGTCCATAGGATTTCCTAATTGCAGATTGACAGAAAAAGCATTAAATGAAGGGGGGGTTTAATTGCATAGTCACTCAAGCTGCTAGAACGAGGGTCACAAACTCTTACCTGCATTACCTTGGAATTAAATGTTTGAAACTAACCATTTGGGTTTAGAACAGAAATAGAAATTCTTGTCAGGCTTACTTGGGTCCAGTGCTTTCCACTTCCCCCCTTAGTTCTCCTCACCTAAAATCTCTAACATAAAGAATATGTTTTTTATAGCTTCTTATGTCTCTCTAGTAGTATCACAAAATCCTCTCTGTCCACAGCTGGAATCTTAGACACTCTAGTAGAAATAGTAAATAAGCAGGTATAATAGCTGCTCTGCACTTGTGAAAATGTCTGTCTTAACATGAGCTTGGTGAAAAAACCTTTTCCAGAATAAGACCTTTATTAAAAAGAATATTATGTTATATTGTTATAACTAAGAATACTTATTCCTGAATGAATCCATATCAGTGCTACATAAACAATCTAAAACATTTCTGTTTTGACAGGGAATTTTCAAGCTGCCTTTTCCTGACGTAATTTTCATTTTATGTTCTTTCAGGAGAAAACTTAGCTGGTTCTCATCAGAGTACATCAAATATAACACTCCTCCTGGTAAGAATATCTGATTATTTAAGTTGTATTATAAAATGTAGCTCCCTGGAATCTGACACATTCAGCTGTTTTTCATTTTCAGTAACTGCATTTAACAGTTCCATCTTCTTTTCAGCAGCACTTTAATTCTTTTTATTCCTTTGTTACTGTCTCCTCTGCTTTCCAAATTTATTCTGCAACTTCATGAACAATGCTGTAAATCTTCCTGCAGTCAGTATTTCAGACAGTCACAAGCAGCATGTGGTATGTGAAATCCACATTTCAAGGCATTCCAAGATCGACTTTTATTTATCCTCTTGTGTTTCTGTTCATTTTAGGAAGTTTTTAGCATCATTAGTGATGCCAAAATTGAGCACGTTTCCCTAGAAAGACAAGTGCAATAACAATTTTTCTGAAAATGAAAGTGGAAAAGGAGATGTTCAGGAGACACCTAACTGACTCTACTGTGTCTTGCCATTTAGAGAACACACCACAGGGATTTTTCATCAATGTCCCATCCTTTCTTTTTGGGAAGATCATGCTATGCTTCGCTGGTTTTCTGAATCCAAATTTACTATTTTTTAATGGTTATTTTTAAATAAAAGTTATGCTCTTTTTTATGCTATATTTGGGGTGGTTTTGAGAGCACTGTCTATGTAGTTCTCTCTTATTTTGCCTTCTGTGATTTTGGATAATAACCTTCATATCATGGGGTATAATACTGTTATTGCACTTAGTCCTGATGCTGCAGCATTTTAATTTTTTTTTTTCCTGCCAATGAACTGAGGAGGGGAGGAAGCTGCTACTTCAAATAGTTTAAAACAGTATAAAGGAATATATTGTGCATCATTGCTTGCTTTTTGACTATTCTGTGTTTATAAATGGAGTGCTGAACTTGTGTCAGTCCCAGAGGATCTCGAGACCCAGACATAAGAATTTCATATGTGCAATTCTATAGGAAGAAAGAAATTCTTAAATCTATACCTTTAGAGAAATGTGCTTGCAGAAGTGAACTCTCTCCAACTAAATGCATGCCTTCGTATTTCAGTGTCAAGTATTTGTGCATAGCGTGTGCGCTCATTTCAGGTTTAAAGAAACCCCAAACAAATAACAAAACCAAATGAATACAAGCTTCTGAAAACTGCCAGCCCTTCAAACTGACTTTGAACTATAGAAAAGTTTGGAATTTGACAGTGATTCTGCTACAAGGCAAATATTTGTAAGAGATAGTATGTTACTGCTGAATTGAAAGTGCTGCAGTAGAAATATATGAAGAGGATTAATAGACAAAATGCTTGGTGTCAAAATGCAGGAGTTTTTTTAGTTAGTTGAATCCATGGAAACTTTTTTCCTCTGTTGAGAAATGGAAAAATTGAATGCTGACCCTAAAGGGACTCAGTCACTTCAGCTGTGTAAGTGGGAGGGCCCAGCTTTTTCATCTTTTGTTTGCTGGTGATAACAAAAGTTCTATTTCTGTTTAATTTGGCAGTCTAGGAGAAAGGATTTTCTTGTCATTTTTTTTACATTTTCAATGAATGTGTGTGATGACTCGAGTTGCTGAATGCTATTTTTATGCCCACTTCCTATTAGAATCAGACAATTTATTCAGAAAAACCAATTCCACCGTGTCATAACTGGCACTGCAATCTGTCCTGTTGTCTGTGGGCATGACCTCCTGAAGTCCTTCCAATCTCAATTATTCCCTGATTCTCTGATTCATATCAAAGTCCAGTTCTGTGAGCCTAATTTTCAATGATTGGTTTGCCATCAACCCTTCTACTCTAAGCTGTGCTATCTGCAGTCTTTTTTTTTATTTTTTAATTCTATTGTATCCCAAATATGACCATCTTTTCTCATAGCAGAAGTGCTTTTAAAATAAGTGTATATATATATATATATATATATATATATATATAAAGATAATCTGCAGAGGAACTCATTAATCTAGGATTAATGAATATAGTTCAACACTCAGATTGAATTTAAACTGACTTTTTTTGCTGTTACAAAAGATCTCTTCTTGTGATTTATTTCAACAAAACTCTTGGTCACCTTTCTTCTTGTGTAAAGTCAGTAGCCCAGGAAAACTTGTGTTTTCTGCTGCCTTGAGTAACAGGATTTGTATTTACATTTATAAATTTAATCCAGCATTAGATTTTTATCCCTGTTATTAGTCACACCATCATTCATCTCATGATCTCCCATTACAAGTAACTAATTGATTAAGCTGTGAGATATAACAATGCTTACTTTGCTCCATTAAATGTGTAAGAATTTCTTACTTAAATATGTAAGAAATATACAATGGTCACTTCCCACTGCACTAATGTGCAGTCACCTCTGGAATAACAAATTGACACTTCACCTGTGTGCTTTCAGAGGGTCAGTATATGCAGGGGAAGGTTCATTCAGGATTCAGGGAGTTGAGAATGTAATTATTTTAATAATTATTTTTATTTTAATTGGCATTTGGCCAGTATGCTTAGTCAAACAATACTCCTAAAAAAACAAAGTGGGGAAAGTTTTGTCATTCCCAAGTGTTGTGATTTTCTGCCTTGGTAAAAAAGTATCACTAAGCGACACATATTTCAAAACAACAAACCCACTCCTTGAAACCACCCAAAGCAAACTGTGTGACACTTGGAGCCTGGACTGTGACTGAAATGACAAAGTGTCCCCTGCTAAGTGATGGATACATCTCTGCATTGCTCAGGTGTTGAACTGAGGTCTTTCCAACATTGACTGGAATTAGGTCACAGTATTTGACAGAACTTTAGCTCAAGACACATGATAAACTTGGATGCCTTGGATATTTCAAATATGTTACGTTGATATCAGCAGGTGACACTTTATACCACTGTGATTTAAATCCCTCACAAATCGTTTGGCATCAGCAGGAAAGAGAAGTAAGTGGAATTATTAATAGGATATTGAATGAGGAAACACCTGTTTGTCCAGATGTTTGTTTAAATAGATATGTTTACCCTTTCACTGTATAAAGCAATTAATGATTGTGTTTACAGTCTTAAAATGAGCATTTCCCAAATTTGAAATATATCAACTTTAAAAAATTCAAGGGCAGAATTAAGAAAAAAAAATAATTTTAATAGTAGCCAATATTTTTATTTTTAAAAATACTATTTTAAAGCGGCAGGATTGATGCAACTCCCTTCAACTGAAATCTGTTAATGAAATAATTTTCCAGTTCAGTCTATTTTTCAGCAATTCCTTGGTTTTGTAGGATTAATTTTACTGTTAACCTCAAGGAAAGTTAAACCCGTCCTGACAAATATGATCACTGTGGGTTCCTTGTCCCAGAATACCTTGTCCAGGGTAATAAATAAATGTGTTCCAGCAGTGGTGTGTGGTGTTGTGCCTGCTCTGCAGGTCCTGGGGCAGCAGTGGGGTGTGCTGGGGCAGGATGTGTGACAGGGAATGCCCTTGGTCCCTGTCATGTAACTCTGCTGTGGATATGAGTGAGATCAGCAGGAAAAGCTGGGAGTGTCCTCAGAATCCAGGATTGTGTTCCTCCTCTGGTGAACCTTTCATGATCTGTGCAGGAAGAGCAGCTCCCTGCAGGATACCAAGGCAGAGCTGCCTCTGCATCTGCATCTCACATCCCTCTGGAAGATCAAGAAGGCTTGCACCAATTCTCCCCATCGGTTTTGCCCATTGGTCTGATTGTGAAATCCCTTCCTCATTATTTGAGGAATTTGCAATTTTGAGCAAATTTGCATTTTAAAAGTAGGAGGAAGGGAAGAACCCTGTCATGAGGGAATTTGCAGGTGTTTACAAGCAGGTAAATTCTAAGTATGATTTATATAAAGGTGTAGCTGAATCTCTCTTGAACTACTCTATGTGATGCTCAGGTGGTATTTAGTACTTTCTCTGTTGCTTTAATCACGCACAAAAAAACTTGATTCATTCCTTTCAGAAAGGCTGACAGCAGCCCAGTTTTTCTAGGATAAGGCCAGAAGTAAAACACAGTTGCAATGTTTGTCTCTTACTTTTTGTGAGCCAAAAATTTCCCAACTGCCCTCAATTTGGGGTCCTGTGCTTTAACCAGGGGGAGAGCAAGAGATGCAGGTCATAGTTACGAAAATAATTTTGGGTTTATGCTATTCAGATTTACACTTTGAGCATTTCTAAGAAGATTTTTTACGAACTAAGCAGATGGAAAGGTTTATAAACCATGAAGAATGGTGTAATAGAATAGGGCTTGAATTTCTAGAATTCAGTCTCTTGACTGACAGAATTTCATGTTTTTATGTAAAATGCAAGATTTCTACTAATGACTAACTTTCATATAAGTGCTTCCTAATAAAAGATACTAATAACTTTAAAGGGACAATTAAAATTGTGGGAAGAAGTTCTACTGAGTGAGGACCATTTGCTTTAATCCTTGAGAAATAATAAGGAAATCAGCTAACACCACTTACTGTCAGAGCCAAACAAAAGAGGGCTGAGAAAAATGTGATAATGGCTCAGGATGGGTTGGATCACACTTTCCCTGGCCAACACGAGCAATTATCAGTCAGGTGCTGTTTGTTTTCACTTCAATTAACTGCACTATTACTGAGCTACAAGAACTACTGCCCAAATAGGCAGCACATTTGCTGGCATTTGCCCTGAGAACCGGCCTGTTTCTATAGCTGTTCTTATGTAGAAATTAGGATGCTTTTATGATAATTCTTTTTCCTCCACCCTCCCTTTCCCCTCAGCTTTTATGATGGCTTAATGACACTCAGAGCATTTCCTTAGAAGAAAGCTTGTTCCATAGGAGTGGTGTGGTTGGTTGGGTTTGGGGTTTTGTCCCCGTGCTTTCCCCCAGCTACTCTTAAAATCCATTTTCTCTCTTGTTTTCCTCCACGAGATTAAATTCATAATCCTCTCTTTGCAGCATCACCAAATAATAGCATCATGCACACACGCAGAGCAGCCCATCTTGCTGAGCTTTCTGTTTCTCCAAGAGCATTCCCATGGCTTGTGACTCCTCCTTAGGGGAAAGCAATGTGGGTCAAAGTGAAGCAGTCGTGCAGTTGGTGTGTGGTGCAGATATTTTTAAAATATTTTGAAAAAACCCCAAACAAACAAGAGAAAAGCCCCCAGTTTGCATTAAACCTCTCATTCCTCAGCCGTTGCCAAAAGCCACAGGAGGCAAGGCTGTTGTTTTCAGAATAAAAAGAACAATTGAACAATTTCATTGTTTGGCTTTGTGATCTAACAAAGCCAACACCTGAAGACTAAGGTCAGGACTTTGGATTCACCTCGAACAGGAAAATGCCTGCTGGGAAAATGCCTCCAAGGCACAGGGGCTCTGATTTTAGAAGAATTTTGATATTGGTCCAAGCTTGATAGTGGAACATTGTGATGGTCTCCCATTACTGGGGATTGCTCCAGTAGGAGATTATTTTTTAAAATCTTAGAACTTTTTTTTTTACTTCTGCATCAATTACATTTCGTATGCACATATGCACTGGATTATCTTTCATACCTAAGCAATTAGTTGAGAAAAGAAAAAAGTACCCCTGTAAAATGAAATAAAAAGAAAAGGAAAGATGAGCTGTTAAAAGAAATACCATTACAGATGTTACTTCACTATTAACTTTGAATTATCTGTTAATTTTCTACTGAATGTAAAAAAAAAAAAAAGTCATAAGAGAGAGTAATATTTCATGTGAGAGATAAACCTTAATAGGATTATGAGTTTAATAGCAAAAGTAATAAAATTTACCTTCTCAAAATGCAGAAGGAATTATTAGAATTTCCTCTTTATCTTTAAATTAAAGTGGGGGGCAGTGTGGTAATGAGGGAGTTGATTTGGAATTTGTTTTTTAGTGAATTGCAGAGCAGGTGAAAAAGAATAGGCTTGGTTGTTTGGGGATTGAACATTGAAGCTAATAATCGTAATAATGTTCTTGTCTTTTTGATCCATAAATGAAATTACAGCAAAAACTGGTGCTTGAACAAAGCAGTATTTTTTGACATAAATTTTGAAACAAAACTTCAGGACAATATTTTTCAGTTGATGTAAGAAACAAAAGCTTCTAAACTTCTAGAAAAAAAGGAATCTAATGAGACATGATTTTTTAAAGAAAATTATTATTTCAGTTTGGCATTTGAATACAAATAGTTCTTTTTCAATGAATTTAAAGTTAAAATGTCACTTCATTTTGATTTGGTGGCTAAAAAAAAACAAATTGACATTTCAAAATTAAATAAAAATATCATTTTGAATCAATGTTAATATGAAAGGTCACTTGATTTTCATAGCCAAAAAATCCTTCTGGAGCAGAATATTTCATAGTTAAGCAGGAATTTAGTTTTTTTTTTTTTTTTTTCAGAATGTCTTATAGAAAAATGTAAATGATTTTATATGCATGAGCATCAGCTGTCATTCACACTATTTGCATGAGAAATCTGTTGTCTGGCTGTAC
Organism: Onychostruthus taczanowskii; assembly: GCF_017590055.1. Taxonomy (NCBI): domain Eukaryota; kingdom Metazoa; phylum Chordata; class Aves; order Passeriformes; family Passeridae; genus Onychostruthus; species Onychostruthus taczanowskii. The sequence goes on from NW_024498573.1 coordinate 12,692,825, forward strand.
CAAAACTATACTTTGTTTGAATTCCATATCTCTGCTGTGTTAGAAATATTTCCCAACTCTCTGCAGCTGGAGCTTGGTTAGAAATGTGGAAATGGGCTTTCCACCTGTGGCTCTGGGCAGGCTGCTGCACCTTTCCATGTCCTGTAGGTGCCCACACTCCTGGGAATGCCCTTCCATCCTCTCCTGGGTTGTGATGCCAGAGCTCAGTGGGGCTGCCCCAGGGCTGGTGGTACCTGCGTGGCAGGGGAGCTCCTGTGCTGGCATTTAGAGCTTAAACACAGGGTGTGCAGAGATTGGGGTCCCTCTTCTCCTAACCTCAATCCTGCAGGAGCTCTTGGACTTTGTGCTTTATCCCTCAGCTATGGAACGTGCAGATAAAGATAAGATGATATTCAGTTGTATAAGAGTTCAAAAATATTGGCTTGCTCCCTTTATTGTTTTTCTTGTTTCCTTTCCCAAATGAGGGAGTCTCGTGCTGTGCTTTGCAGTGTACTCCTGCTTGTTCTACAGAAATGTTTACCATTTTTCTTAGCTTTTGCAAGCAATTACTGAAGATGCAATTTTGTGCTTAATGAGCAGCTGAGCGCTGAACCTTAAAAGAAAAAACCAGCTTCCCCTCTCCAAATATTAATTAATCTTTCAAGTTAAAATACTGTAACCCAAGCATCCAATTTTAAACACTCTGACTCTAAAATACTTTTCAAATGGTCAGATCATTCATTTTCTTTCAAGGGCTCACAGGCAGCACAGAATAAAGAAGAAAACCTCTAAGATTTTCCTACTTGTTTGGTTTTGTATACTTTCTTTGGCATCCACTGTGCCCAGAAGTTTTCAGATTAAGGTGCTATTAGTGCAGCTGGAGACTGAGCAGCTCTTGCCTTTCCCCTTTGGCTGGTGCTGGTTTCCTTCTGGTTTCCCCTCGGGCTGGGACTGGCCCCTGCTCCAGGAAGGAACCTCCAGCTTGTGGAGCCCCTGCCTGCAGCTGGGACCAACCTGGACATGGGAGCAGCTGGTTCTGGCCTTGGTCCCTCAAGTTTTATTACTTCCAAGAACTGGGAAAGCTGCTGCACCTCCTTCTCTGGGGTGAAACAAGTATGAACAGGCAGTAGAGCAGGTAGGATCTTAAAACCTCTTCTGTCACTTTCTAGTTAAGTAGGATAGCTATTTGATGGAAGCTTGTTGTAAAATTTTGGGGTTTTTTCCAAACTAGTTAATGAAAGAAGATAAATGGCTGTACTTTGATGCTTGCACTTGAAAAGAGAGAAAAGCTAAGTTTCTAAGATTTGTGCTCAAGGTCTTTTGGTTTTTCTAAAAGCTTCTGAATACTTACTCTTTAGCCTAGCTTGATTGTCAATGAACTCAAGCCGTACAAAACCAAAAGACAAAATAGGTGTAGAAAAATCAAAATGGATGATAATTTGTATTCATATGGTGGCTCTTTCAGAGAAAACAGCCACATGGGTGTTTTCAGACTGGCAGTTTTGCCAGTAAACAAAGGTGTAGGTGAACCACATCTTTGGTACTTGAATCTAGGAAAGGACAGTCTGTAATGTTAGAATTAATCTCAAAGAGAAAACCACAACCCAGATGTATTGAACATGTGTTTCAACAGAGAAAACAGACAAAAGAAACCTTCCAGAGTGCCCACCCCACCTGTTTAGAGAAGCAGCAGCTCATGCTCCTGCCTGCTGCTCACTGTGGTGGATGGAGCCAGCAGGGCAGAGGAAATCCCTGCTCTGGAGGGCATGGAAGGGAGAGGCAGGAGCTCAGCGAGAACCTGCAGGGTGGCAGGACGTGTGCAGGGTCTCATGGGCACAGAACACAGAGCTCATTTGGGTACTGCGGCTTTGGGCAGGTGGACTCTGAGAAATGCTAACTGTTCTCTCAAGATTTGGTTTGCATTAGTGTCTCCAAAGAAGGAAAAAGGGCTTTTCAATTTTATTAAATTGAAGGCACTGCTATTAGTGATGTCAGCAACTGAAAAACTAGGGAGAAGGATGTGATTATGGCATGTAGTAATTCATCACTGACATTGATGTACTTTTTGCAAAACTGCAGACATTGTGAGGCTGACTCGGGTGCACAGGATCTTGTTTTGTCTTTTTTTTTTCAACCTTAGTGCAAAAATATGGCTGGGTTTTATTCTTGCTTTGCTGGAAACACTGAGAGACAGTAATGTGAGTTCTCATGCTGTTATGCAGGGATATTTCAGTTTACTTTCAACAAGTTTATTCTAGCAGGCAGTTAATCATAATCAAGTGAATTGAAAAACATGCTAATATATTTCATAATTTCACAGTGATAATATTACACTGAACATTTCACAGTGATAATGTTACACTGAACATGGTATCCACAGATTTCCAACTATGTGCAGTGAAATAAATCTGATATTCTCTTCCTATGGTTTTCCTATTAAGAATGAAAATACACCATAAGATTAAACTAGGCAGGGAGAGATATCAGTGGGGTCTTGGAGTTGTTCTGATTAACAGCTGAGCACTTCCAAGTCATAAATAAATAAAACAAAAATATCTATTCAGCTTGTCAGCCTCTGGGCAAAACTGCCTTTGGTTGTTGCAGCCCTCTAGGTAGCATTATTAAAAAGTGTTAGCAGAAATGCAAAAGGGAAAATACTTTAGTATTTTTCTTCTTCTTTTTTTTTCCTTTTTTTTTCACACCTAAATTTTGCATTCATTTCAGGGCTGCGTTTGAACAAGCCAGAGGGTTAGGATGTGGATGAAATGTTAATATGTTGTGTGTGTATACACACGTGTGTGAGGACATGCCTCATACATCTACACAAATGCTTTTGTTTGGGGAACCTGTACACAGAATAATGTGCTCAAGTAGGGCAAGCCCTTCTTCCTAGTCTCTTTTTTGTTTCTTGACACCTTCTTCAAACAGTATATGTATAAAAATATTTATGAAGATAATACATTTGTAAGCAAGATAGTGTAATTTTTTTAATGTATTTTACTGGCTATTGCATTACACTGTAATAGATTCTCTCAGTGCTATCTAATCTTAGAACTGTACCATGCAGTGAAACCTCCATGAATTATTAATTCCTAAAAGGGTCATATCAGAGAATATTTTCAATGAGATGGTTCAAAATGAAAGTGCAGCACCGGGCAGAAAAGTGACTGGTTAAATGGGAGAAAAACTCTTAGTTGGCATAAAGACTATATTGTATTGTGTTATTTTTGCCTTTTTTAGGAGTAGCATGTGTGCATGTTCTGCCCTGAAAGGCTTGGGGTTTTCTACTTTTTTCTTTTCCATTTTTGCTCTTTTAACTTCTCTGTGTTGCAGGATCTGAGTGTACTTTCTATTTCAGTCTGTATTGTCAACTGAATCCTAATCAAAAAGTAATAGCAAAGTCAAAGCGAGGAGTATAGTGATTTTCTTGGTAGTACTTGGGGCCTAATGTTATCCTGAGTATCAATATTTTTATTATGAAAAAATTAAAGTACTGTTGTGAAACCCTCCATGACTGCACACAGTCTCTATTCTCTCCAGCCATGAGCAGCAGGGAGGCTGCTGCCTTCTAGGAAAGACACACAGCATTTTTTCAAATGGCTCACGAGCAAGGGATGTGCCATTGAACTTGCTCTGCTGCTGAGGTGGGCTAGAGAATTTGGTGCTGGCATTGCCAGTCTGGGGCTGGCCATGCTCTCAAGCCAGCACTGAGATTTCCATAGCTTTCCACTCCTGAAATGGATGGGATGGACTCACAGGAGGCAGTGCTCCAGCTCTCAGGGAGGAGCTGCTCTGACAGTCAGCTGGAGACATTAATTTCCATCTTTAACTGACAAGGCTCTTTCTGAAGTGAACATCTGACCATAGCTTCAGATTTATGAGGTCTTATTCCATGTTGTGTGTAACGCACTGACTGCAGTCAGGTGAAAAATTCATCTGTGACTTCCTCTGGGTTGCTTCCATCCCATCTGTACAGCGCAGCGAGATCCTTCTGAAGGGTGTTTGCTTTGAGCATCTTATGTCTTTATTAGCTAGAATTGTTTCAAGGTTTTTAGCTTATTGCTGAGGGGAGGTTTTATAATAACAGGATGTCTCATTTGATCTGTTAGTGTAATCTGTGAATATAGACACACGGTAGAGAGACAAAAACACAAATTCAAAAATGTCCATATAGTTTAGTGGCTTTGTTTGAATCTTGGTAGAGAGAAACCAAAGCTCTTTTTTGTGATGCATGACTCTACCCTTGTAATGTATGGCCACGTTTGTAAGGGATGCCATGCATGTCTTTCAACACAGAAACATGGGAAAACCAGGTGGAATTAACTCTGTTCACGAACATTATTTTCATGAGTTATTTTTTCTGAGTAAATGTATGCCTACTCTGAAAGTTACGTCTTCAAAAGGAAAACCTCTGAAAGGGAGAAAACAAAGCGTCTGCAAAGCCACTGGAAGAGTTTGTCCTACATGCAGATTGGCTGCACTCGATGTAGGTAAGAAGGATATTTCAGTCACATAAACAGATGGAAAAGGAGTGACACTTCTGGTCACCTCTACAGACTCATGTTTGACACTGGGAAACAGAAGTGGGCTAGAACCCTGATGCAAAAGCACAAATAAATCTGCAGCTTCTCACATTGACTTGCAGTGATAACAAACAGATGTTTTTGGCTTAATGTTTGCTTGTGAAGATTATTATCACAGGTTTAGGTAATACATTCACGCTGGCAAAAATAATAAACATGATTAAAAGGCCTCCTTCAATGAGTCTTGTCCCTGCCTAGTGAGTTCATGTCAAAGCTTTATTGACAACTTGACCTTGAAAATAAAAGATAATGGTCCTTTCTGACACTTCATTTTCCTATCACTTTATTAGCTGAGGGAATCTGGCACAGAAACATTAACTAGACATAATTAATTTGCATTGATGACATCAATCAACTTCTATTTAACTAATATAATCAAGTGCTGTAATTTGTTTCCAAATATGATGAAAGACGTAGTACTCTGTGTCCAATGACAAAAGGAAGAAACACAATGTGAATGTTGTAACAGAAAATTTGCCTACACTATGTGGAGGTCCAAAACAGAGAGTCTGAACAAAATAGCCACCATTTTGAAATTGGAGGTGCTTCTTTTTACCTTAGATGGCAGGCAGACCACAGCACATTCAAAACCAGCAGTCTGCTTTCATTGGGGCAGGTTACAGATTTTCACTGGGAAGGTGGAAAGTGCTACTTGAAACTTGTCAAATTGGAAGTAATTTTTTTTCTTGGGGTGTGAAGACTTATTTTTAGCAATTTAGTGATAGCAAAAATGTTATTCCCATGACATCCCCTTTCTATCCACTACTATAAATTTTTGCCTGTTACTATGTGGAGAATAATGCGGAATGTAACTGCTCTGCAAATAAAAGAATGCTTGTGCCATCAACTGCATGGTGGATAAAAAGATGGAGGGAGCAGGAGGGCAAACAAATGTGACTTCAAGTAACAAAAAATGTAAGGAATACAGGCTAAACAGAAGTCTGCATCAACATCCTGATTAACATACATGACAATCTGCAATGGTAATGTGAGTATCTTATTGCTGTAGTTGTGTTAGCTGCTCCCCAAAGGGTCAAACTCCTGTAAACAGAAGATTCTCTCAAATGCACCTACAATTACCTAAATGTCTTGCATAGTGATGAAAGACAGCAGGTATCTTTTGAAATTATTTGTAGATAAACATTATCATGGAAAAGAGTTGTCCACAAAACTTTTTTCTGTGTAGCTTTCTTTGCCTGAAAAGATCTTGAGTAGAAATATAAGGAAGAGGAAGGACTTTTTCAAAAGATAAGGTTTCTTCTGCAGAGAAATTCTAAGTAATAATGAGACTTCAATATTTCCTTAAAAATCCTTCAGGCAGCTTGTGGTTAAACTAAGTGGGGTTTTTTGTTTGTTTGTTTGTTTGTGGGTTTTTTTGTTTGTTTTTTACATGAAAAATACTCATCTGTAACTCCAACTAAATACAGAAAGTCATTAATTCTCCCTAGTTCAGAGATATAAATGGGGCAAAACACATCAGCACAAAATAGCCACCAGAGACAGGAAAAGTCAGGACACAAGGTATTTGTCAGCATATTACCAACGTACAGGCAACACAATTTTTTTACATTTCCTTTATAAGACTTTTATCAGAAATACACATTTGTATGAAAGAAGCATCTCAGTAGCAGAGATAAGTAGAAATTTTGATAGAAGCAAAAGAATTTCCTCCATAGATAAAATAGTTTCGGCTCTGTTCACATTTTTTTTCTGATTCTAAACCTTGTTTTAAAATTTCTTTCAGAAACACATGGTCAAACTGTGGAATCTTTTTTTGTCTCAAAAGAATTAGTATAGCAATATGAATCTTAAAGTAATTGAAGGGAATTGATCATAGAAGCTCTGTGATCCTGATCACTGGTGCTTGGTAACTCCCGCTGGATTGACATAAGTGGTATTAGAGCTCTCCTACTTCAGTATAATTCCATTATCACTGATCAGATTTAGTTCTCTGGCTTGCTTTGCTTTGATCTCTCCTCTCTCATTCTGTTCTATCCAGCTCTTCTTTTTTACTTTCCATGTTTATATCCATGTCCTTATCTGTAATATTTTACAATGGCTCTTTGTCATTGCTCAGGTTCTTGTGTTTTTGCCTGCTGGCCCTGAATTAGAAAGCAGGCTGTTTATATAAGCAAGTGAGCTGCACATTCCTTTATCGGGAATGCTGTATCTAACACATTGGAGTTGGAGACCAGGGGTTATTGAAGTTAATAGAAGTCTGGCTCTAACAGCCTTTTTCTAACAATTGATTTGATTTGGAGAGATGTTTGTTCATATAATTGATCTCCCTCTTTTTTTCTACATGTACTTAGTCCAGTTTCCTAGGTTCATTAGCAACAAACTTTCATCTCTATGCTTGTGATAATAGAAGCTTGTAACTCGTGATGATTGTGTCACCATTTGGGGCCAGAAAGAAAACCAGTCATTCATGTGGAGTTCTTCTGCAGAGTGGGTTGAGGTCTTTCTGTTCCAATATTCATAACCCTCAGCTTGGTAAATTTGAAGTTATGCCACCATTTATCCAGTACAGTAGCAAAGAAACAGTTTACTAATTTGCAGTAGAGAAATGAAAAGAAGGAAGCATAACCTCTAGCTGATACAATAAATGAATCATTTATACAGGGCACAATAAACACTTAGCTGTTTCCATTCCTGGTTCTTTTACTGAATTATTTTCCCTCATTTTCTGTCTATTTCTGAATGCTGTTCATATTAAAGGGAAAAAGGTCTCTATCTCCCAACTTTATTTCCTCGTTGTTATTCATTGGTCCAAAGAAGCTGAGATGGGCATCTCAGTTTATTTAATCAATAGCTCTCTGCAAGGGAGGTTAGGAATCATCTCTGTATCAGAACTGATACGTAGCAATGCCCGTCAGAAGAGATTAGTAGGTCCATGTCGAGATGGAAGCAGCAGAGTAGAATGAAATCTGAAACTGGGTTAAGTAATTGGGTTCTTGTTCAATAAAAGTGCTTGTTTGTGTGTTGTAATGAAAGATCGTTGGTGCTATGGACGTCTGAATCCAAATATCCTCCGGATTTTCTGATGGATAAAGTGATAAGGGTGAAAGGGATTTAATTTAGGACTGCTGAAAAACTTTAAAGAGATTAGAGAAATTCGTGAATGTGCTCTCTCTCTTTCTTATCGTGGTGGCTTTTGTGTCTTACCAGAGCCAGCTGGGTAAGCAGAGTGACCCAAGGTCAGGGCTGTCAGCGTTCTGACTTGGGGTGGAGCTGCTCTGGGCATGCTGCTTCCATCCAATGCCCATTTGAGGTTCAAGTGCAGAGAAGATAATGAGAAAAATTTTGGCTTTGTTTGGGTTCACTTATTTTGGACTTAGGAGCATGACTGTGCATTTTTTTTCTCATGATCAATTTATGATCAATAGCATTTGCAATTTTATTGAAGTACTTATTTTTTAATTTTTATTTTGCTTCATTATAGGATTGTTTTCAAAGCTTGATTACACCATCAGATCTCTAGTAACTCTGCAGACCATGGAGATGTCCTTTCCTAAAGCTTAGACATTCTTTTTGTTATGTTTTATTTAGATGTGGTTGTTTTCTCTGACTGCAAAATTATGTTTCTGTGAAACTTCTCTAGAAAGTTCTCCAGATTCATTAATTGTGTTTATATAGAGAAAAATAAACATGTAAGAATAGAATGCTGAGAAAATGGATAATGAAATCTTGCCTACCTTTGAGACATTGCCTGTAAAATTATCTCTGAATCTTTTTTTCTGTGTCTGAACAGAACTACAGTGTCTAGCTTGGAGCCAAGTTTTGTCTTGATCACAATTCTATATAAGGGTTAATTGTCTTTTTGCATTACTAAATCAGCTTTGGAAAAAATATCAATCTCGTTGAAAATAGACTGGTTCAGTTTGGGTTTTTTTTTTTGTTTGTTTGTTTGTTTGTTTGTTTTCCCCCAAAGTTGATTTATTGCACTTGTTTTGCCACATATTCAGAAGAGTTAAAAGATAGAATAAGACCAAAGGTTTCTAGAATTAAAATGTTTGTGGAAGCACCTGTCCTTGGAAAACACTCAGATTTTACAGGCACATGGGTGCACATATATACAGAGAAAAAGCCACATGCTTCAAGGAATTTAAATGTGAAGCACTTCCCTTGACTTGTTTATGCCAATGCTTATTTCACAATGTTGTTAACCTCAGGCATTCTGACACTGCTCACACCTCTTGTCTATGGCATCCTCTTCCCTTTGTTCCTTGAGATTACAGGGATGCATTAGGGATGCTTTGTTTTCCTGGCTTTTGCTACAATTTCAAAGAAGTAAATAGAAATCTTTTGTGCTCTTTTGTTCTGAGGATTGCTATAGCAAACACTTCCAGAACTGTATTATAAAAAAATTAGATTTGGAATGAACATCAGAGTTGGTAGCTGCCTGTGGCAGCTCGGATGATCTGAAGTGCTCAAAGAAACCTTTCCTTGTAGTGGCGAGTTTTTTTCAAAATGTCTTGCTCCTTAGGTATTTTCAGTGAGAATAATATTTTACTTCTAGTTTAAAAACAAAACAAAACCAAAAAAAAAAAAAAAGAACTATTCCTTTCCATCATGTACTGGAGAATTCTCTGCAAAGGTGACACCCTACCCTTGTGATGATATTCCATCCATGCATTTATCCACAAGGTCATTGTGGGATAGTCATGGATTTAATCAAATTTGAAGATAGATAAGTTTTTAATGTTTACAGTTTCTACAAACAATAATGTTATCTGATCAGACCTTAAAATCAGACATATTTCATTTTATGAATCAAGATTTGTCTGGGTTTCTTCACATTTCAGTCTCCATGCAGGTGTTACAGAGCAGCCAGAAGAAATATTCTCAAAGTCAGAAACTTTTCTTTGGCTTATGAGGTCAGGGGTGGCTGCATAGCTCATTAATTTCCACTGATATTGACACTAGGTGCTCCACTTTAAGAACTATGTAACTCTTGCCTTTGCCTGCAAGTGTAAAAGGATATTTTCAATATTTATTTCCTGCCTACTAACATGAAACTCTAACTCTCAGAGGACAAGTTTGAGCCAGATGATCAGATTGTCTCTGCTTATCTCCATTTGGAGCTGCAGGACAGGATATAATTAATGTCCCTGTGATAGATGAGGGGAACTCCCCTGCTCCCCCAGCTCATGCCAAGGCCATTTCCTCCCAGCCTGGCAGTCAGTTGTGTGGATGATCTTCTCCTTGTCACAAGTGATGCCAAAGGAAAATCCTTCCCCTTGCAGCTGGGTGCAGCCAGGGGCAGTACCTGCTTCAGTGGTGTTCTTATTGTCACTTGGGGAGGGCTGCAAACAAGCTGTCACACTCACAAAGGAAAAATAAGTGTCCTAAGTAAAAGCCTGGCTACCGGAGCTAAGGGATTCCTGACCCCAAAGGAGGGTGAAAAGTGTTTTTTTTATCCCCTCCCCTGACATGCTCTTTAATTGGTACCCTGTATCTGGGTGTTTAATCCTTGATCACATTTTTAGCTTCTCCTCTCCAAAGTCCAGTCCCTGCTCCCCTGGCAGAGCAGCAGGCGCCTCCTGACCTGGCAGGGGAATGCTTTCCTTGAGCCCTCTGCAATGTCCTCTTTCCTTGCTGTGACAGTGACTCCTGGCAGCCGAGAGCAGCAGCTTGTGTGCTTGATAAAAGGTGCCTCTTACAGCAACATTTCCACTAACGTTTTATGTCTTTCTATTTTTTTGTAGTGGGCTAATTGTGTCGGGTACTGTGGCATGTATGACGAGCTGTACATGCATAGGGTTTCCAAGCCATGGTATTTCTTAAAAATAACCATGATTTCCTCTTTTCCCAGTTAATTCAAGCAATTAAAATTGAATAATTTTGGGAAAAGCAGAGCTGAGTTTGAGGTCTAAGCTTGTATTTTTCAAAAGGGAGTGGTTAATAGCTGATAAAAATATATTCAGGTACAAAAGTGGACATATTGGCTTCTTCTGTGTGTTTTTATATCTTTAGAATAGAATTGTTTCAGGGAGAAAATTATTTATGTCATTCATTAGAAGCATACTTTCCAAGCTTTAGTTTACATAAAAATAACAAAATTACTTGAAAAATAATCACAACATTTCATTGGGTTAGCTAATGTCAAAAAAGAAATAATTTCTCAATGCTCTATTTCCAGAGATAAAAAGGTTTGTTATTGGAAAAATTGCTTACATTTATTTTGCTTATATAAAAAAAAAAATTGCCTGCTTCAATTTTTATGAAAAATTAGCTCTCAGTAGGAAGTGTATTTTATGGTGAAAAAAGGATGATTTGCCCTGCATCAATTTCAGTGTTTGTGTATCTGTGACACTTTTACAGTGATGAAAACCCACCCAAACCAACTATCAATATGCCACCTCAATAATATTTTTGTGAAGGATTTAACTTATGTTTCACTTTGCTGTCAAGATACGTCCCAAGGTAAATTTGATGTGGTTCCATTTTTTGAGCTGAAGCTTTCACAGGTGGCCAGTGCCAGTCTGAAATCCCACCCAGCCCAAAGGCTGCAGTCCCACTCACGTGGAGCAGCACAGTTCTGTTCATGCCACCGTGTCCCCTTCCCCCCCAGGGAGTGGCACTTAGCAGTCCAAGTGCTGGCACTTGGAAAAGCAAAATCAACAGTTGTGGCCAGAGATGTAGGCCTGCTTTATTCCATGGAATGAAATCTTATTCTATTCTGCTTTTTTTTTTTTTTTTTTTTTTTTTTTTTTTAATGCAGCAAGCTCTGCTGAAGTTTTTTATGCCTTTTCTCTTCCCAGAATATATGGCCTATATTAAAAGCAGGCAAGGATTTTCCTAGCTGGCCAGCCCTATACATTATTATCATTTTCTAGTGATAAAATGCCAAAAGGATAATGCAGCTTTACACACGTAATGACAGGGGGGTTGTCTCTTAAAACTGACATTATTGAACACCTTCACAGGGCTGGTGCTGATTTAAACCAGCTTATGTTCTCAAGCACAATATTCAGCCTGTGGTGGTTAATCACAGACTTTGTAATGAAAAAGATGCTAAGAAAGATTTCTGAGTATTGGGGTGGGGGGGGGGGGGGGGGGAAGTCAACTTTAAAGTAATTGATGTATTTTCTCTGTGCAGGATTCAGTGCCAACTGTTTGAAAATCATGAATAGGGAAATAGCATGTAAAATAGTGCCCTTTTAATACATGTTCTGCACACCTGTCTAAAGCATTCCTTGTTTCTTTTCAGCACAAATTCCTATAGTATTTTACTTTTTCCAACCACAGTTTCATCAGAAGGATAAGTTATTTTCACCTTTCTCAGCTTCAATCTCAAATGCTATTAATATTATCAGCTAAGCAATGGCTCTAAATTCTGTCCTTTACTGGTGGAAATATGGATGCTTCAGATCACTATAATTTATGGCCCCTCCTGGGAAGGAAATATTTCCCTCAAAGTGAGTAAGTAAATGAGAAATCACTCGTTCCCTTCCTCTGCACTTGTTGAAAAAACCACAACCTTGTTTTAATAACTAAATATCATACAGAGGAGGAGAGTCACCTGCAGTAGCTCTCCAGGTATCATAAATCATTTGTCAGAGATGTAGCTGAGAGACATTTGAGAAGTCATGATTACAGAAGGTCTGTTTTAAGTGTAGGGGGAAAAAATCTGTTGTAATGTTCAGCTAGAAATAAAGCTGCAGTTTTCTTTTTTTAGGGGAATAGCACTGTAAAGATGCTTTGTAATGACACATTTATCAGCACTTTTGTCACATAGGGAGAAATAATTGGGGCAACTGGTACTTGTGCTCAGTTCAAAGTACAGTTCTTCTACGTGTTGTACAGCTTTTATTGAAATTGTAAAATTCTTTAGTCTTATAAAGAGCTCTTGTTGGAGTGAAGACATTGAGGAGCTGATGACATTACCTTATTTTGCCTCTATCATCTCACAATGATTAACAATCTATATGTACATGATATTTTAATCTGTGCCGCCTCTGGATAGCAGCTTGTTGCACTGATCAGGAGGAGATTACCTTGTAGACAAAACTAATGGGATAAAGTGCTATTCTTTAGGGGGAAAAAACCCCAAAAAGCCATTTTCTTTTAGGCTTATTACTAGCACTAACTGTCTCACTCGGTGCATGCACTGAAGAACAAGCTCTGCCGGTGGAGCTGGTTTAGCCCTTTCTGCCATTGAGCATTTTTGTAGCAGAAATGCTTCTACAAAGTCAAAATCCAAAGAAGAGAGGGCCGGCTGGCAGGTGGCCATGTACAATTCACGCCTGTTCCAGGTGTGCTCCAGGGCCCTTTGTGTGCTGGGCTGTGCCCCAGAGCAGGGCTGGTGGGGAGCAATGGAGAGCAGCATGGCTTCTCTTCTAACATATTTAAGTGTGTTTAAGATTGGGGATTCTACAACTTTGAAGCATAAAAAGTGGTGAAGATGAAATAAATGTCTTCAGGAAATGTTGCAAGTTTCTGCTTACACCACCACCACAACAGCATAGCAGTTCTAGCTTTTAAAATTCAGCTCATCCAAACCATGTCTGCTTTTTGCTCTTCTCTTTTTCTTCATTATACTGTTCAATCATCCAACCCATAGTCTTTCTTGCTCTGGAAATTTCGAATAATATGAAAAGAGAAATAAAACTGTAATCAGGGTAAGTTTGAAGGAGAAAAAAAAAAAGAAAATTCTAGTTATGGAAGAGAACATGGTATCATACAAGCACTCAAATCAAAGAAACAGTGAATCAAGAGATGCCTGTCTGAATGCATGAGACAGGAATTTTGGTGATGTGTAATTTACACAAAGGCACAATTTATATAATGTAATAGCTGAGAGCATGCAGTTATGGGCTATCAGATGAATAATTGTGATTCCACAAATCATGTGTCAGAAGCCCGGGATAGTGGATAGGAAGAAAACAGGAGACAGATGAATAGTCTGGTAAAGAGAAAATTTCATTTATAAGCAGCATGAAGCAGGTTTTTTTCTGTATTTTTGACCACAAATTGATGTCGGCAAACTTTCTTTCAAGCTTTTTATTTATAGGAGAAAAACTTTTCTTAACAGGAGAAAACTGTAGCTGAGGCAAGTTAAAAATACTTGTCATTTAATCTGGGTGGAAAGCAGAACACAGTGAAATGTTTTTCTCCATCTTAAATTTTCGTGATGCTTGAACAGGTGATATCTGTGAATCTGCAAGCTTCTTAAGCTAATGATTAAGGGATGTGTGTTGAGTGTAATTGTCAGTGCTCTGGAGGAAGTTGCTTTGTGTTGGGTTGGTTCAGGACTGTGACTGTCTGGGACTGTAGGAAAACTCCAAAAATGATGGGTTTGCCCCAGCTGAAACCTCAGCAGCCTGCTCAGAAGGGCTGTGTCCCTCTGGCTGCCCAAGCTGGAAATCTGCGCTGAGCCTGTCCCTGGTGCTTCTGGCTGTCCCCCCGGGGCACTCGGGGCCCTTTCTGCAGCTGGATGTTCCTCAAGCCAAGCCTGGCTGAACTCTTTTCCATTGCCTTGGCACTGATGTAAATATCAGCTGAATCTGAGGGTAATTTAATTTATAGAGGAAATTCCAGTCTGAGTCTCAGTGTTAGATTTGTTGCTGATATTTTGTTTTTCTTCTTTTTGTTGGGTAGGAATGAGGGAAAGAGAAAGAAGAAAATGTTTTCCAGAGATCCTATGTTTTCTTCTTTTTCTAGAGCTGTAAAGGTGGAGAGTGTAGAAAATACTACAGCAATTTTTTTTTCTTTCAACTAGTTTGACTCCTAATTTTCTACAGTGTTTTTTACCTACTTCGTCTATTAAATTTTAAATTACATTTTTGGCCTCACTAAATCTTGTGAATGAAACATCAATGGCAAACGAATAAAGTAAAAGAATATGTTTTAATGGGTTCTTCATTATATTTCTAATTCTGAAAACAGAAGACTCCTTGTCTAAGGAAGCTCTCTCTTAGGACACACCGCAAACATTTCCAGTTTGTATTACATCTACCTAATTCAACAGTATGAAAATGGCCAGTCTGTTTCAATAGCAACCAGAATTACAGGGTTAAAAGATAAATACATAATAATGTAAAACATCTTACCCTGCAGTCCTGGCTGTAGAATGGCAGACCTCCATCAAAACATGGTCAGACTCCTGTGGGAAGGTTAGTGGAAAGCTGCAGTACCAAAGAAGAAATCTGAGTTACACTTGGTTCTGGTTTGTTAGCTTTCCTCATTTTTGAGAGAAAAAGGGAGGAGATGAGACTATAGGAGCAATAGGTGTGATATAAGGTCCAAGAAGGTATAGTGATTTGAAAAGTCTGAGTGGCATTGACTCAAATATAATCTTGCTAGTAGCTTTCTGGATAAAAAATTGATTTTCTTATTTTCTTTCTTTTTTTTTTTTTTTTTTTTTTTTTTTTTGGTTTTTCTTTTTTCTATGATTTCTTAACTCTTGAGGTTTTGCTTTTTGCTGTATTGATCTCTACTGATGCTTATCTCTGAGTCTGCATGCAGTCTATCCCAAATAGTTATCTGCCCTACCCTCGAGTCCAGTGCAGGCTGCCTCCAGTTGACCTCAGTTAAACCTTCCTGCTTTGTCAAACATCAAATGCTGCTGAGAGGAGTCAGCCCTGCCCTGGGATCCTGATCCTGACTGCTGTGTGCAAGGCCTTGCTGTCTGGAAACCTTTGCTTAGGTTGAAGTCCAGACAGTGATGGTACTTTGGATACAGGCTGGTGTTCCTTTGCAAATGTAAGGAAAAAGTTGAGGCATATTCTCTTTTGGCTTTTCTTCACCTTTGCAGAAGACTGCAAGGTGTGGATTCTGATCTCATGGTATTGTAAGACAGGATGAGCCTGTCTGAGCATAATGCAACAATATCAGTGTAAAACCAGAATATAGAACCAGAATAAAAGTGATCAGAATCTGCTCCTCAAAGCTCTAACTTTAGAAGGTTAAGTCCTTGTGACAGTTTTAAGATAAAAATATATTAACTGATTTATTTAGTATCTCTTTAAGGTCAGAATGTTTTTTTAATGTTTTTACTTGGAATGAAGGTCATAGGTCCCAATTAGTAATAAAAAAAAAAAAAATTAGAGCTCCAGTAAATTGGAGCATACCAATATTTTTTAAAATATTTATGGTATTCCATATATTAAGCTTAAGGTTACTGGGTTGAGCTGTAGTTTTCTGAATGTAAAATCTGGGGGCAGGGGAGCAAGACAGACCAAAAGTACTATTCCTTTCATTATGCTCTAGGTGAAATAAGTAGTATCTGACTCTACAACTTGTTAAGTCATCTGACATTCTGTAGCAGATATGAGAAAATCAATGACAGAAGCAGTGTTGTGTAAATAAATATAAGAGCATAAACCACCAGCAAAGATACTTCACAGAGTTCATGCTGTAGTGTTCTGTAAAAGTCATGTCAGGACACTGAGGTCCAACAAAGTGCAATTGCATAATGATAAAATCCTTAGTACTTGCCCACTCAAGCTAGAATGTCCATTACTTAAATTCTCTGTTCCTGTGCCAGCATTTCTTGGGTCCACAGGAAGAGATAGGTACCTTTGCATTAAAAAAAGCAAATAACCTTAAACTTAAACTCCTTGTTTATACCTTTCATTCAGATAAAGCAGAATTCACAGAAAAATAGCTATTTTAAGACTGGATTTTTAAAATTACAGTAATGGATTTGAGAGGCATTTTCAAAAATAGAAACCTGATCAGAATTGCTGGCTTTGCTACAACTTCCTGTTTTCCTATTTTTCATATAACAAAGAATTGCTCTGAAACAGTTTCTGTGTCCTTACTCAAGCCCCAGTCCTTCTAAGAGAGTTCATAGGAATTGCTGCAGATCCTCTTTCCAGATCTTTCTCAAGAGAGTACAGTTGTTCTTTGATGCTCACAGTGTGTGAAACAAGTGCAGGATTTGGGTTTATATTTAGGAACTAGGAAATACTTTTGTTTTTCAACATGGAAGCTCTGTGGATGCTGCTGATCTGTGCAGTGACAGCAGATCAATGTGAATGAGAGCTGACCTGAGTTTTCTGAACTGCATGAAGAAGGACAACTTTCCAGACTATTTTTAGTTCCTGGCCCTTTATGGCATAAAAAGAGACCTATTAATGAGTGCATCAGTCACTGTTACATGTACACAGGACAATATATATGTTCATAAAAGAGAATAAAGCTGATCTCAGTTTCCATAGAGGCAAGCCTTCATAATGTCCTCTGATCATTTACAAATGGCATTTGATTAGCACTCAGAGATGGAATCATCTTTACGTAAACTTGGTGCTGCTGTAGGAAACTGCTCAGCTGCCCTTCTTTGAGATAAGGCTAAAAATACATTTCCTTTAAGAGGTTGGACTTTGAATGTGAAAAAAGAGTAGGTTTAGGTTTTTCACACTAAGTGCAGATGCTATTTGATGCTTTCAGACAGACTTCATGGTACCCTTTCTGCCCAAGATAACATTACTGAGTGTTCCTCTATGGCATTGAAATGATTTGGAACAAATTTTCTTTCTCTGTGGCAGTCAGCTGACTCCTGTGAAGTTGAACCAGTAGAACTGGGGTAATTTTGTTGACTTTAAGGCTTCCTCTGCTTCCAAAAAACATCCGAGCTCAAAATGCAGCCAGTTACCAGCACAACTGCTGTTATTTTGGATTGTTTGACATGCATGATTGATTTTAATTTGTTTAAGAAGTTGTAAACAATTTCTTTATAGGTGAGAAGGATGTGAGTAAACAGAGGATTAAAAATAAATATTGCTTGCATATAGAACGTAGATGTGAACTTTTAGAGAATTGATTTCATTAAGCATTTGTAATGCTTGAGGTGTTGAATTGCATGAATTTCTGGTGAATGCTGTATAACACCACTGCTAAATGCATGATGAAGCACTATCACTTCTCTTAGCATTCAGGGAATTAGCTTGAATGCTTCTGGATTATTCCAGCTTTAAAATTTCATTGTAACTGTAAGTCTGAATGAACTCTTACTTGCTCAAAAGTGTTAATAACTACTCATTTATTGAAACAGTGCTGGATAAAAGAGCTTAAGAAAGCATATAAATTAAATATAAATTAAAATGGGGTTTGTGATAGTGTCAAACTGCATCAAGGTTTTCTTGAATGTTTGCTTTCAAATTTTTAATTTAGAAATATTCTTTCAACAAATAAGCATGTGGCAGTGTCAAAGAAGCACTTTCCCTTTCACAGTGCTAGTTGAACCACATATACAGAGTATGAGCAAAGTGTAAAATCAATAAAGGAAGTTGATTATTTTGTAATATCCCTCTATTTCCCCAGCAAGTCATAATAACTTGTTCTGACTTCTGCAGTACAGACTGCATCCCTGCTGTTAAAAGTAAGAAAAGGTGTTCACACCATACTTTTCAAATGTGTAGTTGGAAAAATTGACCATTTGAAGGTCATTAGATTTTCTGCTTTTTTGATTTTTGGTTATTTTTTTTTAAATAGGACTTTATAAATTAGAAGTGAAAATAAATTTATTAATTTGCCTACATAACTCCAATCTTTTTAAAAATATAGGAAAAAAATTACCTAAAATATTTGACAGATCTTATCTCCTCACATAAATTAAACAAAAGGATCAACCCTAAGACAGCTGAGATGATGGCCCAGGCTGAATTTGATATATAAGTGTATTATCTGCTAGAAAGCTCTTTGCAGATTTGCACATGTTAGTAGTGCTGTACTTTGAGTGAGCACAGATACACAGTGTGTACACCTGGAGTCTGAACCTGAGATCTCACTTATTACCTTCTCTTTAAATGAGCAAAACTCAGGAGTATGCTTTAGAATAAAGCTAAAACATAAACCACAGCCTTTTTGTGAAGAGCAATTGCCTCAGTTTTGGGCATTGTACCTGAAAAAAAAAAAAAAAAAAAAAAAAAACCTGAGCATTTGGAGAAGCACTGGAAGACAATAAAGAATAATCATACACTACAAACTCAATAAGAAACTCCTAAGAGGAGAGGAACTGGCATTTGTGGGGTTAGAATAGTGGAAATTGAGTAAACTCATTAAAACTCTTTAAATATGTAGTCAGCCACTGCAAAGAGAAACAAAGATGTGTTCTGATATTTATTTGGAAAAAGTGAAGAATGTATCCTGAAGGAAAATTTGATTTTTAAAAAATCATTTTCTAACAGTAAGAGAGCTGAAGCATTGAAATATTGCTTTGGGAAACTGAGGAAGCATCATTACATAGAAAGTCTTTTAGAGCAGGTTATGCAAATTTCTTTCTGAATCATAAGCTACAATGAATGGATTAAATGGTCTAACACCCTTTCCACCTCACTTTTCCTCATATTCTGTGATTATTGTATCTTTATGCATAAGGATATGGTATGGGTAATCAGTCTTTTTGGAACCAATCTCTGTCTTGTGGAAATCACCAGAAAGAAGCTCTAACCCACAAATGACTGGAATACATTTATGTCAGTCATGATTTTGAGCTTCTTGCATTATCCTTCAACAAAGTTAAGTGAATATTTTGGACTGGTAAAAATGTTAATGGAAAATGATTGCTCCACTCAAGAAGCAGGCACAATCCTAGGGAACATATCTAGCCAAAAATAACTGGGGAGTGCTTCTGCAGTTTGGTTAGAAAAGTACATTAGATTTTGAAATCACTCTGTCATTAGTGTGTGTAGGAGTATTTATTTATTTATCATGCTATATTTTTTCCTGCACTGATTCATGCTTTTAATTTTATTGGGTTGAAAGCATGCCAAGTTTAACATTTTTAGCTACCTTTGAACTGCTTAAAATGGGAATAATTTTTTCCCCCTTATTCTTCAGTATGCTTCCTCTGCTTAAAATTACAGTATGAACAAGTGCAGGTCAAAAGTTTTTTTTAAATTAAAGTTGAGCATTTTCACTATTGAATAAAAGAAGAAGAAAATGAGGTTCTCTTACTTGTTCTGCAGTGGGGAATCCAAATGCATTTTGATTCAATTCAGATTGCAATGAAACTAGAGAAATTAAAGTTCTAGTATTTGATGTAATGTTTTAGAACTTACTTGTGCCCCATATCAACCCTGCAATATCTGTTACATCTTCTGTTAAAAGAACAACTTTTAATCTTCATGCTGGAAGGAGATTTCACAATGAATCAAAAGCTTAGTAGAAGCTGAAGTCTGAAATTCTCCCAAAAGCTACTTTATGTGGATTTTAAAAATCACAGGCACATTTTAATGCAATACTGTTTCGCATTATTTTGCTCTCCCTGATGGAAATGTAGGATCCCCTAAATAATGAGCAAAATGTGGTATGAAAAAATATATGTTCTGGAAACATTAAGTGAAAGACAGAGATTTGCAGAGGGAATGAAGTATCCTGCCAGGATGCAAAATTATTTCAGGCCAAGAAAACTGAGTCCAAGCTGTTAGACATACTGTGGGTATCCTGTTTGGGCAAGGGAATGAAATGCTAGATTGGAACGTTCTCTAAAATGTTCGAACCCAGCTGGTATTATATTTCACTTTGTGGTTTCTAGCACAGTCACACTGACAGAAGTTTTCAGCTACAGTTGGCAACTTCCAGAATGCAATTCTCTTGAGGGTGGTGAAATTTGCCTTCAAAATCAAATAATGAAAGGTCAGGGAGCCAAACATGTCAATAGAGTCTGCCTGAAAGTGTCAGGTCTGGGAAAACGTGATGGGATCGCTGCTCTTAACATGGCTATGCAAATGCCTTAGTGAGCTGCTAATTGCAGGTTAGGGGAGCAGTGTGCGGTTGTTTCCCTTTAATTGCCCAGATTCTGCCTGACCTCAGCTGGGAAACTGAGCCTGCCCAGGACACAGGACCATCGTGTGGAGGACCAGCTCCTCCTGGTCAAACCCAGCAGTGCAAACACGCTGCATGGAAAAGCAGTGGAGGGCATATAAAATCTGTGTGCAGCTGTGAAGCTCCTCTTTGAATGCCAATACCGTGTGTGTAAGAAATACTGCATGTCCAGCATTTTAAATAATAGGGATCATGTTTTAGTTATTGGATTAGACTGAAGTAATCTCCGGTGTTGTGCACCTTTGTGGTCATAAATTCTGGCAAAGATATTGTGCTGAGTGGTTGACTTGTTACTGCATTTTAAAATTTTCAGGAGGGAGGAAAACTTATCAGCTCAAAAATCTTCATTTGTCAAAAACTGTAAATTTCAAGATAGTTTAAAACCTGTGAGGCAAAGTTTGCTACATATGCAAGGATTTAATTTCAGTAGAATTAAAAGCAGTTTTAAATTAAACTGAAATGGTGAGAAAAAATGTTTAATTTTTTTTTAAAAAAACAACACAGGATGTCAAGAATAGCATGCACTTCATAAAACTATTACAAACTTGGTAGATCACAGCAAACTTTAGTATAAATAACATTTCAGACTTTTCACTTACAGTTGTATGGTTGTGTTTCATTAAAGACTATTACATTTTAAGGACAAGCAATATCAAATCATTGTTCCTCATCAATTCTCTAGACAATCTAATAACTTCAAAATCTCCAGCTAAAAGCATGTGGCATGTACTGAATCTGAAAATGCAGGCACTTTTGAGGGCTCTACAGGAACTGTGAAATCATTAGTATATCGTGTCCGATGCCAAAACCTTAGAAAACTACTATATGCACCACGCATTTGTGCAACCTGGCTTTATTCTTAGCTATGGATGTGTTGATTCAGGCTTTGGATGAACAATGAATATGCCAGGAGAAAGTGACTGGCAGAGTAAAAGGGTAGCACCTCAGCTCCTGCACTAAAGCTGCTGAGACCATCCCTCTGAGCACACAGGGCAAAGGAAACACCTGACAAATGTGCCTCAAACACTGTTTAAAAGTGTCAGAAGATTTCCTGCCTTCCCTCCTCTGCCTGCTCCTGTGGTTATTGGTTGAAATTTGAAAGACCTAACAAAATTTGACAAGGTGTGTGGCAAGGCAGTGGAAATGCAAAGGAACCTTAGGGCAGTGTGGTCTTCACACTGGAAATCGTTACAGCTTCACCCTGTGGGATTCTGCAGCTTTGTTAAGGCCAGGCAAATGTGATACCTAGTGGCACAAAACATATCCCTTACTAAGGAAGCTTTCACCTGTCTGAACTGCAAAAGTCACATCCAAACAACTGAAATTTCTATGGAAGTTTTTGTATATGGGGACCAGAATGCCTTTATGGACATGTCCCAGGTTTCCTGTCAGGAGGGGTATTGATAATGCCCCTCATTGCTTTTGGAAAGCACTGACGTGTGTAAGACTAGTCTAATTACTGAAGAAGGTTTTCTCCAAGTTCTTTCCTCCAAAGATATTTGGATACATCTGGTCAGGATCTGGATGTTTGGCATTATGGTGAACAGTGTCCGACTCTGGGACTCTCCCTCTAGGACAGAGTCTGCAGGAGGGCCAGGGAGATGTTTAGGGGCTGGAGCACTTTTGCTCTGGAGCCAGGATGAGACAGCTGGGGCTGTTCAGCCTGCGTAAAGAGAAGGCTCTGGGGAGACCTCACAGCCCCTTCCAGTGCTTAAAGACGCTCCAAGAGAGCTGGAGAGGGACTTTGGATAAGGGTGACACGAGGGGAATGGCTTCACACTCATAGAGGGCAGTGTTAGATGGGCCATTAGTAAGAATTTGTTCCCTGTGAGGGTGGGGAACACACAGGGTGCCCAGAGAAGCTGTGGCTGCCCCATTCCTGGAAGTGTCCAAGGCCAGCTTGGATGGGGCTTGGAACAATCTGGGATAATGGAAGGTGTCTCTGCCTGTGTAGGGGGTTTGGAATTAGATGGATTAAGGTTCATGTCAGCCCAAACCATTCTGTAATTCTGTGTAATTGTTACTGGGCATACAATGCACTCCATGTTCCTAAATAGGAATCTACTGCTTAAGGAATGAGTGAAAAGAATAAAATGAAATGCTAGTGAAAGCGGGTAAGGGCTAAAAAACTCTATTTTAATAGCTATTTAAGACTTTAGGGGCTCATTTCTTATGACTTCAAATATTTGTTCTTTCAGAAATTGAAAGAAAATTCGGGATGATCTTTGATAGATAACCATGGCTATGAGATGCAAACTTAATGAGCTTTGTTATTCAGTACACTTTAAGTATCCGTTAACTCATGTCTAAGCTGATTATAACTGCATTAAAAAATTCCCTTCTGTGCTCAAACAGTTAGAGATGCATCTGCACTTCCTTTGATATGTACCAAAATGCATTTCCATTTGCACAGAAGCTCAGCACAGGAGTGCTCTGGTGTTATGGAAGGCAGCAGCAATAGCTGTTACTGAAACTTGATGCTTAAGGATTAACAAAAAGCATCTAAACTGAAATTTTTTTCCCCTGAAAAATCTGGCACATTGCTTCATGATTTCCCTTGTTTTTACAAAAATAATAATAATAGTAGTAAAAAAAAAGTTTATTTCAGAGTTCTGTGACTCTGGAGAAGTAATAATTTGCAACAATCTGAACAAATACCATGCTTTCACTCTTTTTGCAGTGCTGTACAATGTCTACATGTAGATCATTGTTTTGCTAAAGCACACCAATTATTCAGAAATGTTTAATTTTGTTGTCTTAGAACGTGTTTTTAAATTCATGTATTAATGACAAATTGATAATGCAAACATTTTATTTGTATTGACATGGTCTAGGCTGTAGTTTTAGCTACATTATTGGTTAGGTGTTGTTGCTCCTGATTCCAGGGTGAAAGCACACTTAAAACACTTCTGCTGTCAACAAATTTCATTATGAATGTAAAATTAATTGCCCACAAGTTTTTTCTCATAATATCTTTTGGTGTTATATTTCTACAAACGTCCATACCAGTTAAAATACTTCTGTCAACAAAAGCAGAAGAGGCAAGACATTACCAAAACAAGTTTGTTGAAGAATTAATCTTTGCAAACCTAGAACAATTATTGGAACATTAATTTGAATCTGTTACAGCTAAAGTTAAAATACTGGTATTTCAAAGCTGTCTGTGTCAGCCGTAGCTTATTTTGCAGCTATTAGAAATTAATAATTAGAGATATTGATGCTAAAAATGAACTAAAGCCTCCCTCTCCCTTTAATAAAGTGTTGGTTTGCTGTCGTCTTGAGAGACCTCACTACTGTCAAACGCCTTTGCTGTGTAAATGGACAGTGCTGTGCGTGGTTGTCCAGTGGGCACTGAATGTTCAGTTACCAGAGGAGCTGGGCTTTGTCTGAAGCCGTAGCAGCAGGACTTGGCTGAAACTGGAGGCTGGAAGCAGCTTCCTGCACTCTGCCAGTGTGGCTTTGCTGGCATGGCCGAGGCTCAGGGACGGTCACTGCGTGTGTGACACATTGCGTCGCGGTCACTCTGGGTGTGACACAGTGCCTGGGGTCACTCTGGGTGTGACACTCAGTGCATGGCAAGTCACTGTGTGTGTGTGACAGCGCCTGGAGGTCACTGTGTGTGTGTGACAGTGCCTGGAGGTCACCGCGTGTGTGTGTGACACTCAGTGCCTGGAGGTCACTGTGTGTGTGTGACAGTGCCTGGAGGTCACCGCGTGTGTGTGTGACACTCAGTGCCTGGAGGTCACTGTGTGTGTGTGACAGTGCCTGGAGGTCACCGCGTGTGTGTGTGACACTCAGTGCCTGGAGGTCACTGTGTGTGTGTGACACACAGTGCATGGAGGTCACTGTGTGTGTGTGACACACAGTGCATGGCAGTCACTGTGTGTGTGTGACACACAGTGCATGGCAGTCACTGTGTGTGTGTGACACTCAGTGCCTGGTCACTGCGTGTGTGTGTGACACACAGTGTTTGGTGGTCACTCTGTGAGTGACACACAGTGTTTGGCGGTCACTCTGTGTGTGACACACAGTGTTTGGCGGTCACTCTGTGTGTGACACACAGTGTTTGGCGGTCCCTCTGTGTGTGACACACAGTGCCTGGTGGTCACTGGGGGGTGGCTGCTTCAGCCGTGGCTGTGGTGGCAGCTCCAGGCTGGCTCCTGCAGCCCAGAGCCCGCTGCCCTGCAGGACGGGATGTGCTCTCAGCCACACAGGGAGCAGCTCTCCTCATACCTGAACCTCGCACTGAAATGGCAAGAGCACTCGTATAAAACACAGGCTGAGAGGGAAAACATGTCTGCAGTCTGGAATAAGGCAGAGCTGTGGCAAGTAAAACTGGCACTTCAGCAAAGGATAACTTTTTTTTTTTAAGGTAGTTGTTTTTCCTGTTTCATCTTAGAACCCCCTGGGGTTGACCATGCAGACCATTGGTAGGATGAAGGCATTGAAAATAAAAGTTCTGCAGTAATTTGCCTTCTCCCTGGGCTGACCTTGCTCACAATGCTGATGGCAGAGGTGAACTTCTGGCTCTTCTCACCGAGGCTCCCAGCTGAGGTGGCTTAAACAGTTGACAGGGCAAATGATTGAGGCCACAGTGTCAGAAAAATGATCGAGGAGGGTAGGACTTGCTCACTGTGTGAAGAGCAACACAGAATTTCCCTGACAGAGGCACAGAATGGGACCTAAGGCTGTCAACGGTGTCACTTGGTTGACCTTGCTTGACCTGCAGTTTCCTTAGGATGGAGTTGTGCTGAATATGATTACATTTCTCTCCACTTGTTGTCCTACAGTGTCCACAGAGCTGCTGTACATCATGCACAATCTTTACTCTGTATTGTCTAGCACACAGTGTCACTGTAACTATTGGATCATAAGTTGCCCTAAATTACTTTCTATCAAAAAAAGTCTTGTCCTCTGACGCATCATCTAATGAGACTAAAAATTTTGATCAACAGCATTGTGTTAAACATCCATTCCTCTTTAAGTTTCCCTCTGGGCACCTACTGTAATGCAGGTCACCTTTTACTATGCTTGTGTACAAAGTTCTGCAAGATAATTTTTATTATATTTTTTAATACTACAGGTTGTTGAATAGGCTTGCTGAATAAGCAATCAAGCTTGCTCTTCAGGAACCCACTACAGTAAATATATTATTTTTTAAGTTCTGCATAAACTTTGCTCTGATTGCTGTTTTGAGGACTTGAAGTTCACTTTTCTGTAAATATCACTTGACTCATGAGCCAGAAAATAATAAATGAATTTTGTATAGTATCTGTAACTCAAAAACTAATGTGAATTTCACATATACAGTGCAATAAAACATTTCAATCAATTGATATAGTCCAAGTCTCATGGAAGATCATGGAAATCCAGAATTTAAAGCAAGATATATGGAGAACATGTCACTAGTTTAGAGAACCTCTTCAGCATCAGGTCCATTCTGATTTATTTGCTCAGCTTGAAAACCTTCCATCATGTTACTTTTTCAGCTCTACAAATCTAATAATTTGACTTTCAGGAATATCAACTTATCTTCCTCATTACATCATAGCACTTTTACAAAATCCCCTGCTTGTTATACCAAGTAATTGTTTCTATCAGCATTATCTTTTCCCTTCATATCCATCATCTCTGAGAACATATATTGCTTTGCCAGCTCTGTTTTACCCTGTCTGCATCATATTAATAATGGCACAGATGGAAAAGTTCTCTGAGGTCACTCAGTACAATCCATTTCCTGATGCAATGTTGGGCTTTTATATATTTTCCAATATATGTAGCCTGATGGTAAAGGAGTCAAGTGACTGGATTTTCACAATCTCATTCCAGCCTTAATGCAGTATATTTTTTTCATCTATCTTCTTCTCCTTCTTCCTTCTTACATTTCTTGCAGTAGCTAAAAAGTGCTTCTTGACAGATAAGAAATTGCATAGGCTTATGAAATCTGTGGCACCGTGTCAAGCACATCATATCCTTAACAGCATTATTAATATGTTAACAGGTGGAAGCTTATTATTATTCAGTGCTTTAAGTGTAAAATATCTAATACTCTTTTTTTTTTTTTAAAGTCACCTTTGTAGTTTCCAGTTAATTTGATTAACAGCTTTGGCTGATAACTTCTTAAATTGTTTTGTTTCACAGAGACAAAATACAGTAGTTCGAAATTGTTTTGGTTTTGATTCAGCAGCAGCACTCCCTTTGGCTTTTACTATGCACATTCTAATTTGAATGATTTTTTTTTTTATTTTTGTCAGTGTAAAATAATTTTTAATCTTGATTGCCTAATAACACTGACAGAGAACAAGGAAATGAAAAAGGTAGGGAATGTCAAAGCAAGTGAAGCATTTGCTTGGTCCAATTTTAAAAAGTAGCTTCCTGTATCTTGTCAGCAGGCATTGCATCAAAATAAGAGATTTTAACAATTTACTGACTGATGTAGCCACTTTTAGGCTTTTTACAGGCCAGCTGTTTAGAGTGGTGAAAATTGCCATAAGAGATGGAATAAAGCAGGAGGTAAATTGCTCTGTTCAGGCCAGCCTATGCATTTGTTCTCTATATCTCTCAATCCTCACCTCTGTTAGAGTGTTTATACTGATTTTTCTACCCCAGCCACCTGATTTACATATAAAATGTATAAGGATTAAAAAATTATGATTTGTAATGCTATGAAAGGAAAAGGTCACAGAAGACTCAGGGTTGACCTTTGCAAACATAAAGAGACTTCTCTCTCTCTTGCAGAAGGGAACAGACTTGTTGACTTGATCCAGTGACCTGTTCACGTGGTTTTATGTCTCTGTGCTGAGCTGCTCCCCAGCCACTGCATTCTCAGCAGGGCAGCTGTCTGTACCAGCCCCACACTGCTCTGTTTGCTCAGGTGACGCACCAAAAGTCTGAATGTTCTCTGCAATAGTCTCCCACTGTAGGCACCAGCTCACAGACACACATCTGTGCTGTGTGTGTCAGCTCTGCATCCCCATTTTCTCTTTTTCTAATATGTGTCTTTGAGTTTTCCTTTTGAGTATCCTGTGGAAGCTCTAATTCTTTAACAAAGGGTTGAAATAATATTTGTTAAAATATATTTGATAAATTCAAGGATTCAAATAAAAGATAGCAAATCCACAGGCATGTATATCTGTTTATAAGCAGTCTAGTAATGTCAAAAGTGAAAGTAATTTGTGGTCTGGCAACTGTCCGTTCATGTGATATTGGCCAAATGATTTATTTAAAATATTCTGGCTGCTTTTTTTTGTCTCATTCTTCATTTAAATATGATCCATGGGAGAAAAATTGTCTACTACACAGTGTTTGCAGAGTACCTTGTGGAACAGAGCATTATTTTGTTGTCCTCTGGAATTTACATTTTCTTTGCAAATATAAATTAAGGAGCCTATAGCTATTGCACACAGAATTCCCTAGTAAAATTCCTGCTTGGAATTCCTAAAGGCACATCTCAAATACACTGCAGAGAGCCAGTATTGATCCTTCTCTCCCTACATTGCACACATACAGGGTACCCCTGAAAATGCAAGCCAAGACAAGCCAGAGGTTAAGCCTTGATTTACAGTAGAAATTTTCCTCATGTTAGAAATTCTGCCTGATAGGAATGTAAATAACATTTTATTTTAGTAAGGCTTCTCTATGAGGAAATTGGCACAATGAAGTAACGTATTTTCAGTGTAAATGTGTTAACATGATTGGACTGATATCTCTTTATTTAGGAACTAGCAGAACCTCTCTCTCTAGAATCCACTGTTTTGCCAACGTAAGTGTTGTACCTACAGCAGACATGATGATAGTTATACTAGGTGACATTTTTAGGGCTTATTATAATTTGCAGAAGACACCTATTCAAACTATTTGAAATGTTAAGTATATGTTATAGTTCCACGAGCACTTAAAGGTAATATAATCCTGCCTCTGGAGGAAGCTTTTCTTTCCCTTCCATCCGTTTGAGCAGACTGTGAAATGAAACAGATGAGATGTTGCTATGGCTTAAAGTGGCATTATTCCCTGCACCCCAGTTTGGTTTGAGCTCCATCAATTATCTCTGTGGGTCATTTCAGATTGGCTTGAAGTCTTGCACAAGGGAGAGGGCAAAGAAGGGGGTGACACGGGGTTGCTAAGCATGAAAGGGGCATTTTTTGAATCAGTTAAATTTCTGCCAGGTTAAACTACTTGCAATACTTTGTGTTACCTCTGTTGTGCTCATACAATGTTCAGGGCATGAAGTGGGGCACAGGATTATCTTTAGCAATCCTCCAGCTGTCTTGTTAATGCATCTCAAGTTTCATATTGGTCAAAAGTTTTCAATGATCTTTCAGTTGTTTGCATCTCTTTTTGCATATTTGTGAGACATTATCCTGTCACTCTAATTTATGTCACAAAACCTTTATTACTGTTTTGCCAACACACTCTAGGTGATTGTTTTCAAATTTTTAAAATGAATGCTGCATATTTTAATAATTCATTGAGAACTACCATTAATTATGCTTTTCGCTTTTTTTTTTAAGAAGCAAGTTTTATATCAGACTGGGTCTGCTTTACTGGCTAAATTTTTCTGTGCAGTTGTAGCACTGATTTGCATCATCCTAATCACTCAACAGAGCTGGCTTCCTGATCTTGCATGTTTGCCCTTCAGTTGGTTCTTGTAACTTGCACCAACACCAATTTCAACTTTCTTTTTATTCTTGTGATGACTCTTTAGGCACAAAAAGAGCCCCTGCTAGTCCTTCTGTGTGGAAACAGTAGCAGGACAGTAAAATCAGTTGTTGACACTGAGGTGCTATTTTATATCTTGTAGGAACTCTGTAACTACTGAATATATTGGATTCTAAATTAAGATCCATTCAAATCTTGTGCCGTCTGATACTGAAGATAAATTTAGGGTGGAGGAAGGAAGGAAGGGGACCATAGTTATGCCCTGTTTGACACATCAGGCCACAAAATGCTTATCTGAGGTCTGAGACATGGCCCTGCCTGTGTGTTACAGTGAGAGTGGCCCAACATGTTCAAAGGTGTGTCTGTGAAAAGGAGAAAGGAGTACAAGGTTATTTAATAAATAAAAGTCCAGGTGTTCCGTCCTCCAGCGTGATAGCTGCCACTTTGTGTTCTCTTTTAACAACAGTTTCTGTTGACCTTTTGCAATATTTCTGAAGGGTGCTATAATTATTTTGTTGAAATGTTTGGGTCTGAGCGTACTTTTGATGTATGGCTGCATCTAATGGTATCCAACTGCATCATTGCCTTAGGTTGCCTTAGCAAGAGAGGGGCTTCAATCTCAAATTAGTGGGGAGAGAGGGAGGGAATTCAAGATTATAAAGAAGAAAAAAAACCCTAATGTGCTTAGGGGATAGAGAAAAGGAGATTTGGAGGAAAATCATGGGGATAGGTTTGGTAGCTGGGCTGCAGAGCCTTGGCATGGAGAGGGTTGCCATGGCTACTGGCACTCCACAAGCCAGGTGTTGGAATCGGGAAGGAAAATGTAGCTACTGCATTCAAAGTTATGACACTTGCTATGCTTCTGCTCTTTCTTTTAAAGGTTGTTAACTGTCATTTTTCACCCAAAATTGGCTCTTTTGGTGAGGTTTTGTGTGGAATTTAGATACTCCCATGCTGTCTGTGTGAATTCCTAATTTGACGTATTTGGCTTTTTGCTTTGGGTTTTTCTTGGAAGGATTAGAAGATGAGAGGAGAGTGAAAGAAGAGAGGGATTTTATTGCAGGGCTTATCCTTTTCTTTCCTGTGCTTTGTTTCTGAAAGAGTATATGTAGTAATTGTTTTTATTTAAAGATTAAAAATCTCACTCTTCAATCCAAATTAATATGACACAGGCTTATATTTTGATATCCAGTACACTGAATTAAATATTAATTATTATTTGAAGCCAAAAATTATAAATAAGTGATTTTTAAAGAATGCCTGACAGCCCACTCCATATCAGTGTTCATCTAAATACTGGGTCAGCTTCAGATGGTCTACCAGATAGCTTCAAGATTAATGTAATACACTACATTGAGTATGATGCTGACTGAAAACCTTTCAAGCATTCCACATTGTGAAATAAGTAATTTCTTGCAATTACCCTGGAAGTGGCAGTTTTATTCACAAACAGATTTTTTCTAAAGTTCAGTGGAAGATGTATATAAAAACAATTGTGATTCTCGCAGTTGAAGCATGATCTACAGTGGCCTTACACATGAATGCTTAGTGATTATTTGAGTGACATGCTTTATTTAAAGAATATAATGCCCTTTCTCAAATGCAATGTATTGAAATCCTTGCTCATAGTGAGAGAAAGAAAAGGGAAATAGTCTTCCAATTAATAAGTGAAAATGTGACTGCTAAATGCAGCAAATGGAGCCGATGATTTGTTTTGTGTCAGTTCCATTTGGTTCTAATACAATTATTGTTGAGAACTATTTTCTTAATGAATATTGTGAAATACTTAGAAAGGAATGAAAAAAATTATTTTGAAAAAAAATACTCAAACATTAACATAACCTAGGTATGACATATAAAGGTGAGTTCACACACATATGTAAATGAAAAGATTTTATGTCTCTGTACAACACTTTAGAATCTAAGACAGTTAAAACAGTCCATGTATTCTACCTTTGTGCCTACTATCCATTCCTAAAGTTAGATCATCTGTAGTAGTGTTCCAGAGGCCTGGAAATACTCCTTCAGAGGTACGTTCTGCTCTCCTTCAGTCATCATTGTTCAGGAAAATACCTGATGCAGATTACAGGAACCCTCAGGAATTTTTGCCCAGCCCTGAATACAGTAACTCTCCAGTCAAAAACTCTCATTCAGTAGATGCATGACAGACTTGGAAGTTTTGTGTGCAATAGTAATGACTATATGACAGTAATTACTAGTAATTCTAATTTTTAATCCATGTTCAATGAATTTAAAAAGCCAGATTATTTCTAGGTACTTGTGGTGTTTTGGAATTAAAAAATGCCCAAGACACTGTAGAAAGGATTCCATTATCTAGTCTTGTAATTGTGATTTCAACAGTTTATAATTGGGTTTGTACATAATTTTCATTACAAAATTTCTTAGTACAATAAAGCAGTAAACTGGTAGGTATAGTGGAAGTACAGGTATTAAAAACAAACAAAAAGCCCAAAGAAACCTGAAAGGCAGGACTTGGACCTGTGCTGAGTTTTTTTGTGTGTTTGTACATGCATAGCTAAAGAACTTCTTAGGGTTCAACTGAAATTTCTAACAGGGTCAGATCACTGTTTTATCTTCAGGCAATAGTTGGTTCTAAAATGCATCTATTGTTTTCTGTCTGTGATGTCAAGAGAAAATAATGATCTTGGTAACATCAGCTAAGTAGTGCTTCTGCAATGGCACTGGAGTCCAGCAAAGGATTTACTCACGACATTTGAGCAGCAGGAACTGTGCAGGCTCCATCTCGTCAGAAAGCATGAGAGTCAAAGTCATTGCTCAGGCCAGTGAAAGATTAAATAATAACATTCTTTTTTTTTTTTATTAAATGTGTCTTTCTGTGCGTGCTGGGTCTGAGATTTTTGTCAATATACCTATATCCTGGGAAGTGTAGTAGTGACTGAACCTTAAATCCCTTGCAAGACCCAGCACATGGTACAGTTTGTTTTTTCTCTACAAAGTTCTTGTTGGAAATAACAAAAAAAATTGTTCCACATCAGAATTATCCTCATAAATATCTTGCTGGCTTTTGTCAGGCAATGCTGTCATCCTTTCTTATCTTTTTATTGATACTTTGCAAAATATCCCCTTTCTCTCTTAACCACACAAAACTCTGTGGAAATTACTCAAAAACCCCCTATCCTTCACAAGGGTTTTATATTCCTCCTTTTTAATGTCTTGAAGTGCTAATACGGTGTACAGAAATTCTTTCAGGTTTATATTCAGTTGATATTATGGAAGTGTGGCTGTCTACAGCAGGATGGGAGAGGGTTCTGTGAGGAGAGCTGTGGATGGGGGAGAGCAGGTGAGAAGCTCTCACCTCTCCAGGCACCAGGACACAGCACAGGCTCCTCCTTTGCTCTTGGCTTCTGCTACGTGTACCCAGAAGAGAGAGAGCCTTGCTAAAATACCTATTTTGTGATCCACAGTTCACCTTGCTCCTTGCATGTTACAATTTTCTTGCTGAGCCTATTTCAGAGACTTCATTGCCCTGAAATTCTTTTGCTTCTTTCAATCCCGTGTTGATTTCTTTACGTTGGTGAATTGAATCAACTACAAGTAATGCATGAAACAACCCTTAAGTAAAGGATGGCTCCTAATTTTGCTGGGAATCTTGTGTAATAGGAGCACCCATGATTGCCTGTGTTGTGTAAGAATAATTCTAAGTATATGAGCAGACACCAAGGTCAATATTAGCTCAAGCCTCAATGACCAAAGAATGCATGAAACAAGCAATGTTAGAGTGTAACCAAACAGCATTGGTTCAATTAAAATAACAAGAATTTATTTTTCTTTGTCAAGTGAAATTGCATCTAGATGTAAACTAGCTCACCAATAAAAATGAGTTTGAGTTACACATTGCAATTTTAGTGTACCTGTGAAAAATTTGTTTCTGTGATTTTGGCAAAACTGCCTGAATATGTGTGACTTTACCTCTTTGCTTCTCTGAATCTTTTTTACTCAGCTTGTCACTTCTAGCTCATGCATCTTCTGTAGCCATGGGCTTGACAGGTTATGTCCTAGTGGTGCACACAAGTTTTCCCAAAAGTTTTTTTTATTTGTAGATGCAGTTCATCAGGCCTGTGCACAAGCATATAAACAGTATTTCATCATATGTATTTTCAATTCTGTTTATGATTTCTTGCAAGTACTCAACTTCTCTAATTTGCTTCATGCGGTATGTTTTCAATGAATTAACAATTAGGATGTATGTAAATAAATTTTAGCTTGTGAGATACTAAGTACAGTTATAAGGACTGAGTGGGATCTCTGAAATCTTTCTGAATTAATCCTTGGCTCCTCTGATATGCTTAAATAGATTGTTACCCAGTCATGCAACATATATTCTATACAAAGTTAGACAGTCGTGTACAATGATTAATTCATTATGGGTTGGACAGCCAAGGGCTTACCTCATCTCAGTTAAATCTAGTGCACTGAAGTTAGATCTGTGCACAGTTTTAAGTAGTTAATTTGTGGTCAGGGCAGAGACTGAGGGCTTTATAAAATTGGGCATAATTCAGATTCTGCAGTTATTAAAAGTATATAGCTGTAATAATTTAATTTTATCAGTTTTTGAAAAATTAAAAGAAATTTAATTGAGGAGATTTCTAGCCCCTCTCAAAATGTAAACATCATTTGATTCACTTTTTTGGATCAAAGCAACAACTGCTTAGAGGACAGAATCATATGACAACTAGCCAAGACCTTCCAGCATGATATAACTAAATTATCAGTCCGTTTAATCAGTGCCATATATCCTGTGCTAGAATCAAAATATAGCTAGGATTCAATTTAAAAACCTGATCTTAATTTGCCATATCTTGCTATTTAATATTTTTCTGTCCTTTTAAGGGACTGCTGAAGTGATTTACTATGGGTGTCTTTTTTCTTATCAAGGTTAGAGATTATGTTGGTGAAACCTGGAATGTATTATTCAAATTGTAATTTGTTGCTTGCAGCAGATTAATCTTTCCCAGGTCATAGAAATACAAATCTGCTTTGCGCAGTGTAACAGTGAAATTGCCAGCATCTAGTAAGAAGCTCTGAGGGAGTTATCTCCATTTTCCTCAGATCCTTATAGGGGTCTCTCCAATTTTTCTTCAGTGACTTTCTTATTTATTGCTGTGTCTTGCTTCAAGACTAGGGCAATATCATAATACATTTTAAATTGATTATATCCAAATGGTTTTGCCCTCTTTGAAAATGTGATTTCTCTGTTGGTTCCTGAGTGTGCTGGAGAGAGCAGGCTATCTCACCTAGCTTTAATATGAGCTTCTGTTCACACTTTATCCTGTGGTCCTCCTGTTTTTCAAGTGCTTACATGGAGAATAAAGAAATTTCTTACATTTGTCACAGAGGCTGAAAAACTTTCAACAGAATGGGTCTCATTCCTTACAAAAGCCTTTGGGATAAGTTAATTACAGCAATTCAGCATAAGATGTTACTGCAACACAAACAGCACATAAATGACACAACTCGTGTTGGTCACACAACTCTTTAACTGTCCTTGCATGTCAGCAAAATGCTGAAAGCCAGGGCTCCAGCCTGTGGCCTTGAAGAAGCTTTTATGCTTTGTAGCCTCTCCCAAGTCCATATTTTATGAGCAGTCAGGTTTCTCTGTGTGTGCACAGAGCAGCGTGGCTGTGCCACTCTCCCTGCGCCCATCACGGAGCACGCGGCCAGCCCCGCTGTGCAGCTGCATTTCTCTTCACAGAGAAAAGCAAGGCTCAACTTCCCAAGGATATTTTCTGGGAATCATAGTGAGGAACCTCAGAGAAAGAAGAAACAATTCTTATCTAATTTGCTCTGCCTGTGTTTGTGCCAAAGCAGAATGCAATATGGAGATTGTTTGCCCGAAGTGATGCGGTTTTGTTTCCTTGGCCTGTCAGGGCCAAGCGCGTGTCCAGACTGTCGGTCAGGAGATGGTCACAAGATTTTGTTCAGTGAGTTGGCTGCTTGTGCAGACACAGTTTAGATGTAATATAATATAGAATAATATAGAATAATAAAGCAATTAATTCACCTTCTGATATCAATGGAGTCCTCCTCATCATTTCTCCCTTTGTTGGGGGTTGCCTTGAATCCTGTACTGCTATGCTGGGATGGCTGTCCCACATTAGCAATGCCGAGCCTCATGTGTCCCCAGAGGAGCTCATTCTGGCGCTGGCTGAACTCCGAGTTGCTTCAAAACCAGCTGAAAGTGCCTTGATTTCAGCTTGGGTTGGGATGCACCTCTGAACCTCTGAGCATATTGGAGGATGTATGCATTTGCATCTGTTGTGCAAACTGCATAGATTTTTTTTTTCTTCTTCTTCTTCTGGGAGTATTTAGCTCTTAGATGTAAATTATGGAAGAAAATAAAATCACACAGTTTCAGTTCATCTTGCCAAGCTGACTCTGTTAGGACTCTTGGTGATTAACAGTATGAAAAAGAATGATATTTGACATGTGGGACACCAGCTGCTTTAGTCAAAGGATGATCTGTGTGAAATAGTCAGGAGCCTTTGGTGAAATACACTCATGTATCTGGTACTCTTAGTAATAGATACAAGTGGGTTTAATTATCAGAATTTTACTTTTACAAGCAGTGTTTTCTTTCTTGAGTGATTTACATCTGAATCTACATGGACTCCAAACACTGAAGGATATTTGTGTTTTATAAGGAAGCTGTATGTTTGGCTCCAATACTCTCTCAGATATCAA
This sequence comes from Onychostruthus taczanowskii, assembly GCF_017590055.1. Classification (NCBI taxonomy): domain Eukaryota; kingdom Metazoa; phylum Chordata; class Aves; order Passeriformes; family Passeridae; genus Onychostruthus; species Onychostruthus taczanowskii. The sequence goes on from NW_024498573.1 coordinate 12,728,542, forward strand.
AGGTGATGCTAGTGAACAGAAGCAGTCATCCTCCAGACTAGGAAATATTTCTCTTGGGTGTTATGATTTCCTGAACTTCACAGAAAATCACCTGCAGTAATCATAGCAGATCCCAAAGCACTGCCTGTGTGCTGTTTTCAGCTGGGTGGTGCAGCCAGTTCTGAGCACAACAAGAGCTTCTCTGGGTGTCAGGGCTGTGTACAAGGACAGGACAGGTTTGCAGCTATGAGGAATATGCAGAGGCAGAAGGCTCATCAGGGCTTGCTTAGACATCTGAATCTGCAGTTAGATGCTCTGTAACAAGTAAAACCTGCAAGAAAACCAAGAAGGAGTTTAATTTTTTTAATAAGCTGAGATGCCTTATTTATGAATGTTTAGATTTTTTGCCATTGTGAGAGAGGTTCCATGTCATGTTTCCAGACAAATTATTGACTGATGATTTTTTTTCCAAGAAATACTGGCTTAAGAACAGTGATTATTATGCACAGTAGGTATAAATGAATTATTTATCAAACATGTTTCTGTTCTCAGTGAAATCACTGTTGATCTACTTTTCTAAGTGCTGTATTGTAGTAGTCATTTGCAAACAAAGCTAGTCTTTACTTAAGTAAATGTTTATCTATCACCATTTATGTGAAAAATGAAAGATTGCAAACAGAATCGATCATGCTGTTTTGATAATGTGCCTCTATATTTTTAATAAAAAACTCTATTTGTCAAAAAAATTTCTAGAACTGAAGAAATAAAATCAGGTGTGGAAACAGATCTGTCCAAAAAAAAAAAAAATCAAAGAAGTTCTCCAGGTGGATAGCAGCGATTGCTTTTGGATCATCAAGATTGTACTGAAGCATCCTGTCCAGTTTTTGCCTTCTCCTGGGTGGAAACCTTTCTGCCTCCCATATTGGAACATTTTCATTCTTTATAAAAAATGACTAAGAAATACTTGATGCTGGGACTGTCATCCCAACTGATTTCCCTGCTCACTGGCTGTTAGCTGTTCAGAGGCACAAAGTGCTGTTGTCAGAAACTTTGAAAGGCATCAGTTTGTCTTTGCTTGGAATGAAAATAAAAATAAGTTTTTGCTGCCACATTCGTGATGAAATATTTTGAAGGCATCAAAAGAGTAGTTAGTGAACAAGCTTACATAGACAAATAATTCTTAGAGTACACCACTAAATCAATATTTTAATCTTGGAAAAAGACATTAGAATTTCAGCTTTTTAGGGAATCATGGAATCACAATCATTTTAGGTGGGAAAAGCCCTCTCAGATCATCAAGTCCTTCCATAAATGCAGCACTGCTAGAATTGTCTGGAGTGTCAATCTCAGTCTTTTTATATGGAAGTAATTCAAATAACAGGCACTAAAGGAGAGGACTGAAGGCAATAGAAGGCACTGGACAAATAGTGTTTCATGTGTAAGAATTTGCCTAGAATGGATAATTGAAAATGGGTTTCCTGTCCTCAAGTTAGCTCAGGCAAGGAGTCTACTGTTTTTTGGCTAATGGTGTGTGCCTCTCCTGATGGATTTGTGCCAGGATTAGTTTTGCTGCAATTCTTGGTAGATCAGATGATAATGAAGGGAAACAGGTAGGAAGGGGAATAAGTGAGTCTAGTTGTGAAACATCAAAAGCATTCAAGCACATCATTCAAATTAACAGTCATGAAGAAATCACTCCTCACTCTACTTTGCTTTTTCACTGAATTTTGGAGTCTGAGGAACTAAATATGCTTCTGTGGGGGTAAAAAGACAAAAGCATGGGTTTAGTTCCTTATGCATTCTGAGTGGACACTACTGTATATAACTAAGTAAGGGGCAATTTAATCCTCTAGAGACCAGCAGAGACCAGGACTGAGTTATGAATGTTAGTCAAGGGAAGATGGTTCCTGGTGGAGCTTTGGTTTTAGTGCAATCAATAAAATTCATCATGATCACAGAGGTTGCACAGACCTTGTAGGAATGAATATAAACCTTTCGGAGGCACTGCTTGTGTTAAAGCAAGAAGAAAACTCTGCTTTTGAGGAGGAAAGGATTGGGTGTTCCACCACCTCTGTCCCATCTGTCCCTGGGGAGCCTCATGGGACAGGGGCTCTCTCAGAAACCTGAGGCTGGGCAGGAGATTGGTGCTGGGGGGGTCAGAGCCCAGCACCCAGAGGCAGAAGACTCTCACATGTGGGCATGTGCTTTAACAGCGGGAATTAAAGCTAACCTTTGCCTTACAAAAAAGTGAGTAGCTCAAAGGTCAGAACATAGTACTAGAGAACTGCTTACATTTCAATTCAAGGTGTTACCTGGTGCCTTAAAGGATAAAAGCTACCAGAAAAAAACATTTACAGCTACACTAATTGATCCCTGCTGTGATTTGTAGTTCTGCTAAACAGCAATGTAAAAAACAAAACAAAAAAAACCCAAAAAAAACAAAAAAAAAACAAAAAAAAAAAAAACCCAAACAAACAAAAACTCCCACATTCAAGAAGACTGTCAGTTGCTAAACATACATGAAGGGATTGTTTAGCCAGGCTTTTTCACAAGCTGTCAGGCTGTAATAGGGAATTTGGAAAAGACAGATAACCCTTCCTCTGCAAGTTGATTTTGACTATGAACTTTAATAAAACAATTTGCCTCCTGGGCATTTTCAGATTCTGCAAAATCTCTTTTCAGGTAAAGTACTTACTCGATATGCACAGCCACATGCAGTGATCTCAGAGATGGAATGAGTTAACTGCAGACAGGGACACAGTTTTTAAAGCACGGCATGATGTCGTTATTTTCCTATGCAACCACAGTAATAAAACCAGACATTATGGGAAGAATGTCTTTGTTGCTGTGAGTTGTAAAGAAAAATGTAAGGAGTTACTTCAGTGAGGGGAGAAAGGAAGCATCGCATTGGATGGGCTGAGAACGAGCAATGTGTTTCTGAGCCTGTACATGTCACGCAAGGGGGAATGAGGTGCAATCAAGCGCTGTGATCTGTGAACCAGCCAGGACAAGGAACGAGCACCAAGGAGCTTTTTCCCCTTGCAGCATGATGCTCCGGTTGTGATGTAGATGGTGATTTGTGCGCTGCAGCAGAAGTGACCAAGGCAGCGCTGTGGCTGTCCTGGGCTTCGTTCGCACGGTCCCGAGTGCCAGCGGCAGGAAAGGATCACAGCTCCCTGCTCTGATAGGGAACGCTCCCGAGAGCTGCCAGCTGATTTCTCATAGCTGCAAGAAGACAATTAGACTAAATCGAGGACATTGTTGGGAAGTTTAAAAAGTTGACATTATGAATCGTTAAAAACATTCAAGAGAAACTCGACACCAGTTGAAACCTGAAACCAGCGCCATGACTTGGAGAGAGCAAAAGTTAACAGTCCTAAGCGGGCATTCAAAGAGTAATGAAGTTTGTAGTATCCCTAGGGAATAAAATAACATGAGGTGTCTGCATGTCAGCAACTCACCTGCAATCTTTTCCCTAAAAGAATGTTGGATTTTGGCATCATCTTCACATCAAGAAGCACTTTTCCCTGTTGTAAAAATAATTAGCATGAATCACGTGCACATGGAAATATACCACAAGATAATATACCGCAAGAGAAAATCAGCAAGGGTTTTTCCATGGTAAAAAGAAAGCTTAAACAACTGAAAAAAATGAAGGCTTATTGCCCAGAAAATTTGTACATCCAGAAAAATACAGCAGTAAAGGGCATTTTAGAATGTTGCATAGCTAAACACTGGGTGACTTCTGAGTCTGCATGGATTGAGGTGGTCTGGAATGAGGCTGCACCTTCTGTCCTCTCTGGTGGGGATGTCTGAAGTGCAGATGTGCACAGTGCCAGGTTCTTGGAGGGAGGAAAGTGAGGACACTGTCTGTTGCACGCATCAAGTGGTGCATGTAATTTGGAGTTGTTAGTGGTCATGGAAGAAGGTTTTGTGGTGGGTCTTTCGTCCCTGCACAGCATTTCTGCAGTCTTTGGTAAAATGAAATTTCTTTCCCATGTGTAGCTCTGAAAATATGAAAACACCAAGAGAGTTCAAGTAATTTTCTAAACGAGTACAGGCTGAAATAAGAAGCTTTGCTTTTGCCAGACAGGAGCACCTAATAACACTGAAGAAACTGTTTTCACCAAGGGTCAAAAATGATAATGAACTTTTTCTCCCACTATCTCTGGAAATATTATAACTTAACACAGATGCAATGCCTGGCCATCTTCCCAGAAAGGCTCAAGTAAAATTATTTATTGCCAATAAAAACAACATAGTAATATTTCCCTGCTGCTGTTAAATTTAGGATTGATGGGATGAATAAAGTCAGGGCAATAGAAACTTCCAATGCCAAGACGCAAATTGAAGGAAGAGTTAATTCCAAACTAGACTGAATATTTAATGGTCTAAGAAAATGATTTAACTATAATAATACACGATAATCTGAAACAGGACAACTTAAATATTCACATTCAGGAATCTACTTTGGAAGGGAGACTCTACCACCTTTAAATGTAGCATAAATCCATTAAAGGATTTTCACACCACAGAATGCATCTTAAAAGGAGAATTGGTTCTTTGCTGGATTCAGTTCCAAGAGCTCAATGTATGGCAAGTGTAACAAAAAAACAGAGGTTGGAATCATAAAAAATGCTGTTTCATTCAATCTGTACCATTTGTGTTGTGTATCTTTCTTTGCTTTTCTTAGGTTTTTACCCTTTTCTTATGTACTACTTCTAGCCAACTTTCCTTCACCTTTTCCCTAAATGCAAAGGATTTCTCTCGATATTAGAGAGCTCCTGCAAAAGTTACACTGGAATGCTTGATGGTTTATTCAGCTTCACAGCTGTGAGGAAGGTAGGCACATATTGTAATTTTATCTTGCTGTGTCACTAGGTTGAGCAATATAAAATATTAATATATATTCCAAGAGGTTCTTCATTTTTTCTCATTATTTGATGCTCTTGTGCAAATGCCTACAAATGTCTGGGAATTGATATTCATTCCTGCACAGACGTGCATTACAATTTCTGGAATCAGCGCTTCCTCATTACAAGGAAATAAGTACTTCTTATCATCACCTTTTGAGGAATACACACAGAGATTTGTTTTCCTATTGTGATGTTTATTCTGAAACTGATGAATACTTGCAATTTACTATAAATATTTATGGAAAACAGAAAGAGTTCAAGGAATTAGAACAAAACAAAGCTTGCTTATATTTCCCACTTTTTTCCTCTACTGTTTGAGATTTATTTTTGAAGTGTGTCAATCTTTGAGATGTCCAGACAGAAGAGCCTTTGTAAACCTGCCAGTCAGCTTAATGACTGGAGTCACCAGATATCCAGCTTAGAACCACAAAGTGTTCCTGACTCAGTTCTGAGTGCACTACAGGTGACATGCACGTTCATAAAGATTAAGTGATATATGCTCCAAAATTTGCTTTATTATTCTTTCATTAGTGCATGATACATTTTCTAATAGCTGGTTATCAGAAGAAATTTTCTCACTGAATTACATTAATTTGAGAACTGTGAGCATTTAACAATAGCTTTGAATGGACATTAAAAATTAGTGCCAGCACCTCCTTTGGCTCATAGTGAACAGCACAGTAAAACTTTGATAAGGTTGTGCTAGTTCTGCTTGGGGTTTTCCTTTCAGAAGGACTCAATGGAGGAGCACCTCTGTGTTTGCATTTCAGAGGATTTCTTATGCATAAGAGCAAAGCTAAAACTGATTTTCAGGAAAGCACAGATTCACTTAAACTCAATTCTGTTCTTTGCAAAAGCTCAAAGAGCACAATCTGGAGTCTGTTTCAGTTGTTCATGAGCTCTGCTGCTTTCAGCTAAGCCCTTCCTCAAATCCAAATTCACTGATATTCATCCCCCTCACCCCCTATCTTGTTTTCCAAAACCATGTTGAAAGTTTGTGATTCCTCCTTTAACTTAAACTTCCACTGTAGCAACACCTCAGATGAACTGAGGAAGCACATTCGTACCTGTTACACTGGTTTAACAGCTTGTCTTGCCTGAATTGCCATTGATTTTACAGCAGGATGTGGGTTGCTATAGCAATCCTGTACTTGAACATTCAAAGGAGAAAACCACTAAACCCATCACTTTATAAATTCTACAAACTCATGTTCTTAGGCTAAAACTTTCAAATATATGTTTTAAATTGCATTTCTGGTGATTATTCATTTCAGCTGTTAAGTTAATGAAGTTGTAAAATTAGGGAGTTGGGCATTTTGTGCGTATTCCTGACCCAAGATGATTTCTCCCAGATTGCTCATAACAAAGAGAAAAAGGATCAATTTCATGCATGTAGTCTCAGGGCAAAGTTGTCACTCGTGGAATAACAATCTGAAACGGGTGACAGTACTCACACCAGCTGCTTGACATCCAGGCAGGTGCAGGAGCCTCTAGGAAATGTCAGATTTCCATCAGAGGCAGCTTCAGAGAGCACAACTGGCTCAAAAGCTTTTAGGCACAGCAATCACCCCGGGCCATGGCTGACACCCCAGGCCACGTCAGCCCCGTGCTTGAAACCATTGCTGAGCTGTCACTTTAATAAATGAGTAGCCACTTGGTTTTGATCAGCATTGTCAGGGCTTATTTCAGCAGTGATTCTGATTCCATTGCACAGCCCAGCCCAGCCAAAGTCAATTGGTACAATTTCAAGGTGAATTTATTCATTCTTTATAAAAGTTCTATGCACGCATATATCAAGACAGTTGCATAAATTGAAATAAATAGACTTGGAGCTGCACAGTCTCCTGGTAATTGAAATAGCTTCCCCTCAGTGTATTTGTAGTAATAATGCTACCTTTATGAAGACTGGACTGTCTACAGATGGGAAAGTGTGGAATTATCATATTGATAACATATTTGGAAAATGGAATTGGGCCTAATATGTTGAAAAGGATAGCTGAAAGTTGCCCTTACCTTTATGAAAGCCTGCCATCAAATGATTGTATAATTAATTCCTTCTTCCAGCTTTAACTTTTCCTTTGTTTTTAATGCAGATGTTAACTTTGATAATGCAGAATCTGATTGGTAGTACATGAGAAGTTGATTTCTCCAAAGCATTCTGTATGAACAGCCTGTTTTCTGCAATTTAAGGATAGGAAAATACAAGTAGAAGAGGTGAAAACTATACTGTTTGGATTTTTTTCTTGTTTGGTTGCTGTATGTATTGGTAGATCAGATTAGAATGAGTGTTGCAATATCAAATGTCCCTGAGCTTTAGTTGTCTCCTTGGTTTAATTTAAAAACAAACAAACAAAAACCCCTTTCACATGTTGAAAATATTTTCCTTTATTCAGAAAAGAACTTGAGGTGAAAAAAGGGCATAAAAATGTTCTTGGTTTTCTAAGGGGAGGAAAATGAATAGAAGTAAGGGAAACAGAAGGCATCAATTAGAAAGCAATAGTTCATTACTCAGGTGGCTTTTCAGAGTTGGCAAGTACATCAGCTATCAGAAGTGCAATTCTACTGTGAATCTCTTCTCCAAGTGCTCTCAGCAGACGTTGCCAGGGCAATGGAGGTTTTAGAAACTTTTAAAGGAGTTCTTGCTGTTTTTAAATTATGCTTCTAAAACAAAGCCCCCCAAAAAGCAGAGTCATTAGTCTGACCCTAAGAGATGAAGACGTTCCTTCTTTCCTCCTTGGTCTGATGCAATGGCACTGAGAGCTGTAAGGGTGATAAGCTTCCTCTTTGGGTGGGGATCCCTTCCCCTGTGTCCTGGCAGGTGGGAATTTGCAGAGTTACCTTGCCTGCAGGGCTGGGAGCTGGATTTCTCCTTGGCTTTCCTTTCCCAAGGAGGAAGAGTGTGGAACTGGTCCAGGCTGCAGCTGCTGCTCCACAAGCTCTCTGCTCTTGGAGCAGGGACTCAGATGTAAGTTTGAGTAATTTGAATGCCCAGAGGAGAAGACCCTCCTGACCCAGTGGGAGAGCATGGAAAAGGCATGGGAAGAGCAGGGATCTGCAAGAGAGGCCTGGGGAAGAGAAAGGAGAAAGCCAATCCAACAGCATGGGAAAGGGGGCAGTGGAGTGAGTGGTACTTAGTAATGAGCATGTACTTAACTGAGCCAGGGAAGATAACAAAGTGCTCAAATGTGTTTTGTTTTCGTGTTCTTTTCATTCTCACTCATCTTCTTAATTACCAGTCTTAATTACCATGTTAAGAATGAGCACAGGAATGATTGAGTGATGAGGTAGAATTGTCAAGATGGGGAATTAAAAAAATGGAATTCCAGGTTTTCCGTAGAAGTTAGGGTACAAAGAACTTTTTGAAATGTCAGCTCCAAAAGTCCATTTGTTTTATTTCTTTTTGAATCTTACCATTTGAAGGTGAAGAAAAGATTTCTGACCTAATAACCTTGCACAGTAGGTTTCGTTCTAGAGCAAAATTTTATAGATCGTTTAGTACCCCCTTAAAAAGTGAAGTTTTTATAGTGCCATCAGCTCCTCTACTGGGGCAAGCTGTGCTGTGCAATAGGAGAGAAATATGTTTGACTTTGGGAGATTCATCTTTTTCCCAAATTTTGATTAGTAGGTGGCAGGACAATATAGCATTGAACTGTATGCAAAGATAACTGTGATTTTTACCAGAGTAAAAGATAAAGATGACAGTTGTAATCTCTTCAATCTCATAACTTACTTGAGTTTGGGGCAAGTCTGAAGTGACTGAAGTCTCTAGGCAAGGCTTACTCATTTGAAAAGTATTATACACAAATGTGAAATCTGCAAGTTTTACTCCGTTCTTATCTACAACTTGTACAGCTCAGGGGAACTGATTTACTTTTTGAATGTTAAGGAAAAATTGTGGAAGTAGCTGCAGTAAATGTACTGTAACTTATTTCTTATTTATATCACTTCTATACAGTGAGCTATACCTTCTAAATTGCTCAGCTCCCAAGAGGCCACAAACAGCATCCGTGGTGAGCTCGGGTTTAACACCTTCAGCAAGGTTTATTACACGAGGGCAGTGCAATTAATGTATGGATCCATGTTTGGGTTTGAATTCATTGGGTTAGTGTATCTTGGGAGCTATAAATGAAATAGTTCACTGGTAATTCTTCCCAAACTTGCATGAAGGCGAGGGCATGCAGAAACTTCAATGCCAGGGAAATATTTTGCATCTCAAGTGTAAAAGGTGATGGGTGAATGTTTCGTTTTCCAAATTAAACAAGGCCTCATCTTGTGACAATATTTTGATTCTTTTCTTCTACGGACCAATTTTCTTGACTGCTGCAACCCCTAATAGTTAGGGAAGTACTTCTGAGCCCCCAGAAATGTCTGTCAATATTTCTTTATAAAACTCTCTAAAACAAGGTCAGTTCTCACCATTCGTTCATGTAATACTGTAATTTCATTCTCTTCATCATAGCTAATCTGGATTTACTTGGTATCAAGTAAATCAGCCTTTATAAATGCCTTAGTATGTCACCAAAGATTAGACAGATCTTTCAGGAGTTTAATTTCGCTATCAAAAATGTAACCATTTTGATCCTCTGAAAAGTATATTTGGAAGCAAGATACACACAGGATTTATGAAAATGAAAAAATGGTCAAAAATTAAAAGAAAAAATACTTAAAAATTGAGAAATGCTTCATTAAATTGATTTTTTTTCCCCCTAGTTCTCTCTACAAACCTCACCAAACATTGAAAAAGCTTGAAGGTATTTTCATGAAGATATTTTGGAATAGACCTATTTTATGTAGCAGTTCCTATGTTATGATTTGGTGGTAAATTAATCTATTTGCCTGAGCACACCTGAAAAGAAATGATGTGATAAGCTCTGCTCCTTTGATTGCTGGACATGCTTAAGGCAGCTTTCTTGTCTTAAGCACATCCAGCATTTCTTGCCTGTCTTGGGCTGGCAGCACTGCTGAATGTGTGGGTTTGTGGTGTGGCAGTGAAATGAATTGTTAAAATAATACTGTACCCCAAGACTGTGTTTGAAAACCATTCTGATGCTTTCCTTCTCCTTAACAAATTGTTAAAATAATACTGTAGACCAAGACGTGTTTGAAAACCATTCTGATGCTTTCCTTCTCCTTAATTCCAGTTCTGTTTGAAGCCTTGTGGGAACTTTACAGAATTGACTTTTGTCACTGTTTTATTGTTTCTTTAATCAGCCATCAGCAAGAATTAGAAAAACCTCATCTAGGCAGTAGTGAGCAAAAATACAAGGAAGGTGCCTATTAGTAATACACAAAATCCAACAAATTTTATATAATAGCCTGAGCAATCAGATAAATTAATTTTTAAAGCTAGTTGAAGAGAAAAATTAAATAGATGCATTTATTCAACCATGACCTTTCTGAGTTTCATGTCCATGGAGTGTCAGTCCTGACACATTATTAAAAAGATCAGATTAAAATAGGAAGAAATTTAGCTAATGAAAGTGCAGGGGAAAATTCTGTAATGTAATTGCTTGTTACATTTCTCAGCCTTCTGTCTGCCACCTGCTATGCTCTAGTAAACTGTATTTCAGGAAAGGCCATTATATAATAACTTTTTATATTGTAACAAGATTATGTTTTCCTGCATTGACATTCAAGCACAAACACTTATAATTAACTCTGGGAATATGCCTAATCTGTTATCAGTGATATAGCTGTTTTCAGAATGTGTACTGTACCATTGCCCTTTTTAGCTGTATCCTTGGCATGAATAAATGTAAATTTTGTAAAAGTGTACAGACAACAAAGAAATCAAAAGAATGAGAAGACATGAAAGAGGATTTGCCAGAACTTTGCTTTAATAATTCAGAATTTATTATCAATTAATGTTTTCTGTGATGTCGTCCTTGTGAAAAGGTGATTATAAAAATAATGCCATTTACTGGTGCCATACACTGCACTGTAAAAGGATGCCTTAATTTTTGTTGCTATTGTTGACTGTAGTTGTGCTGCCTTACCAAGGGGTCAGTGCTTCTGGAGATCCTGCACATCCTTGCCTACACTAAGAGACTGATTATTTAAGCAGTTTTCTCATCAATGTATTGCTGCCAAACCATGGTGCTTGTGAAATAAACCACTTGTTGAAAAATTCAATGAACTATCTGATATCTAAAGCAGTTTGTTTGGTTTTAAACTGGCAGTGTGTAAATTAGGTTATAAAGTCATTATTTAAGCATGGCACGGTGCTGTCAGGACACGAGGCTCTGGAGTCAGCTGGCCAGCCACAAGGCCGAGTGGGAGCCAGCTGATAATTGCCTGACAGCTCCTCAGGAATTCCTCACAATTTTTCTGTGTAGGTGGCATGGTTTCACTGAAGTACAAGTGATCCAGTCACTGACACTGGACTTGTGTGTGGGACCAAAGGTGACTTGCAAAAATAAATGTTACGTGAAGTGGGACCTGGTTTAAAGGGAAAAAGTCTGCTTTTCTTTCCAGAGCTGTGAGGGGGTGATGTCCTTCTGTGAGCAAAATGTCCTTCCTTCAGCACACTGACTGTTCTTTGAAGCTTTTTCTCTAGTGCTAAAGGTCTCTGGCACTGTGGGTTTTAACATGATCATTATCCAACTTCTGGACTTCACAGATCTCCCAATCAAAACATTCCTGCATCAGGTGCTGCCGAGATACTTTATAGGGACAACTAACTTAGCTGATGTTTTATAATTGTGCCTTTACATGATGGACTTCTATCGAGGGGGGTTTGGTTTTTTTGGGGCTGATTTTTTTGATTTCTTTGGTTTTGATAGAGGTTTTTTGGTTTTTTTGGTGTGGTTTTTTTTGGTTTTTTTTTTTTTTTTTTTTTTTTTTTTTTTTTTTTTCTTTTTTTTTTTTTTT